>NC_133760.1:8559-608559 GCF_036562045.2 Rhinolophus sinicus
TGTTGCCAGATGTCATGTCCAGCGCAACACAGGCTGTGGGGAGGCAAGAAGAGGCGGCTTTGGGTTAAGCTATAAGAAAGAAGCAGAGACTCAATGCAGTTACATCTCAGAGGGCCAAGGGTGTCACAGCCTAGAGAGACTGGAACCCGGAATCGGGCCGACTGACAGTATTTATGGATTACACACAAGGAAGTTACATTGTTTAAGACACGGTCTGTGAAACTCAACCACTAGGTCAGAAAATTACTTCAAATGGAAATTATTTGTCCCAAATCCCCCGAAGCATATAGTCCCAAGATGACTAAGGTGTGGTATGCACCTCCCTGGGGAGGAGAGTCTCTCGAGGTAAAACAATGCTAAGAGCTGAGCAGAAAGAGCTTGATCTTATCGCTCTAAAGACCTCTCTCACAGTTAGGTAAGGGAGAGCAGTAAAAGTCAGTACCAACTTTTCTCAAGCATGGAGGAAGGGGAGGCAAGTCCCCTTCCCAGATGTTCCAAGACAGCTCATCAGGGGTCTCAGTGGGGTTCCGTCTGGCTTGAGTTGTTCCCCCCTGTGGGGAATCTCACTGTCTTAGATTGCAAACCCTTCTTTTGGAGACCAGAGACACAAGGTGTAACAAACTGAGTCTCAGAGAAGCACAGTCTCACAGACTCTCCTTTCCTTAAGGAAAGGTGCTAGGCTTTGTGTGATCACAGTTGCCAAGTTGCTTTGAAGTGACACTGGCCCCTCCCACTAGTGCATACACTATTGTGCAGACAACAGGTGAATGCAACAGACACAGACTCACAAGTGAATGTAAGTTCCCGTTATGACTTCTCCAGCAGCCTTTCTGAGCAAGTGTCCCCTGCCTGTG
Source organism: Rhinolophus sinicus (assembly GCF_036562045.2). Classification (NCBI taxonomy): domain Eukaryota; kingdom Metazoa; phylum Chordata; class Mammalia; order Chiroptera; family Rhinolophidae; genus Rhinolophus; species Rhinolophus sinicus. The sequence goes on from NC_133760.1 coordinate 9,414, forward strand.
AGGGACTTCACCTTGTATGCCCCTGGATAGATCCCTGCAGAGCTTACCAAAACCTTGCTGTTTTTCGTTTCAATTGACCAATCTAGACTTAGCTGGAGCACCCCAAATCACTTCTCCCATGAACCCTATCCTGCCCTTGTCTGGTGCGTCCTGCCTTCGCCTCCCATGGGGCCCTTCCTCGGGTGCTCTGTCCTTCCTGCAGGACTGTGAAGATAAGAAACTTGTCTGTTTCAGATTCCCTGTCATTTTGTTGAACTGCGGGCTCAGCATCCAACCAAAGGGGACTCTACTTAACAAATGCTAATTTATCAAAGTCACAAGAAATATAATTAGAAGCTGTACTTTGGTCCAAGAGGAGGTAACAGTCTGCTCTACATGGGCTTGCAAGGTGGGCATGTCCATGCACCCCACATTCCTCATCTGTACCAGAATTTGTGGGTGTTTGTCAGAAAGAAGGGCCCCTAACAACAGGAAAGGAGAACTCTCAGTGTGGTCTCCATGTAGGAGCTCGTTGTGACTTTACTGTGACAGGACAGGGAAGGGGGTCTGTGCATGTCAGGGTCCTGCCTGTGGTTGTAATGGTAACAGATGAATGGTCTCTGCTGCTGCTTTCAACACATATTCACAAGGTGCAGGCATGACCTCCCACGTCACTATATGATGAGGAAGAGATACAAATGGCACGTTCTTGGGTAAGTGTCATATATCAATTCAGGGGCTCTTATGTTTTCCCATTACTGTCACGTATTTAGCAGTTGCAAACCTTTACTTCTGATATTCCTAGGTAACCAATACGTTTACAACTAGTTTTTTCCCCTCTTTGTTTTTCTGATAGTCAAAGTCAGTTGTTAGATTACGTATTTCCTGTGTCACAGAGCTTCTGTCCACTTCTCCATCCTGCCTTCCGACATCTTCAACTACTGACCTGCAACTGTTAAAAGTGTTCCCTTTTTGACAGGACGGCATAGGAGTGTGTTAATAGCCATGATTTGCATTGGCGTTGGGCTTGGGTCCTGGGCTATCAGTGAAGGGGGACAGTGCATTTTTAGGTCCCATCTGGATGCTCCGTCAGCTCTGCTGGACACCAGGTTTCAGAAAACTCACAAGTAGGATGGAAAGAAAGTCTTGCTGTCTGGAATGCTAAAGAAAGACTTTCTATTCAAAATAAACTAAAGGTTAGCAGATGGGAGCTACCTGTGGATTGAAATGTGTATTGAGTAGGTGTTTCCTTGTGATTAGAATCATATCATAATTCACTTTTCCCCAATGATAACAGGACAGATGATGGGTTCCTCCACGTGCATCAGGCAGCCCACACCAGTTTGTCCCCTCACAGCTGATGTTACCTTCATCCACTTGATTCAGGTCCTGTATGCCCCATTCTTCCTCTATAATGGTAACAGTTTTCCTATTTTCACTAATAAGTTTTGGGGGATTTACTGAGTGTTCTGTATATAAAGAATGACTCTGGAAACTATTCTGAGTTTGTGTTTGCTTTGGAAAATGAAGGCTCTGACCATTGTTTATTACAGATACTGTTTTCACAACTGGAGATTGTAAATGAGGCCTCAGTCTATTACATTTTTATTTTGTTCTAGAGTCCTGTCAGACATACTCTTCTCCATGATGTCATTGTAGCATTAGAAGAAAATAGAATCAATATTCACATGTCTTAAAATTCTAAGCTATAACTCAGCACAATAATAATTTAAAAATTTTGGGGCAGCAGTTACCTCAGTTGGATACAGCGCGTGCTCCTAACAAGAAGGTTGCTGGTTTGATTCTCGCACAAGATGGTGGGCTGAGCCCCCTGCAACTAGATAGAAAAAAGAAAAATGGCGACTGAACTTGGAGCTGAGCTGCGGCCTCCACAACTAGACTGAAGAACAACTTGAGTTCGAGCTGATGGATCCTGGAAAAACACACTGTTCCCCAATATTCCCCAATAAAAAAAAATTTTTTTTTCACTGAAGTACACACTCATAAATAGTTTTCCTGAGTTTACGTCATTGGGCACGTCCATAGTATTTTTTTTAAATTAAAGGTTATTGGGGCGACGATGGTTAGTAAAGGTATATAGGTAGGTTTCAGGTATACAATTGTATAATGCATTATCTATATATCATATTGTCAGTTCTCCTTCCATTACCATATATTTGATCCCCTTTACCCTCAGCTACCACCTCTGTCCCCCATTACACTCTGGTAACCACTAAACTATTGTCTGTGTCTATGAGTTTTTGTTTCTTTCTTCATTTGTCTTGTTCCTTTGTGGTTTTCAGTTTTATATCCTACATATCAGTGAAATCATATGGTTCTCGACTTTTTCTGTCTGACTTTTCGCTCAGCATAATAATCTCAAGATCCATCAATGTTGTCACAATGTCACTGTCTCATCTTATGACAATAGTTTTCCATTGTGTATATGTACCACAACTTCTTTATCCAATCTGCATTTCCACCAACACTTGATGAGGGTTCCTTTTTCTCCACAGCTTCTTCAACACTTATTTGTCTTGTTGATGGTAGCCATTCTAGCTGGGGTGAGGTGATATCTCATTGTGCATTTTATTTGCATTTCTCTGATTAGTGATGTTGAGCATCTTTTCATGTCTATTGGCCATCTGTATATTCTCTTTGGAGAAATGTCTCTTCAGGTCCTCTGCCCATTTTTTAATTGTGTCGTTTGCTTTTTTGTTGTTACGGAGTTGTATGTATTCCGTATATATTTTGGATGTTAGCCCCTTATCAGAGGCGTTGTTTTAAAAAATCTCACATTTTGTTGGTTGCCCCTTTATATTGTCAATGGTTTCTTACTGTGTAGAAGCTTTTTAGTTTGATATTGTCCCATTCATTTATGTTAGCTTTAACTTCCCTTGCCTTTGAAATAAATTCATAAAATCCTCTTTGAACCTAAGGTCCATGTTTATTACCTCTGTTTTCTTCTATGCAGTTTATTGTCTGAAGTCTTATGTTTAGGTCTTTGATCTATTTTGAGTTAATTTTGGTACACGGTGACAGATAGCAGTCTAGTTTCATTCTTTTGCAAGTGGCTTTCCAGTTCTCCTAGCACCATTTATTGAGGAGGCTGTCTTTTCTCCATTGTATGTTTTTGCTATTTTGTCAAAAATTACCTATTTATGTGGATTTATTTCTGGGTTTTGAATTCTATTCCATTGTTCTATGTGTCTCTTCTGCCAATACTATGCTATTTTCATTATTGTTCCTCTGTAGTACATGCTGAAGTCAGGGAGTGTGATACCTCCAGTATTGTTTTTTTCCTTAGAATGGGTTTGGCTATTTGGGGTCTTTTGTGATTCCATACATATCTGATGATGTTTTTGTCTTATTTCTTTAAAAAATGTCATTGAGATTTTGATGGGGATTGCATTAAATCCAAATATCGCTTTGGGTAACATGGCCATTTTAACAATGTTGATTCTTTCTATGCATGAACACGGAATGTCTTTGATTTGTTTTTGTGTTCTTCAATTTCTTTTAAAAATGTCTTATAGTTTTCAGTGTATAGCTCTTTCACATCCTTGGTTAAGTTTATTCCTAGGTATTTTATTCTTTTTGTTGCAATTGCAGCAGGAATCTTTCTTCTTTTTCTGAGATTTCATTGTTAGTATATAGGAATGCAATGGATTTTTGTACATTGACTTTGTATCCTGCAACTTTACTGTATTCGTTGATTGTTTCTAATAACTGTCTGGTGGAGTCTTTAGAGTTTTCTATATATAGCATCATGTCATCTGCAAAAAGTGACGATTTAACTTCTTCGTTCCCAATTCAGATGCCTTTTATTTCTTTCTCTTGCCTGACTGCTCTGTCTAGGGCTTCCAATATTATATTGAAGAGCAGAGGTGATAGGGGACAGCCCTGTCGTGTTCCTGAATGGAGAGCGAAGGCCTTCAGTTTTTCAGCATTATTATGATATTAGCTGAGAGTTTGTCATATGTGGCCTCTATTATGTTAAGGTATTTTTCTTCTATACCCATTTTATTAAGTGTTTTAATCATAAATGGATATTGTATCTTGACAAATGCTTTTTCTGCATCTGTTGATACAATCATGATTTTTGTCCTTTATTTTGCTTATGTGGTGGATCACATTGATGGATTTGCATATGTTGAACCATCCTTGTGCCCTTGGGATGAACCCCACTTGGTTGTGATAAATAATCTTTTTAATGCATTGTTTATTCGATCTGCTAGAATTTTGTTTAGGATGTTTGCATCTGTATTCATCAGAGATATTGCTCTGTAATTTTCTTTAGTGTGTGTGTTATCCTTCGGGTAATGTTGGCCTCATAAGATGAGTTAGGGAGTATTGTCTCTTCAATTTTTTGGAAGCGCTTCAGTAGGGCAGGTATTAGATCCTCTTTGAATGTTTGGTAGAATTCAGTAGTGAAGCCATGTTGTCCTGGACTTTTGCTTTCGGGTAGGTTTCAGATGACTAATTCAATTTCCTTACTGTTGATCAGTCTATTTAGATTTTCCACTGCTTCGTGATTCAGCATAAGAAAGCTATATTGGGCCGGCCCGGTGGCTCAGGCAGTTGGAGCTCCGTGCTCCTAACGCCGAAGGCTGCCGGTTCAATTCCCACATGGGCCAGTGCGCTCTCAACCACAAGGTTGCCGGTTCGACTCCTCGACTCCCATGAGGGATGGTGGGTTCAACCCTCTGCAACTAAGATTGAACAATGTACCTTGAGCTGACATCCCAGATGGCTCAGTTCGTTGGATTGCCTCCTCTCAACCACAAGGTGCCAGTTCGACTCCCGCAAGGGATATTGGGCTGCGCCCCCTGCAACTAACAATGGCAACTGGACCTGGAGCTGAGCTGCGCCCCCCACAACTAAGACTGAAAGGACAATAACTTGAAGCTGAATGGCACCCTCCACAACTAAGATTGAAAGGACAACAACTTGACTTGGAAAAAAATCCTGGAAGTACACACTGTTCCCCAATAAAGTCCTGTTCCCCTTCCCCAATAAAATCTTTTATTTTTTTAAAAAAAGGCTATATGTTTCTAAGAACTTGTCCATTTCTTCTAGGTTATTGACTTTGGTGGCATATAGTCCTTCATAGTATTCTTGGATGATCCTTTGTATGTGGCATCCGTGGTAACTTCTCCTTTTTCATTTCTGATTTTGGTTATTTGTGTCATTTCTCTTTTTATCTTAGTGAGCCTAGCCAAAGGTTTGTCAATTTTATTAATCTTTTCAAAGAACCAGCTCTTTGTTGCATTAATTTTTTCTATTGTTTATTTGTTCTCTATATCATTTAGTTCTGTTCTGATTTTTATTATTTCCTCCCTTCTGCTGACTTTGGGTTTCATTTGTTCTTCTTTTTCTAGTTCTTTAAGTTGTAACATGAGGTTGTTTATCTGGGGTTTTTCTTCTTAATTAAGATAGGCCTGTAATGATATAAATTTCCCTTTTATTACTGCTTTCACTGCATCCCAAAAGTTTTGGTATGATGTATTTTCATTGTCATTTATTTCTATGTATCTTCTTGTTGGGACGGTTTTTCCTGCAGGCCCCCCTAAGAGCTCAATCCCCCTCCTCCTCCTCCTCCCTCCTTATCGGAGCTGTCTCCCGCAGGCACCATAGTTAGAGGCCTCCCTGTCAAAACAAAGTTGAGGGATCACAGCTGCTAGGGACGGATCTCCCTGGCACCCCGGCCAGATTTCCCCCCCAACCTGGAGGCCTAAACATATAAAACAAAGTGCCTGACCCCAGTCAGTGCTCAGTTGTTTGGGAATAATCCCACTGGGCCCACTCGTGCAATAAAGCTGTGTTCTCCTTGCCCTCTGGGAGCAGCTTCAGTTTCTCGGTCCTCACCGCTTTTCTGCAACATTTTTGGTTCCCTGACTGGGAAATCTAACCGCTATGGCCCCTTGCACCACTGGTGTGGGGTGAGAGGTGGGCCGTGGAGCAACAGGAGGCCTGAGAAGGGTGTAGGCACGCCCCACCGATTTTGGCGGACCCCGGACCGGGCTTCCCCGGGCAGCCACGGCCTGCGCCTCCCCAGCTGGACCCACAGAGAGGGACCAGGGACAACCAGTCGGATCCACCCATCAGACCAAGTAAGCCTCGAGGCCATTGTCCAGAGCCAGTCCTGTCCCATGTGACAGAAGAGGAGCCTGATCACCTCCCGGTAGGTTCTTATAACCTACCCAGTGAGGGACACCCATGGGAGGGTGTCAACCCGGTGTGTGAGTGACTGATGGTGTGTCTGATTGTTTGATTCCATTGCTTTGGCTATGGAAACCTGGATATGCTTCGCCCTGATTCTCAAAGAGCGTCATTTGGCATAATGCTGATTCACTCCATGGAGTGGCCTGGTCTGTGAAATTATTCACAATACACTGTAGCCAAAAACACTCCTAAGTTCCCGCGAGGGACGCCAGCAGAGCAGCACCTGAGTAAATCCCCCTCCCCCCATCTCTGACATTGTACGCTATGGGAGGGAACCAAAGTAAGCCTGCAGTCTTAGACTGTATGTTAAAGAATTTTAGAAAGGGTTTTTGTGGAAATTATGGAGTCTGCATGACCCCAGTAAAAATTAAGAACCCTCTGTGAATTAGAATAGCCCACTTTTGACATCGGCTGGCAGTCAGAGGGAACCCTAGACCTGGCCGTCATCCGGCATGTTTATATTGTAGTGACCGGCAATCCTGGTCACCAGGTCAGTTTCCATACATTAACTCCTGGTTGGAAATTGCCAGGATCCTTCCATTTTGGGATACGGTTCTGCTCTAGTAAAAAGGGACAGTGCAGGATTCTCGTAACCCAGGCTCCGAAAGAAACTTCTAACGCCCCTCCGACAAAGCCCTTCACCAAAAGGACACAAGAAAACTCCACTGAATGTTTGAGGACAGACGTCTGTAAGGAATAGAAAATATGAAAGCCTGCCTGGCAACATTTGGGGATGTAAACTCTCACAGTGGCTGGGGTACGTGCTTGGCCTTGGAAGGATTGGCTACCCTCCCAAGGACCAAGAAAATATTTACAGGATGTGGAGCCTGGCCTTTGCCTTGGCGTAGGTGGGCCAAGCTCCGATACATCTAATCTCGTACCAAGGACTGGCCCCGGCTCCTAGCCAGATCCGAGTCCAGTTCCTTGTGTTGTTAACACGTATGCTTATTGGCTCCTTGCTGCTGTTGTTAGTGAAGTCCTCAAACCCCAGAAAGCCAAGGCAGGCACAGCAGTAGTTGTTGTTCCCTGGCCGCCTCGGCTGTTACAAGATATTCCGCCCGTGTTGAAGACTTTACTTGACTGGGATTTCGCCTGTGCTGATGAAAGACCGGTGCTGTTTTCTGCGCATGATGTTTTGCCTGTGCTGTTGAAGGGCCGGTGCTGTTTTCTGCGCATGCTGTTTTGCCTGTGCTGTTGAAAGGCCATTGCTGTTTCTACGACTCTAATTGACTGGGCCCTGGTGGTATGATAAATTGCCTCCTTGCATGTCAGTGGTTTGATGATATATCCCCCTAATCTCTGTCTTGTCTTACTTTCACTTTGTAATAAAACTCTTTAACCCCTTCATCCCGGCTTGTGGTGGTGTGTCTTGCGTATCGGGCCTTGAAATTAAGTCTGTGCACAGCAATTGATAATACTTGTCGATACAAATTGGCGTAGTCGGCAGGACATGCACGACCACCGAAACAATGCCCGTTTAAAAAGAAAAGTGAGGTGACTTGTGTACCTTTTGATGTTCCTGGATGGGAAGATCCTCAGTTTGCTTCTCTGGCTAAGGAACGGGCAATAGGGAGTAGTTTAAGTAAAAACTGGGATGGTAAATTACAGACTGCCGACGCCCCTCGGTTGCTTGAAGTGTTGAGGACTGTTCCTGTAGATAAAGGGGGGGAATCGGTTTCTGTGGCAAGGTGAGGGTGGATTCTGCTTACTGCTTATCACCGCATGTATCAACGTGTTAATACCTTAATTGAAGAAAAATGTAATCTGGAAAAAGAGCATACTGATTTACAAGGCATGGTGGCCATGCTACAATGTCGAAACTATATTCTAGGTGATCAAGCCCATGACTATCAAACAGTAGCTGAGAAAGCTGCTGTACGGTGTGCTCAATACAAATAAAAAAAAAGGAGAGGGAGAGTGACTCCCTGTTAAGCGCATGCAGTGATCGCCTCGGCCAAGGCTGATTGGGACCCTTATAAATGGGAACGGAGATATTTGGGATGATACTGATGATGAGGTAGATTGGGGAGACTTGGAGGACGAAGCCAGGAAACATGAGGAAAAACATCCCCCAGCTTTACAGGCTAAGCCTCTGCAGCGTAGACAGGAGCGGATCTCTAATGGGCAGAGGGACTTTTTAGTAATTAATGAAGACTTCTCCCAACAGGAAATTAATGATATCTTATCCAAATTTTCCAAAATCGGGAGAGAAATTGCTTGATTGGATGATTAGAATTGCTGATAGATACTGGGGCAGGCGGTGTTAGTATAGATAGTGTGGATGCCCCCCGCTTTATTACTATCTCTACCAACCCCTTTGTTCAGACAGCTATCCTTGATCACCAGCACGTGGGAGGTGCAATGACCACTTTATTAGCGCTAGCGTAGTGGCCCGCGGATGTACAGCCCAATATGCTACTGACACTTCCTGGCCGGTAGAGACACGGCCCTGGTACACCATAGGGATGGCACACACCGTCTGAAGGCGGAGGCAATGAAAACTGCAGTCATGCTAGGACACGCCGATCACTATCTGACAGGCCCTATGACCGCCTACCACCGCAGTCTAATTGTACGGACTGCCCCTCCTGCTTACAAGCACATAATGATGACTCTGCTATTAGCAGAAACTGGGCGACCAGTCGAGCAAATTTTAGAAAAGATGTCAGAAGTAGGAGATATGGGAGAATGGAATAATGAAAAGCAAAATGCCACTGACAATAGGGAGAAGTCCAATAATTTTGGTGGACCCGGTAACATCAATCGGGTCCCCCGAAAAGAAATGTTTCAAGCCTTATTAAAGGCCGGGATGAGCCTGGACAAATTGGATGGCACTCCTACTAAAGATATGTGGCAGCTGTACAAGGACAAAGTAAAGCGAGCCAACCGGGTAGAAGTCCAACAGGCTGAGACTGAATCCATTCCTCATATGGTTCCTTCCCCCTCTGCCCCACCTGCTGGAATCTGTCCCTTTGAGGATTTGAGTAAATTTGAATAGGCTGGAGGCCAAGCTTCGGGTATCCCACAGATTAAGGAAATACACCGATGGGACTACCGCTCACATGTACAAGTAACACTACGTTGGAAAAATGGGTCCACTACAGTGGCTAATGCACTTGTGGATACTGGAGCGGAGGCCTCTTTAATTTATGGGAACCTGTCCAAATTTAAAGGAACCCCAATTACTATTTTCAGGTCTTGGTGGCCATGAAATTCCAGCTAAACAAATTAAGGTAATAATGAGCATTGGTGATTTGCCCCGCTGAGAATATTCGGTGGCAGTAGTCCCCATTCCTGAGCATATAATTGGCATTGATATTTTAAGGGGAATGTCCCTTAAACTACAAGATGGGACTTATCACTTTGCAATCAGAGCTTTGCAAATGCATTTTGTTATAGTAGGCAAATTACTCATTGACCCCATTCATCTCCCTGAGCCCACAAAGATTATCACAAACAAACAATATCGTATCCCGGGTGGACATAGTGAAATAACTCAAACCATTAAAAATTATGTTAATGCTGGTATAATACGTCCACTTATTTCGGCTTGGAACAACCCAATCTGGCCAGTAAAAAAGTCAGATGGGTCTTGGAGAATGACAGTAGACTATAGGGAGCTGAACAAGTCACTTCCCCACTGACGGCTGCCGTACTGGACACTATCACTTTAATTGAGCATATTCAGTCTCATCACGGTACTTTGTATGCTGCTATTGATCTGGCTAACGCTTTCTTTACTATTCCCATTGATCCATCCCAATGGGAACAATTTGCCTTCAGCTGGTAGGGGCGTCAATTTACCTTTACTAGGTTGACCCGAGGCTACAAACATAGCCCCACCATTTGCCATTGACTAGTTGCTGAACATTTGGATGAATGTGACATTCTCCACCCCTCAGTTTTAATTACTCATTATATAGATGATATCCTAATCCAAGCTTCCACTGAAGATTCTGTAAGATATTGTTTAGAACAAATTGTAGAACATTTGTGAAAGAAAGGTTGGGAAATTAACCCTGACAAAATCCAGGGGCCAGCCCAGGAAGTTAAGTTCTTAGAAATACAATGGAATTTTGGGCATAGGGCCGTCCTTCCAAAAGCCCGGCAGAAAAATTTAGACTTTGCAACACCCCAGAATAAGAAGGAGGCTCAAAAATTTATAGGCCTGTTTGGTTATTGGAGAAATCATATTCCTCATTTAGGTCAGATTTTACAACCTCTGTATAGAGTTACTAGGAAAAAAATATGAATTTGACTGGGGAGCTGAGCAGGATAAGGCATTTGAAGCAGCAAAAGCTGCAATCCAAGCAGCCTTAGATCTCTGGCCAATAAGAGAAGGACCCTTAGAATTAATGGTTACTGTGGACGCCGGGTATGCTAACTGGAGCTTATGGAAAAAGCAGGATGCCAAGCGCGTCCCTCTAGGATTTTGGGCACAAAAATTGCCAGAGGCTGGACAGAGTTATACTCCCTTTGAACAACAGTCACTCGCTGCTTACTGGGCACTAACTGAAACTGAACAGTTAACAGTGGGACATGAGGTGGCCTTACGGCCCCGAATTCCTATCATGCAGTGGATTATGAGTGACCCAGTGTCCCATAAGATTGGACATGCACAAGAAGCCAGTATTATTAAATGGAAATGGTATATACAAAATAGAGCCAAAACAGGCCCAGCTGGAATATTATCTCTACATGAGTTAGTTATTGAAGCCCCAATTACCAATGATGATTTCCAACCAATAGCCATTGAAAGAACTGAATCTCCTGTAGTAAATAACCATGGATATAATTCCCTTTCTGCCGAACAAGAGACATGCCTGGTTTACTGATGGCTCTGCCAAATATATCGGCAATACTCGGTCCTGGAAGGCTGTAGCCTATAATCCTGTCACCAAAATGGTGTTAGAGACTAGTGGAGAGGGAAAAGTAGTCAATTTGCTGAGCTGCAAGCTGCTTATCAAGCCATGAACTTTGAAAAGGATGGGCAGTGCCACATTTTCACTGACTCTTGGGCTGTGGCCAAAGGTCTGGGCACCTGGATGCCTAGATGGGAAAAGGACTGTTGGAAAATCTATGACAAGAATTTATGGGGTGCTGGTATATGGAAAGAAATTTGGGAGATTGCAAAAACCACTAACCTCTCTGTGTTTCATGTAGATGCACATGCTAAGAAAACCTCGGTGGAACGTGAATAACGCTGATGTAGATCGCCTCACAGCAATTGCTGAAGTAGAGTGTTCCACCCCTATAAGTAAAACTCTGGCACTTGCTCGATGGATCCACCAAAAGACAGGACATGCTGGTTCCGCTGCTATGCACAGGTGGGCACAGGACAGAGGGATAAGTGTTCCTATGTCTGATTTAAAGAGCACTAAGGAACAATACCCCACTTGCCAATCGGATGAAAAATGCCCCTTACCAAAAATAGTCACTGGAGAATTATTGCGGGGGCAGGCTCCGGCTCAAATTTGGCAAATCGATTATATTGGGCCCTTGCCCCACCTCCAAAGGGTGTCGTTATATTTGTACCTGTGTAGACACTTATTCGGGAGTTCTGATCGCCTGTGCATACAAGCGTGCCATGCAGCTTAATACAATTAAGACTCTTGATATTCTTACCCTATATTATGGAACACCTCTACAAATTCAAAGTGATAATGGGTCCCATTTTAAAGGTAAAGAGATTACTAACTTGTGAGAAAAACAACATTGAGTGGATCTATCATATTCCCTATTATCCACAAGCAGCTGGTTTAATAGAGCACATGAATGGGTTGTTAAAAGAAAAATTACGCAAAATGGGCTCCATTCATATTACAAGTGGAAAGATCATCTTTTTACAGCCCTGCAACAACTCAATAATCGTGCTCTCAGTACAGAAGGTACTCCCTTATCTAGAATGATGATTCTCAATTTGCAAATACGAAGATCCATACTTTCCCAACACTGCACTGGTGGGCAGTCCACCCCAATGCCCAAGCCCCATATATGGGCACTACTGCATCTGCAGGACGTGATTTAAATAATGTTGAAGAAATCTGGCCAGAGCCTAATACTAGCCAAACAGTCCCCACTAGAATTGGAATTCAAACTCCTAAGGGTTACTATGGTCAGATCGCTGCCAGGTCCAGCCTGGCACAGAAGGGAGTCCAAATCATGGCTGGAGTCATTGATGCAGACTTTGTGGGAGAAATAAAGATGTTACTGCATAATGTCTCAAAAGAAACCTTACACTTTCTCCCAGGCACCGGGATCGCTCAAATATTGATCATTCCATGTGCGTCCACTGACTTCTGGGAGAAGTTAGATACTCCTCCTAATGCCACCACATGATATGGAGGCTTTGGCTCAACAGATTATGTGGCTGGTACCAAAGTTTGGGCCAGAAAACACACCACTGACCTTCCGAGGGCCAGAGAGGTCATAGCCCAAGGAGACAACAATGTTGTATTTGTCATGTTCCCTGGGCAAGATCAACCTGAAATGTATCCAACTAACCAACTGTTTTTACGAAATTAGCTCCTGATTTATGGCGGCTTAGTCTGGACCTGTTTCTGGTTGAAGCTTGGACCCTGGCACACCTGTGCAGCAACTCAGTCATACAAGCCCAATCACATTCTATTGCAGACGGCGGAATAAAACTATCCCGCGCACACAAGATAACTACACCTGCAAAGAAAACCAACAATGTATTATAGCTAATGGAACTGTAAGAGCCACAAACCTCACCGGATGGATAGGAGACCACAACCCATATCGTTTTGTCTTCTCTGGACCTCCACCCATTAATATAACTATTACTGCACATGTAAATATATCATGTTGGCAACAAAATTCCACTGATTTTTACAAAAAACTGGGATTAAATTGGAAACAACCCCACGGATGGCTTAATATGACAACAGGCCACCCGGCTGCCTATAACCATACTTTTTCTATACAGACTTCTCAATTTATCCTTTGTAGTAATGCGACCCCAATTGAAAATCGAACCATATGGGGAGATTTTCTCTGGCTTTCTGTTGCTCGGCCTCGAAATAACACTCCCCAACTTGTACGTGTACCCCGTACTTGTAGTAATGTTTCTGTTGCCGCTAGAAAACACCTAATCCATTTCAACATTTCATTTCCTGAGTTACCTGATTATAACCGACGCCGCCGAGCCTGGTATGATACCCTGCTGGGTGGCCTCAGTTCTGGATTTGGTATCGCCAATTCAATTAACCTAGAAGTCTTGACTAGCCGTCTTCGGCAGACTGGCTCAGATACAGTTGAGGCAGTCACCCTGAATGCACAATGGTTACCCACTACTATTACACCCCATTCTAATACCTTAAAATATCAACAACAAATGCTACAAATTTTCAATACTACTAATATAGATACCTACCTACATGGTAGGACTTAACATTAGCAAGTTACTTGATTGGACTAGATGCTCCCTACAAATGTTATATACCTTAATCCAAAAAGAAGAAGCACAGCGCACACTAACACAAGGAGACTCCTACATGTGGAGATCTATGTTCCCCATTCCAAAGGATGCTTGGATAGCAAACGTCAAGCCCAATGTTACGTGCACTCTAGATGTGGTAGCAGCACTGTAACTTGTTACATACCCATAATAACTAACCTGCTATGCTCTTTTCATGTTCTGCCCATTATCTAGGGTAATTATTTTTTACAGCCACACATTGAAGGCACCCATATAGGTAATAATAATAATAGTACTTATAAGCTTACAGATTGTATATCTACAGATAAAGGCTTTGCATGTAATGGTTTATTTCGAATGATGGAACCCTGTTTACTTTCTCATTCTGTTAATCTATGTACTCTAACGATTTTTCCCATAGCCAATTTCTCTCTCCTATATGAAATAGAACCACAGCATATATGCCTTGCTAGCTCTAATGCTGCCAAACTAGCCGCCATGGGATTACTGTCCCCTTTCTCGGGATGTCTGCAGCATCTCGAGTTGCTCCACTGGAACGGTGATTTTTCTACTTAACTCCCGATCTAGAAGCTGATGTATCCCTTACGTAGATCCCCCGGCGGTTACAGCCTCCTGCTACCTATATACACTTGTCCTTGGCTCGAATATTACAGAACTCTCAACTCTTGCAAATCCACCTGGATCATAATGCCCAGTCCCTCGCTGAACATCAGATTATGACTCCCACTGTCAGTAATAAACTGAAGGGCCTCTCACATGTTATAACCCAAGACTCCAATCATCATTGGTATGATTTTCTATTCACCAGCACAACCGCGCATAAGTATTTCAAAGCAATATTTACTCCCCTATTAATCATTGTGAGCATTTTACTGTTATTGTGTATATGCAAATGTTGGATGTACTGTCGCATACAAAAAGTGCACACTGCATTCATGTTTCAAAACCGCTATGTAAACTATGCTTATGCTGCCACGCAGCCCTAGGGCCGAATTGTAAGGAATAGAAAATATGAAGGTCTGCCTGGGAACATTTGGGGATGTAAACTGTCACAGTGGCTGGGATACGTGCTTGGCCTTGAAAGGATTGGCTACCTTCCCAAGGACCAAGAAAATATTTACAGGATGTGGAGCCTGGCCTTCGCCTTGGTGCAGGTGGGCCGAGCTCCGATACATCTAATCTCGTACCAAGGACTGGCCCCGGCTCCTAGCCAGATCCGAGACCAGTTCCTTGTGTTGCTAACATGTATGCTTATTGGCTCCTTGCCACTGTTGTTAGTGAAGTCCTCAAAACCCCAGAAAGCCAAGGCAGGCACAACAGTAGTTGTTGTTCCCTGGCCGTCTTGGCTGCTACAAGATATTCCGCCCGTGTTGAAGACTTTACTTGACTGGGATTTCGCCTGTGCTGTTGAAGGGCCGGTGCTGTTTCTGTGCATGATGTTTTGCCTGTGCTGATGAAAGGCCGTTGCTGTTTCTGTGACGCTAATTGACTGGGCCCTGGTGGTCTGATGAATTGCCTCCTTGCTTGTTAGTGGTATGATGATATATCCCCCTAATCTCTGTCTTGTCTTACTTACTTTCACTTTATAATAAAACTCTTTAACCCCTTCATCCCGTCTTGTGGTGATGTGTCTTGTGTATCGGGCCTTGAAATTAAGTCCGTGCACAGCAATCAATAATACTTATCGATACAATGTCTGACAGGACTTTAGAACAAAATGAAAATGTAATGGACTGAGGCCTCATTTAGAATCTCCAGTTGTGAAAACAGTATCTGTAATAAACAATGGTCAGAGCCTTCATTTTCCAAAGTAAACACAAACTCAGAATAGTTTCCAGAGTCATTCTTTATATACGGAACACTCAGTAAATCCCCCAAAACTTATTAGTGAAAATAGGAAAACTGTTACCATTATAGAGGAAGAATGGGGCATATAGGACCTGAATCAAGTGGATGAAGGTAACACCAGCTGTGAGGGGACAAACTGGTGTGGGCTGCCTGATGCACATGGATGAACCCATCATCTGTCCTGTTATCATTGGGGAAAAGTGAATTATGACATGGATCTAATCACAAGGAAACAGGTGCTTTATGCTTATTTTAAGCCACATGGGACTCCTATATCTGCTAACCTTTAGTTTAGTTTAAATAGTCTTTCCTTAGCATTCTAGACAGTCTTTCTATTGTGTGTATTTGTGCATTTTCTGAATCCTGGTCTCCAGCAGAGCTGAGGGAGCATCCAGATGGAACCTAAACACGAAATGTTCTCCTTCACTGATATCCCAGAATCCAACCCCATCATCCATGCGAATCTTGGCTATCAACACACTCCTATGCCATCCTGTCACAAAGGGAACCCTTTCAATGTTGCAGGTCAGTAGTTGAAGATGTAGGAAGTCAGGATGGAGAAGTGGACAGAAGGTCTGAGACATAGGGAAGAATTAATCTAAAGACCTGGCCTTGACTATCATAAGAAGAAAAAGAGGGAAAAAACATGCTGAAAATATATTGGTTAGCTAGAAACGTCGTAAGAAGTTATGGTTTGCAAGTTCTAAATACATGACATTAATGGGTGTATAAAAACCCTGAATTGAGACACAATACTTGAGAACCCGTCGTTTCTATCTCTTCTTCCTCCTCAGTGACATGGGGAGTCAGGCCTGCACCTTGAGAAGCTGAGTTGAAAGCACCAGCAGAGCCTTCATCTGCTACCACATCCACAGGCAGGACCCTGAAATGCAGAGGCCCCCCTCCCTGTCCTCGGTCACAGGAGAATCAGGGGCAATTATCTCCTACATGGAATCAAACAGAGGGTTCCATCCTGTTGTCAGGTGCCCTCCTTCCCCACACCCACAAATCCTGGTACAGATGGGGAATGTGGGGTGCATGGCCATGCCCACCTTGCAAGCCCATGTAAGGCAGACTTCACCTCCCCTTGGACCAAAGTATGGATTCTAATTATATTTCCTGTGACAGATAAATTAGCATTTGTTAAGCAGAGAGTCTTCAGTTGGATGCTGAGCCCACAGTTCAACAAAAGAGCACAGGGAAACTGAAACAGACAAGCTTCTTATCCTCACAATCCTGCAGGAAGGACACAGCATGCCTGGAAGGGCCACATGGGGAGGCCGAGGCAGGACGCACCAGAGAAGGGCAGGACCCAGGGCACATGCCTTTATTAGGTTTTACAGGACAAGTGATTTGGGGTTCTCCAGCTCAGTCCAAGTTGGTCAATTGAAACGAAAAACAGCAAGGTTTTGGTAAGCTCTGCAGGGATCTATCCAGGGGGTATACAAGGCATAGTCCTTCAGAGGCGGGGGACACTTGCTCACAAGGGCTGCTGGAGAAGTAATAACGGGAACTTACATTCACTTGTGAGTCTGTGACCTGTTGTCTGCACAACAGTGTATGCACTAGTGGAAGGGGCCAGTGTCACTTCAAGACAACTTGGCTACACATCATGGATTCTAAGGCAGCAATATGGTAGTTTAGCTAAACTCTCTACAGCACTACTGTATCACCTTTATTGTAACCATCATAATTCTCTAGTAGTTACAATCAGGAGAAGAGAGTACAATATGTAAATTATGGGGAAAATAGCCTCACATTATTTGCAGATTAAGAACACAAAGAAAAGGGATTCCTAATGCTGTCCTTCCCCAGCATCACCGAATAGCAATTGTTGACTAGCACTGTGACTAAGGTGGGAGAGGTCAATGTAGGTGGCAGAATAACAAGTCACTGACTACACATCAGTGTTAGTACATTAAAATCATTCGCGTTTTTATTAAAAATAAAAGTTCACACGTAGTTTAAATAAAGCATGGCAAATATCCTGTAAGATCCATGGACGAAATACAGATACAAGCATTTAAGAAACATTCTGGTTGTTCTGATATAGTAACCTTAGAGCTCCGTTTTCCATGGATTTGAAGACTGGGGCTCATTGTTTAGGAAACATGAATGTACAATAATTATGCACTTAGGGATGAGTTGTCTGTCCTTTTCTCAGGTACCTCTAAGGACTTCTTTTTTTTCAACCACATCAAATAATACTCAACGACGCCTATCTTTCGCTACTACAAAAATACATCATGGTTTTAATGAACCGCCACGTATTTTGCTTAAAGAACAAGTGGAAAAACTAGTTAAAATTCAGAATATTCCTGTCTTACGTTAATGCGGAGAACGATGTCCTGAACACCTACCTGACAGTGACTTACATCAATGTTCTAAGTCAACCAAACAGCATCTCCACTTAGATTTCTTCCTACATTGTGTATTACAGTGCCCTCAGCCTTCCAGGGAGAAGGAGATCTGAGTGAATCCCACAAAACATACAAGGGCTCTCAGATCTTTGAGGCAGCAACAATCTACCCATGATTCATACACACACACACTAGGTGTAAAAATACAGTGTCAAGTGACTTTAGAGAGGATTTACATTAATATTTCCTTTTGAAAAACAAAATCGTTGAGTAATGTCAATATATAAAAATACATTGAAAGTAATACCTGTCCAACATCCCTCCCTTTCTTAAGTTGAAACATACTAAGAAGAAAGTTTTCTAAGTTTTTTAACTTTTGCTTATTTACTGTAAGTATTCTGATTTAAGGTAAGCTGTGAAGGGTGTTCTTGACTTACTACTCGCTAATGTCAATTCTCTGATATTCCACATTTGATTTTTGATGAACACTTCCCTACATTTTTTACATCTTAAAGTCACTTTATAGCAAAAATTCTGTGGGGTTTTCTGAAGTGTATATTTTCAATGAAGGTCTTTCATCATGTATAAGAAATGAAGAATTTCTCTCCAGTACATATTCTCAGTTATTGAGGGAGGTTGTAGGTCCAGCAATAAGGTTTTCCAAATTCTTCACTTACAATACTTCTGTCCATTATGAATTCGCACATGTCGAGTAAGCTGTAAACGGTGAATAAAGGCTTTTCCACATTCTGTACATTTGTAACGCTTCTCTCCAGTATGAATTCTCTCATGAAGACTAAGATGTGAACACCGGTTAAAGGCTTTGCCACATTGCTCACATTTGTAAGGTCTCTCTCCAGTATGAATTCTCACATGTGTAGTAAGCTGTGAACGGTAAATAAAAGCTTTTCCACATTCTCCACATTTGTAAGGTTTCTCTCCACTATGAATTCTCTGATGTTGAGTAAGACATGAACTCCTAAAGAAGGCTTTACCACATTCTCTACATTGGTAAGGCTTCTCTCCACTATGGATTATCTCATGTCTAGTAAGATGTGAACGCCCATTAAAGGCTTTGCCACACTGTTCACATTTGTAAGGCTTCTCTCCTGTATGGATTCTCCCATGTACAGTAAGATGTGCACGTTGAGTAAAGGCTTTGCCACATTGTTCACATTTGTAAGGTTTCTCTGTAGTATGAATTCTCTCATGTCTAGAAAGATGTGAACGTCGAATAAAGGCTTTGCCACATTCTCTACACTTGTAAGTCTTCTCTTCAGCATGGATTTTCTTACATCTGTTTAGACTGGGTAATCGAATAAAGACTCTCCCACAGTGATTACATTTGTAAGGTTCCTCCCAAGTATGAATATTCTCATGTTCAGTAAGATTTAAAGATCGGTTCAAAGATTTGTAACTTTCACTGTATTTCTTTGTCTTCTCTACAATATGACGATTCTGATATATAATATTTGAGCTTTGATCAAAGACATTGCCATATGTACAATGGTTCTCTGGATACTGAGTTGTCTGATACTTATTAGGATTTGACCCTTCTCTGAAGTTTTTGCAAGAGTCATTGAATTGATAACTCCTCTCTCCATTACACGTACTCTGGTAATCATTGAAGACAGAAAGGAATTTAGTAAGGGCTCTAATTTCATTAAACATGTAAAGTTGTTCCCAATACCACTGTGATACCTATGGAACCATGAGGCTTATATACATACCCTCCCATTATTTTCTATAATGAAAATTAGAGAATTTGGAACAAGGAAGGATTTTTTTCTCAGTGAAACAGATTATTCTGCAAAAGTAACTGCCTTAAAGTGACAGTTTTCCCAAGACGTCTTATATCTTTGATCTTTTTGGCAAATTTTACTATGAGTAATGGTCCCAGTTTGGTTATGTCCATCATAATATCCCTCAGTCCTTCACAACCCCTCTCACATTCCCACTTTTTCAATAAGGGTACATTCTCAAGGCCACACCTTCCAGATCTTACCAGAAGCATTCTGTGGAATGAATCTTCCATGTCCAGTGTTGGCAACAAGCCCTGGGTGTCTTCCGAAGGCATAACTGCAAGGCACCAAATAAATTATTACTCTTCCTACAGTCAGGTAAATTCTACTGCATGAATGTGATACTTATTATAGGACTTAGGAAGATGGCGTAAGAGCTAGCACAAAAATTTTGCTCCTCTATGGAGAGTACTAATCATTTTAGAAGGGAGTTCAGAGTTAACAGCATGCCTAGGAAAGAGTCACATCTAAAGGGAAAGAAAAGTTGCTTATGTTTGCTGATAATAGTCGCTAACGCTCCCTGGCACACCATGGCAATACTGCAAGAAAACACCAATTCCCAGTTTCTTCTCAGGAGGGAATTAGCTGAGTATACTGTGTGTCCAATGGTGTCCTTTCACTGCAGCTGCCTGAGGGACTCATTTATCTTCTGCATGACACCAAGTGCTAAGGGAATGGCAGTGCAATGTGAATGCATTGTGGTGGCCACTAAGAAAAATGGTGAGTAATTGTTCAAACACCACAAAGACTGCAGTACTGAAGACAAACATCAAGGATAGGAAGGTACCACTGCCTCTGAAGAAGAAACGGAAAACATTTTACAGTGGAATATTACGCACAAAAAACACAGAGAACACATATTCCTAGAATAGGATTGACAGGCCTCAGAATTTCAAGTATAGCTGCCTGTTATTTGTGTTCTCCTGTACAAAGCAAGTACAAAGCCTGGGATGGTGGCTGTTTCTGCTCCCAAAGCTCAACAAAAGATCACAAGGCTTACAAAGAACAGAAAAACATGCTACAATCACAGGAAAAACTAAATCTCCACACACTGGCCCTAAATTAACAGAGCTATTAATAACCTGACCAAGAATACAAAATACTTTTTAAAACGTTTTAAGTTACCCCCATGATAACCACAATAAAATAGCTATACCAGACACACAAAAACAAGTGAGAAAAAGATCAGAAGCATGTCACTGTCAAAAAAAAAAAAAAAAAAAAAATCATAGAAACAAAATGGAACACAGTAGAGGGGAAAAGTGGGACAAAGGAGCTACAAAAAGTGCAGAAAACAATTCTAAAATGGTTATAGTAGTCCCTCCCTCTAATATATTAGTTTAAATGAAAACAGATAAAAGTCCCCCAATTAAAAGACATAAGTTGGCTGAATGGATTAAAAAATCAAAATCCAACACCTGTCTACAAGAGACTCATTTTAGATGTGAAGACATGAGGTCAGAGTTAAGTTAGCGACCTCATCCTAGAAAAAGTGCCACATACCTCACTGCTGAATCACTATGGTCACCTTAGAAGTTCTCCCCTTGGGAAGCTATGCACTGATGCCAGTGCCTAGTCCACCCTTCAAAGCAATTTTGGAACTCTTTTTCTGGAATGGCCATCAGAGCTGTCGTCATGTTACCCTTGATGTCCTGAATGTCATCAAAATGTCTTCCTTTCAATATTTCCTTTATCTTTGGGTAAAGGAAGAAATCACTGGGGGCCAGATCAGGTGAGTAGGGAGGGTTTTCCAATAGTTATTTGTTTCCTGGCTAAAAACTCCCTCAGGAAACAGGGCTGTGTCAGCTGGTGCATTGTGACACAGAACCATGAATTGTTGGTGAAAAGTTCAGGTCATCTAACTTTTTCATGCATTTCCAAATAGCAAACTTGGTTAACTGTTTGTCCAGTTGGTACAAATTAATCATGAATAAACCCTCTGACATCAAAAAGGGTTAGCAACAAGTTCACAAACTTAATTGTCAGACCTCGTAACTAAAAGGATGGAAAAAGGAATTCCATACAGAGCAGTTACTGAAAAAAACATAGGTGGCCATACTAGTATCAGAGAAATACACAGTGTCAAAAAGTGTCACAACATAAAGAATATTATGTAATAATGAAAGGGTGAATTCACCGAGAAGCTAACAATTATATTTATGTAAAAATTGTGCAGCAAAAACAGTACTGTGGTTCATGAAAACATTATAAACACAACTACTATATGACCCAGCAATTCCAATTCTGGACATTAATCCAAGAAATACCAAAAAACAATTTGAAAAGATATATGCACCCCTACATCCACTGCAACATTATTTAAAATAGACAAGAAGTGCTAGCAATCTATGTGTCCATCAATAGAGCAGTAGATAAAGATGTGATAGATACACACAGTGAAATGATATTCAGCCAAATCAAAGACGGAAATGTGGGCAGTGGCCACATCATGGAAGGACCTAGAGGTTACTATGCTGAGTGAGATAAGTCAGACACAGAAAGACTAATAGCATACAATTTTACTGATATGTGGAATCCAAAAAACTAAAAGCGAACAAATAAAACAAATCAGAAAAAGATTCACAGATACAATTTACTGATAGTTACCAGAAGAGAGGGCCATAAGGAAAGGTGAAAACGGGGTTGAGAGGTATGAACGTCTAGTTACGAAATGAGTAAAACATGAAATGTAATGTAGCAGAGGGAATATAGTCAATGTTATATCATGATACCTTTGTCAGGTGGCATATGAGTCCTTGACTCAGCATAATGATACTTCGTAAGATATGTAAATGAAGAATCACCATGTTATAAACTGAAACTAATATAATATTGCATATCAACTATACTTTAATAATAGAAATAAACAAATAAAATGGTTGATCACATTTTGAATCACAATGAAAATTTTAATATCTTTCTACTGTTTCAATTTTTGTAACAATCATTATCTTTATAATACAAAAAACACCAAAATAACAAAAATTTTTTTTAAAAGGGCCATATTTGATAGTGCTGTACAATGAATTAAAAGATTTCATTAGAGTTGATGTAATATTGTCAGAAAATTGATATGTAAAATCTTCCCCATAAACATGTGACTCATTGTGTTTATTCCAGGAATGAACCCATATCTGGAACTGTAATGAAAATGTTATTAAATACAAAGTAAACTTAATTTCATATACTTAAGATTTTTTTCAAGGCAAATTCTTAACCAAGTTTTTGCAATCCATAATATTAAGTTCTGAACTCCCACGTTTGAAACCAAATATTAAGGAGCAAAAATGAACACGTCATCCTCATCAAGAGTAGAACATGAGAAGCCACAGACTGGGAAAGAATATTTGCAAAAACATACCTGTAAAGGTCTGCTATACAAAGCATACAAAGAAGTCTTAAAACTGATTGATGAGAAAACTACCAACCTGATTAAAAAATGGGCCAAAGATCTAAACAGACACAACATCAGACAAGACATACAGAAGGCAAAATGATATATAAAGAGATGCTCCACATCATATGTCACAGGGAAATGCACATGAAAACAATGAGAATTAAACACACAGCAAATTAAACACCACTACACACCTATTAGGAGGGGCCAGAACCCAGAACACGGACAACAAGTGCTGGTGAGGACGTGGAGCAGCAGGAACTCTCACTCACTGCCGGTGGGAACGCAAAATGCTGCAGCCTTTGGGTACAGTTTGGTGGTTCTTTCAAAAATACATACACTAACCATATGGGCCAGCAATTGTGCTCCTCAGTAACCAAATAGTTGAAAATGTTTATCCACCCAATACCCCACACATGCGTGTTCACAGCAACTTTATTTATAATTTCCAAAACTAGGAAGCAACCAAGATATCTGCCAAGAGGTGAATGGAAGAGTGGACTGTGGCACACACAGAAAATAGAATATTATTCAGTGCTATAAAGAAAAAAGCTTTCCATGAAAAGACATGGAGGAAACCTAGATATACATTAAGTGAAAAAAAGCCAATCTGAAGAGGCCACATAATGTATGAGTCCAGCTATGACATTCTAGAAAAGGCAAAATGATGGAGGCAGTGAACAGATCACTGGTGGCTCGGGTTTAGGGGAGGGACAGATGAACAGGCAGAGCACAGGGAATATTCAGGGCCGTGACACTACTCTGTATGACACATGTCATCATAAATGTGTCCACACTCTCAGAATGCACTGCCCCACAGTGAACCCCAAGATGGACAATGACATGTGAGCTTTGCTTCATCTATGTAACAAATGTACCACTTCGGGGGGGAATAGAGGAGGAAAGCTGTGCATGTGGGAATTCTCTGTGACTTCTACTCAATTTTGCTGTGACCTAAAACTGCTATTAACATAAAAATCATCCTCAGACTTCTGTTTCTCTGAACTATCTGATCTCAGGTCCATGTATCTTTCCAGTAGTTCGTTATGTTCACACAAGAATATACATGTTTGTATCCGCTATTTTAAAAAACCCAGTGTCACCACACACCAATCAGGATGACCACTGTAGGATGACAAGAGAATTAGGATGGTCAAAGACACACAAAATTATCAAGTGTTGGCAAAACTGTGGAGAAACTGGAACCCTTATGCACTCTTGGATGAAATATTAATTGGTGGAAACAATATGAAGGTCTTCCAAAAAACTAAAAATAGAATCCTGCTATTATGCAGCCTTCCCACTTCTGAGTACATTTCCAAGAGACTTCAAAGGAGGCTCTGCAAGAGCCATGTGCACATCCATACATACTATAGCATTATTCACAAAACCTGAAATAGGTGGAAGCAACCTAAATGGCCACTAAAACGGTAAAGAAAATGTAGCATATACACAGAACAGAATGTTATTCAGCCTTGAAATAGAAACAGATGCTCTCACTTGATACAATGCAGACAAACCTTCAGTACATTCAAGTAAAGCTCATGAATCACAAAGACACAGATACTATAAGAGTCCACTTCTGTGAGTCACCTAATGCAGTCCTCCTCATAGAACAAAAGGAAGGCGTGGGGTGAACGGAAATGAGGAAGTGCTTGTTTAATGGGTCCTCAGCCAGTTTTGCAAGATGGAAATTTCCAGAGATCAGTTGCACAACAATGTGAATATACTTAACATGACTGGACTATAGTTACAGGTAGGAGATTTTTTAGTCAAATTTTTGACAGAAATTGAAAATGAAAAATATCATCTAAAAGACATACAGTTATAAAACATTTCAAAAATTATCTGGAATTCAAAAAAGTGATTCTCTCACAAAGAGAACATAAAATAACCAGTAAATAGATGTAAAATGAAGACTATTACCACAACTACTTAACTACGCAGGATAAGAAAAGACTGACCATTAACTAAGGAAAGAAAGAAATAAGTCATGCACAAAGTCAGGATAAAATGATGAGACAGGTTAGTCAGTATGATTGCTGGTAGAGGGAGGGGAGGGAGGTGGGGTTCCCTGGTGGAATAAACAAAAAGCAGCCATATCCTGAAACTTCAGGTTCTGGAATGTCTCCTTCACTCCAGGAAAAAGATAGGAGAACACACGTTGAGGTTAATAATTATCTCAAATCCCTTCTGGCCGGACAAAGGAGCAGATCTGATAGCTAGGAATGGGTTAGTTCATTAATCCCTTCAGAATGGCAAACAGGACAAACCTGACAGATGAATTCCATTAAAAGGCTTCAGTCCCCTTAGTAGGAGCTTTTGCTCAGTCACTGGGCTTCCCAGTTTCGGGTACCCTCTCCCGCTTGGGAGCTGCAACCTCTTCTGCTGCCTCTAATAAACTATCTTCCTTTACAACTCTTTCCCTCTCCCTGGTCTGTGTGTTCATTCTTCGGCTTCATGAGATAGGATCCCGGCCCACACCCAGAAACTGCTGGCAGATCCAACATTATTATATCAATGATACACACAAACATGCACCTAATTTTAATGACAACAGACATATGCCTGATTCCTTGTGAATCAAACCTCACATTGTCTTAAGTGTACTGAGCTGAAAATTGTCATTAGCATTCATAATGTATGAGTAACAACCAAAAAAGAAAGTAACAAAATTTGAGGAGACTACCATAAAATAGGAAACTCACTGTTATGGAATTGCAAAATAACAATAAGAGAAAATGGATCTCCAGAATTCTTAACACTACACAAATGTACTATTGAAGAGAGTCCTTCTGTATAACTCATTTTCCACAGTGAGTGTGGTCACACAAACAGCAAGCATTCTGAATCATTGGAGTATGTGTTGTAGGGCAGGCACTTTTCACAGACAATGCATTAGAATCATTCATAAACAGCTCTAAAGAAAAATTTTAATAAATAAGCATGGAAATGACATTGGAGAAATTTTTAGGTTATTAATATATTGCTACTATTCTTACAGAAAATATAGAGGCTGTAATGCGTCATATAGAGAAAAACCCCTTCGTT
Source organism: Rhinolophus sinicus (assembly GCF_036562045.2). Taxonomy (NCBI): domain Eukaryota; kingdom Metazoa; phylum Chordata; class Mammalia; order Chiroptera; family Rhinolophidae; genus Rhinolophus; species Rhinolophus sinicus. The sequence continues at coordinate 35,538 of NC_133760.1, forward strand.
TCTAAATACAGGAACAACAAAAAAGTTGTAAAATACCACAGAATCAGTGACCTATAAAATCAACATTTAAAGTTAAAGTACACCATTACTGAGCGACATGCTGAGGAAGGCAGACAACAAACCTCAAGATTACTTTTTTCCTGAAGTAAACTGAAATTGAGGAAGCAAACATTATCTGAAATATGGGAGCCTAATAATTCTAAACCTCACTTCTTACCAAAGGAGTTCATTCTAGCACATGTATCAGCACTTCTCCATCTAAAACCACTAATCTGACAAAGATCTAATCAGAAAGTGAAAACATACAAAACAGGCCCAGGTAGCTTTGGACTGAACAAGATAGAATCATAACATGACAGTCATTAAGAAATCAGGGAACAATGGAGTCTCCTATTATTATGGACAATGTTCTAAGCTCCCCCATGGCATGAATTCATTTAAGAATCCTGTGAGGTAAACAGATACATTAAACTATTCTAACATGGAGGAATTGGAGAGTAGATACTCAAAATTTCTAATGTTAGTTCATACAAAGAAAAAGGACATTTTGAAGTGAAAACAAGTTTATGGTTTCTCACTTTAGGGAGGTGACTAGTGCTGACATAAAATTACTGAGTCTGAACTTTGCAGGGTCATGTTTGAAGCCTCCTTAGGATTAGAAATTATAAAGCAGAAAACATGAGACATGTGTCACCAGTGTCTCTGAGATTTCTGCTCCAAATTCCAGGACCTCCACCACTTCCTTCACAAACTCCTTACATGAGACAAGAACAGAACTTTAAAAATGGCTTCAGGGAGAATTACTCAGCTAGAGCACAGATTTTCCCCGGCCCCTGAGGCAATGGAACAATTGCCACACCATGGCGGCCCCCACAGTCCAGGGGGAGGACATCGGCCCTCACTGCGATGAGACCCAGATCACGGAGCAGGAGGACCGTCCCTAGAGGATGTAGGAGCACGGGACGTGTTGGACAGGACTGTCCTCTGTGACAGCAACAGACAGAAACCTGGGCTTCTCACATCCTTTCCACTGAAGCGGAGCTTCCCAAACCTCATCTTAAGGTCTGGCTCCTCCAGGACCATTGGCCCTCTCACCTGTGTCACCTGCCTCCTTCATTCCCACCTACCTGGGTGGATGGACACTGTCTTTTCTTGCTTCACATCCCAGGTCTCTTTCATTCTCTCCAAAAAGGAGACTAGGTCTGGCTTAGAGACAGCAAGACCTGTTTATTAGAAAAAGGAACATGGATTTTGATGGAGATTCTTCAATTTCTAATCCAGTATGTGCTCAGTTGGGAAGAAAGGACATTGCAGAAAATTAGAATATTCTAGAAAAGGATGCCCCCCAAAACACTTTTCTGACAGCACCTTTACTCTATTAGACAACGTGGAACCTGAGTTCCACTCCAAGGGCATCATGAAGACTTCTTTTCTACACCAGCAAACCCCCAATTTGCTTCTTTTCTACACCAGCAAACCCCCAGTTTGCTCCTCAGAGCCGGGATCTGAAACTACCACACAAAGCAGAAGCTCCCAGGAGGCGCTGTACTGATGAAGGAAACACAACCCTGCGGTGGGGTAGGAGTTCTGGAAGGAAGTCACCCTCACCCAGGGAGCACAGGTTCCTGTAGTTCTCCAGCATCACGTCCATGTACAGTTTCCGCTCAGCTGGGTGCAGACATTCCCACTCCTCCTGAGAGAAATCTATGGCCACATCCCTGAATGTCAACCGTCCCTAAAACAAAAGACATATTTACCACGTGGCCACAGGCAAGGTCATAAAATGACTCCATATGAAAACAGAGTTAAGAGAACTGGTTTTTGACCTAGAAGAGTGTCTGGAATTAAACAGTAAGGTCACTGACAGTAATAATCTTTAGTATATTTTCTGAGAAAGGAGGATAACATACAGACTTTCCTTTTCTGGAAGATAAATTTTTAGGCATCAACACAGGCATGTGGATTTTTGTGTATTATATTTGTATCATATAGGATACATTGTGTACATTTCTTGGCTGGAAGTGACATGGCAAGTTAGAAATGCAAAGTACTTCTCAAATTTTCATGTTGACAACAAGGAACTGGACTGTTGTAAAAATGCAGATTCTGACTGAGGAGTCCTGGGGTGGGGCCTGAGTTTCCACATTTAACAACATCACTTTTGATTAGTGACACCAATGTCTCTGTTCCATATGTCACACTGTTCAATAGCACAGAGGAAGGAAACAGGGAAAAATTAATACATGACTTTGAGTTTTATGGAATTTACACTTCTCTTAGAAGCATAGCAACACAATTCTTTTTGAAAACTTACTGTATAATAGAGAACATTCTAACTGTATTTTATATATTGATTCATAAAGAACATAAGTAATCTAAGAAAAAATCTTAATCTTCTTCCTGTATGGGAATATTTTGTGAAGCATTTGGTAGAATGGTAGAGCTTGGGTTTTACTCCAAACTGTTTCTAGAATTTATCAAAAAGGTCCACAGCAATATGTATAGACAACCCTCATGAACATTCATAGCAGTTTCTGTAACTGAGAAGAGAAACAACTTAAACAAGTAAGTAGAAAGAATAGCTCAAACCGTGTTAAGACACACAGACATATGGGAACTGTGTGCACATTAAAATTGACAGAGAAAGAAATTTTCACGTCACTGAAATCACAATTATTTTCAATTCTGTAAATCTCATAAATGTTTTTGTGGATGATACTCTGTATTTTATAAACACAATAGGGAGAAGAACACACAATAACATAAGTTATAGGGGCTTTCTCTTTGAAAAAAATTGCATGTCATTTGTGCTGAGCTATACATTACAAATTACCACACTTCAACACTTTAATATGATTCTTGTAAACTTTCTTGAAAACACAAAAAGGGATGAACTAGAGAATGTCTGTGACATGAGTGTGGAATACAATGAAAATTTACAGGAACAAGGCCTGACTGATGAAAGCCTCCACTCCAAAAGCCAAGTATCTCTAGTAAAGAAAGCTGAGGGCCTGCAATTCCCAAAGCAGAGAAACTAGGAAAAGGGAGTTTCAAGAAGAAATGTGATGGTTTTTGCACATCTCTGTGTAAATCCCTCCAGACCCTTATTAACGATAAAGATAAAAATGTTAACTTCATAGTGAAGACAGGACCTCAACCAAGTGAAAATCAGGTGGAAGGAACAAGTGGGTATCAGCTGACTGAGACACACGGAAGAACACACCATCACTGCTGTGATGTTACCGGCAAAAATGAAGAAATAAGGAAATCATAATGTGAATCTGATCATAAAAACATTAGTTTTTTACAAATTTCAATGCATTTATATAGCTCCCACGTTTGTAACTCTAATAGTGCATTTAAACAGTCTTTCTTACCAATCTAGTGAGCAAGTCTCTTCCAATTACTTATTGTTTCCCCCAGAACTCTCCAGCCTATTCTGTGCACTGAGGCATCCTGGGTCCTTGTGCACATTCTTACCCCCGTTCTACAGCCCTGATGCTGCAGTGACGGGACATATGAGGAATGACAATTAATTTTGCGACCTTGCTGCAATGCTGTTGCTAAGCTTTTTTTGATATGAGAGGGATTATTCATTATGAATTTGTACCAACTGGACAAACAGTTAACCAAGTTTACTATTTGGAAGTGATGAAAAGGTTGCATGAAAACGTAAGACAACCTAAACTTTCGCCAATAATTCATGGCTCTTGCATCACGACAATGCACCAGCTCACACAGCACTGCCTGTGAGGGAGCTTTTAGCCAGTAAACAAATAACTGTATTGGAACACCCTCCCTACTCACCTGATCTGGCCCCCAATGACTTCTTTCTTTACCTAAAGATAAAGGAAATATTGAAAGGAAGACATTTTGATGACATTCAGGACATCAAGGGTAATACAACAACAGCTCTGATGGCCATTCCAGAAAGAGTTCCAAAACAGCTTTGAAGAGTAGATTAAGCACTGGTGTTGGTGCACAGCTTCCCAAGGAGAGTACTTCGAATGTGACCGTAGTACTATTCAGCAATGAGGTATGTACCACTTGTTCTAGGATGAGTTCGCAAACTTAATTGTCCGACCATACACCTACACCTCCCTTCTTCAGGACACTGAGCATCTGACTCCACCTAACAGGGACCTTGGACACAACCACCCTGACGGGTGGATTTGTCACAATGGGGATGTTTTCAGTACTTCAGGGTCAGTAATTCACGGTGAGAATTACTCATCTCCTTAGGGAGCCTTAATGGACAGAAGGCAGAGAAGGCTCTGGGAGAAAGGGCAGAGTGTTCTACAGAGCTGATCTTGACTCTCATGAGAGGAAAAGGAAAAAGTAAGTAGTTGAAAAGAACCTCACTAGGCAGAACTTCAGGAGTAGAGAATTAAAGGTGGCAGGTTCTAAACCTACGAATTTTAGGAGGAAAAGCAGACACAACTGGTGACCCAGGGCGGAACGCTTACCTGAGAAGCAGCCATTTTGTCCTCCTCCTGCTCTGGTTTGTTTCCTCAGGTGATGTTCCAGGGAGGAATCACGTGGACATCTTGAGAATGTGCCTTCAAGGGCGTGGGCACAGGCCCTTCATCTGCTTCCTCCAAACTGACAGGCAGAACCTTGAAATGATGATAAGGTCGTCCTCTCTTGTCCTTTGTCACAGTACAGTCAGGGACAAGGAGCTCCTAAGTGAAGACAGAACTGTGTTTTTTCTTTCCTGTCTTCACGTGCCCTCCCCTCACACAGGCACCCACCCATTCCCATACCAATGAGAACGTGGGCTGCTCTCCTGGCCCCCAAAACCCAACACAGCACCCCATTACCTCCCCTGTCCAAAGTCTGCTCTCAACTCTCAGAACTGTGTCCAGGAGCCTCCAGCTAGTCCCTGGCCTGACCTTAGAGTCGCATGAACACCTCACTAATACAATGATGCTCCACCCAAACCACTTGTCCAACTCCCAGGGGGAGGGCACAGGTCACATCACTCCTTAAAATTCCCATGTGACATAGGAGGAACCAGAATGACAAGTTTTGCTTCAATGACCATGCAGGTCCCTGGAGGATCAGGGGCCACTCTAAAGGGGGCCATTACAGTTCTGCAGGTCTGCAGGGGGTCAATGAAATGGCATCTCTAAGTCTCCCTGGGGTGCGGACTTGCCACCCAGACCTGTTTCCTGTCACACTGGGCTACAGATCCCAGACTGCACAAATGGAGCTCTGGGGAGTGTGAGGGATTGAGGCAGGAACGTCTAGAAGGGTTGGCTCCTCAGGTGGATTTTCTTTCTCTTTTCCATGAAATCACAGAGAATCAGCTAAGAGCTATAAAATGATGAACATGTATTTGGTGCTGAAAACTTATAAAGGAGGGTTAGCTGTGGAAATACACAGATCACATTACTTCACCATGCATAGATGAGCTCTGTGGGAACCGAGTTTCGGTCCATCTGGTCCATCTGCACCATCCTTCTACATTTTCAGAGAATGAACAAGAATGACTTGAGGGGACAGCTATTTGGTAGCTTCCAGCTCACTAAATTAACAAAAACACTTAAAAGGAAGACAAAAGCTGCTGAATATCACACTAACTCACCAAACTAGGTTCAACACAAATAGCCTCACCAAATGCACACTGAAGTGGCCTAATATTATTAATAAGTACCAGTGGACGTTTCAACACGATAAGGAGTAGAAAGAATGCAGGGCTTCTCATGTACACTAGACACAATGTTATTAGAAGGGAAATTGATTTGAGATTTTTTTTTTACTGTAATTACTTCTAGGGTCAAAGTTTAAAAGAAAATTAAGATTACCTCATATTTAGAAAAGAGTAAGAGCTGGTAATGCAATGTCACCAGAGCTTATTTCAGAAGTTAATGACTATTACAAAATAGTTAAAATTAGGCAGACTAAGATTTATCTCAATTTGCTTTTTATTAAAACAGTGAATCAAATGTAGGAGAGGTAGAAAGGAAAAAGTAAATTCCATGTAAAAGAAAAAAGGAGGCAATGTTTTTAATATTCCTTGAAAAGTATCATGTAGTCACAGCTTCTGTCATTTCTTGTCCCAGGTCACATCCCTCATGCCATCCCAGGAAATGAGAAGGGACCCATGACTGACTGACACAGGTCTCTTCCCACTGGCTGCATGAGGCTTACGCATGGAAACCATCCGGTGATGAAATATTAAACGCACAAGCCTTAGAAACTGGAATTTTGTAATTCTCATTCTCATCTGTGTGACTGAAAATGCAGCATGTATTAAATTAAATCAACTATAAAGCCACCAGTCATATATCATGACTTCATCACCCACATTCCACCAGCTCACTGCTCATCCAGGTGGGGGCTCCCCTTCTTCCTCTGCTATTATGTATTCCTGTCCATGGATCTGTGTGTCCCTCTTGTCCTGGATTATCTCCACTGCTGTCCTCTCCTGTCCCCCTCACCTCTCCCGATTTCTCCCCTTTCCTCTGTTCTGTTCCCTGCACTTGTTTCGCGAAGCTCTTGAAAGCTCTTTCACCTTCAGTTGCTCTTTCTCCCTAATCTTTCTAACTGCTCCCCATCTTTCTCCCGTGACACTGTCTGTCCTGTTACACCCCTGTGCCAGGACTCGCTGACACCCCCAGCTTAGCTCAGGGAGGCTTCTTGCTGTGCTGTCAACCCCCAACCCCTTTCAGTTCCTGCACTCGGCTCCCCTAACTCTTCTCCTAACCCCTCTCTCCTCTAAAGTGCCTTGTCCTTTGTTGCCCCCACTTCTGCTAACCAGGGGCCCCTCTCCCTTTAGGTTCCCCTTCATCTCTCTGGAGCTCCCCCTTCCCTCCGTATTTCTCCATTTTCTTTCTCCTCTGGCTACTTCTCCGAGTCACTCGTTCTGTCTTACCGTCGCTTTACAAGTCCCTCCCACATCCTGTTTTGCCTCCTCTTTACCGACCCGCACTGACCGTTCTGCCCTCTCACCTGTCTGTTCCTCTCTCATTCTGTCTCCTTCTCGTGACCCCCTCACACCCTCGTTCTGCCGCTTTCCTGGCCGTCCCTTCAGTCCCCGCTCACACAAAGCCCCTCCCCGGGTGAGGGGGTGACCTGGTGACACCCCGCGGTGTTCCCTCCCAAATCCCACCCCCCTGAACAGTGTGCTCTACCTGGGATTCGGGGCCTCTTATTAAACTGGGGCGAGGGGGGTTGCAGGCGGCGGAGGGTCTGCAGAACCCCAGCCCCGGGGGGAGGCGGGGCTCCAGGGGCCGCGTGGCGGGGCTGGGGGAGGGGCGCCAACGGCCGGACTCCATCTCCCGAGTCCATCTCCCAGGACTTCACGCCGCGCGTGGGGGCTGCCCGGTGGAGGGTTTTAAGCAGGAAAACAACGCGGCCGGCGGGGTCTAAGGGCCCGAAGGCGGAGAGACCAGAGGGAGGACGGCCTGTTTACCCGGAAACCCCCGCGGCGGAGCGGTTTGGTATCGGGACGTCTGCCCAGGACGCCGGACTCACCGCTGTAGGGGACGCCGGTGCGGGGACTTCAACGTCCGCAGTGACCGCCAGGCGTCACGTGTGCGGGACCGTGGACTGAGACGCCCAGGTTTAAACCAGAAACACCCAATATCACCGACACCTTCCTCCAGCCTTCTGTGATTCGCAGCTGAGAGAAAGTCCGCGAGCGCGCTGCAGGTAGACTCACGCCCGCGTGGCCTGGAACGAGCGCTTCCGGCTTTGGGCGGGGCGCGAATAGTGGCCATGCCTGGGCGGGGCCTCCTGGATGGGGCGGGGCCCACGTGGGTCTTTCCATTGTGATTAGTTTAACCTACTTAATATTTTATAAGGCTGTATCATTACTCATAAAATTTGTAAGATTTCCTTCGAATATTCTCATGATCCTGGAAGGATTGAATTTTGTACAAGAACTTGGCTACACCCATTGTACTCCAAGATTTCTCTTAGATGCATATTTACCGATGTTTAGTAATTCTTGACTCTTGGTTAAACATATAGTTCAACTCATTATATTCAAGTTCTGCAGTATGAATTTCTGATGGTTAGTGAAGATTCATCCTGCATGAAGACCTTCCGAGTTCATTATAGTTTAAAGTTTTTTTCTTACATGTGTAACTATAATATTTGATTATCCATGAAAAACTGATCAAAACTTTCCCATCTTTATTGGAAGTCTTGGATTTGATACCAGCAAGGATTCTTTCTAGTTGTGAAAACTATGGAACCATTTTGGTAGATTTCTTAACTTGATTAGACTTGTAATACGTATCTTTAGTTTTATTTTTTTATTTATTTTTTTATTTATTGGGGTGACAATTGTTAGTAAAATTACATAGATTTCAGGTGTGCAATTCTGCATTACATCATCTATAAATCCCATTGTGTGTTCACCACCCAGAGTCAGTTCTCCTTCCATCACCATATATTTGATCGTATCTTCAGTTTTAATTTCTATGATTCAACATGACATAACTGAAAGCTTAATACAATCCTTTTATAAAAACATTCCATGCGTTTCTTGCCTGAACGTAATTTTTAATAAAATGTAATGTTGGTAATAGATTTTGTGATCTTTCAAAATTAGGTTATGGACATTACGTAGTATTATGGAATATTGCCAACCAGCCATATTGGCAGAAAAGCAAATTCAACATGGACTCTGATGTTCACTAGCAAATAAATGCATGGCTGGTGGAATTTGCATCAAACTCAGAAGAGTTGAGGCAAAGCTAATTATAGGTGAAAGTCAAGAATTCATCTGTTCATGGGAGTGTTGCTGCTTGTAAAATTTACAAGGGAGGAAAATGAACACATTAACAAGAAAGAAAGAAAGAATTCCCTCAATCAATGCAAAAATTTGACATATGTCCCCTGTAATATCATCATAAAACAGATGCAAATTATTAGATTATTAAAGATGTCAGTGTTGAAAACTTCAAATATTTGAAAAGCACAGGAACAAGTTTGACCTGGTGAATTAAAATCTGATTCTAGTTCCCCATCATGGTTGGAAGTTAAAATTAATAAACTACAAACACTCTCAGGAAAATATATATTTAAATGATATCTTAAAATTTTAAAGGTAATACCAAAGAAAAAACCCAAACAACAACAGAAAAATTGGAGGGGAAAAAGGGACGAAAAAGAAAATCTTGAAAAAAAGATAAATCATGTGTGCACTATTCAAAATTGAGTAATTAAGATCAAAGCAGATTAGAGAACAAATACTATGGCCAGGGATAATGAACTCTATTTCACAATCATGAAGGGATAAATTCATCACCAGGACATAACAATCAAGAACCATGCACAGAGCAGCAGAACTTCTAAACCCCTGAAAAAACTAACCAGGCTGCAATGAGAAAAAATGTAATCCACATTTATGTTCAGAGATTCCCATGCCTTCTCTCTCAATAATACATAGAACAATTAGAAAGAAAATGAGTACATAGAAGACTCTAACAATTAGATTGTTAATAAATCAATGAAATGAACCTAACTGACATTTGTAGTACTACGAGATAACAAAATACATACATTCGTGTCTGCCCCTGGTTCCTGGCACAGAGCTCCTAAAACTGAAGATTTTCTAAGTGATGCAGCACTGGGAGCATCTTTTGTTCTATTGAGGTGACTCTGGTGGGCTCCTAGATGGGGACTGGTCACCAGAAAGACCACGCCATGATTAGAAGGGTGGGATTTTCAGCCCCTCCCCTACACTCCAGAGAGGAAGAGGGGCTGGAAATGGAGTTACATATTGATCATGCCTGTGTGAGGAAACTACCGTAAAATCCCAATAGTTGGGGGTTCACAGACTTCCAGGTAGGTGAACACATCCACACTGGGAGGGTGATGCACTCCAATTCCATGGGGACAGAAGCTTAGGACCCCTCTGAGACCTGACCCTATGTATCTCTTCATCTGACTGCCCATCTGTATTATCACGTCCTTTAATAAACTGGCAATCTATGAGCCAATCTAGCAAATTAATGGAACCCAAAGGGGGTAGTTGAAACCTCCAATCTATACCTAGTTGGTCAGAAGCACAGGTAACCAATGACCTGGAGCACCAGCTGGGTCTGTTAAAAGCAGGAGGGGCAGCCTATGGAACTCAGCCCTCACCCTGTGACATATGATGATATCTCCAGACTGATGGTGTCAGAATTACATTAACATATAGGACACCTAGCTGGTGTCCTAGAGAATTGCTTGGTGTGGGAGGAAACCTCCACACATTTGCTGACCATGAGTGTCAGAAGTGAAGTGTTCTGGGTGAGTGTGTTAGTACTGTGAGAGTAAAGGGGACACAGAGGAAGGAAACACACAGTAGAGAAGAACTGGATCTTTTCTGACACAGGAGGTGTTCTTTCAGAAGAACACTGCACCGACCAAGAGAATCACACACAATCTTTAAAAATGCATATAGTACTATACCAAGACAAACCATGTTCTTGGCCATGTAAAATATAATCTGAATAAACGATAACAGAATGTATCAACATTTATAATTTGCCACTAAGACAGAAATTATAAATAGCACCCATCAAAAACAGATAGCAATTTAACCAAACACCTATAAGCTAACGGTTCTTTTATTTATTTTGTTTGTTTGCTTTGGTTTTCTATACATCATTGTGAACTTCCTGCCTGTAAAGGGACTTGGGTTGAAAACAGCTCATCAGATCCTGAGGCTGTCAGGTGAAGGCAGCAGGTGAACATGGGCAAGGTGCGTGAGGTCCTTTATGGACATTTGATAAACAAGGTGAAAATGTAACTGATACCATAAGGCCACTGAGGGCTGTTAGACGATGAAAGGCAATGTGTTCCTCGATGTATTAAAAATAAATGGATATTCTAAAGAAAAGAAAATATATAAAAATGAAAGGAACGAGCGTAATAATATAGAAAGGGAATTTTTTTTTTTTTTTTAAAGTATGTTTTTCCAGGACCCATCAGCTCCAAGTCACGTAGTTGTTTCAACCTAGTTGTACAGGGCGCAGCTCACAGTGGCTCATGTGGGGATCGAACCAGCAACCTTGTTGTTAAGAGCATATGCTCTAACCAATGAGCTAATGGCCGCCCCAGAAAGGGAATTCTTGAAATCAAAATTTCAAAGGTGGTACAATTACTGGAGATAATCCTCTCCCAACTGTAAACTTGACATTGGGAGGATAGGTGGGGTACAGAAAAAAGAAAATGTCATTGAAAGAATACCAGTCAGCTTTCTGGAAGTTTAGCTATGGTAACACACATTCCTCAATTCTCTTTTGCCGACAACAACAAACCTTTCTTTCTTCCTCCTATTTTGTCTTTTATTGTCCCCCTCTTGCTTGGCCCCGTAATTCGATTCAGGGAAATTTCAGTTCATTTGGGAATGGAGGACAGAACGGCAGAGTTAGAAGCAAACAAAGACACATTAAAACTTCCCTTTAAAATTGAAATATGCCACCTCTACTCACACCAAATTGACCAAGGAAGTCACGAAAACTCACAGCCAAGCTTGCCATGGTGTTGGTAGGAAGTATAATCATCCCAAAGGAAAGAAGGGTGGCCTGAGACAAGTGGTCAAGGTTAATATCAAATGGCAGAGATGTGTATATTCACAGGAGGATGATAATTGGAAAAAATGCTACAATATATGGCCTAGTGCAGCTTCCATCAGAAATAATCTGTCCCTTCTTTGCTCACAAAAAAATACATTTACTGCTATCCCAAAAGAAATGTTAAAAAGTTCTATCTGAACATGACTTCAATCACAAATGAGTGTCTTATAAGATTGTCATGAGATTCCTCTGATTCAGACCCCTAAGAGGAGTCCCTGTCACATGACACATTACGGTGAAACACAGAAATAACACCTCAATAAACCCTCCCCAAAGGAGTCAGGGACCTAGTCCATGGGGATGGGAAAGAGGAAGGATCCTTTCCTGACTCCAGTTCTCCTGCGAATGGATATCCAGTGCTTCTGTTTCTTGTTCCTGATGACACCTAGTCACAGCTAATAAAGGATTAGAAACGATGCCTTCTAGGTGAAACAAGCAGCCTTCTCCAGCTACATCCTTCTCATAAATAGTTAGAGTTCCAAAGATTATTTTAAGTCTATCAGGTCAGCATTTTGATAGGACAAGCTTGTACAGCATTCAACAGTGCAACAGGACATTAAAAAATAGCACTTTGTGGAACCAGGAAAAACGGCGCTTAAGTAAATGCTGTGCCTACTGCATCCTGGGATCACACCAAAACTGCAAATAAATTATAGAACAATCAACTTCAAGAATCATCTGAAAACTAGTTGAACAGAACCTCTGTAACTAAGGATATAAGAAGAGGCCACCTCAAACTGATAGGAGGGGTGGAGATGTGAAACGGGCTGAACCCAAACCCACAGATAGTATTTGAATGTGGGGAGGGACACCTCAGTAACAGAGGTCCCACCTGAAGAGAGATGGATCCCAGCCCCATGCCAGGATTCCCACCCCAGGGGTACTGTGCCAGAAAGTGGAGTACCAACAGCATCTGGCAGTGAAAATCAGCGAGGACTCTGTCTGCCCTTCCGAGTGGGGTAGAAGGTTGCTGGAAACACAGACTCTCTCTTGTAGAGCCGGCACACAGACTCGCTCACTTGTGGGCACTCACCTGGTCTCTGGTGGAGGGGTGGAAGCTCAGGAGACTCAGGATGTGCGGGGAAGGATTGAGTTGTGTGGCTTCAGCATGGGAGCTGGAGGGAGCCAATGTTGTCCCTGTATGGAGCCTGGCACATGTGTGGCCTAGAGGAAAGTGCTTTCTTTTCAGTGCTAAGCCCTACCCCAAAGGGCCAAGTCTGGGACCACTTTGCTATGGTTTAATCCATGCTTGTGCATCACCTTGGTGAGGCACTGAGTCCCCATTCCCTGTACAGCTGCTGCTACATCACATGGAAAACTCTGGACTGCTGAGAGGCTCACTCCACCCCACGGGCTGTAGAGGTTTATGAAGTGGTCAATCGGACTACAACAGCCCATGAAACATTTGCTGGTGGGTGATAACCCAAGACCTTTGCTGCAGCATCTCTTGGGTAGCTCTTGGAAACCTGCCAGCCTGAGATGGACGGTAACAAGCCCAGCATGGTGCAGGGAGCCAAGACTGCATTGACTTTGTAGAAACCAACAATGACACCCCTTAGCTCCCTGGAATACCAACCCCGCACCTAGAGTTGCCAGGGGCACTCTGGGTACGTGGGTGACTGGCCCTCCCCCACAAGCCATGGAGGCCTTTTACAGCAGTGGACAATCCATGATGGCCCTGGGAGATTTTGGTGGTAGAGAGTGAACCAAAAACTGTGCCACAGCCACTCTGGGGCAGCTCTCGGGAATGTGCGAGCCTGAGGCTATGGCTGGCTCGGCTGTTCTCGGGGTGCTGTGCAAATTGGTCATAGCCAGGCACTGGCATAAGAACTGAATCAGCATTAACTTTGTAAAAGCCACTGGTCACATCTCTTGACTCCCTTGAACTCCACTCTGCCCACCTAGTGCTGCATTGAAGAGGGCACTCTCCACACTGGATCAACTAGCTCGACATGTGCACCAAAGAGCCTCTTTCATTGGCTGGGCCTTATGGGAAGCTGGCAGGTAGCAATAGGCCTAGAGAGCCTTTTGTTAAGCTGCCTCAGGCCCACTATTGGTGGCAGCTAGCCTTGGTTAACAGCAAAGCCACCCCCCAGAAGCTACCAGGTTCAAACACAGGCAGCAGCCAACCACATATAGCTTTGTGGCTCCTACAGTAACCACGGGCTGGTAACAGAAAGGGCTGAAATTGGCCTGCATGGGAGCCTCTCCCAGGAGACACAGGAAACAACACACCCAGAGGCCACCTTCAGACCACACCAGAGCACTACCTGGTTAGCCTCACAAGCGGCATACCCAAAGGGAAATCTCAACAGGTACAAGAGCCTGAGGGATCGAAGCCTCCTCTAGAGTTCAGCCTCCACATAGCAGCTCATGCACTGTGGGTGTAGTCAATCCTGACTGTAATTCAGCCTGGGAGTCAATCTCACTCAATGATACAAAAAAAAGCAATCAAAGCTCAATTACAATGGTAGAACACACACAACACACTCAAGGGACACTCTTGAAACATATGCACAGGCTATCAGGTAGACTGCACCATTGGACTACACAAGACATATACTGCATAAGGCCTACCAGCAAAGGCTGAAAGACATAGGAGATCTACCTAATTCACAGATGTAAACACAGAGTGGCAGCCAGACTGAGGAAATGAAGGAACATGCCCTAAATAAAAGAATAGGCGAAACCTCCAGAAATACAACTAAATAAAATGGAGGCAACCAACCTACCAAAGACAGAGTTTAAAACGCTAATTATAAGAATGCTTAAGGAACTTAGTGAGAATTAAAAAAAAAAAGATAGCAAGAAAAAAATATATAGAATAAGATATTAGAAAACACCCAATCGAAACAACAACAAAAAAAGAATAAAAAACAATGAAGATAGCTTAAGAGACCTGTGAGACAATACCAAACATAACAACATTCGCATTAGAGGAGTACTGGAAGGAGAAGAGAGGGAACAGAGGATCAAGAAACTGAAGAAATAATGACAGAAAACTTCCCTAACCTCATGAAGGAAATAGGCATACAAGCCCAGGCGGCACAGAGGTCCCAAACAAGATGAACTCAAACAGGCCCACACCAAGAAACATCATAGTTAAAATGGCAAAGGTTAAAGACAAAGAGAGAATCCTAAAAGTAACAAGAGAAAGACAACTAGTTGCTCACAAGGGAGCTCCCATAAAACTGTCAACTGATTTCTCAACAGAAACTTTGCAGGACAGACGGGAGTAACAGGAAATATTCCAAGTGTTGAAAAACAAAGCCTACAACCAAGACTATTCTACACAGCAAGGCTACCATTTAAAATTGAAGGAGAAACAAAGAGCTTCCAAGATAAGAAAAAGCTAAAGGAATTCATTACCACCGAGCCAGTATTACAAGACACGTTAAAAGGACTTCTTTAAGCAGAAGGAGGAAACAAACTAACAAAAATAAAAAATATGAATAATAAAATGACAATAACTTTGTACCTATCAATAATCACTTTAAATGGAAATGGATTAAATGCTCCAATCAAAAGACAGGGTAGCTGAGCGGATAAGAAAATAAGACCTATGCATATATGGTCTATAAGAGACCCCCCTCAGATCAAAAGACACACACAGACTGAAAGTAAAGGGATAGAAAAAGATATTACACACAAATGGAAATGCAAAAAAAGCTGGGGTAGCAATACTTGTATTGGACAAAACAGACTTTAAAATGAAGACTATAATAAGAGACAAAGAAGGACATTACACAATAATGTAGGATCAATCCAACAAGAGTAAACATCTATGCACCCGACAAAGGAGCACCTAAATATATAAACTTGATATTGACAAACATAAAGGCAGAGAGATCAACAGTGACACAATCATAGTAGGGACTGTAATACCCCACTGACACCAAGGGACAGATCCTCAAGATGGTAACAACAGCCTTACAGACACACTAGACCAGATGGATTTAAGTGATATTTTTAGAGCATTTCACCCCAAAGCAACAGAATATACATTATTTTCAAGTGCATTTGGAACATTTTTCCAACAAAGACCACATGTTAGGCTACAAAACAAGTCTCAAAAAATTTCAGAAGACTAAAATCACATCAAGCATCTTCTCTGACCACAGTGGTATGAAGCTACAAATTGATTACAAGAAAAAAACTAAGAAAGAGAGAGAGAAAGAGAGAAAGAGAGAGAGACTAAATAACATGCTACTAAATAATGAATGGGTCAACAATGACATCAGGAAGAAATCAAAAGATACCTTGAACAAATGAAAATGAAAACACAATGACCCAAAATCTATGGGACACAGAGAAAGCAGTCTTTTTTTTTTTTTGAATTTTTTTAAATTTATTTTTTATATTTATTGGGGTGACAATTGTTAGTAAAATTACATAGATTTCAGGTGTACAATTCTGTATTACATCATCTATAAATCCCATTGTGTGTTCACCACCCAGAGTCAGTTCTCTTTCCATCACCATATATTTGATCCCCCTTACCCTCATCTCCCACCCCCCACCCCCCTTACCCTCTGATAACCACTCAACTATTATCTGTGTCTATGAGTTTCTGCTTCTCATTTGTTTGTCTTGTTCTTTTGTTGTTTTTGGTTTATGTACCACATATCAGTGAAATCACATGGTTCTCTGCTTTTTCTGTCTGACTTATTTCGCTCAGCATTACACTCTCAAGATCCATCCACGTTGTCACAAATGTTCCTATATCTTCTTTTATTGTCACTTGTTACTATTTGTCTTGTTGATGATAGCCATTCTGACTGGGGTGAGGTGATATCTCATTGAGATTTTGATTTGCATTAGAGAAAGCAGTCTTAAGAGGGAATGCAGGTCTACCTCAAGAAACAACAATCTCAAATCAACAGTCTATCTTTACACCTAAGGGAACTGGAAAAAGGACAGCTCACTAATCATCAAAGAAATGCATATAAATACCACAATGAGATATCACCTCACATCTGTTAGAATGGCTCTCAACAAGACAAATAACAAGTATTGGAGAAGCTGTGGAGAAAAAGGAACCCTCATACACTGTTGGTGGGAATGCAGATTGGTGTAGCTGCTATGGAAGGCAGTGTGGAGGTCCTCAAAAAAATTAACAATGAATTACCATATAACCCAGCAATTCCTCTCCTGGGTATCTACCCAAAAAAACTGAAAACATTTGTCTGTAAAGATACATGTGCTCTGATGTTCATTGCAGCCTTATTTACAGTGGTCAAGACATGGAAACAACCAAAATGTCCTTCGATAGATGATAGGATAAAGGAGATGTGGTATATATACACAATGGAATGCTACTCTGACATAAGAAAAGATGAAATAGACCCATTTGTGACAACAGATGGATCTTGAGATTATTATGCTAAGCGAAATATGTCAGACAGAAAAAGTCAAGAACCATATGACTTCACTGATATGTGGGATATAAAACTGAACACAGCAAAGGAACAAGACAAACAAATAAAGAAACAAACTCATACTCACAAACAATTGTTTAGTGGTTATCAGAAGGTAAGGGGGAAGAAGGGATAGTAGAAGAGGGTAGAGGGAGTCAAATATATGGTGATAGAAGGAGAACTGACTCTGGGTGGTGACACACATGTGATATACAGATGATGTATTACAGATATGTACACTTGAAACCTATGTAATTTTACTAACCGTTGTCACCCCAATACATTTTAACTTTAAAAAAAAGAAAAAGAACATCAAAATAAGCCCAAACTGAGTACAAGGAAGGAAATAATAAATATCAGAGAAGAAATAAATGAAATAGAGACTTAAAAAATAATACAATATGAAAGATCAACGGAACCAAGACCTGTTTTTTTAAAAAAGATAAATAAAATTGACAGGGCCGGCCCAGTGGCTCAGGTGGTTGGAGCTCCGTGCTCTTAACTCCAAAGTCTGCCAGTTCGATTCCCACATGGGCCAGTGGGCTCTCAACCACAAGGTTGCTGGTTCAACTCCTAGAGTCCTGCAAGGGATGGTGGGCAGCGACCTCTGCGAATAAGATTGAACATGGCACCTTGAGCTGAGCTGCCGCTGAGCTCCCGAATGGCTCAGTTCGTTGGAGTGTGTCCTCTCAACCACAAGGTTGCAGGGACTTCCGCAAGGGATGCTGGGCTATGCCCCCTGCAACTAGCAATGGTAACTGGACCTGGAGTTGAGCTGCGCCCTCCACAACTAAGACTGAAAGGACAACAACTTGAAGCTGAATGGCACCCTCCACAACTAAGATTGAAAGGACAACAACTTGACTTGGAAAAAAGGCCTGGAAGTACACACTGTTCCCCAATATATCCTGTTCCTCTTCCCCAATAAATAAATCTTAAAAAAATAAAAATAAAAAAAATAATAAAATTGACAAACCTTTAACCAGACTCATCAAGAAAAAATGAGAGAGAACCCAAATAAATAAAATCTGAAGTGAAAGAGGAGAACTGACAACCAACATCACAGAAATACAAAAAAAATTTAAGAAAATACTTCAAGGAACTATACACCAACAAATTAGACAATCTGGAACAAATGGATAAATTCCTAGAAGCATACAATCTTTCATGGCTGAATCAAGAAGAAACAGAAAATCTGAATAGATCGATTACTACCAACAGTATTGAATCAGTAGTCAACAAGCTCTCAACAAACAAAAGTCCTGGACCAGAGGCTTCACGGGTGAATTTTACCAAATACTCATAAAACAATTAACCCCTATTCTCCTCAAACTATTCCAAAAAATCCATGAGGAGGGAAGAATCTTAAGCACATTTTACAAGGCCACCATTACCCTGATTCCAAAACCAAAGACATTACAAGGAAAGAAAACTATAGGCTGATGTCCCTAATGAACACAGATGCAAAAATTCTCAACAAAATATTAGCAAACCGAATTCAGCAATACATTAAAAAGATCATTCACCATGGTAAAGTGGGATTCATTCCTGGTATGCAAGGTTGGTTCAATATCTGCAAATCAATTAACATGATAGAGCACATATACAAAATAAAAAATAAAAATTATATGGTCATATCAATGGATGCAGAAAAAGCATTTCACAAAACCCAGCATCCATTTATGATAAACACTTTCAGCAAAGTGGGAATAGAGGTACCATATCTCAATATAATAAAGGTCATATATCACAGACCCACAGCTAATATCATATCAATGGGGGAAGCTAAAAGCATTCCACTTAAGATCAGGAACGAGGCAAGGATGCTCAGTTTCACTTTTACTCAACATAGTACTGGAAGTTCTAGCCACAGCACTGAGACAAGAAAAATAAATGAGGCATCCAAATTGGAAAGGAGGAAGTAAAATTGTCATTATTTGAAGATGACATGATACTATATAGAGAGAACCCCAAAGACTCCACTAAAAACCATTAGGAATAAATTTAACCAAGGTTGTAAAATACCCGTACTCAGAAAATTATGACATTGAAGTGAGAAATAAGATTCAAATAAGTGGAAACATATACTATGATCATGGATAGGAAGAATTAATATAGTTAAAATGTCCATATTATCCAAAACAATCTATAGAGTCAGTGCAATCCCTATCAAAATACCAATGGCATTTTTCACAGAACTAGAACAAATAATCTTAAAATTATATGGAACCATAAAAGACCCTGAATAACCACGGCAATCCTGAGAAATAAGAACAATGCCGGAGGTACTATGCTACCTGATATCAAATTATACTACAAGGCTATAGTAATCAAAACAGCATGGTATGAGAATAAAATAGACACATAGATCAATGGAACAGAATAGAGAGCCCAGAAATAAATCCATGCCTACATGGTCATTTACTCTATGACAAAAAAAAAAAAAAAAAAAAAAAAAAAGGCAGGAATTTACATTGGGGAAAAGACAGTCTATTTTATAAATGGTGCTGGGAAAACTGGACAGATTCATGCAAAAAATGAAATTGGACCACAATCTAAACACTATATGCGAGAATAAACTCCAAGCAGATTAAGACTTAAATGTAAGACCCATAACCATAAAGCTCCTAGAAGAAAATATAGGAAGTAAACTCTCAGACATTGCCTTAGGAATATTTTTACTGATATATCTCCTCAAGCAAGGGAAACAAAGGAAAAAATAAACAAATGGGACTACAGCCAACTAAAAAGTTTTTTCACAGCAAAGGAAACCATCATCAAAAGGAAAAGATATCCTACTGAATGGGAGAAGATATTTGCCAATGACACATCTGATAAGGGGTTAACATCCAAAATTTATTTAAAAACTCATACAAATTAACACCCCCCAAAAACCCCTACCCACAAACAATCTAATTGAAAAATGGGCAAAGGACATGAAGAGACATTTTTCCAAAGAGGACATACAGATGGCCAACAGATATATGAAATGATGCTCAATGTCACTAATCATCAGAGAAATGCAAATAAAAACCACAATGAGATACCATCTTACTCCTGTCAGAATGGCTATCATCAATAACTCAACAAACAACAAGTGCTGGTGAGGATGTGGAGGAAAGGGAACCCTCGTGCACTGTTGGTGGGCTTGCAGATTGGTGCAGCTCCTCTGGAAAACAGTATGGAGGTTCCTCAAAAAAATTAAAAATAGAACTACCTAAAGACCCAGCAATTCCACTCCAGAGTATTTATTGAAAGAATGCAAAATACTAATTTGAAAAAATATGTGCACCCCTATGTTTATCACAGTGCTATTCACAATAGCCAAGATATGGAAACAAGCAAAATCCCATCAATAGTCCACTGGAGGTGGCGGCCAGATGGCTCAGTTGGTTAGAGTGTGAGGTCTCAACAACAAGGTTGCCAGTTCAATTCCTGCATGGGTTGGTGTGCTGTGCCCCCTGCAACTAAGATTGAAAAAAAAAGGTGACTGGACTTGGAGCTGAGCTGCGCCCTCCACAACTAGACTGAAGGACAATGACTTGGAGCTGATCGGCGCTGGTGA
The DNA here is from genome assembly GCF_036562045.2 of Rhinolophus sinicus. NCBI lineage: Eukaryota > Metazoa > Chordata > Mammalia > Chiroptera > Rhinolophidae > Rhinolophus > Rhinolophus sinicus. The sequence continues at coordinate 56,102 of NC_133760.1, forward strand.
AACACACTGTTCCCCAATAAAACTTTAAATGAATAAATAAATAAATAAAATCATTCATTCTAGAAAAAGTGACATTTGGTCAATCAACATTTTTTAAAAAAGACCACTGGATAAAGAAATTGTGGTACATTTATACAATGGAATATTACTCTGCCATAAAAATGAATGATATCTTACCACTTGGATTCTTGAAAAGATAAATAAAATTGACAAACCTGGTTGGACCTAGAGAACATTATGTTAAGTGAAATAAGTCAGACAGAGAAAGACAAATACCATGTGATCTCACTTATATGTGGAATCTAAAGAACAGAATAAAAAAGCAAACAAAACAGAAATAGACTCACAGATACAGAGAAAAAAACTGATGGTTGCTAGGTAAGAGAGGGGCTGTAGAATGGGGAGAAGGTGAAGGGAATCAGAAAGTACACATTGATAGTCACAAATGAGTCACAGGGATATGAAATACACACACAATATGGAGAATCAATGTTGTAAAGATTATGTAGGGTGTTAGATGGGTATTAGACTTATTGGGGAATCACTTCACAGATTATATAAATGCCTAACCACTGCGCTATACACCTGAAACTAATATAAAATAATATTGAATGTCAACTGTAATTAAAAATATATACTGTGGGTGCCAAAAAAATGTATGCAAGTGGACTTTTTGGTCAATGTTGCTCAAGCAGTAGATTGCCGTAATCAGAAGTGTCTGGATGCTGATGGTAACCACTTTGAGCACCTCTTGTAATTGCAGAAATTAAACGTGACTTGTATTCATCAGTTGTTATTGGTATATATTGAATATTACAAATGTATTAAATTTGACTGTATAAAATGTGTATACATTTTTTGGCACCCTCTGTGTGTGTGTGTGTATTCATGGGATGTAAAGTACACCACAGGGAATATAGTCAATGGTATTATAATAGGTATGTACAATATCAGATGGGTAGTAGATTAGGGAGTTTATCACTTTCTGAAGGGTGTAAATGTCTAATCATTATGTTGTTTTGTACACCTGAAACTAATTAAAAGAGAAACAATAAAAAATAAAAATAAATAAAAACAGCACATTGTGATACCAAATAGCTCCATTTTCCATTAGCTACACCCACTATTTTTACAGGACACGCCTAGCTCTGCAGATTTATTCCAGGGTCTTCATGCTTATCAGGCCTTCCTAAGAGAGCCACACTTGTAGTTTCTGTTCCCTAAACCACTTTGTCCAAAGAGAGCAATTTCACAGGAGCCATTTTAACCATTTGGCAACTTACTTCCAAACGCATTGGGATCATGTCCTTTATTTAGACTGTGCGATGGTTTTGAGCTCAATATTCCCTTGACCATCAAGTATTCCTTAATAGTAAGTTCTACCAGTCTGAGATGACACACAATTAGTTATACCCTTTAAATCCTACTGGCAAATGAGTTCTTTCATTTCTGATGTCAGGTCTTTCTCATATTGTGTCATATGCAGCTGAAAATAACATAGCTTTTTTTTTTTTCATTTTTCTGATCTCTACGTGGATGGAGGTGATATCCAGAAGCAGTCACCCTCCTCCTAGGAAATATTGCCAAATATCTGAAGACATTATTTTCTTGTCACAACAGGGGTGGTGCTACTGGTATCTGGTGGGTATAGCCCAGTGACACTGCTACACGTTGTACACTGCATAGGACAGCTACACACAACAAGAATTTTCTGACACACTATGTCAATAAATAGAAAAAGTTTTACCATGTAAACATCAATTAAAGGAAAGCAGTACTGTGTATATTAGTATCAGGTAAAATAGATTTCAGAGAAATTAAATTAACAAGGAAAAAGAGGGAAATTACATAATGATAAAAGAGTCAAACTACCAAAATGACTTAGCAATCCTAAGTGCATACGCACCAACAATAGAGTGGCAAAATACATAAAGTAGCAACTGATAGAACTGAAAGGAGAAATAGACCAATCCATAGTAGTAGTTTGAGACTCCAATTCATCTCTCTCAATAATTGATAGAACAATGACAGAAAATCGGCAGGACATGGATGAATTCAACAACACCATCAAGTCACAGTATGTAAGCAACATATGTAGAACACCACTCAAAGACAGCAGATTACACATTTTCTCCAAGAACATACACCAAGACAGATCATATCCTGGGTCATAAATGTCTTTCAACAAATTCAGAAGAGTGGAAATCATACAGTGTGTTTTCTGCTCACAGTGGAATCCAAGTACAAATCCAAATCAGAAAGTTAAGTGGAAAATCTCCAAACACTTGTAAACTAAACAACACACCTTTCAATAATCCATGGGTCAAAGGGGAGAATTCAAGGGAAATACACATATTGAAGGAACATGAAAACACAAGTCAAAATTTGTGAAGTCTAACTAAAGCAAGAATGAGAGGAAAATTTATAGCACTCAACGTTTACATTAGAAAAGAGGGAAAATATCCAAGAATAATCAAAGTTGCAGTTATATCAAAAGGATAGCAAGGGACTATTAAAAAACTCTATACACATGTACTTGACAACTTAGATAAAATGGACCAATTTTTCTAAACATACAAGCTACCACAAATCACAATGTGAAATACATAATTTGAATGAATACTTTGAATTACAAAGTGAATTTGAAATTTTAAAATCCCCCCACCCAAAGTAATCTGCAGGCACAGATGGTGACTTTTGAGAGTTGAAGGAAACTACTCCATAATATTGCTGCCTTGGTATCCATTTTGTGTGGCCAAGCTGCCTGCAGGGATCTTGAACTGACACCAGCCCCTCTCTTGAGCACGTCCTAGAGAACAGCCCAGAGTCACAAACAAAAATAATTTCCTGATATGACTCCCAACCACCCCTATGATAAGCAATCTACACTGCCTCCCAGAGCCTTCTCCTTTTCCTTTTTAGATGAGAATCCAATCCCCTCCCTCAGCAAAACCCTTCTCTTTTTGGTTTGAATGGACCAATCCAGCCTTAGCCCCAGAACCCCAAAGTACTCCATCCATGGACCCTAATAAAGCACGTGCTTCAGGTCCTTCCCCAAGCTGTCTGCACCCTTCTTTGACCTCTGCAAGCGGCCCCTTGAGGGGTGTCCTGTAGCTTCTGCAAGACCTGTGAGGAAGACAATCCTTCCCTGGTGGTCTTTTATTAAGTCTTGGCTCACCATCAGACACCCAGGGCTCCATTTAATAAATGTTAATTTAAAGGCACAACAGTGACACTAGACAATGACATCAGACACGTAAAGAAGAACTAACAGCAAGTCTCCATAATTTCTTTCAAAAAATAGAAGAGCAGGGAACACTTCCCAACTCATCTGATGAGGCCAGTATTACCATACTGAAACAGACAATGCCACTGGGGGCGGGGGGGAGATAAAAGCAATTAAATTCCACATGAAGATGCAAAAAATCTTAAAATATTAGCAATAGAGTTAACACAGACAGATTTGTACACCATGAGCAGATAGGGTTTATTTGAGGGAGAGAAAGCTGTTTTCAATTCCGATTAATGTAACCCACAAAGTGAACAAGCTGAAGAAGAGAAATCATATCCTGTGATACAGGATGTAGAGAAACCGTTTGACAAAATTCAACACCCATTTATTATAGAAACTTCCAAAAAACTAGGAGGAGAGGGAAACTTCCTCAACTTGATAATGAACACTCACCAAACTTGCAGCAAACATAACACTTAATGGTGAAAGACTGAACGCTTTCTCCCAGAGATTGGGAACAGAGCAATGATGTGCATTAGAAATTTCTAAGTAGTGAAATCAAGGAAGAAGACTGAAGAAAGTGATAAAGAGAGGAAAGGGAGATATGATAATGTACCCACTGGCAGGGGATTCTGGGGGTGGTGGGCTGAATAATGCACCCGCCCTCAAGAATGGCCATGTCCTCATACCTATAAAATGTGTTACTTTCAGTGCGGAAAGGGAGTTTGCAAATGTGATCTAATTAAGATCGGGATTTGGGAGATTATCCTGGATGATCAGTAAATAGGACCCCTAATCCCAGGGGTCCTAAGAAGGATGCAGGGAGACCTGCAATTAGGTGGAGGTTGGTGATCTGATGGGAGCAGAAGGCCAAAGATAAGAGATTTTAAGATGCTACCCTGCTGGCTCTGAGGATGGGAGAAGGGGACCCTGAGGCAAAGGATATAAGTGGCCCCTGGAATATGAGAAATGGAAGGGAACAAATTCTGACCTGCAGTGTCCAGAGGTACCGTGCTGTGGATCCATTTTACCCTTCTGGCCACCAGAACTGTCGGAGAATAAATTTTGTTGGTTTAATGTATTCAGTTTAATTTGTGTGGTCATTTGTTTCAGTAGCAATAGGATATTGAATGAAATGGTGTATGTAGAAAATCAAAGGAATCTACAAATATTTCTAGAAAAAGTAAAATTTGTAAGGTGTCAGGATCTAAAAACAACATACAAAAACCTACTGCAGGGCCGGCCCAGTGGCTCAGGCGGTTAGAGCTCCGTGCTCCTAACTCCGAAGGCTGCCGGTTCGATTCCCACATGGGCCAGTGGGCTCTCAACCACAAGGTTGCCAGTTCAATTTCTCGAGTCCCACAAGGGAGGGTGGGCTCTGCCCCCTGCAACTAAGATTGAACACGGCACCTTGAGCTGAGCTGCCTCCCGGATGGCTCAGTTGTTGGTTGGAGCATGGACTCTCAACCACAAGGTTGCCAATTCAATTCCTCGAGTCCTGCAAGGGATGGTGGGCAGCGCCCCCTGCAACTAAAATTGAACATGGCACCTTGAGCTGAGCTGCCACTGAGCTCCCGGATGGCTCAGTTGGTTGGAGCGCGTCCTGTCAACCACAAGGTTGCCGGTTCGACTCCCTCAAGGGATGGTGGGCTGTGCCCCCTGCAACTAGTAACGGCAACTGGACCTGGAGCTGAGCTGTGCCCTCCACAACTAAGACTTAAGGGACAACAACTTGAAGCTGAACAGAACCCTCCACAACTAAGATTGAAAGGACAACAACTTGACTTGGAAAAAAGTCCTGAAGTACACACTGTTCCCCAATAAAGTCCTGTTCCCCTTCCCCAATTAAAAAAAAAAATTTACTGCATTTCTACATACTACCAATTTACTCATGAAAGCAGAAATTTAAAGTACCACGTATAATTGCTCTAGAAGGAAAACATAGAAAAATATGTGTAAATCTGATATGGTCCAAACAAAAGAGCTTCTCACTATAGAAACTCTTAAGTTTTCTTTTCTCTAGTGTTCTGACTCTATAACCCCTAGTTATAATCATTTTTCAAATCAGTTTCTTTTTTTTTTTTTTAATTAAATTTATTGGGGTGACAATTGTTAGTAAAATTACATAGATTTCAGGTGTACAATTCTGTATTACATCATCTATAAATCCCATTGTGTGTTCATCACCCAGAGTCAGTTCTCCTTTCATCACCATATATTCGATCCCCCTTACCCTCATCTCCCACCCCCCACCCCCCACCCAAATCAGTTTCTTAATCATAGGCAATAGATTGTTTTTAACCTGAACCACAGAAATCTCCTACCCCCTGCTTTAGATAATTGTCCTGATACTTGTGATTCATACTTGTTGATGATAATCATTGAAGCCTAATGTTTTTCTCCAACCTGTTCCAGACCTAGCTCCTGGACGATTAACTGTCACCTGAATAACCAGTTAAGTGGCCACAGGGTCCATAGAGCAGACGAATTTTCCATCACTTAGCCACCTTGCATCAATAGCTTTGAGCTCTGCTCTTTAAGCCAACACTTTTAAATTTATTAATTAAAATCTATTTTTCCTCATCTAGGGGCCTTGGGGATACTGATGATACCCCAGCAGGATTACCAGTCCCAACCAAAAAAGCCAACATGGTCTTCCAGGCAAATCTCGAGACCCCATCCTCTCATCTAAGATCAGATAGGGCGAGAGTTCCGTGAATCCCCCAACAGATAGGGACAGCTCTATGGCCCCTGCCCAGCAGGGAGCAGATACAGAAGAAAAGACCTCCTGTCCCTCAACTTCCCATACAGATTTTATGGGGATCACGTCTTTCAAGGAGAAAACAAGGCAGGCAGTTAGAGCTAGGCATCAAGTCTCTGCATTCCTGCACGTCCAACATCACCCACAGAATGTGACCGCCCGAAAGACCTCCCGTCTCTGTCCAAAACTTTCCCTTCTCACTGTAATTATCGACCCCTATGAGGAAACAAATGGGTACAAAATACCGGACTAGATTAAACCAGTCACTCACACCTGCACAGTAAAGGCCACAATGACCTTCATTTCACCTGGGCCGCATTATACCATCATTATAATATCGTGCGTATGCCCAGAAGTTCATTAATATTATTATAACAGACTGAATTCTGGGAAGGAACATGCTCAGTTTAAAAAGATGAGGTACCCTGTTTCCCTGAAAATAAGACCTAACCGGAAAATAAGCCCTAGCATGATTTTTCAGGATGACATCCCCTGAACATACGCCCTAATGCATCTTTTGGAGCAAAAATTAATATAAGACCCAGTCTTATTTTCGGGGAAACACGATAATAGCCTCTTGTCAATCACAGGTGTCAATCAAGTGGTCCCACTCCCGGAAACAAACAGCCCATTCTAGAGAAAAAAAGGGATAAAAACTTCAAGTCCTTCCCAGTCAGCACCTCTTGAGCTTTGCCTTTGCTCAGGGCCCGCTCCAAACCCTTTGGAATGTACCTTTTCTCTTAATCAAGCCACCTTGAGCCTTTGAGCCTTTGAGCCCATGCTTCTCTTCAGGCCCACTCCAATCCCTCTGGAGTGTACTTTCTCTTCTAATAATGGCCCTTGAGCCATTCTGTACTGCTTGGATCCGCTCCTATTTCTTTGGAGTGTACTATCTTTTCTAATAAACTACTCTTTCACCACTCTATTTCTGTGTCTGATTCAATTCTTTGCTCGAGACGCCAAGAACCTGGACACCACGCTGAGGAGGGCCCACTCTCCGGTAACAAATCTAACAAAACATAGATAGGACTTTTATGCTGAAAAGTACATAATGCCAATGAGAGACATTAGAGATGACCTAAATAGAGAAACAGGCCATATTCATTGACTAGAAGGCACAATGCAGAAATGATATCAAATCACCCCAAATTGACATAGAAGTTTCATGCATTTCCTATAAAGATTTTCTGGTAGACACAAACAATATTTTCCTAAAATATTGGAAAAGATATGGAAAGGCAAAAGAATTGGAAGAGTGAAAAACTGAAAATAGTGGTTGGAATCATTCCATGTGACCTTAAGGTTTCTAATGTAGGAAGAGTAATCAAGGATGGGTGGTATTGGAGAGACACACACATTGATCAATGGCACAGAACAGAAAAACCAGATATAGCCCCAGATAACTACTTCCAACTGAGTTTTGATGAAGGCACCAACGCAGGTCAATGAAGGAAGAAATTTCAAAATCTTGTGCTGAACCAATGAAATATCCATAGTAGAAAAAAACTAATCTCTATGTAAACTTCACACCTGTACAAATATTAGCTCAAAATTAATCAGAGCTTTAAATGTAAAATTATAAAAGTTTAAATAAGAGATTTAGGGGGGAAAAGAAAAGCAGAATAAAATCTTTCAGATCCAGAGCTTTCTGAAGAATTCTGAGACTTTTCTCCAGAAATAAGATAAACTGGACTCCACAAAATTAAAAACGTTTGCCTGTGAGAAACCACATTAAGAGAATGTGGGGAAAAAGAGCTACGGAATAGCAGAAAATATCTACATACCATTTATCTGCCAAGGGACTGATATGTAGAACAGATAAAAAATTCTAGAACCATGACAATTAAAAAAATTGAATTAGAAAATGCACAAAAACATGAAGAGATATTTCACTGAAGCAGATATAGAGAAAATAGGGAAACAAAAATATTTTCAACATCGCTATCCATCAAGTGTCACCTCACGCTCAGCATTGTCTCCTTCAGTGTGAACCTTTTGCGCCTTCAAGGGTCACAGAAAAGGAAGTCTCTACCAGACAATCCAAATCTCTCTGGTGACGTACATGACCAACTTCTAAGTATTGGTGGGAATTGGCAATGGGAACTGTCGCATCCAGCACGACAAGAGCTGTGGGATTCAAGGAGGGCAGCGCAGGGTTAAGAAAGACAGTAGCCAAGAGCAAAGTACAATGCGGGCCAAGGGACTCAAGTCTCAAGGACTGAGCCCCAAATCGGGCCAACGCATAGCTTTTACTACTAATCATACAAGGAAGTAAAACTTGTTTTTCCCCCAGTCTGTGAGTTACGTGCCTGACTGCTACTTTTCCCGCGAGTCCCCATTGTGCTCCAACATGTACTGTGCCTTCACACAGATGCACAAGCCCAGGGGATGGAGTCAGTGTTCCGAAACCATGTGATAAGGGAGAATGACCGGTATTATTCCATCAGGTCTCAGTGTTCCGAGACACTTCCTTGTGATGTCATGGGATAGGCGAGGGGAACAGACGGTTTGGCAGCTGTAAGGCAACAGGGAACAGTTTTTCACAAATGTTCTCAGCTTACGAAACATACACGGGTCTCGTCACTAGGTATATTGATAATGCAGTCCTGTGAGATGTCAGAATCACAAACATGCCACAGACTGACTGTCCCCTCCCCCCACTAGGGCACCACCATGAGCATGCAGTCCAGCCAGCCAGAAGGAATCGATGACTCCTCTCATTTCAGCGGGAAAGCCAGTCTCTAAGGGAAAGAGATGGATGAGGGAGAAAAAAAAGAGGTGGGGGGGAGGTACTGAGGGGTAGGAACTAGTCCAGTGGCAAGGGCATGGGGTAGGAGGAATGATTCCTGACTGGTGGACTGAGTGTGTGGAGATAAACTAATGGTCCTAAACACCACACTAATGTGAATGCAACTAATTTACTGTAGTATAATCCTCACTGATGGTTGGTTCATAGTTTATCTCTGTAGCATTTAATCTCATATTAAATTGACCTATAATTTTTAATCTGATTTGCCTGACATCAAAGGGCCCAACAGTACTTTCAGAAAGCTTTCTTATGTAAAAAGTAATCTCTTTACAGTTCAGTGTATAGCTTCATCAGTCTCAGTATGAAAACCAGGCTTTGTAAAGGGTTCCACTCTGTTTCAAGTGCAAACTGACAAGAAAAATGTTTTGGTACTGCATATATGAAATTTGTAGTTCCCCCCCAAAACACACACACAAATTCCCATTGTATATTGTTCTTCTATATTATTTCACTGAGTGCTCCAACCGCCAAAGATTTTTTATATTCTTTTTACTAAAATGTTCTTTGATTCCCTAATTTTTCAACATGCTTATCATATTTCTATTTTCACTTCATGTAAATCAAGAAGCATGATATGGGTTGCATTTGGATACAAATAAGGACATAAATATAATCCTATGGCATATATTCATGAATGGCAGGCAGGTTTTAGAGATCACAGTCTGAAATTGCACCACTATGATATTTGTTATTATAGCCTCATAAATGTCATGGGCCAGAGTGTGAGAGAATAACTCAAGTGCAAATTATGAATAAATAACCCCTAAATTGTTTGTTCCTCGATCCCCCCACAGTAGGAAATTGTTGTTGATTCCTTCAATCTTGAAAGCCTAATGGTGCAATGCTCGTTTATTATGAAGTACCCTACAGAGGTGGGATAAAACAGTATTCGTACAAATAACATGATTCATTGAAGGTTATGAAAAAACAGTTAACTTTATTCATTAAAACATGAGCCCTAAGATTTATTTCCAATTACATGGGCAAAAAAAAGGTAATGCCAGCATTTCAATGTAACACACACATACATACACCATTCTGGTTCGATTAAGCGCCCCTCTCAGATTACTGCTCTATAATTACTGCAAATAAGACAGATCTTTCATTACTCTTGATATACAAATTACTGCCATTCAATGGAGAAACTCACCCTTTCTTCTGCATTATTTCTACCATGTAATCACCTCCCAGTAACCTATCACTCTCCTCCCATGTAAAGCCCAGCCCCTTACTGTCTGGCCTGCTGTTTCATGGTCAGCTGACAGAGCATTATTTCCTATGACCTACAGGGGCCTGTCTAGAGACGGGCACCCTGAGCCTAGTAAGTATGAAGACAACATAGTTTTACATACCCTCTGGTTCCCTGATATTCAGTGTGTGGGGACAGAGTCCCATAGAGCAGTTTCCAGGCTCTCAGCCTCGTGGGGAGGTGCTGGCTCCCAGGGTGAATGACCATCAACTGTGATTGGTTGGCCGTCAGGGGTAACCAGTTAGCCAATTGGCTGTTGATGTAACTGCCGGGCTGCACTGATTGGTTAGCTGGTTGGCAGGCAGGGAAAAGGTGAATGGCAGACTGCCCAGCGTGTGGATCCCACTGCGTGTGTCTTGCCTGCCTGCCAGCGAGAATATAATGGTATGACTCCTCTATGTATGGTTCCGTGGGTGTTCCTTTTTGGCCTCACCATACCCTGCGTTCTTATGTGGGGAGCGGGAGCTGAGACCCCGCATGAGTCCTTACATGACAAGTGTCACTATTTTTCCAAAGGACATGGATATGAATGAATCATGCCTAATGTAATAGGCCTTTTCATTGTATTGATTGGTTCCCAGAGATCATCATGAATGACCTGTAAAAAAGACTTAAGTCCAAGGCTATGCTCTTCATGTTAAAATTCACAAATAGTAACGTAGTCTTTTCCAGAAGACTCAACTAAGTATTATAAACCAAAAACAATGGGGTGTTTGTACACATCCTCAATCCTCTGATATATGGCATGGCCTGAGTTTTAACATACTTTGATTAGTTATTTTTCCGCAGTATATAATGTCTTGGGTTAATCTCAGAGTACCAGAGACTTAGTTATTCCTAGTATGGATTCTTGAGTGTGCGGTCAGTTGTGAGACTTGGATAAAAATTTTACTACATTCATTACTTTTGTAAGGATTTTCTCCAGTATGAAATCTTGAATGAATCCTAAGGACATGGTTTCTTCGAAGTATTTCCATGTTCACTATATTAGTGCAATTTCTCTCCTGCGTGAATTCTGTCATTACTCAAAAGATGTAGACATTTGGTGGAAAGCCTATGGCATTAACTACATTTGTAAGGTTGCTCTCCAGTATGAATCACTTGATGTCCCACACATTTCATCTTTGGGTAAAAGCATTAATGCGCACATCACTTATGTGTGGTTTCTCTCAAAGATGTACATCCCAGTTAATTGTGAGACCTGGAAATAGGCTCTGTCACATACATTTATATAATTTCTCTTCCCTATGGGGTCTCTTTTGTTACATAATACTTGAACTCAAAGTAATGGCTTTGCCACACTCAATGTACATGTCAGGTATCCCTCCAATGGTTCCCAACTGTTGATCTTTGGGTAAAAACTTTGCCCCACATTAATTTGTGTAGTTCCTCTCCAGGGTATACATTCTTACATCTAGTACCGGGTGAGCTCTAATTTAAAATTCTTCTATATTCACTATATTTGCAAATATGAATTACTGAGTGAATCCTGAGTTTAAGGCGATACCTTAAAGTCTGGCCACATCCAGTACATTTGTAAGGTCTCTCACCAGTATGGAGTATGTCATAAAAAGTTAGGCTTGAAGTCACAGTAAAGGCTCTGCCACACTCATCACATTTTTAAAAAAAATTTTATTGGGGAATATTGGGGAACAGTGTGTTTTTCCAGGACCCATCAGCTCCAAGTCAAGTCGTTGTTTTTCAGTCTAGTTGTGGAGGGTGCAGCTCAGCTCCAAGTCAAGTTGCCATTTTCAATCTAGTTGCAGGGGGCGCAGCCCACCATCCTATGTGGGAATAGAACCAGCAACCTTGTTGCCAAAGCACAAGCCAACTGAGCCAACTGGCTGCCCACCGGCAGCTCAGTAGCAGTGTTGTCTTTAATCTAGTTGTGGAAGGCGCAGCTCGCTGGCCCATGTGGGAATCAAACCCGCAACCTTGTTGTTAAGAGCTCATGCTCTAACCAACTGAGCTAACCGGCTGCCCCTCATTACATTTTTAAGGATTCTCTCCACTGTGAATTCCCTGATGTATAGTTAGATGTGAGTGCACACTGAAGGCTCTGCCACACTCATTGCATTTGTAGGGTTTCTGTCCTGTATGAAGGCTCCGATGACTTGCAAGCTGTGATTTTTTACTGAAAACATCGCCACAGTCATTACATATGTAAGGTTTCTCTCCAGATTATTCTGATCTGTAAGGTGTGATTTCTGAGTAAAGACTTTGCCACACTCATTACATTTGCAAGGGTTCTCTCTAGTATGGGTTACCTGATGTCTAGTTAGGTGTGAACACACAGTACAGGCTTTGCCACACTTGTTTGTCAGGTTTCTCTCCAGTATGGATTACCTGATGTCTAGTTATGCTCATTACATTTGTACTGTTTGGTTCCTGTATGAATGCTCCAGTGAGGTTTTTTTTTTTTTTTTTGTCTTGTTCTTTTGTTGTTTTTGGTTTATATACCACATATCAGTGAAATCACATGGTTCTCTGCTTTTTCTGTCTGACTTATTTCGCTCAGCATTACTCTCTCAAGATCCATCCATGTTGTCACAAATGTTCCCATATGTCCTCAATGTTCCAGTGAGTTTTAATGTATGATTTTCCTTAGGAAAACTTGCCACACTCACACCATCTGTAAAGTCTCTCACCAGTGTGGATTACCTCATGTCTAGTTAGGTGTAAACACACCCTAAAGGCTTTGCCACACTCATTACATCCCTAAAGTTTCCCTTCACTATGAATAACCTGGTGTCTAGTCAGGTATGAATTCATAATAAAGGCTTGGTCACACTCATTACATTTGTAAGATTTTTCTCCACTATGCATTTACCAAATGGTAACTTAGGCTTCAACGCATGCCATAGGCTTTGCCACACTCATTGTACTTGTAAGAATTTTTCCTGTGTGCTTTCTGGTCTTTTCTCAGTTTTGAAAATTCCTAATACTTCCTATCTACATCAGAAATGTGACCTTGGGCACTAGGAGGAACTCCTTGAAGTAGAGAAACAAAGCAAGTGTTATTGATAGACTTCTCAGTTACATTACATTCACCAATTTTTCCCTTCAGTATGAAATATCTCCACCTCAGCCAGATGTGCCTGGAAGCTTAGTCTGAGCCTGTGTTCAATAGGCTTATTTCCTGCATGCTTTCTACTGTGTTGATCTCTTCTATCAGTAAGATGGTTTTTATGAGTTATAGGCATTGCTTGGTAATTTGTTTCATCATTTCTCTGCTGACATGCAAAGTAATACATATTTTCCTGGATTTCACTGAAGGAAAAATCTTTGATTATTACATGGCTTTAATGTCTCCCAAACATCACTGTTTGGAAGATTTCTTCTGTATTACTGGTTTCTGTTGGTTTTAATGTCTTGATCACATATACAGGACAGATATTTATAAGATAAAAATACCATACTGTTCTTATTAATCATTATTGTGAAACTAATATTACACCAAAAAGAAAGTTATATAGAACGCAGTTTTGAAAATTCCCAAATGTGACCCTTAAACTTCTAATAATAGAAATGGGATTCTTACTAAGGAAAGAGTAGTCACAAACAAGTCAAATTAATTTTAGGGTAGCCTAGTTTCAAACACCTATGATAAAAACACTCATGCTGTGCTAACTTAAGCTTTCAAGGAAAGACTATTTTCCCACCAACACCCCAAAGCACATACCAATTTGCAGTAACTACACTACTATCTCATAACTGAGGTAAAAGGAATATTATACACTTTTTACATATATACTGGACATGAATGAATGCTGAAGAAGAGACAATACATTGTAATGATAAATAACCCAGAACAAAGATTCTCTAAAAAATCTAAAAGTGCAGTTTAAAATTGTACATCAAATATAGCAATGAGAATGTTAAAAAGTCAATAAAACATTTTGTAAAAATCAAATACTCTTCTAAATATCTGTTCCAAAACTATGTGTACCTACAAAGAAGAGGCATTTTACAATAGCAACACATGGTTCATGTTAGGTATATTGCATAACACACGCTGAAAGACCCTCATCTCTATATCAAAATAAAAGTTAAATTAAAAATATGCTAGGAAATCATGATAAAGACAGCTGTAAATAACCAGTAACCATATTATACTGTGTTTTCCTGAAAATAAGACCTAGCCAGACAATCAGGTCTAATATGTCTTTTGCAGCAAAAATTAACATAAGACCTGGTCTTATTTTACTATAAGATATGATATGATATATTATGATATAAAACAATACAAGACCGGGTCTTATATTAATTTTTGCTCCAAAGGCCGCATTAGAGCTGATTGTCTGGCTAGTTCTTATTTTGGGGGAAACACGTTAGAAAGTTACACTCTGTCGAACTCTAAAGATACCCCCTAAAGAATGAAAAATGAACTTCTATTCTAGAAAGAGCACACAACATGAGAAATGGAAACTATGTTGAAATCACTGACTTCTGAAGTATCAGGTCAGCAAAATACATAACATTATAAAGAATATAAAGAATATAACATTATATTCTTCTGAATATGAGAAAGAAGGCAACACTCACCATTAGGATTTTATGGCTGCAATTATATAACAGCCAATCCATAGAGCAATTCCCTGTGTATGCAGGGGACTTTAGTCATCTAGTACATGGGCCCCACGATATATGGAAATAGAGAGTCTGTGCTTTCAAAATTGATGAAGGTGACAGAACAAATTAAAAAATAAAAACATATGATATGATGCAAGCAAAGGGATAACTTTTAATGAACATTTTCAAATCAAGGAAGTAGACTCACAGGGTTTATGTATAATATATAACCTCCATTTACAGAGAATGTAAGAGACACAGGATTTGAACTTGGACCTACACACTCAGATGACATGTTCTGAAGCACAATTGCCTGCCCAAGCAGTAGAGCAAAAAAAGCTTACAACAAATACCAGCAGCTTAGAAAGAAATACTTCCACGGCGATATGAGAGCTGAGCTGTATCACTAAAATAGTGTTGCAAGGCCATTTGTCCTAGAAATGGTTTCTGAGTCGTCATCCATGCACATACTGATTTAGGTCATGTCCTGACAAAGTTGTTCTGGGGAAAAATGGGTGGCATTTTTTTACAGCATGAGGAGTGCAGGTGGGCAAAGAACTGGTGAAGGTGTGTGGTGGAATTTGGTGAGTAGAGTTAACATGCTAGGAAAAAAACAGTATATAACTTCTTGTTTAAGGTTGCATGGGGGGAAAGATCAAAAGTAGGGAAGGCAAGAGTGGAGGACAGTGAGTAATGGGCATGTGGGGACAGAGCTTGTGCTACTGTGACTGTGGGAGTATAACTGTAGGAGGGCAACTAAAATCCTGGCCTAGTAAGAAAGAAGAACTGGGTCAGCAAGTAGCATAAGACTGTCCCATCTTTAACTCTGGGAATTATACTATGCACATGAGGCAAAAATGAAAGAGATTTAAAAATGGAGAGTAGAATAAACAAAAAAGAAACAACCTCAGAGATACAGATAGCATTTTGATGGGTGCCAGATGGGAGGGTGGTGAAGAGACCAAGTAGGAAAGAAACCGTGTGGGACAACCCGCTCAATGCTCCTCAGGGACTTCGCAGGGGCCACGTAACAGTGCTGTGACCACAATAAATGCTCTATGTCTCTGTTGGAACTGTGGCACCCCTGCAGGTTGAAAGGTAAATTTTATAAGTGGAGGGATAGAGGAGAATTTGGAGAGAAGAAAAATTTCCATTGAGGGTTCCCAAGAAATAAATTTGTTTGCCCACAGATCTCTCTCACTTGGGAAGAACTTTGCAAACACTACTAATGCTGAGGTTCCTCTCTCCTTTCTGAGATCTTACCTGTGTTCATACCTTTCATACATTCCCACCATGAGCTTCTTTTGGTATTTTCAACTCCTTCTCCAGAGTCCAGGGTGCTTTCCCTTGATCCAAAATGGAGATAATATTCAAATTAGACAACTAAACTCCTGCATAGAAGAAGAAAGGGGGAAGAAGAACTGTACTTTTTCCAGAATCCCCAATCTCTGGTCAACTAAGGTATAAGGATATTACAGATGGGTCAAGAAAAGTATTTCACAAAATCACCCACTGCTTGTCTACTTCTGTGCATAGGGACCAGTGTTATATGCAGATACCAAGCCCTGTTCCAAGAACTCCTGAATCAATAAGCAGGGATAGAAAATAAAGTATTACATATTTTTGAATTTGCTGCAGGGGTTTATAGACACTTAAGCCCTGGAGCAACCCAGAGAGATTATAAGAGGACAGATCAACTGAAGAAAGGGCAAGTTCAAAGTCCTGATGCCACGTTATGAAGACTTTTCATGTCTGAGTAAAGGGCGCTCCAATCTCAGTCACACAAGGCAGGGGCTCCCAAGAGGCACACAAGAGAACATGAAAACACACTAGGGCAGATCCTGATTTCTGGAGAGACCCCACCCTCACCCAGGGATCGCAGGTTCCTGTAGTTCTCCGACTTCACGTCCCTGTACAAGCCCTCTGAGCTGAGTCCAGGCGTTCCCACTCCTCCGGAGAGAATTTTATGACTACATCCTGCAATGTCAACCATGGCTGAAATGAAAAACGCATTTAACCATGGGGAAATGGTGATAGTTCTTACCCTCTCACAGAATGAGAAGAAGAGAGGTATAAAAACAATTCAGTTGAAGTGAGTGCTCTGACAGATCTACATATAATATTTTTGAGCCAGTTATGGGTCCATAATGTTGGCTTATTATAGTTTCCCTTAATAGCTATTGCTAACTCATAAATCCTGGAAGGTTTCTCATTTTTGCAAACAATACATGAAATATACAATTAAAATTCAAAAGAGGGCAGTCTACACGGAAGTATCAGATACTATGTTCTACACACTGAGTGATATTCAATGTGTAGATAGCTAGAGCATGAGTAGTATCTTCAGGGGTGACAAACTCCAGAGTGTCCTTAAAAAAATTCAGACCCTTAAATTGTGATGAGGATAACAACAGCAATAAGTAAAAATTTTTGAACACGTCCTATACACTAAGCGTTAGTCTAAATGCTTTACATAGTTTACTTGTTCTCAACATAATGGCTCGCTACACACAACCCTGTTCCCATCTGATAGAGAAGAAAACATGTCACAGGAACTCTAAGAAACTCCCATCGGGTCAAAATCTGCAATTTGATTCAGCAAACAACAGAACTCAGGTGATGCGGTTTAGACTTGAACCTAAACAGTCAAACAGGTAAGTTACAGACACAACATTAACAGGGCCGGCCCGGTGGCTCAGGCGGTTGGAGCTCCATGCTCCTAACTCCGAAGGCTGCTGGTTCGATTCCCACATGGGCCAGTGGGCTCTCAACCACAAGGCTGCCAGTTCAATCCCTTCAGTCCTGCAAGGGATGGTGGGCTCCACCCCCTGCAACTAACATTGAACACAGCAGTTTGAGCTGAGCTGCCGCTGAGCTCCCGGATGTGCGTCCTCTCAACCACAAGGTTGCCGGTTCGACTCCCGCAAGGGATGGTGGGCTATGCCCCCTGCAATTAGAAAACAGCGACTGGACCTGGAGCTGAGCTGTGCTCTCCACAACTAAGATTGAAAGGACAACAACTTGACTTGGAAAAAAAGGCCTGGAAGTACACACTGTTCCCCAATAAAGTCCTGTTCCCCTTCCCCAATAAAATCTTTTTTAAAAAAAAGTACACTAACAAAACATTCTCTGACTGAAAACATCTGAAACATGTTCAATGACATTGAACTGCATGAAAAGTCATTACATCTGCGCACCTGCAAACATGCTACTATTTTTACTTTTATTTAAATCACTAACATAATAGTGTAGAAAAAAATTAAGACCATGGAATATGTTTATGATACAGTTTCAACTACTAAACAATATAAAACTTATTTATGTAATGATGGTGTCTTTTATAAAAATCATGACTTGCACATCCATGCACTCATGTACACACGTATAAACCAAACAATTAACTGAAATGAGAGGCGTTGTCTCTTCACATATTTTTCAATGATTTTTTTCATTACCATTTTTATTTATGTGTATTTCAGCATCATTGGGACAATAAAAATGTATCAATTCTACACTTTGATTTTTTAAGATGGTATCAAAGGCTAGTAAAACATTACACAAAGTGAAAAGAATGTAGACCGCTTTAACTCCAAGTTCTATAAAATACTTATTGAAACATACAAATAGTGTAGGAGCCTGACTCAGAAAAACTATGCCATCCGGCAGCACATGACCTAATTCCTGGAACCGTCAGTTTGCCCTTAAAAGGTCACGTCTCTGATAAGTAATGCTCCTTCGTCATTCCGTTCTCTCCTTCCTCATTCACTCCCCGCCCAGTTTACCCTAACCCATATAAGCTTGTAGCTACAATAAAAATTCTGAGGCTTGATCAGAACTTTGTCTTGCCTCCATTTCTTCGCACCTCCTATTTTCTCTTTTCAGGGTGTCTCCCTTCGGTCCCTGTTGAATGCCCCGCTGGTCGGGGCAAAATAGAATTTTATCCATTTACATCTAGATATGTAGGCATTAACAAAAACCAAATAGTTCATTGGTGTAGTCCACTCATAAAACAATGATTCGAGGTTTTTAAAATCATCAGTGTTATATATTATCACATTAACGGGCAATTGAGAAAATTCTTAGATAATTAAACAGCATGAGAAAAATGAAATTGGGCCAAAACCTGTCATGAAGCAGAAACATTTCATCAAACATTTTGATTAGCAGAAAACAGTGGATTCATTTCCTCTGAAATCAGTGGACAAAGGGGGCTGACCAGAGAGCCTGCCTAAACAAAGACCAGTAGAAGAGGGAAAAGGAGGACAAAATAGACGGACTGAAACAAAGAGCTGGAACTTTAAACTCACAAATCTAAATAGATATTGGCTAATGGCAAATGGAGGAATGAAGATATTCCATGCAAACCTGTTCCTGAAGACAGCCAGAGTTGCTAAATTCTAGGAGACAAAACAGAGTATAAGACAAAAATTGACAAGAGGCAAATGGCATTATAATGGTAAAGCAGCCATTCACCAGGAACATATAACAATTATAAGTATATATGCATACAACATTAGAGCTCCCAAATATGTGAGGTAAAAATAGATACCAGCACAGTAATCCTATGAGATTTGACTACTTCAGCTTTAGGTATGGACACAACAACAAACACAAGATCAATAAGGAAATGGAACACTTGAGTAGCACCATGGACAGAAGGACTCAACACACATACACAACATTCCACCCAACACCAGCAGAAAACACATGCTTGTCAAGCACATATGGAACGTTCTCTACGACAGACCACATGTTACCTACAAACCAAATATGAAATTTTTTTACAAATTCCAATCAAAAAAGCATCTACTCCAACCACAATGAAATGAAATTAGAAACAAACAGCAGAAAGAAAACAGAAACATCCACAAAACATAGAAAGCAAACAAGCCATTCTTAAACAACCAGTAATTAAAAGAAATCACGAGCATTTTTTAAAAATCTGGATGAAAATACAACAGACTGAAATCTATGGGATGCAGTGACAGCAGCACAAGGAGGAGCTAAGTAGTATTTACATTATAAAGAAGAAAGACCTGATATCAGATATAACTTTCACACCTCCAAAAAAAGGAGGAGGCGGAAGAGGAACAGAAGGAGGGGGAGGGGGAGGAGGGAGAAGAGGAGAGGGAGGAACTAAAACAAAGTTTAGTAGGACAGAAGGAAGTAAGAAATACTTGTATTAGAGCACAGGTAAAGAAAAAAGAAAACAATACTAAACAATCAACAAACTACGAGTTGGTTTATGAACAGATTAACAAATTTATAAACCTTTACCAACACTAAGGAAAAAAAGAGACAAGATTCGAATAACTCAAATAAGAAACAGAACAGGGATCATTGCAACTGACGTCAAAGAAAATTTTTAAAGGATTTTAAGAGAGTGCTATGAATGGTATTATACGAAAAAAAATTACATAACCTCAAAGGCAATGGGTAAATTCCTAAAGACATACCAGAACCAATTGTGAAAAAATAAAAAATGTGAACAAAATTATAATTATAGAAATTCACATAGTAATCAAACATGCAAGAAAAAAAAGAAACAAACCCAGAACAGATGGCTTTGCTGCAAAATTCTGCCAAATACTGACAGAATAAATAACACGAGTTTTGCAAAAAAATTACAAAAAATTCAAGAATGAAGACTTGCTAATTCATACTATAAAGTCTGCATGATGCTGATAGTAAACCCAAGAAAGGCACAAGAATAAAGGAAACTACAGATTACTATCCCTGATGAGTACTCATGCAAAGACAAAATACTAGTAAACCAAATTCAACAGCGCATTAAGACAATTAGACATCACGACCAAGGGGAATTTCTCATTGTAAAGCAAGAATGTTTCTACATACAAAAGTCAGTCAATGTGGGGCCGGCCTGGTGTCTCAGGTGGTTAGAGCTCCATGCTCCTAACTCCGAAGGCTGCCGGTTCGATTCCCACATGGGCCAGTGGGCTCTCAACCACAAGGTTGCCAGTTCAATTCCTCGACTCCCGCAAGGGATGGTGGGCTGCGCTCCCTGCAACTATTAATGGCAACTGGACCTGGAGCTGAGCTGCCACAACTAAGACTGAAAGGACAACAACTTGAAGCTGAAAGGCACCCTCCACAACTAAGATTGAAAGGACAACAACTTGACTTGGAAAAAAGTCCTGGAAGTACACACTGTTCCCCAATAAAGTCCTGTTCCCCTTCCCCAATTAAAAAAAAAAAAAGAAAAGTCAGTCAATGTAACCCACCACATTATGATAATGAAGAAAGTAAAAATAACACATTTTAAAATGATGCAGAAAAGGCAATTAATAAAATTCAGCCACCTTTTAAGAAGTTATTAAGAGTAAACTACCTCAACATAATAAAAGCCATATTTGAAAAGTACACAGCTACCCTCATACTCAATAGTGAATGGCAAAAGCTTTAGTTCTAATAGGAATAGAAAGGCAAGGATGCATATTCTTGGCACAACTATTCATCAAAGTACAGGCAGTCCTAGCCAGAGCAATTAGACAAGCAAAAGAAACATCATCCAGATTGAAAAGAAGTAAAATTATATTCTTTCACAGATAAAAAGATCTTACATGTAGAAAACCATAAACACACACACATACATACGCACACACACATATGTTATAACTAGGAAACTATTTTAGGAATGTGGCAATAAACATTCAAAAAAGAAACTTCAGAAAACAATCCTACTTACCACAGCATTGAAAAGGATAAAATATGTAGGAATAAAAGTAGCCAAGAACTTTGAAAACTTATACCTGAAAACTACAGAACAATGCTAATAAATCAAAGATACAAATAAATAGAAAAACATCCCTAACTCATGGATTGCAAGACTCAATATTGTCCAAAGGCCCATGCTACCCAAAGTGTTCTACAGATTCGATGGAATCCCTATTAAAATTCCAAAGGCAATTTTGGTAGAAATAGAAAGAAACACACTAGAATTCATAAAAAATCAAGGAAAAGGGATCCAGGAGAGCCTACCCACTGTTGAAATAGAAGAAGTTGGAGGCTACACTGTTTTCCGTTGAAAAACATATTACAAAGCAAGCATCATCAGGTCGGTGTGATAATGGCATTAATCCAGATACATAAACCAATGGAACAAAAGAGAATGCCCTGAAATAAGCCCTTGTAGAGATGCCAAATGATTTTCCACAAGGATACCAAGACTACCCAATGGAGAAAGGTCAGTCCCTTCAACAAATGGTGTGGGGAAAACTGGATATCTACATGCAAAAGAGTGAAGCTAGAAACTTACCTGCATCAAACATAGAAACTTCCATGTGTCAAAGGATACAATCCACAGGGTGAAAATGCTACTACCCTCGAGAAATGGATGTGAGAAAAATGATCTGAAGAATCTGCAACTGTCAGACATTACGGTGGATTTCTTTTTAAATGGATGATGTAATAAAACACCCTTTGTCACTGAAGTCTGTGAACTTCCCAGTTCATTCCCAATCATTACGATTTTGACTCACTCATTTAGCTTCAAATGTATTATAAAATCAGTCTAAAAGATTTCCACCTATTGGTCCCTATTCCAGAACTTACCAGGCATTCATGCATATCAATACATGACTTCTATGAGCATCTTCCCTTACCCTGGTTGACAGAGAGGAGACAGTGCATCCAGATGTGGCCCCTGAACAATCTCTGTTGCCCAACCGCTCTGATGCCATGGAGCCCCCACCCTGTCTCCAATCCAAGGGCACGTGCGGCCTCTTCACAAGTCCCATGTCACTGAGTCATGGTGAGATGGAACCTAACTAGAGGTGGGAGGGAGTGAGGGAAGGCCGAGGTTGAGTGTCAACAAACATGTCAGGCAGGACAATTCAGAGTCAGAGAAGATCAGCAAGTCAAAGAGCATCTCAGGAAGGACAGACACAACCACCAACCCAGGATATGACTTAACCTGAGGAAGAGCCATTGCTGAACACTCTTTCTTTGCTCTTCCTCCTCTTCTGGGCTTCATCCTCAGACAAATGTCTTTACAAATCAATCTAAAAAGCTGAAAATATGCGGTTTATCAACATACCCCCTCCTTTTTGTGCCACAACCACACACGGGGAGACCTCCCATGTGGAAAAGATGGGTGCCTGCTGCCCCTGCCACACGCAGCATTCAGTGATAGGAAACTCCTACTCTGACACCAACAAGTGTTTTCCCATCCCTTCAGATCACACTGCCTTTACATGCACTGAAACAGCGGGACCTCGGCTAACTGACAGTCCCCTTCAGGTCACAGACCTGGCCCTGATCAAACCCCAAGCAGAGCAGAGCCCCTCACCCTCACCCCAGATCTCAGCCCCCAGAAATGGAGGACCCAGAGCCTTGCTGCTCAATGATGGATACACATTAGAATCACATGAAGCACTTTAAACATTATTGAGGCTGGGCCCACCATAATGTAGGAATGACTTTCAGTTAGAGGGCACAAAAGATGGAATAGCAAAATGCCTCAGCAATCTAATGTGAAGTGGTATTCAGCACCATCCACAGAAGGGAAGCCCAGCACACGCACATGCGCGCGCACACACACACACACACACACACACAAACACCCACTTTTTCTTTTCCAACTTGATTGAGGCATAATTGACACATATAAATCATGTGTATTAAAGAAGCACAACCTGATCATTTGAAATACACTGGGAAATAATCACCATTTAATACCTCATAATACCATTACCTTATAATCACCACGTTTTGGCTGTGTGGTGGAAACACTTATGATTTTGTCTCTCAGCAAATTTCAAGTGATGGGGAAACTGACCTTAAAATGGTTCCCTGCCACATGGAACTGAGCTAAAATGGTGGCCCAAGCAGAGAGAGGTCCCCAGCCGAACTCCCCAGCCTAAGCCCCAGCCCACTTCTGCATAACCCCCTCCGAGCCACACCTTGAGCCAATCACCAGATGACACCTACCCCTTCCCCTCCCCGACTGAAGGAAGTCCCCAACCCATAAAAACCTGCTCAAAACCTTGTTAGGGGCTCAGTCTTTTGGGAAGGATCCTGCTGAGCCCGCCGGCATAATAAAGGCTGACTCTCCTAACTCTCTGAGTGCCGCTTGTGTTCTTTCCGGTCTCGGATTCTGCAACATTTGGTTCCCTGACCGGGCTGGCCCCCTTGAACCACCGGTTTGAGCAGAGGCAGGCCGCAGGGTGGCGGGAGAGCTGAGACCGGGCTAGGCGCAAGGTGATTTCAGCAGGCCCAAGACCGGTGACCTCCGCCGCCTCCAGCCCATGGCTCCCTGCCAGACCCCAGTAGGGAGAAAGGACAGACAGCCAACCAGGACATCGGACACAGTAAGACCACGGGCCCCGGACCCAGTTAAGCCTGCCTACGGGCAGAAGGGGGCCTGATCACCTCCTGCTGAATCCTACTTCGGACTCCAGTTAGGGCCATTCCAGGGGAGGGCGTCTTTCCTCCCTGAATGAGTGTGTGTGTGCTTGGTCCCCAACGGGATTCTGTGTGGATCCACGGCCTGTCGGCTACGGAACAGGAGTGAGCCCCAACCTGTGTTTCCGTGGTAGCGTCCTAAGGCATAACGATGATTCGCACTCTCAGGGTGTGACCTGGCCCGGGGTTTAAACGTGCACACCTTAGCCAAGATGTACCCTAAGTTCCCGCAAGGGAAACAGCCAGGCGGGTCCCTTGTCCAAACACCATGAGAGGGAAACACGGTAAGCCCACGGTTCTAGACTGCATGTTAAAGAATTTCAGGAAAGGTTTCAGAGGTGACTACAGGGTCAAAATGACCCCTGGACGTCTCCACACTTTATGTGAGCTGGAGTGGCCAGGTTTTGACATGGGATGGCCCCCAGAAGGCACTCTTGACCTCCCCACGATTTGCTGAGTCTACGTAGTTGTCATTGGGACCCCAGGACATCCAGGCCAGTTCCCTTACGTTGACTCGTGGTTGAAAATCACCCAAATCCTTCCTCCTTGGGCACGGTTCTGCTCCAATAGTAAGGGACAGTCCAGGATCTTTGTTGCACAGAGCCTGTGAGGCTGCACCCAGAGAGAGGCGAATAACATCATATACCAGGGAGACCCCGATGAAGAGCTGATACCACCTCCATATGCTCCACGGCCAACAGCTAACATGCCCCCGGCACTCCCAGATACTCTGCCTCTGTCCGAACCCCCTGAGCCGACACCCAACCTCCCAAACCCTCCCCAGGAGGCGCGTGATCCTCGACACCAACCCTCACTGGGACCTGCTAGCCGACTTGGTCCAGGGATACGCCTCCACTTCAGCTGCCCCTCCGAGAGACCAGAGGGCCAGACCAAGTGGGAGACGATGGGACCCTCCAGCCAGGACGCCCCATCATCTACTACCAGCCCTTCTCCACCATACCTCAGCGTACTCAGAGAAACCACAAACCATGACAGGCCTTATGGAGTCCGTCTTCCACACTCCATCACCCCACCTGGGAAGACTGTCAGCAGCTCCTCCGAACGCTCTTCAACACTGAAGAGCACCGACGGATCCTACAGGGGGCAAGGCAGTGGCTAGAAGAAGTGGCCCCTGGGGAAGTCCTGGATGCTGCCACCTGGGCGACCGAGGCTTCTCCAGATGCACGGCCTGATTGGAATTTTAATACTGAAGCAGGGAGAGGCGCAATCCGCCAATACCAAGATGCTCTCCTACGAGAGCTGAGGGCAGGATCCTGAAAACCAACCAACATGTTCAAAACAGCCGATGTGACCCAAAATGGGGAAGAGACTCCTGGTGACTTCTATGAACGGCTCTGTGAGGCGTTCCGGGTCTCGACTCTGTTGGATCCGGAAGCCCCCAAAAATCAAAGGATGATAAACGTGGCCTTTGTCACTCAGGCAGCCCCTGACATACGCCAAAAAGTCCAGTCTCCTGGAAGAAAGCCCAGCTCTGCAGAAAACAAGTACAGTACTTGGGCTTTGTCATCGCCAAAGGACAGCGAGCCCTCAGCACTGAGCGGAAGAAAGTCATCACTTCCCTCCCTCAGCCCACCAACCGGAAGGCACTCCGTGAGTTCCTCGGGGCCACCGGCTTCTGCCAGATCTGGATTCCTGGCTTTTCGGCAATAGCCCGGCCCTTGTATGAGGCTCTAGCTGGTCAAGAAAAGGCCCCCATGCTATGGACAGAAGATCAAGAACATGCCTTCCAGCAGCTCAAGAGCTCACTTGGACAGGCCCCAGGCCTCGAGTTACCTGATGCTGAGAGGCCATTCCACTTATTCATCCATGAGAGAGACAAAACAGCCTTAGGACTGCTGGCCCAAACAGTTGGACCATGGCTCCATCCCACTGCCTACCTCTCAAAGAAATTAGACCCTGTAGCAGCGGGTTGGCCACCATGCCTGCAGGCCCTAGCAGCCACTGTGATTCTCATCAAAGAGGCAGACAAGCTCATCTTAGGCCAAAGTCTCACAGTTAAAGTTCCCCACTCGGTCACCACCTTAATGAACAGTCAAGGACCCCGATGGCTGTCGAATGCACGGCTGACTCAGTATCAGGGGCTACTCCTGGAAAACCCTCGGATCTTGTTAGAAACTGTGTGCACCCTGAACCCAGCCACTTTCCTGCCAACTGAGGACGGGAATCCAGAACATGACTGTACAGAAGTTATCAGCGAGGTCTATGCCACCAGGCCCGACCTCCGGGACAGCCCACATCCTAACCCGGACCTTACTCTGTATACTGATGGCAGCAGCTTCCTGAGGGACAGAAAATGTCACGCGGGGTATGCAGTAACCACCACAGATGAGGTACTCGAGGCAGGGGCACTCCCGTCGGGATGGTCAGCCCAACGGGCAGAATTGTGGGCACTAATAAGAGCCCTTACTCTATCCGAGGGCCGGAAAGTCAACATCTACACTGACTCTTGGTTTGCCTTTGCTACCGTCCATATCCATGGGGCTATATACAAAGAAAGAGGCCTTCTGACTGCAGAGGGAAAAACTACTAAAAATAAACAAGAAATCCTTAAGCTCCTAAAAGCCCTTTGGCTTCCCCGGCAGGTTGCAGTTATCCATTGTCGTGGCCACCAGAGGGGCAATGAGCCCTCAGCAGTCGGGAACAGGCTCGCCGACGCCACGGCGAAATCAGCAGTGATGGGAAGCCCTACTGAACTACTGTTGGTCACTGACACTACCGCCACGTCCCTCCCGCGGTACACAGAAGAACTCAGATGGGGAAGATCAGAAGGAGCCACCAGGTGGCCACAAGGGTGGTGGCAACTGCCCGACAGAAGACTCTTCATCCCGGCCCTGCTGGGTCCTCAAATAACCGCTGAATACCACAAGTTAACCCACTTAGGAAAAACCGCTCTCAAAGGCCTCCTAGCCAAAAACTTCTACATTAGCCGGCTGTCAGCTCTTTGCAAGTCCATCAGAGAACGCTGCGTCACTTGTGCAAAGAACAAAGTCTGGCCCCAGCCCTATTCCCGGGATCCAAAGGAGTGGAGCTGCACCTTCTGAAGACCTCAAAGTCGACTTCACTGACATGACAAGCTGCCGCGGCATTAAGTATTTACTGGTCTTGGTCTGTACCTACTCCAGGTGGGTCGAAGCTTTCCCCACTCGGACTGAAAAAAAGCCGCAAACTAGCTAAGGTCCTCCTCAGGGAAATTATTCCCCGTTATGGGATTCCACTTTCTATCCACAGTGACAATGGGCCAGCCTTCAGAGCAGAGCTTCTCCAGACGGTAGCCAGAGCTATGGGCATCAACTGGAAGCTCCATACAGCTCACAGACCACAAAGCTCAGGGAAAGTTGAACGCATGAACCGTACCTTCAAGAAGACATTGGCTAAACTCCACCAGGAGACCTCCCTAGGGTGGGCGGACCTCCTACTGCTAGCCGTCTTTCAGGTACGCTGCACCCCTGGCAAATCTGGATCATCTCCCTTCGAAGTTATGTTCGGGAGGCCCCCTCCCCTGCTAACCAGTCTCCCTGGTGACATTCGCCAGCTGGGGTTCTCCAACCTCCAAAACCAGATGGCCATGCTAGGCAAGGTCCTCACAGATGTACGTGCTTACATTCTGGAAAGGGCCCCCATTTCCCTCGGTACCCCGGTACACCCCTTTACCCCGGGAGATCAGGTCTGGGTCAAAGATTGGAAACACGAACCCCTCCGGCCCAGGTGGACAGGCCCTCATACTGTAATACTCATTACTCCCACCGCTCTTAAAGTTTCAGGCATTGTCCCGTGGATCCATCACACCCAGGTGAACGGAGTCTAGCCAGAGACCGACGCCTGAACCGCCCGGCCTGACCCAGCCCATCCACTCTACCTGACCCTCTAGAAACAGCCCGGATGAGCCTCACCATTGTCCGTCCGGCCTCCATCCTTACTGTTATTGGACTCCTAGTATTTCTAGCCCTCACCTTGCTCATTACATCCACCCCACTGAGCTGGTCACCACTAGAGAAAGGACTGTTGGGGTTCTGTTTCCTGTTCTGGGTTGCTTGCCTCCTCTCCATAAGCTGTCTTAGACAGCGACCATGACTTGGCTTGTCTTTATACTATCTCTTCCCCAGGGAGGAGACACCGCCTCCCCTTCCTGTCCCTCAGGTTGCCGGGGAAAATCCGCTGGCCAACCTACCTTCTCGTACTTTACCCTCATGCCCTCGGAGTGTTACACCACAGCCTCCCTCTGCTACGATGGGTCTAAGCGCTACTAGATGGGAAAAATCACTAGCCCTAACTGCCCAGGCGCACTAGGACGACAGGCATGTTGGAGATATCTTCCCCACATCGGTCCTCTGATGGGGAAGGAGTCCAGGACCTGGTCCTCGGCCAACAAATCAAAGACAAGGTCCATCAGGTTGCCAACCACTCTGTCGGGAATCACCCCCTTTACCGAGGTCTCAACCTAACCTCCCTGCAGAGACTAACCCGAGTCCCTGATACCTTGCTATTCACCCGGCACCTCCTGAACACCACCTATCGCTTGTGGGCGACCACCTGGCTAAACGCCACTAACCCTGCCTCCACCCCTGCCTGCTGGATTTGCCTACCCCTCGCCCAGACCAGTTATATTGGGATCCCAGTTCCCCGACTGGAGCCCAGACAACGATAGCAGCCCAAACAATGTCACCTACACCCTCCAGCCAATAGCTGCCAAATCCCGGTGGCCTCCACGCCCAACTATACCTGTGTAGTTTCCCCCAGTGTCACTTCCTGGGGTAAATTACAGCCCTCCTTATGCTCCCATAACCTCTCATTTCCCACAGGTGCCCCGTACTGTGCCTTGCCTGGCATCTTTCTCCTCTGTAATGGACTTGTTTTACGCTGTGTAGACATCAATCTCCCCGATCCTTGCATCTAAATTGTCCTCACCCGAGGTCTCTCTGTATACTGACTCTGAGCTGGAGGCCAGGCTAACCCCGCATCGGAAACGTGTTGCTGCAGCCCCTTTCGTATCGGGGCAGGCATCTTCGCTGGGGTTGCTACTGGGACTGCCGGGCTCAGATCCTCTGTCAGTTTCTATCACAGGCTCTCCCAGGAACTCAACGATGACATGGACCGAGTGGCCGATTCCCTGGCTACCCTCCAGTCCCAAATCAACAGCCTAGCAGCAGTCGCCCTACAGAACAGGCAGGCATTAGACCTACTCACTGCCTAGAAAGGAGGCACCTGTCTGTTCCTAGGAGAAGAATGCTGTTACTTGTCAACCAGTCGGGGACCGTCACCGCTAAAGTTCATGAACTCCACGACCACCTCAAAAAACGCAGAGACGACCTCCACGGCTCTTGGGGACTCAATCCCAGCTTGTGGCCCTCTTGGCTCCTACCCCTGGCTGGACCACTCCTCATGATCCTCCTGCTTGCTACCATCGGGCCATGCATAGTTAATGCTGTCATACATTTCACAGAGACCTCCGTCACCCATTGGGCTACTACCCAGATCCTTGCCCTGTGGGGTTATCGTCCTCTTAGCTAATATGATGATCTCTAAGTTGTTACCACTTACAATCATCAACAGGGGGGACGTGATGGGGGAACTGACCTTAAAATGGTTCCCTGCCACGTGGAACTGAGCTAAAATGGTGGCCCAGGCAGAGAGAGAAGTCCCCAGCCTAAGCCCCAGCCCAGTTCCACATAACCGCCTCCAAGCCACACCTTGAGCCAATCACCAGACGACACCTACCCCTTCCCCGACTCAAGGAAGTCCGAACCCATAAAAACCTGCTCAAAACCTTGTTAGGGGCTCAGTCTTTTGGGAAGGATCCCGCTGAGCCCGCCGGCGTAATAAAAGCTGACGCTCCTAACTCTCAGTGCCGCTTGCGTTCTTTCCCGTCTTGGATTCTGCAACACAAGTATATGATACAGCATGCTTGATGATACTATGTCGTACATTAAAAGCCCAGAAACTTTCATTTTACAACTGAAAGTTTGTACCCTTTGACCACCATCTCCCAATCTTCCCCAACCCTGGTAAACACCACTGTACTCTCTGGTTCTCTGAGTTTGACTTTCCTCATTCCACATATAGCGAGATCATACGTTTGACTTTCTCTGGCTTTATCCCCTTAGCATGTTTTCCAGGTTCACCCATTTTGTTGTAAATGGCAGCAGGTCCTTCATTTTTCTGGCTGAGTAATATTTCACCATAGATACATAGATAGCTAGACCTCCTTTTCTTTATCCATTCATCTGTCATCATTTAGGTGGATTCCACATCTTGGCTGTTGTGAATAATGCAGTAACACACATGGGAGTGCAGGTTATCGCTTCAAAATATTTCATTGCCTTTAGGTATACGAGGTCTGACAAATTAAGTTTGCGAACTCATCCTAGAAAAAGTGCTACATACCTCATTGCTGAATATCACTATGGTCACCTTCGAAGTGCTCCCCTTAGGAAGATATGCACTGACACCAGCACCTAGTCCACTCTTCAGAGCAAGTTTGGAACTCTTTTTCTGGAATGGCCATCAGAGCTGTTGTAATATTACTCTTGATGTCCTGAATGTCATCAAAATGTCTTCCTTTCAAGATAAGGTGAGTAGGGAGGGTGTTTAAATATTTGTTTACTAGCTAAAAACTCCCTCACGGACAGTGCTGTGTGAGCTGATGCACTGTTGTGATGCAAGAGCCATGAATTGTTGGTAAAAAGTTCAGGTCATCTAACTTTTTCATGCAGCCTTTTCAGCACTTCCAAATAGTAAACTTCATTAACTGTTTGTCCAGTTGGTACAAATTCATAATGAATAATACCTCTGATATCAAAAAAGGTCAGCAACATCGTTGCAACAAGTTTGCGAACTTAACTGTCGGACCTGTATGTACCCAGAAGTGGACCCCCTCTTCACTACTATGAATTTCCCTCCCTTCTTGTATTTTCTCACTTTTTTTTTTTGCTGTGCTCATTTTGTTCCCCTCTCATCCTGTTGTTTCCTTCTCAGTATTTTTCTCACACCTGTGCTAAACCCACTCAGCAACTCTGATACCCTCTTGTGCTTTCCACCCAATTTCTGATTGTCGCCAATCTTGCTGTATTTTGTCATTTTCCCCCCATCTCAGCTCCCTCTCTACTCTCCCAGTAACATTCCTTCTTTCCCAGTTACACCCCATTCATCCCCACTCTGCCACACACAGGAGGCTACACTTCCGTTCTGCTGTTTCTTCCTTTGCTCTCCTTGTCACCCCCTTGTCCTCTCTCAGTCCCAGAAAACAAGTGGCTCTGTGGGACAAGGATCCAACACTTTTATCCTCTGCCCCTACTCTCTGTTTTAAGGGCCCCACTAGTTTTCTCACTCCTAAAGCCTACCAGAGACCTCTTGCTATAAAACCTGTAGATATCGGTAGTGAATTTTTATGAGTTTGAGCCAAACTAATGACATATGCTGGGGAGCAAGATAATAGAACTCTGTGGTTCTAATTTCCTTTTTCCTTTCCTTAAATATCCCTCCATCTTGCCACACTGATCAGAATGTGAAGGTGGTTTGCCATGCCTGCATGTGCTGGGTTGCAACCCTTTCCTTTGTCTTCTTCCCAAATAAATCTTTTTTGGTGACAAAATAGAACTATGCCATGTTATTATGAAGTTGACAGTAACTATGATACCATAATAAGGTCCAGCTGCCTGCTGCTTGAAAAAGTTAAAAATCGAGTGACAAGATTGGTGGAAAGAAAATCAGGTTTATTCAGACTGGTGGCATTCTGGGACAATGGCGGACTCCTGTCCAAAGTCCATCTCCCTGTTCCTAGGCGGGACAGATGGTTATAGGCACACAAGAAGAACAAAGGAAAGTGGTCCAAGAGCTGACATCACTTCCTGGGGTCTGGTCTGTTTTAAGATAATGTTATCTCCAGAACCCAGACTTGGACTAGGCCACCATGGCCTGGAGCTTTCAAATTGGATTCCAGTGTCTGGGCGCCTGAGGATTAAGAAATTGCCCTTTCCAGGTTAGGATTGAGTTGATTAAATGGATTAAAAAGGTATGTGTAGCCTTGAGGAAGAGAACAAAACAGAGTTCTTCAGTTAATCAGTGAGGGGAGAAACAGAGAAAACAGGGGAATAGTGGGGTGGATCAAACTGACAAGTGGCTAGATAGCCAGCAATGTGGTGAGTCAAACTGCAAACGACCTAAGACAAATTAGGTTATGGATTTACGGAATTTTAACCTTACACCTAGATTAACACTTTTACTGTCTGTTGCCAAATCCCTCACTCAATTTGCTACATTGTCATCTATTTTTCCTCACTCTTCTCACATTTCCTATTTTTCTTTCCGAGGCCCCGTTTCTCTGGACTCCCTTGCACGCACATTCAGGAGTGGAATGCAAAAGATGATTCTCTCCCCCAGAAGCATCTTTCTCAGTGGGGTTTTATTTTGGAAGAAGGAACACCCGGTGTCACAGGGCAGGCTGCTCACCCCCCCCCCCACTACAACCGCGTGCTCAGAAGGGGCCTATGAAGTGGAGGCCCGAGGAGAAGGAGCGGGCCTGAGGACGCGAGGACGGCGGAGATGGGGGAATGGGGAGACGCGTGGC
The DNA here is from genome assembly GCF_036562045.2 of Rhinolophus sinicus. NCBI lineage: Eukaryota > Metazoa > Chordata > Mammalia > Chiroptera > Rhinolophidae > Rhinolophus > Rhinolophus sinicus. Next base: position 88,732 of record NC_133760.1, read on the forward strand.
TCAGAAAGCCGGGCTTCTCCAGGAGCCCTGGAACCGGAAGAAAACACGGCCTTATTTCGGCGGGCTGATCCGTAATGCCCCAAGGACCGCGAGGGTGAGGCTGGGGCTGCGAGTCCACCTCACGGAATACTTGAATGGCTCCTGCCAGGCAGAGAAGTCAGTAAAGAGTTTTAAGGAAAACGACTCGAAAAGCATGTCTACATGGTCGGAAGACACAAAAGCCGGCAGGCAGGGAGCAGCCTCGCAGGAATTTCAAAGCCTCAGGGAGCGCCCCGCCTCACAGGGCGACGCATAAATTTACAGAGGTGCGAGTCGGCTGCACGGACTTCAAGGTCCATAGCGATCCCAGACCCCTGTAAAAAGAGGGGGGGCTTGGGAAACGCATGTTTAGACGACAAAATCGGAAACTCACGCTCCACACTCACCCAGACGCTCGCGACTCTCCGCTTCCGTGTCTATAGTAAATGGCGCCGGGAGGGAAAACGGAGGGCGACCTGGGCGCAGCGCTAACGACAGGGGGCGGGGCCTGGTGAGAGGTCGGGTCTGGGCACTAACGCCCCGGAATAGAAAGGAAACCCGCGTGGGGGAAAGGCCACGACGGGGAGGAAACTGCAGGGAGCAGGACCGAGAGACAACCCTGGCCTGCGCGGTGACCCGAGGAAAGCGAAAGGAAACCGGCGACGGGGCGGAGCGCGAGCTGCTGGGGGCGGGACCGGCTGAGAAGCCAGGCATGCGCAGTGACAGCGAGGAAGCCAAATGAAATGGGCTTAGGGACGGGGCGGGGCTTACGCGTTGTTGCACCTGGTTCTCAAGAGTTCGTTTCTGATTTTAGAATTGCTCGTCTTTAGACTCTAATGCAGCAGCGTTGCTGCCTGCTCATTTTATTGTGTGTAAGTTTTAAGGTAAACGGTTACAGTTTTGTGAACCACATGTGTTGAAAACCAAGATGTTTTCCTCTTAGCAAGCTGAAAACGGTTTAGGTCAAAACCTATTTTGTTCCGTGGATTGCAAGGAGGTTCTGCTGGGGAGGTTGAAGAAACTCATGAGGAACTGGGATCCCGGTGACGGGGTGGGTGTAGGGAAGGGATGGTACTCAGGAACATTTCTGCAGTTAGAATTAATGTAAGCACTTTAATTAAGCAAAAACTACAGCTGCCTGTGTGGGGATTACCAACTAAAATGTGAAGTACAAAATCCTCCCTGGGTAGAAAAGGCAATTTCATACTGACACCAACAGAACAGCATTTCCTTTTCTATTCCCCATTCACCATGGAGGCCAAGACTCAACATGGCTCAGTACCAGAGTCCTTCAGAGGTACACGAACTGGGATATGAGAAATGGAGAACTAAGACATGTGGTGTTTTAGGTCAATAAGCATTGGTTAAAATAACTTCGTGAAAAAATGTTAAAAATTGCATTGTTTTATTCCACATTTGAAATAAGTTACCTTCAAATACCTTTGAGATAAACTTGTTCATATCATATTTACATCAATAATACCTAAATATAAGGTCATGTGAAATTCATTGTACGTTCCTTCTGAGAGTAAGAGGAAATCTTACTTTGTTATTTTAAAATTGTCATGTATTTTCGCTCTGCTTTGTTTTCTATGTCTGAATGTTCTGTCACATGGGCTTAACAAAGTCCATAAAATATAGTCTTCAAAAGACATTGGGACTTATTGTAACCTAAAGAATCATGAATTTTGCAATATTTCTAAGGGCATTGAGTACGGAAGTATATTTCTATAATATCAGCCCTAAACTGAAATTATCAAATAACTTGGACAGCCAGATGGCTCAGTTGGTTGGAGCGCGAGCTCTTAATAAGAAGGTTGCTGGTTCAATTCCCACATGGGATGGTGGGCTGCGCCCCCTGCAACTAAAGATTGAAGAGGGCAACTGGACTTGCAGCTTAGCTGTGCCCTCCATAAATAGACTGAAGGACAACCACTTGACTTGGAGCTGATGGACCCTGGAAAAACACACTCTTCCTCAATAAAAAAAATAAATAAAATAATCAAATAATTTCATTTCTACACTCAAAAACTTTTATGGCAATATCTGTTATTAACATCTACCATGAAGTATGTTTTCTCTCATTCCTACTTGTGAAAGATTTCATCTGTAGAGAAATGGCAAGTCAGTCTGTGTGCGAGAGCACAACTCGGGAAGTGGGCTCAGCCCTGGGAGACAGAGGAAACGGAGGGACAAAGGGAGGGTTTTTGTTTTCTTGCCCAAGAGCAACTTATCTTCCCAAGTTTCAAACTATTTCAATCTAAGTATTTTTTTTTTTGCATTTTTTTCATTTTACTTTTTTAAAAATTTATTGGGGTGACAATTGTTAGTAAATTTACATAGATTTTAGGTGTACAATTCTGTATTACATCATCTATAAATCCCATTGTGTGTTCACCACCCAGAGTCAGTTCTCCTTCCATCACCATATATTTGATCCCCTTACCCTGATCTCCCACCCCCCAACCTCTTTACCATCTGGTAACCACTAAACTATTCTCTGTGTCTATGAGTTTTTGTTTATTTGTTTGTCTTCTTCTTTTGTAGTTTTTAGTTTATATACCACATATCAGTGAAATCATATGGTTCTATGCTTTTTCTGACTTATTTCACTTAGCGTTGTACTCTCAAGATCCATCCATGTTGTCACAAATGCTCCTATATCATCTTTTCTTACTGCCAAATAATATTCCATTGTGTATATATACCACAACTTCTTTATCCGTTCATCTATCGAAGGACATTTTGGTTGTTTCCATGTCTTGGCCACCGTAAAAAGGTTCAATGAACACTGGAGCACACGTGTCTTTATGTATAAATGTTTTCAGACTTTTTGGGTAGATACCCAGGAGAGGGATTGCTGGGTCATATGGTAATTCTATTCGTAATTTTTTGAGGAACCTCCACACTGCCTTCCTTAGCTGCTGCACCAATTTGCATTCCCACCAACAGTGTATGAGGGTTCCTTTTTCTCCACAGCCTCTCCAACACTTGTTACTATTTGTCTTGTTGATGATAGCCATTCTGACTGGGGTGAGGTGATATCTCATTGTGGTTTTATTTGCATTTCTCTGATGATTAGTGATGTTGAGCATTTTTTCATATGTCTATTTGCCATTTGTATGTCCTCTTTGGAGAAATGTCTCTTCAGTTCCTCTGCCCATTTTTCAATTGGGTTGTTTGTTTTTTTGTTGTTGAGTTGCATGAGTTCCTTGTATATTTTGGATATTAGCCCCTTATCGGAGGCACTGTTTGCAAAAATCTTCTCCCATTCAGTTGGTTGCCTCTTTATTTTGTCGATGGTTTCTTTTGCTGTGCAGAAGCTTTTAAGTTTCATATAGTCCCATTCGTTTATTTTAGCTTTTACTTCCATTGCCTTTGGAGTCAAATTCATAAAATGCTCTTTGAACCCAAGGTCCATAAGTTTAGTACCTATGTTTTCTTCTATGCAGTTTATTGTGTCAGGTTTTATGCTTAAGTCTTTGATCCATTTTGAATTAATTTTGGTACATGGTGACAGATAGCAGTCCAGTTTCATTCTTTTGCACGTGGCTATCCAATTCTCCCAGCACCATTTATTGAAGAGGCTGTCTTTCCTCCATTGTATGTTTTAGCTTCTTTGTCAAAATTATCTGTCCATATTTATGTGGTTTTATTTCTGGGTTCTCAATTCTATTCCATTGGTCTATGTGTCTGTTTTTCTGCCAATACCATGCTGTTTTGATTATTGTAGCCCTGTAGTACAAGCTAAAGTCAGGGAGTGTGATACCTCCAGTATTGTTCTTTTTTCTTAAGATTGCTTTGGCTATTCGGGGTCTTCTGTGGTTCCAAACAAATCTGATGATTTTTGTTCTATTTCTTTAAAAACTGCCATTGTGATTTTGATGGGGATTGCATTAAATCTGTATATTGCTTTGGGTAATATGGCCATTTTAACTATGTTGATTCTTCCAATCCATGAGCACAGAATGTCTTTCCATTTCTTTGTGTCTTCTTCAATTTCTTTCAAAAATGTCTTATAGTTTTCAGCATATAGGTCTTTCACATCCTTGGTTAAGTTTATTCCTAGGTATTTTATTCTTTTTGCTGCAATTGCAAAAGGAATTGTTTTTTGTATTTCTTTACTGAGATTTCATTGTTAGTATATAGGAATGCAATGGACTTTTGTACGTTGATTTTGTAGCCAGCAACTTTACTGTATTCGTTGATTGTTTCTAATAGCTTTTTGGTGGAGTCTTTAGGGTTTTCTATATATAGCATCATGTCATCTGCAAAGAGTGATAATTTAACTTCTTCATTCCCAATTTGGGTGCCTTTTATTTCTTTCTCTTGCCTGATTGCTCTGGCAAGGACTTCCAACACTATGTTGAAAAGCAGAGGTGATAGGGGACAGCCCTGTCGTGTTCCTGAACGTAGAGCAAAGGGCTTCAGTTTTTCACCATTAATTATGAGATTAGCTGAGGGCTTGTCATATATGGCCTTTATTATGTTAAGGTATTTTCCTTCTATACCTATTTTATTAAGTGTTTTAATCATAAATGGATGTTGTATCTTGTCAAATGCTTTTTCTGCATCAATTGATATAATCATATGATTTTTGTCCTTTATTTTGTTTATGTGATGTATCACATTGATGGATTTGTGGATGTTGAACCATCCTTGTGCCCTGGGAATGAACCCACTTGGTCGTGATGAATAATTTTTTTAATGCATTGTTGTATTCCCTTTGCTAGAATTTTGTTTAGGATTCTTGCATCTGTATTCATCAGAGATACTGGTGTGTAGTTTTCTTTTTTGTGCTGTCCTTGCCAGGTTTTGGTATCAGGGTAATGTTGGCCTCATAAAATGAGTTAGGGAGTACTGTCTCTTCTTCAATTTTTTGGAAGCATTTGAGCAGGATTGGCATTAGATGCTCTTTGAAGGTTTTGTAGAATTCACTAGTGAAGCCATCTGTTCCCGGACTTTTAGGAAAGTTTTGGATGACTCATTCAATTTCGTTACTGGTGATTGGTCTGCTTAGATTTTCCAGTTCTTCATGGTTTACCCTAGGAAGATTGCGTGTTTCTAAAACTTGTCAATTTCTTATAGGTTACTAAATTTGGTGGCATATAGTCCTTCATAGTATTCTTGGATGATCCTTTGTATTTCTGTGGTGTCCGTGATAACTTCCCCTTTTTCATTTCTGATTTTGTTAATTAGTGTCTTCTCTCTTTTTATCTTAGTGAGTCTAGCCAAGGGTTTGTCAATTTTGTTAATCTTTTCAAAGAACCAGCTCTTTGTCACATTAATTTTTTCTATTGTCTTTTTGTTCTCTATTTCATTTAGTTCTGCTCTGATTTTTGTTATTTCCTTTCTTCTGCTGACCTTGGGTTTCACTTGTTCTTCTTTTTCTAGTTCTTTAAGGTGTAACATGAGGTTATTTATTTGGGATTTTGCTTGTTTCTTGAGATAGGCCTGTAATGATATAAATTTCCCTGTTAAAACTGCTTTCGCTGCATCCCCAAAATTTTGGTAGGACGTATTTTCATTGTCATTTGTTTCTATGTGTCTTTTGATCGCTCCTCTAATTTCTTCTTTGACCCAGTTTTTCTTTAAAAGTATGTTGTTTAATCTCCATATATTTGTAGGTTTTGTGCTTTCTTTTGCAATTGATATCCAGTTTCAGAGCCTTGTTATCAGAGAATATGCTTGGTATGATTTCAATCTTCCTAAATTTGCTGAGACTCATTTTATGTCCCAATATATGGTCGATCCTTGAGAATGTTCCATGTACACTACAAAAGAATGTATAGTCTGATGTTTTAGGATGAAGTGCTCCATATATGTCAATTATGTCCATTTCATCTAATGTGTCATTTAGGGCTGCTACTTCGTTATTTATTTTCTGTTTGGATGATCTAGCCATAGCTGTCAATTATGTATTTAAGTCCCCTAGTATAATTGTGTTTGGTCAATTTCTCCCTTTAATTCTGTTAGTAGTTGCTTGGTATATTTCGGTGCTCCCTGATTGGGGGCATAAATATTGATGACTGTTATGTGTTCTTGTTGTATAGTCCCCTTTACCATTATGAAATGTCCATCTTTGTCTTTTGTTATCTTTTTCACCCTGAAGTCTGTTTCATCTGATATCATGATGGCTACACCTGATTTCTCTGGGTACCATTTGCTTGGAGTGTCAATTTCCACCCTTTCACTTTGAGTCTATGCTTGTCCTTGTAGCTGAGATGTGTCTCTTCGAGACAGCATATGGTTGGGTTTAGCTTTTTGATCCAATCTGCTACTCTGTGCCTTTTTATCGGTGAGTTCAGTCCATTTACATTTAGGGTGATTATTGATATGTGAGGATTTCCTGTCATTCTATCTTTAGTTTTCTGGTAAGGCTGTGTCTCCATTGTTTCTTTGCCTTTTTGTTGTTGTCTATTACTTCTGTGTGGTGGTATTCTATGATGTGTCCCTCTGTTTCTTCTTTTATTACAGTATATATTTCAGTTCTGGATTTTTTTGATTGGTTACCCTTAAGTTTATGTAAAAGAAAGTTTGATATTTAGAGTATTCCATTTTCTTCAGCACGCTTACTTTCTCCATTCCCATATTCCGTTTCTGGCCTTTACTCTCCCCCTTTTTATGTTTCAGTTGCCACAAATTGTCCCTGTTGATGGTGGTCGAATAGCCTCCTTTAGTATTTCTTGTAGTGCAGGTCGTGTATTAGAAAATTCCCTCAGCTTCTGTATGTCTGGAAAGGTCTTTATTCCTCCTTTATATCTAAAGGATATCTTTGCTGGATATATTATTCTTGGCTCATAATTTCTCTCTTTTAATTGTTTGAATATTTGGTTCCACTCCTTCCTGGCTTGCAGCGTTTCTGCTGAAAAATCTGATGAGGATTCTTATTTGTTGTTGATTTTAGACAGCTTCAATACAATGTGCCTTGGAGAAAAGGCCTGTTGGGATTGACATAATTACTTGTTCTATTTGATTCTTGGATTCGAAGATCCAGTTCTGTCCACAAGTTTGGAAAGTTCTCCTCGATTATTTGTTTGAATATACTCTGTTCCCTTCTCTCTTTCTTCTCATTCTGGTAGGCCCATTATTCTTATATTGCTCTTTCTGATGGAGTCAGAAAGTTCTTGTAGAGTTCTTTCATTTCTTTTAAGTCTCAAGACTCTTTCTTTTTGCATCTGTGTCATTTCCAGGTTTGTATCTTCCATGTCACTGATTCTTTCCTCCATCTGGTCAACTCTACTACCTAAGGTGGTTATTTCATTCTTAATTTCTTCTATTGAGTTTTTAATCTTCAGAAATTCTATTTGGTTCTTTTTTAAAATTTCAATCTCTTTTGTAAAATGCTCATGTTGTTCTTTGATTGTGTTTCTGAGTTCATTAAACTGCCTTTCTGTGTTTTCTTGCATCTCGTTGAGTTTTTTCAGAACTGCAATCTTGAATTCTCTGTCATTTAAGTCACATATTTCCATATCTTTAAGTTCCTTTTCTGGATACTTTTCACTTTCTTTCTGAGCTGTCTTGTTGCCTTGGTTATTCATGGCAATTACTGATTTATTATTTCTCTTCCTAGACATCTACAGGAGTGGTTTCTGCAACAGGTTGATAGGAAGAGGTCTTTCTTTTGTTTTCCAATACTTGTTGGTAGAATGTTTTATTTTCTCTCCAACTGCAGCCTTTTTTTCTCTCTCTCTCACGTTAGTGCTATGTTTTCTCTGCACTATTTCAGCTTCTCACACAATTGGGGGATACCCTGGGAGACAGGCTTCTCCTGTTATTAGTTCGCCTGGGTCACAGGGTGCAGTGTCCGTGTGGGTATGCGGAGAGCTTTTGAAGTTCCAAAGCTCTTCCTGCACCAGAGTCAGAGCCCGTATGTTTCAGCAGTTCTGTTTACTCCTGCAGGGATCCATCCAGATAGGTGGTGCCAGGGGCGGGGTGAGTCGTGAGAGGTGGCCCAGAGCAATGGTGGCGACGACCACCAGAGCTGGTCCTGCTTCCACAGCTCCCTCCCCCTTGCCGGAACCAGTTGGGCTTCGAATTCGTTTCTGCGGTCCACAGTTTCAGAACAGGAAATACTCCGTTCTTCCGATCTGACCCTGCCACTGTTCCTCTTCTAGCACTGGGCAGGGCAAGCTCTCGGAGGGTAGGGAGGGGGCGGCTAGTCTCAGTGCCTAAGGCTTCTGTTCTCTGCTCGGCAGTGAGGGCTTAAACCACCGTTTTCAGCGTTCTTCCCTCAGTCTTTGCTCAGAGGTCTCTGCCGTGAGCGTTGGGTCTAGCGGTGTTGTATGCTGCCCCCTCAGCCCTGTGGGCCATAAGCAGAGCCCTAGCAGTCCGAGTTCTTCCCTCTCCCGCAGCTGCGGTAGTTCCGGGATGCAGCGAGCTCGGAGCACTGAGCTAGGTTTGTGTCCTGCGCCGGCGGGGCGCTGTCTCCGCACTTCTCCCTTCCCTACTCCCCCGCTCGCACTATTCGCCCACCTTTAGGTGAATTCAGTATTGGGCCTCTTCGTCTTGCCTATCTGCTGTGCAGGGAGTCCTTTGTGGAGTTATTGTTGTTAGATTAGTTGTAAATTCCAGGGGAGTTTACAGAGGCTCACTGCACGCCTCCATTTTGATGACGTCTGAATCTAAATATTTAAACATCTAAAATATAAAACCCTCAGTAAAATATTAGGGAAGAAAACACTTTAAAGGTTTGACAATTAGTATTAGTCCTGAGGAAACCAGGAGTCCTCACTGCAGATAACCTCTTAGAAATGTCTGCAGCACATACGCTAATGATCCCATTAATCCAAAATCCAGTCAGCACCATAGTGGTGTCCAGAATGGGGGGAGGGAGGTGTAGGCAACTGCTTCGTGTGTGAAGGGTTTCCTTTGCTGCTGATAAAATATTTACAACTGGATGTGACATTTGTACAACATTCTCAATGTACTAAATGCCATTCACTTGTACTTTAACATGGTTAACTTTAAATTATCTGAATTTCACTTCGTTAAAAGGAAATAGACATATATAAGATCCTTAAATTTACCTAACATGGATAAGTCAGAACACTAGACCCAGCCAAGTTAATTTTTGCATAGCTCCGATTCTCCCATTTTGTGTCAAAATAAGAACTCTCTCCCTGTCAACTCCATGATCTATGTTTTCCATTGAGGGATGGCTGACATTCAAGGACGTGGCCATAGAATTCTCTGAGGAGTGGGAATGACTGGACTCATCACAGAGGGCCTTATCCAGAGACATGATGGAGAACTGCAGGAAACTGCTTCTCTCTAAAATTCAGTGACCATATTTGCATATCACTGCTTTCCCTTTTGAGTATTTTGGGAACGTCTGACTTGCTTGTATTTCAAATCCCTGTGTATGAGAGAGCCACTGAATCTGATTTGATTTGGGAGATGGACTCTAGACTTCCCCTCTCGTCACTTTTGTACATTTCATGCCTTATCAATGCTGGATGTGCAACATTAAAAGTCAGGGAACCTTATGGAAAAGTTTTAGGAACACCTGATTCTGTTTTTCCGTCCTGCTTTTTTTTTAAAAAAATATTTTATTGGGGAAGGGGAACAGGACTTTATTGGGGAACATTGTGTACTTACAGGATTTTTTTTTTTTTCCAAGTCAAGTTGTTGTCCTTTCAATCTTAGTTGTGGAGGGCTCAGCTCCAGGTCCAGTTGCTGTTGCTAGTTGCAGGGGGCACAGCCCACCATCCCTTGCAGGAGTCGATCCAGCAACCTTGTGGTTGAGAGGACACGCTCCAACTAACTGAGCCATCTGGGAGCTAAATGGCAGCTCAGCTCAAGATGCCATGTTCAATCTTTAGTTGCAGGGGGCACTGCCCACCATCCCTTGCGGGACTCGAGGAATAGAACTGGCAACCTTGTGGTTGAGAGCCCACTGGGCCATGTGCAATCGAACCGGCAGCCATCGGAGTTAGGAGCATGGAGCTCCAACCACCTGAGACATCGGGCCGGCCCTCCCTCGTGCTTTTGATTTACTAGTTGAGACCCAGCTTTCTTCAAACTTAAGAGAACCCTTCAGCATTCAGAACGAAGGAGTCAGTTGACCATTTTCTGAAATATTACCCTAGACCCATCTTTAACATTCTCTCTTCTTAGCTGAACAAAGAGTTGGAAAATGTGTTCTAGAAAAGCATAGCATATCATGTTCCTTTTCCTTCATGAAGTCTCTATTGAGCTAAATATGATCTCCACTTTGGGAAAAGGGAAACCCTGGACCTGCAAAGTGAAGGAAATAGGGGAAAATGCAGGCTGGTGGGAATGAGTGGAGACTTGAACCCAAGTAAAAGCACACATGGCACAGAGTAAGCCACTCCACTGCTGGTGGGGAAAGTCTCCTCAAATGGGAAAGATCTGTGGGAAATAAAAGTTGATTTCTTAAGAGCTCTCAGAGCAAGTTGTCCTCAACACTGCTTTCATAAATGAGTGAATGTTTTTTTCCCACATACATCCTTACTCAAACATCACTACATGCTCTGTGCCCTCAGCTAGCACACACTGAGCAGAGAATGTACTCTCGAGAAGGTGCTAGGTGACACTCACTGGGAACGGGTATTTGTGTTGAGATAGAGGGTTGGGTGTAAGGCACACAGGCAAGCTTGCTTTCTCAGGATTCATGATTCTGGAAATAGGGTCTTGAGGCAGCAACCTCAGTGGTTGTTAAAAAGGCAAATTAAACAGCCTCACCTCAAACCTGGAAATATAATGTCTGAGTGTGGAGCCCTAGAAAGTTATCTTCAGTGATTTGTGAGTGTTTGAAAATTTGATGAGATAGGGTTAGCAATGTCGAGCTCAGCCTTGACTTCCCAATGGCCTCCCCTGTGTGGTTTTACAACTATCACTCCTGTGTCCCATCCCAGAGATTCTTAGTTAGTCTGTGGAAGTGCCCAGCATCAATAATATCTTCATAGAGTAGCCATGATATTCTACCATAAGGCCAGTGTGAAACACGGGGAGGACCCCAGGGCCATTTCTGTGGGCTGGTTACAGGGTCTGTTCCATGGGGAAGCCTCCATGGGGAGGCCTCCTCTGCTTATGTTTTGGTAGGGGAGTGTCAATGTATCCCACATTCCCTAGGATGTAGCACATTTATAGGTATCTCTAGTATGCAGGGACACCCAAATATTGGGGAGGGGACACTCATACGTTGGCCTCCATGTTGGAATTCCAGATGTGCAAAAAAGCAATGAAAATACAGTGAGACCATGCGGGATCTTACTGGCTCTGGGGAGGCTTTGGCTCTGTCAAATGTGCTCAAAGGTTTCTGGAGGAAAACAGAGTCATTAGAGGATGTAGGAGAAGGATCAGAGTGGGACAGAATATGTTCCTCTGGGACAAGAGAAAGAATTCTGGGCTTTCTAAAAATCATTGCCATTGAAGCAGATTTTCCCAAACCACACTTTAAGGGGGTTTCCTCCTTGACCTTTTAGCTCTCTCACCTGTGTCATCTGCTTTGTTTATTCGCACCTACCAGGGTGGAAGACTAGTGTCTCCTGTCTTCACTTCTCAGGGCTTTTTCCTGTGCTCCAAATATGTGGCCAAGTGTGGATCTGAGACAATGACACTTATTTATTATAAAAAGGAACGTGTCTCTGTGTGGACTCTACAATTTCTACCCAGTATTGTGCTCGGTAGAGAGGACATTATAAAAGGACATAGAAGATTATTGCCCAGTTTCCTAACAGCCCTTTTATGACGCTTAGACAGCATGTTCAATTTACAGATCTGAACTCCACATCTAAGTACTAACATGGACTCAAAAGTAAGGGGGTGGAAATTGGGGTTTATGATGTAGGCAATACTTTATGACACTGAATTTCTATGATTGTCCCTAATGTAAAGTGAAGGATGCAGATAGCCTCACAAAAGGGGAAGGTGAAGGTCAAGATGAAACATCATCAATATTTTACACCAACAAAGACAAATAACTTCGTTTACAGACGTTCACAAATTCAGTCATACAAAGCAGAAACTCCCAGGAGACAGTCTACAAATAAAAGAAACTGAACCTTGTAGGTGGGGTAGGAATTCTGAAAGGAAGCGCTCCTCACGCAGGGAAACCAGGTTCCTGGAGTTCTCTAATATCTCGTCCAGGTACAAATCCCACTGAGGCATAATATTTCCCATTCCTCCTGGGAGAATTCTACGGCCACATCCCTGAATGTCAACCGTCCCTGAAGTAAATAACACATTTACCAAGTGGCCATGGACACAGTTCATCCTTTGACCAGAGATTAAAAGAGTTAAGGTTTTGAGGTAGGTGAATTTGATTCTGAAATAATAAAATTAGGTTACTTTCAACATGGTAATATTTTCCAATTAAAAAAAGTGAATGACATAGATATAAAAACCCACTACTGATAATACACTTTGGGGAAGATAAAATATGTAATTAAGGATCAACACAGGCACATATAGTTTTGAGTGTGTATACCCCATATGGGCAACTCATGGTGGGTTTGAAGTGTATTTCCCAAATTTAAACATGCACAACAACGAAGTGGAGATCTTATGATAATGCAGGTTCTGATTCATAGTTCTGGTGTGGAGCCTGAGTTTCCGCATTTCTAACATGCTGGCCACTCATATTAAAGCCTCAAGTCTCAGGGCCACACTTCTTACTATCAAAGCGGTAAAACGCATGGGAAGACACGATGAATGACGGGAAAGGAAAGGGCTTCTCAGAAATGACAGGTTCATCTGTAATAGCAACAATGGCAGACCATTCCTTTTTGAACACTGGATATCCTGAGACATTATTATAACTTTTTCTAATATGAATGCATACAACTACAAAAAGCAGTCTTTGAGAGCAACATTATTTTTCTTTTATAAGAATATTTTTTTCAGTATCCAGTAAATAGAACCTGGGATTTAACCTACCTTTTCTGACCTAGAATTTATCTATAATGAAGACCCATACAAAGTCAACATTCACAGAAAATCATCAACGAATAATCACAGCAGATTTTGTAACTGAGAAGAGTAATGGAAACAAGGTACCAAAATGGAATTGATCAAATAATTTTTTCATTTTATGCATACTTCCATATCTATAAAAGGTAATTATGTACATGGTAAATGTAACACAGTGGAAAAATCTCAATTCCACTGAAATTAAGAAATATTTTCAATTGCATGAAGTTATCACCTATTTGTGGATGAACCTTTTTGTGTGTTTAAAAAATATTATGGGGACAAACATGCCCAATGACATAAACTCATATAAAAGCTATTGTTTGTGAGTGCGTACTTAACTGAACATTTTTTAGTTATCATTGTGCTAAGTTTCATCTTAGAATTTGAAGACACCTGAACATATGACTCTTATTTTCTTGTTCAAAAAATACAACAGACATGAAGAGTATGTCAGACATGACTTTGGAATCAAATGGAAACTTACAGGAATGAGGTCTGCCTTAGAACCTCCTGTTGTAAACACCAGTATGTCTAATAAACAAAGGCCAGAGCCTTTATCGAACAAGGTAAAATATAAGGAAAGACAAACTCAGAAGAAAGGAGTTTCCAGAATACCGTATTTCCCCGAAAATAAGACCTAGCTGGACCATCAGCTTTAATGTGTCTTTTGGAGCAAAAAATCTTACTTTTGCTCCAAAAGACACATTAGAGCTGGTGGACTGGCTAGGTCTTATTTTCGGGGAAACACAGTAAATATCATGGTTTATATACAACACTCAGTAAATCCCCGAAATCCTTATTACTGACCATAGGAAAAGTATTACCATTATAGAGGAGGAATGGGGCATACAGGACCTCAATCAAGTGGATGAAGGTAACATCAGCTGTGAGGGGGAAAACTGGTGTAGGCTGCCTGATGCACATGGATGAACCCATCATTTATCTTATTATCATGGGGGAAAAGTGAATTATGATATGATTCTAATCATAAGAAACAGGTGCTTTATGTGCATTTCAAGCTATATGTAGCTTCTATCTCTGCTAACCTTTATTTTTTTATAAACTACATGTGTAGCATAGTTTTGTTTTTTAATATTTTATTGGGGAATAGTGGGGAACAGTGTGTTTTTCCAGGACCCATCAGCTCCACGTCAAGTCATTTTTCAACCTAGTTGTCGGGGAGGTACAGCTCAGCTCCAAGTCAAGCCGTTGTTTTTCAATCTACTTGTGCAAGGTGCAGCTCACTGCAGTGAGACTTCAACCGGTGACCTTGGTGTTATGAGCACCACACTCTAAACATTGAGCCAACCAGCTGCCCACCTGCAGCTCAGCTCCAAGCTCAAGCTGTTTTCAACCTAGTTGTGGAGAGCGCAGTTCACTGGCCCATGTGGGAATGAAACTGGCAACCTTGTTGTTAATAGGTCACGCTCTAACCAAATGAGCCATCAGGCTGCCCCTAACTTTTATTTTAAATAGTCTTTCCTCAGCATTCTAGACAGCAAGACTTACCATAGTGTCTGTGCATTTTCTGAATCCTGGTCTCCAGCAGAGCTGAGGGAGCATCCAGATGGGACCTAAACATGATACGTTCTCCTTCTTCACTGATATCGCAGGACCCAACCCCACTGCCAATGTGAATCTTGGCTACCAACACAGTCCTATGTCGTCCTGTCACCAAGGGTACACTTTTAATAGTTGCAGGTCAATAGTTGAAGATGTAGGAAGTCAGGATGGAGAAGTAGACAGAAGGTCTGGGACACATGAAAGAAGTAATCTAAAGAGCTGACCCTGACTATCATAAGAATAAGAGGGAAAAAACTAGTTAAAAACATTGGTTAGCAAGGAACATCAGAAGTAGAGAAGTAAAAGTTAGCAAGTATAAATACATGACATTAATGGAAGAAGAAACAAAAGCCCCTGAATTGAGACAAGACACTTACTGGAGAACCTGCCGTTTCTAATTTTTCCTCCTCATACAGTGACGTGGGGAGTCAGGCCTGCACCTTGAGAATCTGTTTTAAAGCACCAGCAGAGCCCATTCATCTGCTACCACATCCACAGGCAGGACCCTGAAATACAGAGGCCTCCCCTTCCCTGTCCTCGGTCACAGGAGAATCAGGGGCAATTAGCTCCTACATGGAATCAAACTGAGGGTTCCATCCTGTCTTCAGGCGTCCTCCTTTCCCTCAAACACCCACAAATTCTGGTACAGATGGGAAATGTGGGATGCACGGACATGCCCACCTTGCAAGCCCAACAATTAACAATTGTTGAGGCAGCAACAATCAACCCACGATTCACACACAAACTAGGTGTAAAAACATAGCACCAAGTAACTTCATACTAGAGCAGATTGTTACCTCCCCTTGGACGAAAGTACGGCTTCTAATTATAATTCTTGTGAGTTTGATAAATTACCATTTGTTAAGCAGAGCTCCATTGTTGGATATGAGCTCGCAGTTCAACAAAATGACAGGGAAACTGAGACAGACAAGTTTCTTATTCTCACAGGTCCTGGAGGAAGGACACAGTACACCTGGAAGGGCCACATGGGGAGGCCAAGGCAGGATGCACCAGAGAAGGGCAGAACCCAGGGCACATGCCTTTATTAGGGTCCATGAGAGCAGTGCTTTGGGGTTCTCAAGCTAAGTCCACATTAATCAATTCAAACAAAAAACAGCAAGGTTTTGGTAAGCTCTGCAGGGATCTATCCAAGGGTATACAAGGTGAAGTCCCTCACAGGCAGGGGACACTGTTGCTCATAAGGGCTGCTGGAGAAGTCCTATCGGGAACTTACATTCACTTGTGAGTCTGTGACCTGTTGTCTAGTGTATGCACTAGTGGGAGGGGCCAGTGTCACTTCAAGGCAACTTGGCTACACAACATGGATTCTAAGGCAGCAATATGGTAGTTTAGCTAACCTGTCAACAGCACTACTGTATCTTTATTGTAATAAATCTCCAGTAGTCACAGTTAGAAGAGGATACAATATATAAATTATGGGGAAAATAGCCTCACATGATTTGTAGATTCAGGCCACAGGGAAAAGGGATTACTAGTGCTGTCCTTCTACTGCATCACCGAATAGTGCATTGATGATTACAACCATGATTAAGGTGGGAGAGGTTAATGTAGTTGGCAGGAAAACATGTCATTCATTACGGATCAGTGCTAGTAGTACATTAAAAATCAATCACCTTTATTATTAAAAATATAAGTTCACACATAGTCTAAACCACCTGTAGGTTCCATGGACAAAATACAGATAAAAAGCATTTAAGAAGCATTCTGGTTGTTCTGATATAGTAACCTTCGAGCTCTGTTTTCCATGGGTTTGAAGACTGAGGCTCATTGTTTAGGAAACATGAATGTACAATAATTATGCACTCAGGGATGAGTTTCTGTCCTTTTCTCAGGTACCTCTGAGGACTTCTTTATTTCAACCACATCAAATAAAACTCAACAACTCCTATCTTTGGCTACTACAAAAATACACCATGGTTTTAATGAACCGCCACCTATTTTCCTTAAAGAGCAATAGGTAAAACTAGTGAAAATTCAGAATGTTTCTGTCTTACATTAATGCAGAGAACAATGCCCTGAACACCTACTTCATGGTGACTTACATCAACATTTAAGTCAACCAAACAGCATCTCCACATAGATTTTCTACAAACATTTATATTACACTGCCCTCAGTCTCAGTGCATCTGAGTCTGAGAAGATCTGAGTGAATCCCACCAACATACGAGGGCTCTCAACAATCAACAATTGTTGAGGCAGCAACAATCAACCCACGATTCACACACACACTAGCTGTAAAAACATAGCACCAAGTAACTTCATACTAGAATCACATTAATATTTCTTTTTCAATAAACGTCAAGTACTGTCAATATATAAAGACTCATTGTAAATAATTATAGCTGTCCAACATCCATGCCCTTGATACTTTCAATCATATTAAACAAGTTTTTTAACATTTGCTTATTGTTTATAAGTATTCTGATTTAAAGTGATATCTGAAAAGTGTTCTTCACTTATCACTTTCTAATGTCAATTTTCTGGTATTTCAGATTTTATTTCGGATTACAGTTTTTTTTACATCTTTAAAGTTACTTTGAAGCATGACTTCTGTCGGTTTTCTAGAAGTGTGTATTCTGAACCAAGGGCTTTCATCGTTTATTATGTAGATTTCTCAACAGTAAGCTTTCTCTGAAATTGAGTAAGGCTGTAGGTCCAGCTACAGGGCTTCTTGGATTCTTGAGTTTTAAGGTTTCTCTCCATTATGAATTTTCATGTGTTGAGTAAACTGTAAATGATGAGTAATGGCTTTGCCACACTATTTAAATTTGTAAGGCTTCTCTCCAGTATGAATTCTCTCATGTACAATAAGATGTGCACACTGAGTAAAGGCTTTACCACATTCTCTACATTGGTAAGGCTTCTCTCCAGTATGAATTATCTCATGTTTAGTAAGATGTGAACTCATAGTAAAGGCTTTGCCACATTGTTTACATTTGTTAGGCTTCTCTCCTGTATGGATTCTCTCATGTAAATTAAGATGTGAACACCGGTTAAAGGCTTTGCCACACTGTTCACATTTGTAAGGCTTCTCTCCTGTATGGATTCTCTTATGTAAATTAAGATGTGAACACCGGTTAAAGGCTTTGCCACACTGTTCACATTTGTAAGGTCTCTCTCCAGTATGAATTCTCACGTGTGTAGTAAGCTGTGAACGGTAAATAAAAGCTTTTCCACATTCTGTACATTTGTAAGGCTTCTCTCCTGTATGGATTCTCTTATGTAAATTAAGATGTGAACACCGGTTAAAGGCTTTGCCACACTGTTCACATTTGTAAGGCTTCTCTCCTGTATGGATTCTCTTATGTAAATTAAGATGTGAACACCAGTCAAAGGCTTTGCCACACTGTTCACATTTGTAAGGTCTCTCTCCAGTATGAATTCTCACGTGTGTAGTAAGCTGTGAACGGTAAATAAAAGCTTTTCCACATTCTGTACATTTGTAAGGCTTCTCTCCAGTATGGATTCTCTTATGTAAATTAAGATGTGAACACCGGTTAAAGGCTTTGCCACACTGTTCACATTTGTAAGGCTTCTCTCCTGTATGGATTCTCTTATGTAAATTAAGATGTGAACACCGGTTAAAGGCTTTGCCACACTGTTCACATTTGTAAGGCTTCTCTCCTGTATGGATTCTCTTATGTAAATTAAGATGTGAACACCGGTTAAAGGCTTTGCCACACTGTTCACATTTGTAAGGTCTCTCTCCAGTATGAATTCTCACGTGTGTAGTAAGCTGTGAACGGTAAATAAAAGCTTTTCCACATTCTCCACATTTGTAAGCCTTCTCTCCAGTATGAATTTTCTCATGTTTAGTAAGATATGAACGCCGAATAAAGGCTTTGCCACATTCTCTACACTTGTAAGGCCTCTCTCCATTATGGATTTTCTTACATCTCTTTAGGCTGGGTAATTGAGTAACAACTCTCCCACACGGATTATATTTGTAAAGTTCCTCCCCAGTATGAATATTCTCATTTTCAGTAAGATTTGAAGATCGGTTCAAAGATTTGTCACATTTACATTCGTTTGTCTTCTCTATAATATGATGGTTGTCATGTATAAGATTTGGGCGTTGATCAAAGACACTCCCACATTTACAATGGTTCTCTGAATACTGAGTTCTCTGATGCTTATTAGGATTTGGCCCTTCTCGAAAGTTTTTCCAGGATTCATTGAATTGATAACTTCTCTCTCCATTACACATACTCTGGTAATCGTTAAAGACAGAAAGGACTTTAGTGAGGGCTCTAATTTTATTAAACATGTAAAGTTGTTCCCAACTACTCCATGATACCTATGGAACCATGATGCTTATATGTACCCTCCAAGGTCATGAGAATTACAGAATGTGGAACAAGGAGGGATTCTTTTTGGATGAAAGAATAATGAATCTCTGGTTAAGGGATTGTCAGATTGAGATTTTTTGGTTCATTGTTTAATCCAATCCTACATTTTAAATGAGTCAAATGATTATCACACCATGCATTAGGGGACTTCCCAGATACTCCACATTTTCGTATACAGAATATATATCTTTATAAAACTGTATCCTGTCTTTACATTCAGAAATAAATTATTCTGAAAATTCAACTATCTTACAGTGATGGTTTCCCAAGACATCTTATATCTCTCATCTCTTTTGGCAACAGGGATTTTAGTATGAGCAACAGTCAAATTTTGGTTATGTCCATCATAATATCCCTTCAGCCCTTCACACTCCCGATCACATTCCCAATTTTTCATTAAGGGTAGGTAATCAAGGCCACACCTTTCATATCTTACCAGAAGCATTCTGTGGAATGAATCTTCTATGCCCAGTTTTGGCAACAAGCCTTTGCTGTCTTCAGAAGGCATAACTGCAAAGCACCAAATAAATTATCACTCTTTCTACACTCAGCTAAATTCAACTGCAAGAACTTAATACTGATTATAGGACTTAGGAAGACGGCATAAGAGCAGGCACCAAACCTTTGCTCATCCATGGAGAGTACTGATAATTTCAAAAGAGAGTTAAGAGTTCACAGCACATTCAGAAAAGTATAAAAAGAGGAAGAGTCACATCAAAAAGGAAAGAAAACTTGCTTACATTTGCTGATAATAGCTGCTAACCCTCCCTGGCACACCATGACAATATTGTGAGAAACGCCAATTCCCAGTTTCTTCTCAGGAGGGAAACGGCTGAGTATACTGTGTGTCCAAAGGTCTCCCCTCATCACAGCTGCCTGAGGGGGTCATTTATCTTCTGCATCACACCAAGTGCTAAGGGAATGGCAGTGCAATGTGAATGCATTGTGGTGGCCACTAAGAAAAATGGTGAGTAATTGTTCAAACACCACAAAGACTGCAGTACTGAAGACAAACATCAAGGATAGGAAGATACCACTGCCTCTAAAGAAGAAACAGAAAACATTTTGAAGTGGGAAATTATGCACAAAAACCACAGAAAATACACATCCCCAGAACCGGTTTGACAGACCTTACAATTTCCAGCAAATCTTCCTCCTGTTTGTGTTCTCCTGTACAAAGCAAGTCCACAAAACCTGGGATGGTGGATGTTTCTGTTCCCAAAGCTCAACAAAAGATCACAAGGCATACAATGGAACAGAAAAAATATGGTCCAATCACAGGAACAAACTCCATCTGCACACATTGGTCCTAAACTGACAGAGCTATTAATTACCTGACTGAGAATTCAAAATACACTCTCATAACTTTAAAATATTTTAAGTTACCCCACAGTAACCATAATATAATAGCTATATTAGACACACAAAAAGAAACTGCGAAAAAAATCACAAGCATGTCACTGCCAAAAAAAGTCAAACAAATAAAATAGAACACAGTTGAGAAGGAAAATGTGGGACAAAAGAGCTACAAAAAGTGAAGAAAAAAATTGTAAAATATTTATAGTCCCTCCCTCTCATTAATTAGTTTAAATAAAAACAGATAAAACTCCCCTAATCAACAGACATAAGTTGGCTGAATGAATTAAAAAATAAAATCCGATACATTCTACATATAGGAGACTTGTCTGAGTTATGAGGACATAGGACATAACTAAAAGGATGGGAAAAGGTATTCCATATAAACAGTTACTGATAAAAAGCACAGGTAGCCATACCTGTATTACAGAAATACACATTAAGTGTCAAAAACTGTTACAACACAAAGAGCATTATATAGCAATAAAAAGGTGAATTCACCAAGAAGCTATAGCAATTATATTTATGTAAAAATTGGTGCAGCAAAACAGTATGGTGGTTCATCAAAACATTATAAAGACAACTACCATATGACCTAGCAATTCCACTTCCGAGCATTTATCCAAGCAGCACCAAAACATTAATTCGAAAAGCTATATGTACCCCTACATCCACTGCAACATTATTTACAATAGACAAGATCAGTTAAGAATCTATGTGTCCATCGATAGATCAACGGATAAAGATGTGATAAATAAATGAAATGGAATGTTATTCACCAAAAAAAACCAACAACAAATAAAACACTACCAGAAGAAACATCATGGAATAACCTATAGGGTACTACTCTATGTGAGATAAGTTAGACACAGAAACACTGACAGCACACGATTTCATTACTATGTAGAATCTAAAAATTAAAAGCAAACAAATGAAATAAATTCAGATACAGACAGTTTATTGATAGTTGCCTGAGAAGAAAGGGCGATAAAGAAAGGTGAAAAATGGGAACAGGGTTGAGAAGTATAAACATCTAGTTATGAAATGAGTAAAACACGGGATGTAATGTAGCATAGGGAATATAGTCAACAATATCATAATACCCTTGTCAGGTAACAGATGGGTACTTGACTCAGTGTGGTGATGAATTCGCAAGATATGTAAATAAAAAAATCACCATGTTGTACAACTGAAACTAATATAATATTGTATATCAACTACACTGTAATAATAGAAATAAACAAATAAATAAAATAGTTGACCACATTTTGGACCACAACGAAAATTTTAATATCTTTCTACTGTTTCAATTTTTTTGACAAACATGTATTATTTTTATAATGCAAAAAGCACCAAAATAATAGAAGACTGAAAAAAAGCCATCTTTGATGGTGCTGTACAATTAGGAATTAAAAGATTTCATTAGAGTTGACATAACATTGTCACAAAATTTATATGTAAACTCTTCTCCATCAACATTTGACTCATTATGTGTTTATTCCAGGAAAGAACACATAGTTGAAATTCCAATTTAAATGTTATTAAATATAAAGGGAACTTAATTTCATACACTTTAGATTCTTACCAAAGGAAGTTAAATAAGTTCTTGTTTTTGCTATCTGTAATGTTAAGTTCTGAACTCCGATGTTTGAAACAAAATATTAAGTAGCAAAAATGAACACGTCATCCTCATCAACAGTACAAAATGAGAAGCCGCAGACTGGAAAGAATATTTGCAAAGACACACCTGTAAAGGTCTACTATGCAAAACACACAAAGAAGACTTCAAACTGATCGATGACATAACTACCAACCTGATTAAAAAATGGGCCAAAACCCTAAGTAGACACCACACTAGACAAGATACACCAGGCAAAATGATATATAAAGAGATGCTCCACATCATATGTCACCAGGGAAATGCACATGAAAACAACAATGAGAATTAAACACACAGCAAATTAAACAACACTACACACCTATTAGGAGGGGCCAGAACCCAGAACACTGACAACACCAAGTGCTGTTGAGGACGTGGAGCAGCAGGAACTCTCACTCAATGCCAGTGGGAACACAAAATGCTGTAGGGTCTGGGGTACAGTTTGGTGGTTCGTACAAAGGTACACATCCTCTCACCATAAGGTCAAGAAATTGTGCTCCTCAGCAGTTATCCACAGAGTTGAAAACATTTATCGACCCAATAGCCCACACGTGTGTGTTCACAGCAGCTTTATTCATAATTTCCAAAACAAGGAAGCAACCAAGATATCTGCCAAGAGGTGAATGGAGGAGTGAACGTGGTACATACCGACAATGGAATATTATTCAGTGCTACAGAGAAAGAAGCTATCAAGCCATGAAAGGATTGGGAATGCAGACTGGTGCAGCCGTTATGGAAGGCAGTGTGGAGGTTCCTCAAAGAATTACGAATAGAATTGCCATATGACCCAGCAATCCCTCTCCTGGGTATCTACCCAAAAAATCTGAAAACATTTAGAGATAAAGACACATGTGCTCCAATGTTCATTGCAGCTTTGTTTACGGTGGCCACGACATGGAAACAACCAAAATGTCCTTCGATAGATGAACGGATAAAGAAGTTGTGGTATATATACACAATGGAATATTATTTGGCAGTAAGAAAAGATGATATAGGAGCATTTGTGACAACATGGATGGATCTTGAGAGAGTAATGCTGAGCGAAACAAGTCAGACAGAAAAAGCAGAGAACCATGTGATTTCACTGATATGTGGTATATAAACCAAAAACAACAAAAGAACAAGACAAACAAAAGAGAAACAGAAACTCATAGACACAGACAATAGTTTAGTGGTTGCCAGAGGGTAAGGGGGGGCGGGGGGCGGGGGGTGGGAGATGAGGGTAAGGGGGATCGAATATATGGTGATGGAAGGAGAACTGACTCTGGGTGATGAACACACAATGGGATTTATAGATGATGTAATACAGAATTGTACACCTGAAATCTATGTAATTTTACTAACAATTGTCACCCCAATAAATTTAATAAAATAAAAATAAATAAATAAAAATAAATAAATAAATAAATAAATAAATAAAAAGAAAGGATGTGGAGGAAACCTAGATACATATTAAGTGAAGTAAGCTAATCTGCAAAGGCCATATAATGTATGATTCCAGCTATGACATTCTAGAAAAGGCAAAATGATGCAGACAGTAAAAAGATCACTGGTGGCTCGGGTTTAGGGGAGGGACAGATGAACAGGCAGAGCACAGAGAATATTCAGGGCCGTGACACTACTCTGTATGACACGTCATCATAAATGTATACACACTCTCAGAATGCACAGTCCCACAGTGAACCCCAAGGTGAAGTATGAACTCTAGGTGACAATGACGTGTCAATGTAGCTTCATCTATGTAACAAACGTACTGCTGAAGGAGGGGGTGACGAGGATAAGACGAAGGCTGTGAATGTGGGAGGGGCACGTGAGAATTCTCTGTAACTTCAACTCAATTTTGCTGTGACCGAAAACTGCACTTAACATAAAAGTCATCCTCAGACTTCTGCTTCTCTGAACTATCTGATTTTAGTTCCATGTCTTTCCAGAAGTTCGTTATGCTTATACGAGCATGTAAATGTTTGCATCCGCTATTTAAAATAAACACAACATTACCGCACATGAATTACGCTGACCACTATCAAAGAAACAGAAAATATCAAGTGATGGCAAAAATGTGGAGAAATTGGACCCTTATTCACAGTTGCATGAAATATCAATTGGTGCAAACATTATGAAAAACAATATGAAGGTCTCTGAAAAACTTAAAAATAGAATCGTGCTATGAAGCAGCCATCCCACTTCTGGGTACATTTCCAAGAGACTTCAAAGGAGGCTCTGCAAGAGCCATGTGCACACACATGCACACTGTAGCGTTGTTCACAAAAGCCTGTAATAGCTGGAAGCAACACAATTGGCCATCAATAGATGAACGGGCGAAGAAAATGTAGCATATACATACAACGGAATATTATTCTACCTTGAAATAGAAACAGATGCTCTCACCTGATACAACACAGACAAACTTTGAGGACATTTACGTTAAGTTCAAAAGTCAGAAAGACACAGATACTATAAGAGTCCACTTCTGTGAGTCACCTAATGCAGTCCTCCTCATAGAACAAAAACAAGGGTAGCAGCCAGGAGCTTGGGGTGAAGGGAAATGAGGAAGTGGTTGTTTAATGGGTATTCGGTCAGTTTTGCAAGATGGAAATTTCCAGAGATCAGTTGCACAACAATGTGAATGTACTTAACACGACCACACTGTACGGAGGGTAGAATTTTAGTCACAGATTTTTACCAAAATTGAAAATGAAAAATAATATCTAAAACAGATATGGTTATAAAACATTTCAAAAATTACCTGGATTTCAAAAAAGCATACATGAATCAAATCCCATATTGTCTTAAGTGTACTGAGCTAAAAACTGACATTGACATTCATAATATATGAGTAACAACCAAAAATGCAAGTAAATAAACTTGAGGAAACTATCATAAAAAAAACAGATTGTTATGGAATTGCAAAACGAGAATAAGAGAAGATGTATCCAGAACTGTGAACACTACACACATGTACTATTGAAGAGAAACCTTCCATAGAACTCAGTTTCAACTGTGAGTGTGGCCCCATGAACAGCAAGCATTCTGAATCATTGGAATATGTGTTGCATGCATGACAGGAACATATCACACACAGTGCATTAGAATCATTCATAAATAGATCAAAGGAAAAATTAATAAATAAGCATTGATATGACACTGGATAAATTTATTAGATTAACATATTTCTACTATTCTTACAGAAAATATGTACGCTATAATCGAAACATAGACAATAAAAGAACCCTTCATTTCTAAATACAGGAACAACAAAAAAGTTGTAAAATACCACAGAATCAGTGACCTATAAAATCAACATTTGAGATTAAAGTACACCATTATTGAGAAACATGCTGAGGAAGGGAGATGACAAACCTCATGATTACTTTTTGCCTGAAGTAAATGGAAATCGAGAAAGCAAATATTTTCCGAAATATGAGAACCTAATAATTCTACAACTCACTTCTTATTGAAGGAGTTCATTTGAGCACCTTGTTATCAGCACTTCTGAAACTAAAACCACTAATCTGACAAAGATCTAATCAGAAAGTGAAAACATACAAGACACAGGCCCAGGAAGCTTTGGACTGAACAAGACAGAATTATAACATGACAGTCATTAAGAAATCAGGGAACAATGGAGACCTTCCTATTATGATGGACAATGTTCTAAGCTCCCCCAAGGCATGAATTCATTTAAGAATCCTGTGAGGTAAACAGATACATTAAACTATTCTAACATGGAGGAATTGGGGAGAACAGACTTAAAATTTCTAGTGTTAGTTCATAGAAAGCAAAAGGATATTGCGAAGTCAAACTGAGATTGAGGGTTTCTCACTATAGGGAGATGCTTTGTGCTGAGATGAAGTTACTGAGTCTGAACCTTTGCTGGGTCATGTTTGAAACCTCCTTAGGATTAGAAATTATACAGCAGAAAACATGAGACATGTGTCTCCAGTGCCCCTAGATTTCTGACCCTAATTCCAGGACCTCCACCACTTCCTTCACAAACTCCTTACACCAGGAAAGAACAGAACTTAAAAAATGGCTTCAGGGAGAATTCCTCAGCAGAGAGCACAGATTTTCCCCGGCCCCTGAGGCAATGGAACAATAGCCACACCAGGGTGGCCCCCACAGTCCAGGGGCCCTCACTGCGATGGGACCCAGATCACTGAGCAGGAGGACCGTCCCTAGAGGATGTAGGAGCACGGGACGTATTGGACAAGACTGTCCTCTGTGACAGCAACAGAAAAAACCTGGGCTTCTCACATCCTTTCCACTGAAGCGGAGCTTCCCAAACCTCATCTTAAGGTCTGGCTCCTCCGGGACCTTTGGGCCTCTCATCTGTGTCACCTGCCTCCTTCATTCCCACCTACCTGGGTGGATGGACACTGTCTTTTTTCGCTTCACATCCCAGGCCTCCTTCATTCTCTCCAAAAAGGTGACCAGGTTTGGCTTAGAGACAGTAAGACCTGTTTAATAAAAAAGGGAACATGGATTTTGACGGCGATTCTCCAATTTCCAATCCAGTATGTGCTCAGCTGAGAAGAAAGGACATTGCAGAAAATTAGAATATTCTAGAAAAGGATTCCCCCCAAACACTCTTTTCTGACAGCACCTTTACTGGACAACATAGAAACTTTTCAGATCCTGAGTTCCACTTCAAGGGCGTCATGAAGACTCCTTTTCTACACCAGCAAACCCCCAATTTGCTTCTTTTCTACACCAGCAAATGCCCAATTTGCTTCTTTTCTACACCAGCAAACCCCGTTTGTTCCTCAGAGCCAGGATCTGATACTACCACACAAAGCAGAAGCTCCCAGGAGGCGCTGTACTGATGAAGGAAACACAACCCTGCAGTGGGGTAGGAGTTCTGGAAGGAAGTCACCCTCACCCAGGGAGCACAGGTTCCTGTAGTTCTCCAGCATCACGTCCATGTACAGTTTCTGCTCAGCTGGGTGCAGACATTCCCACTCCTCCTGAGAGAAATCTATGGCCACATCCCTGAATGTCAACCGTCCCTGAAACAAGACACATTTATCACGTTGCCATGGGCAAGGTCATAACGTGACTCAAAATGAAAACAGAGTTAAGAGAACTGGTTTTGACCTAGGAGAGTGTCCGGAATTAACTAGTAAGGTCACTGACAGTAATAGATGTGGTCACACAGCAGTCTAGCCGTTTGTCCCCCACAACCTTTCCCTAAGGAAAGAAGAAGTTGTGGGACTGTGTCTCTCTGGGATTGAGTTTATAGTATCCTGAGTCTCTCCATCTGGTCTTCAAGAGAAGGGTCTGCAGTCAATGACGAGTAAGATTCCTCGCGGGAGGGACAACTCAAGCCAGACGCGACCCCGTTGAGACCCCAGTGAGCTGTAATAAGAAATAATAGGAGGGAGCCTTGCCCCTCCTTCTTGTTCTTGTGGGAAGCTGCTGCTTGCCTCTGCCTCTCCCTCTCACCTTATTGTGAGAGAGGCCCATTAGCGCGTTAAGATCAAGCTCTTTCTGCTCAACTCATGGGACAGTTTCACCATGAGAGACTCTCTCCCCCAGGGTGGTGCATACCGCACCTTAGTCATTTGGGGACAACATGCTTCGGCTGCTTTGGGACAAATAATTGGGTATTGAAATCTTTTTTTTTGAAATGGTGTAAGAGTTTCACAGACCCTGCCTCTAATCATGTGATGCTCATTGTTTGTAATCAATAAATACTGTCAGTGACCCGATTCAGGGCTCCAGTCTCTTGAGGCTGCGAGTCCCTCGGTCCTCTGTGATTTAACTGTATATGAGTCTCTGTCTCTTTATTATAGTTTAACCCTCGCCGCCTCCCTCGCCTTCCCATGGCTTGTGTTGTGCAGGTCGCAACAATATTCTCGAGTGTTATTTGCTAACTCTGAGACAGGAGGATGACGTATGATCCACAAACCACTGTAGACAAATCCACAAACCACTGTAGACAAAAATCTATCTTTTCTTCTGAAAGAAAGATTTAAATTCAGGCATCAAAACAGGCATATGGATTTGTAAGTGTTATATTTGTCTCATACAGGATACACTGTATACATTTCCCAGCTGGAAATGTCATAGTTGAGTTAAAATGCAAAGTACTTCTCAAATTTTCACGTGGACAACAAGGAACTGGACTGTTATAAAAATGCCGATTCTGACTGAAGAGTCCTGGGGTGGGGCCTGATTTTCCACATTTAACAAACTCAGTTTTAACCTGTGACACCAATATCTCTGGTCCATGTGTCACACTGTTGAATAGCACAGAGGATGGAAACAAAGAAAAACTCATACATGACTTTGAACTGACAGTTTTATGGAATTTACACTTCTTCTAGAAGCATAGCAACACGATCCTTTTTGAAAACTTACCGTATGAAAGAGAACATTGTTTTTTTATATATTAACTCATAAAAAAGATAAATAATCTAAGAAAAATCTTAATCTTCCTCTTGTATGAGAATATTATGAAGCATTTGGTAGAATGGTAGAGCTTGGATTTTACTCCAAACTGTGTATAATTCATCAAAAAGGTCCACACTGATATGCATAGACGACTCTCATGAACATTCATAGCAGTTTCATAGCAGTTTTTGTAACTCCTAAGAGAACCAACTTAAGCAAGTAAGAAGAAAGAACAGTTCAAACAGTGTCATTTTATGCGCACAGACAGATAGGTATATGGGAACCATGTGCACATGACAAATGACACAAGAAAATTTTCACGTTACTTAAATCACAATTATTTTCAATTGTGTAAATGTCATAAATGTCTTCATGGATGATTCTCTGTATTTTATAAACACAATAGAAAGGAAAACACAATAACATATAATAAGTTAGAGCTGCAGTTTCTTTGAAAAAAATTGCGCATCATTTGTGTCACGGCTGTGGAATTAACCCATAGTTGTTCACAGAAGGTGAAAGCATTCACAAAGGACTCTACAAAGTGGGGACTTCAAGAAAAGGTTTTATTCAAGTTAGGAGGAGAGAAATCCTGGCAGACTCATTTGCCAGGGCGGCCTGATGGGCAGCGGCACTAACTGCAGGTTAGCTTTCTCTTGTACAGGAGAGGGGGAGTCGGTCAGGCAGGTGTGAGGGCTGACATCCTTCCTGGGGTCTAGGCTGTCTGAAGACGATGTTATCTCATTATCTCTGGACTCAGCCATAGTGGCCTGGGACTTTAATGCGTCACCAGTAAAAGTTACAAGGGAGTTGTAAATTGGATTCCAGACTCCGGGTACCTAAGGATTAAGAAATTGTTTTTCCAGGTTAGGATGTTGTTAATGAACGAGGTGTGGGTGGCCTTGAGAAAGGGAACACACAGAGTTCTTCAGTTAATCAGCGAGGGGAGAAACAAAGAGCAAACAGATGAATATCAGGATGGATCAAACTGCGAATAAACGAAGTCTAATTACAGACAGCTCGACAGTGAGAATTGAGGTGAGTCAAACTGCAAACTAGCTAAGTCTAATGATATTGATTCCCTGAATTTCAGCTTTACAATTTGTGCTGAGTTATACATTACAAATTTACCACACTTCAAAACTTTAATAATACAATTCTTGTAAAATTTCCTGAAATCACAAAGTGATGAAAGAGAATGTCTGTGACATGAGTCTGGAATACAATGAAAATTTATAGGAACAAGGCCTGACTGATGAAAGCCTCCACTGCAAAAGCCAATTATCTCTAGTAAAGAAAGCTGAGGGCCTGCAATTTCCAAAGCAGAGAAACTAAGAAAAAAGGGAGTTTCCAGATGAATGTGATGGTTTTCACACATCTCTCTATAAAGCCCACCAGACACTTATTAATGATAAAGAAAAAAAAGAAAAAAGCTAACTTTATAGGAAGACAGGACCTCAACCAAGTGAAAATCAGGTGGAACAAGTGGGTATCAGCTGACCAAGGCACACGGAAGGACACACCATCACTGCTGTGATGTTACTGGCACAAATGAACAAATAAGGAAATCATAATGTGAATCTGATCATAAAAACATTAGTTTAATGCAAATTTCAATGTACATAAAGCTCCAGTGTTCTGCAACTTTACTAGTACATTTAAATAGTCTTTCTTACCAATCTAGTGAACAAGTCTCTTCCAATTACTCTTCTTTCTTTTTTCCAGAACTTTCCGGGCTATTCTGAGCACTGAGGCATCCTGGGTCGTCGTGCACATTCTTACCCCTGTTCTACAGCCCTGACGCTGTAGTCACAGGACATACACCTACATCTCCCTTCATCGGGACACCGAGCATCTGACCCCACCTAACAGGGACCTTGGACACAACCACCTTATTAGGTGGATTTGTCACAAAGGAGATGATTTCAGTACTTGACGGTCAGTAACTCACAGTGGGAATTCCTCATGTCCTCAGGGAGCCTAATGGACAGAAGGCAGAGAAGGCTCTGGGAAAAGGGCAGAGTGTTTCTACCGAGCTGACCTTGACTCTCCTGAGAAGAAAAGGCAAAAGTAAGTAGTTGAAAAGAACCTTGCTAGGCAAGAACATCAGAAGTAGAGAATTAAAGGTGACAGGTTCCAAACCCACATATTTTAGGAGGAAAAGTGGACACAGCCTGTGACCCAGGACGGAACGCTTACCTGAGAAGCAGCCATTTCGTCCTCGTCCTCCTGCTCTGGGTTGTTTCCTCAAGAGACTTTCTGGGGAGGAATCACATCTGCATCTTGAGAATGTGCCTTCCAGGGCGTGGTGCAGGCTCATTTATGTACTTCCGCCACACTCACAGGCAGAAGGACCTTGAAATGCTGAAAATGCCGCCCTCTCCTGTCCTATGTCCAGGACACAGTCAGGGACAAGGAGCTCCTAAGTGAAGACAGAACTGTGAGTTTTTTCTTTCCTGTCTTCCGGTGCCCTCCCCTCACACAGACGTCTACAAATTCCCACAGCCATGAGAACAGTGTGCACTCCTGTCCCCACAAACTCAACCCATTATCCCGCTACCCAGGTCACGTCCCTCATGCCATCCCAGGAAATGAGAAGGGACCCATGACCGACTGACACAGTTTTCCCTTCTCTGGCTGCATAAGGATTGCATATGGAAGCCACCCAGTGATGAAGTGAATTATTAAATTCACAAGCCTTAAACACTGGAGTTTTGTAATTCTTATTTGCATCTGTGTGACTGAAAATGCAGCGCGTGTAAAACTGAATCGATTTTAATGCCACATGTCATGTATCACGACTTGATCACCCACATCCCACCTGCGCACCACTCAACCAGCTGGGGGCTCCCCTTCTTCCTCTGCTAGTAGGTATTCCTGTCTATGGTCTGTGTCCCTCTCGACCTGGATCTCTCCACTGCTGTCCTCTCCTGCCTCCTCTCTCCTCTCCTGATTTCTCTCCTTCTCTCTATTCCCTTCCCTGTCCCTGTTCCTTGAGACTCTTGAAACCTGTTTTACACTCAGTTGCTCCTTCTAATCTTTCTGATTGCTCCCCATCTCCATGTATTTCTGCCTCTTTCTCCTGTCCCTGTTCCTCTCATCTTCCCCGCTGACACTGTCTGTCCTGTTACACCCCTGTGTGGGGACTCACTGACATCGCCAGCTTAGTTCTCAGTGCTGTTTGTCGCTCTTCTGTCACCACCACCACCCCCATTCTGTTCCTACTCTAGGCTCCCCTAACTCTTCTCCTAACCCCTCTCTCCTCTAAAGTGCCTTGTCCTTTGTTGCCCCCACTTCTGCTAACCAGGGGCCCCTCTCCCTTTAGGTTCCCCTTCATCTCTCTGGAGCTCCCCCTTCCCTCCGTATTTCTCCATTTTCTTTCTCCTCTGGCTACTTCTCCGAGTCACTCGTTCTGTCTTACCGTCGCTTTACAAGTCCCTCCCACATCCTGTTTTGCCTCCTCTTTACCGACCCGCACTGACCGTTCTGCCCTCTCACCTGTCTGTTCCTCTCTCATCTGTCTCCTTCTCGTGACCCCCTCACACCCTCGTTCTGCCGCTTTCCTGGCCGTCCCTTCAGTCCCCGCTCACACAAAGCCCCTCCCCGGGTGAGGGGGTGACCTGGTGACACCCCGCGGTGTTCCCTCCCAAATCCCATCCCCCTGAACAGTGTGCTCTACCTGGGATTCGGGGCCTCTTATTAAACTGGGGCGAGGGGGGTTGCAGGCGGCGGAGGGTCTGCAGAACCCCAGCCCCGGGGGGAGGCGGGGCTCCAGGGGCCGCGTGGCGGGGCTGGGGGAGGGGCGCCAACGGCCGGACTCCCATCTCCCGAGTCCATCTCCCAGGACTTCACGCCGCGCGTGGGGGCTGCCCGGTGGAGGGTTTTAAGCAGGAAAACAACGCGGCCGGCGGGGTCTAAGGGCCCGAAGGCGGAGAGACCAGAGGGAGGACGGCCTCTGATTACCCGGAAACCCCCGCGGACCCTCCACCCGGCAGCGAAAAGCTCTGGTATCGGGACGTCTCCGCAGGACGCGGGACTCACCGCTGTGGGGGGCGCTGGTGCGGGGACTTCAACGTCCGTAGTGACCGCCAGGCGTCCGTGTGCGGGACCGTGGACTGAGACGCCCAGGTTTAAACCACAAAAATTGAGAGTCACGATTGCCAACCAAATCTTCTCTCTGCCTTAGTCGCTTCCGGGTCTACAAGAAACTCTGCGATGACTCGGTGAAAACATCAGCCGCAGGTGTGGCCTCCGCAGGGCGGGAAGGCAATGGGCAGGGGGGGTAATCCAGGAGTGGGTGGGGCCTGTGGGACGGAGGGACTGGACCCAGGGGAAGGGGTGGGGCCAGACTAGGGGTGGGGCGGGGCTTTTTCTGGTATTTTGTGTAAGATCTTTCCCACCCACATTACATATATATATTTTTTAAAGATTTTATTGGGGAAGGGGAACAGGACTTTATTGGGGAACAGTGTGTACTTCTAGGACTTTTTTTTTTCCCCAAGTCAAGTTGTTGTTCTTTCAATCTTAGTTGTGGAGGGCATAGCTCAGCTCCAGTTGCCCGTTGCTAGTTGCAGGGGGCACAGCCCACCATCCCTTGCAGGACTCAAGGAATTGAACTGGCAACCTTGTGGTTGAGAGCCCACTGGCCCATGTGGGAATCAAACCGGCAGCCTTCGGCGTTAGGCGCACGGAGCTCTAACCGGCTGAGCCACCGGGCCGGCCCCCACATTATATTTTTAAGATTTCTTTTAGATGCATACTTACTGATGCTTAGTAATGCTTTATTCTTGGTTTCACGTGTAACCCAATTCATTATATATTTTAAGATCTCGCATGAATTTCTGATGCTTAGTGAAGATTTATGGTTACTGAAGACCTTTTAAGTTCATTATGTTTGTAAAATTTTTTCTCTAATATATATACCCGTGAGGTTTAGTTATCAATGAAGTTTCCCATCTTCACTGTGAATGTTGAGTTCAATACTAGCAAGGATTCTTTCCAGTTCTGAAAACTGGAACCTTTTGGATAGATGTCTTTTTTTTTTCCTTTTCCAAGGAGGGTGCAGCTCACAGTGGCCCACCTGGGGATCAAACCGGCAACCTTGATGTTATTAGCACCACACTCCAACCAACTGAGCTAACTGGCCACTCCAATAGATTTCTTAATTTAATTACACTTATAATATGCACCCTCAGTTATAATCTCTATAGCTTACTGTGGGGACAGAGCCAGGAGTGCAGTTTCCAGGCTCTCGGCCTCACGTGGAAAGGTGCTGGCTCAGGTAGTAAATGGCCATCAACTGTGACTGGATGGCCATTAGCTGTGGCTAGTTGGCCGTCAGCTGTAACCAGTGAGCCATTGGCCACTAATATAACTGCTGTGGCTACGCTAGCAGAAAATGGGGGCTAGCAAGAAGATGGTGGCTGAGCTAGCAGGTGGCGGAGTGTGGATTGCGGATCGTGTGGCTCCAATTTCCTGTTTCTCCAACCCAGCCGCCAGCAAGACTATAGTGGTATGACTCCCCTATCTATGGCTTCGTGGGTGTTCCTTTTTGGCCTCACCATATCCTGCATTCTTATGCAGGGA
The DNA here is from genome assembly GCF_036562045.2 of Rhinolophus sinicus. Lineage (NCBI taxonomy): Eukaryota > Metazoa > Chordata > Mammalia > Chiroptera > Rhinolophidae > Rhinolophus > Rhinolophus sinicus. Next base: position 122,617 of record NC_133760.1, read on the forward strand.
GCGGGACTAGAGAATCCAGAAGAGACCCCGCCCTTCACCCTGCATGACAAATGGCGCAGCAAGCAGGGTCTCCCGCATGACACCTGGCAATAAATTTGGGGATCTTACAAAAGTAGATTATGGAGATTATACAGTATTATGGAATATTGTGCCAACCAGCCAAACTTGCATGGACTCACATATTCTCGAGCAAATAAATACATGGCCGGTGGAACTTTTCATCAAACTCAGAAGAGTTGAGGCAAAGCCAATAATAGGTGAAAGTCAAGAATTCATTTTGTTCTTGGGGAATTTTGTTGCTTCTAAAATTTACAGGGGAGGAAAATGAACATATTCAAAAAGAATTTCCTCAATCAATGCAAAAATTAAACATACGTCTCCCTGTAATATTATAAAACATATGCAACTTATGATTATTAAAGTTGTCAAAATTATTGAAGACCTCAAGAATTTGAAAAACACAGGACTAGTTTGAACTCTATGTCATGAAAACAGACTAGACATTTTTAAGCACACATGAAACATGTAATATTTACCACTATTAAATTTTTTAAAATCTGGACTTAGGTAAGGAGAGGCTTTACAAGAAACATTATTACTCTAGACAGAATGCTCTGAGTACAAGAGCTATACTCACAGACCAGACAGAAGAGGGCTTTTCTATTATAGGGAGGGATTAACAAGGCTAGCAAGAATAAACAAAAGAGGGCAGGCCCGGTGGCTCAGCGGTTAGAGCTCCATGCTCCTGAATCCGAAGGCTGCCAGTTCGATTCCCACATGGGTCAGTGGGCTCTCAACCACAAGGTTGCCGGTTCAACTCCTCGAGTCCTGCAAGAGATGGTGGGCTCCGCCCCCTGCAACTAAGACCTGCAACTAAGATTGAACACGGCACCTTGAGCTGAGCTGCCTCCCGGATAGCTAAGTTGGTTGGAGCGCGTCCTCTCAACCACAAGGTTGCCTGTTTCGACTCCCGCAAGGGATCGGCAACTGGACCTGGAGCTGAGCTGCGCCCTCCACAACTAAGACTAAAAGGACAACTTGAGAAGGACAACAACTTGAAGCTGAATGGCACCCTCCACAACTAAGATTGAAAGGACAACAACTTGTCTTGGGAAAAAGTCCTGGAAGTACACACTGTTCCCCAATAAAGTCCTGTTCCCATTCCCCAATAAAATCTTAAAAAAAAATAAAATAAAATAAAAGTATTAAAAAAAAGAATAAACAAAAGAAAATATAAACAAACCCAAAGACATGGAGAACAAGCCAGTGGTTGCTGAATGTGAGGGGGTGAAGATGGGGATAAGAAAATAAAATTAAAAAAAAAAAAAAAAAATTTTTTTTTAAATGTATTACAAAAAAAGGAGAAATGAAAACTTTAAATGGAATAACATGTGTGGGGACAAAGCCCCAAAAAGCAGTTTCCAGGCTCTCGGCCTCACATAGAAAGCTGCTGGCTCAGGTAGTAAATGGCCATCAACTGTGATTGGATGGCCATCAGCTGTGGGTAGTTGGCGGTCAGCTGTAACCAGTGAGCCATTGGCCACTAATATAACTGCTGTGGCTACGCTAGCAGAAAGATGGGAGCTAGCAAGAAGATGGCGGCTAGGCTGGCAAGAGCGATTGCAGAGAGGCGGATGCCGCCAGAGTGAATATAGTGATATGACTCCCCTACTTATGGCTCCGTGGGTGTTCCTTTTTGGCCTCACCATATCCTGCGGTCTTATGTGGGGAGCAGGACCAGAGAACCCGCAGGCCTCCCCAAACGACAAATGGTGCAGCGAGCAGGGTCTCCTGCACGACAACATGGTTGTTGTTGGAGGTGGTGGGGATAAAGAATTCTGGTCTTCATCACGGTTGGAAGTTAAAATTACTGAACTGGAAGCACTCTCAGGAAAATATATGTCTTGGTGTAGAATTAACCCCTGGTGGCTTGCAGAATGTACAAAGAATTTACGAGATTCTACAAGAGTAAGCAGAGATTTATTGAAAGTCAAAGAAAGAGACAGTTCTGGCAAAGGGAAGTTTTGCCAGTACAGAGCCTGTCATGCAGGGTGTCATGCAGGGTCTCTGGTCCCGCTCCCTGCACAAGAACACAGGACATGGTGAGGCCAAAAAGGAACACCAACGGAGCCATAGGTAGGGGAGTCATACCACTATATTCTTACTGGCGGCTGGGTTGGAGACACAGAAAGCAGGAGCCACACAATCCACAACCTGCCGTCCGCTTCTCTGCCGACTGACCCCACTTGCTAACTTCAATCCGCCATGCTAACAGCAATCCATGCTTGGTAGCTTTGCCACGGTAGTTATATCAGTGGCTAATGGCTAACTGGTAACAACTGATGGCCAACTAGTCACAGCTGATGGCCATCTACTACCCGAACCAGCACATTTCCATGTGAGGCCAAGAGCCTGGAAACTGTTCTCTAGGACTCTGTCCCCACAGAGCCCAATAGTGACAGCTGCTGAGACAGAGGGGTAAGAGAGACATACTGGTGAATGGAGTTGTGCCAGGGCAAAGCCCAATAGGGACAGCTGCACAGATGAGAAGTGGTGCAGGGATTTTATATTTTTCCATGCAGGAAGTAGGGTGCTTGTCAGCTTGCAGGGGGGCTGCCGTTACAATTGTCTTCTCCTGAGAACTGCCCTGTTCCCACCTATGATGGATGTCAGCTTGCAGGGGGTTGCTGTTGCGATTGAGAACTATTGTGTTGTGACTGAGAACTATTGTGTTCCAACCTATGATGGATGTAAGGTGCTGGTTAGCTTGTAGGTGCACTGCTATACAGGGGAGTTAGAGCCAAGGAGTTAATGTTTACCTTCGTTCCTGTTAGCCCACAAGCTTGCTCCTGTTAACTTGTCATGTCCAGCGCAACACAGGCAGTCAGACAACGGGAAGGGGCAGCGAAAGGTTAAGAAAGTAAGAAACAGAAATCAAGAAAGTTATGGGGCCAAGGGTCTCACAGCCTCAAAGGACTGAGAGCCCCTTATTGGGTGGACTTGTGGCTTTTATTAATGCACACACAAGAAAGCAACATTGTTTCCTCCAAGGTCTGTGAATTTCACAAATTATACTAAGAAACTGATTTGAACTAATTACCCTTGCCTGCAAGCAGCTACACCGTCAATTTCAGGATGTACCAACTGCAAGCACCTTTATGCTTAAACTTACTGAAATGGATAGATGAAGAACTGATGTTATTACACCATTGAATCTCTTCCCAAGCAGGTTGTGGGAAGGAATGCAGCCACAAAGGCAGAAGCTCTCCTTAACTGGGGGAAGGTGGGGGTCTATGCCCACCTCTATCAACCCCGTGGGTTCTCCTGTTGGTCCCCAGTAGACTGTGCCTGGCTTGCATTGCCCCCCCCCCATAGGGAATCTTACTCATCATTGGCTGACTAGCCATCCTCTGGGGCCAAACAGGGAGACAAGGTGTAAGCACAAAGGTGAAGCAAAGTCCTTGAAAGGATCCGTCTCACAGACTCTCCTTTCTTTAGGGGTAGGTATGAGGGGACAGACGGGTAGGCTGCTGCGTGACATTAACTGTTTGCCTGTCCCATCCTGCCAGCTCACAAGCCCACTCCAGTTAACTCTTTATTTGTCTCAGCAATATATACTGGTGATATCTTAAAATTTTAAAGGTAATACCAAAAGAAAAAAATCCAAACAGAAAAATTAGGGTTAAAAGGGAGGCAAAATAAACCTTGAATAAAAGATTAACCATATGTGCACTATTCAAAATAGAGTACTTATATTAAGACCAAAGTATACCTGAAACTAATAAAAGAAAAGAGAAAAGGAGAATAGAGAATAAATACTATGACCAGGGTTAATGAACTCTATTTCACTATCAGGAAGGAATAAACTCATCACAAAGACATGACAACCATGAACCATGCACCAAGCAGCAGAACTTCCAAAGCCCTTAAAACCCTGACTGGGGTAATAGGAAAAAATGCAATCCACACTTATGTTCAGACATTCCCATGCCTACTCTCTCAATAATATATAGACCAATTAGAAAATGAGTACATAAAAGACTCTAACATTTAAATTGTTAACAAATCAATGAAATGGACCTAATCGACATTTGTAGAACTATGAGGTAACTATATATATATATATATATATATATATATATATATATATATATATATATATTCATATCAGTCTCTGCCCCTGGTTCCTGGCACAGAGCTCCTAAAACTCTTAAGATTTCCTAAGTGATGCAGCACTAGGAGAATGTTTTGTTCTATGGAGGTGACTCTGGTGGGCTACTAGATGGGTCCTGGTCATCAGAAAGACCACGCCATGATTAGAAATTTGGGATTTTTCAGCCCCACCCCCACACTCCAGAGAGGAAGAGGGGCTGGAAATGGAGCTACATATTGATCATGCCTACATGAGGCAGCTGCTATAAAATCCCAGTAGCTGGGGGTTCAGAGACTTCCAGGTGGCTGAACACATCCACGCCTGGAGGGTGATGCACTCCAATTCCATGGGGACAGAAGCTCCTGTGTTCCTGACCCTCCCAGACCTTGCCGTATGTTTCTCTTCATCTGACTGTCCATCTGTATTATCACATCATTTAATAAACTGTAGCTCTAAGAACTGATCTAGCAAATTAACTGAACCCAAGGAGGGGGTTGTAGAAACCTCTAATCTATAGCCAGTTGGTCAGAACCTGGAGCTCTAAATGGCATCTGTGTTGAAGGCAAGAGAGGCAGTCTATGGGGCCAATCCCTTAATTTGTGAGACCTGATGCTATCTCTGTGCCAGGCCCATAGTGACAGAATTGCATTGAAATTTAGGACATCCAGCTGGTGTCCCATAGAATTGCTTAGTGTGGGGCAAACCTCCACGAATTTGCTGACCATGAGTGTCACAAGTGAACTCTTCTGGGTGAGTGTGTTAATACTGTGACAGTAAAGGGGACACAGAAGAAGGAAACACTCAGTAGGGAAGAACTGGATTTTATCTGACACAGGAAGTGGAAAACTGAGGTCTTCCTTCGTAAGAACACTGCACCAACCAAGAGAATTATACACAGTCTTTTAAAATGCACATAGTAATATAAGGAGACAAACTAAATTCTTGGCCATGTTAAATATAATCTTGGCCATGTTAAGTATAATCTGAATAAATGAGAACAGAACATATCAACATTTATAATTTGCCGCTAACACAGAAATTATAAATAATACCCTTGAAAAACAGGTAGCAATATAACCAAACACCTATAAGCTAACGGTTCTTTTATTTATTTTGTTTGTTTGCTTTGGTTTTCTGTACATCATTGTGAACTTCCTGCCTGTAAAGGGACGTGAGTTGAAAACAGCTCATCAGGTCCTGAGGCTGTCAGGTGAAGGCAGCAGGTGAACATGGGCAAGGTGCGTGAGGTCCTTTATGGACATTTGATAAACCAGTTGAAAATGGAATTGATACCATAAGGCCACTGAGGGCTGTTAGACAATGAAAGACAATATGTTCCTCAATGAATTAAAAAATAAATGGATATTATAAGAGAAATAGAAAATATAAAATGAAAGAAATGAGGGTAATAATATAGGAAGGGAATTCTTGAAATCAAGATTTTAATTGCTGGACATAATGCTCTCCCATCTGTAACCTCAATATTTGGAGGTTAGGGAGGGTACAGAAAAAAGAAAATGTCATTGAAAGAATACCAGTCAGGTTTCTGGAAGTTTAGCTGTGGTAGCACATACCCCTGAATTCTCTTTGGCTTACAACTACAAACCTTTCTTTCTTCCTCATATTATATCTCTCATCGTCCACCTCTTGCTTGGCCCATAATTACATTCTGGGACATTTCAGTCCATCCAAGACTGGAGCAGAGAAAGACGGAGTTAGAAGCAAACAAAGATGCCTAAAGCTTACCTTTAAAATTGAAATATGCCACCTCTACTCACATCAAATTGGCCAAGGAAGTCACAAAAACTCACAGCCAAGCTTGCCGTGATGTTGGAAGGAAGTACAATCATCCTAAAGGAAGGAAGGGTGGCCTCAGTCAAGTGGTCAAAGTTAATATCAAAGGGCAGAGATGTGCAATCTCACAGAATGATAATGGAAAATAATGCTACAATATATGGCAGTACAGATTCCACCAGAAGTAATTTGTTCCTCCTTTGTTCACAAAAAAAATACATTTACTTCTGTCCCAAAAGAAATGTTAAAAAGTCTTACCTACACATGACTTTAATCACAAATGAGTGACTTAGAAGGCTGTCACGAGATTCGTCTGATTTAGAGCCTTGAGTGGAGTCCTCGTCACATAACATATTATGGTGGAACACAGAAATAACACCTCAATAAACCCTCCCCAAGGGAGTCGGGGTCCTAGTCCATGGGGATGGGAATGAAGAAGGATCCTCTCTTAAGTCCAGTTATCCCACAAATGGATATCCAGTCTTTCTGTTTGTTCCTGATGTCACCTAGTCACATCTAATACAGGATTAGAAACAATTATTTCTTGGTGAAACAAGCAGTTTTCGCCAGCTACATCCTTCTCATAAATAGTTATAGTTCCAAAAATAATTGTAAGTCTGTTAGCTCAGTTTTTTTTATAGGACAAGTTTTTTATAACTCTCAATAGTATAAGAGGACATTAAACAATTACACTTTTGGCAATACATCACAGAAATGGTGTGGAGTGCACTTTGAAATCTCCCCTGTACCCAAAGCAATATACAGATTTAACGCAATCCCCATCAAAGTCCCAATGGCATTTTTAAAAGAAAGAAAACAAAAAAATCATCAGATTTGTTTGGAACCACAAAAGACCCTGAATAGCCAAAGCAATCTTAAGAAAAAAGAACAATACTGGAGGTATCACACTCCCTGACTTTAGCTTGTACTACAGGGCTACAATAATCAAAACAGCATAGTATTGGCAGAAAAACAGACACATAGACCAATGGAATAGAATCCAGAATCCAGAAATAAACCCACAAAAATATGGACAGATAATTTTTGACAAAGAAGCAAAAAACATACAATGGAGAAAAGACAGCCTCTTCAATAAATGGTGCTGGGAGAATTGGATAGCCACGTGCAAAAGAATGAAACTGGGCTGCTATCTGTCACTATGTACCAAAATTAACTCGAAATTGGTCAAAGACTTATGCATAAGACCTGAAACAATAAACTGCATAGAGGAAAACATGGGTACTAAACTTATGGACCTTGGGTTCAAAGAGCATTTTATGAATTTGACTCCAAAGGCAAGGGAAGTAAAAGCTAAAATAAATGAATGGGACTATATGAAACTTAAAAGCTTCTGCACAGCAAAAGAAACCATCGACAAAATAAAGAGGCAACCAACTAAATGGGAGAAGAGTTTTGCAAGTAGTGCCTCTGATAAGAGGCTAATATTGAAAATATACAAGAAACTCAGACAATATCGAAAATATACAAGGAACTCAGACAACTAACCAACAAAAAAACAAACAACCCAATTGAAAAATGGGCAGACGATCTGAAGAGACATTTCTCCAAAGAGGGCATACAAATGGCCAATAGACATATGAAAAAAATGCTCAACATCACTGATCATCAGAGAAATGCAAATCAAAACCACAATGAGATATCACCTCACCCCAGTCAGAATGGCTATCATCAACAAGACAAATAGTAACAAGTGTTGGAGAGGCTGTGGAGAAAAAGGAACCCTCATACACTGTTGGTGGGAATGCAGAATGGTGCAGCCACTATGGAAGGCAGTGGGAGGTTCCTCACAAAAATTATACATAGGGCCGGCCCAGTGGCTTAGGTGGTTGGAGCTCTGTGCTTCTAACGCCGAAGGCTGCCAGTTGGATTCCCACAACCACAAGGTTGCTGGTTTGATTCCTTGACTCCCACAGGGATGGTGGGCAGTGCCCCCTGCAACTAAGATTGAACACGGCACCTTGAGCTGAGCTGCAGCTGAGCTCCTGGATGGCTCAGTTTGTTGGAGTGCGGGCTCTCAACCACAAGGTTGCTGGTTCGACTCCCACAAGGGATGGTGGGCTGCGCCCCCTGCAACTAACAATGGCAACTGGACCTAAAGCTGAGCTGCGCCTTCCACAATGATTGAAAGGACAAAAGAAAAACACTTGACTTGGAAAAAAATCCTGGATGTGACAAGACGTCATCAAAATGGCGCGTGAGGTGAGCCTCTGTAAAGCTCCCCTGGAATTTGCAACGAATCAAACAACAATAACTCCACAAAGGACTCCCTGCGCAGTAGATAGGCAAGACGAAGAGGCCCACTACTGAATGCCCCTAAAGGTGGGCGAATAGCGTGAGCGGGGGAGGAGGGAAAGGAGAAGTGCGGAGATGGAGCCGTGGGGGCGCAGGACGCAGACCTAGCTCAGTGCTCTGAGCTCGCTGCATCCCGGAACTACCGCAGCTGTGGGAGAGGGAAGAGCTCGGACTGCTAGGGCTCTGCTTATGGCCCACAGGGCTGAGGGGGCAGCATATAACACGGCTGAACCCAACGCTCACCGCAGAAACCTCGGAGAAAAGACTGAGGGAAGAAGGCTGAAAACGGCGGTTTAAGCCCTCACTGCCGAGCAGAGAACGGAGCCTTAGGCACTGAGACTAGCCGCCCCCTCCGAACCCACCCAGAGCTCGCTCTGCCCCCACCTGCCCAGTGCTACAAACAGAACAGTAGCAGTGTCAGATCAAAAGAACAGAATATTTGCTGTTCTGAGAACTGTGGACCGCAGACACAGATTCGCAGCCCAACTAGTTCCGGCAAAAGGGAGGGAGCTGTGGAAGCAGGACCGGCTGTGGTGGTGGTCGCCGCCATTGCTCTGGGCCACCTCTCACAACTCACCCCGCCCCTGGCCTTACCTATCTGGGCACATCCCTGCAGGAGTAAACAGAACTGCTGAAACATACAGGCTCTGACTCTGGTGCAGGAAGAGATTTGGAACTTCAAAAGCGCTCCGCATACCCACATGGACACTGCACCCTGTGACCCAGGTGAACTATTAACAGAGGAGAAGCCCCTCTCTCAGGGAATCCACCCATTGTGTGAGAAGCTGGAATAGTGCAGAGATAACATAGCACTACCGTGTGAGAGAGAAAAGAAAGGCTGCAGTCAGAGAGAAAATAAAACATTCTACCAACAAGTACTGGAAAACAAAAGAAAGACCTCTTCCTATCAACCTGTTGCAGAAGCCACTCTTGTAGATTTCTAGGAAGAGAAATAATAAATCAGTAATTGCCATGAATAACCAAGGCAACAAGACAGCTCAGAAAGAAAGTGAAAAGTCTCCAGAAAAGGAACTTAAAGACATGGAAATATGTGACTTAAATGACAGAGAATTCAAGATTGCAGTTCTGAAAAAACTGAACGAGATGCAAGAAAACACAGAAAGGCAGTTTAATGAATTCAGAAACACAATCAAAGAACAACATGAGCATTTTATGAAAGAGATTGAAATTTTAAAAAAGAACCAAATAGAATTTCTGGAGATTAAGAACTCAATAGAAGAAATTAAGAATGAAATAACCAGCTTAGGTAGTAGAGTTGACCAGATGGAGGAAAGAATCAGTGACATCGAAGATAGAAACCTGGAAATGACACGGATGGAAGAAGAAAGACTTGAGACTTAAAAGAAATGAAAGAACTCTACAAGAACTTTCTGACTCCATCAGAAAGAGCAATATAAGAATAATGGGCATACCAGAAGGAGAAGAAAGAGAAGGGAACAGAGAATATATTCAAACAAATTGTCAATGAGAACTTCCCAAACTTGTGGACAGAACTGGATCCTCGAATCCAAGAAGCAAATAGAACACCTAATTACCTCAATCCCAACAGGCCTTCTCCAAGGCACATTGTATTGAAGCTGTCTAAAATCAACGACAAAGAAAGAATCCTCAAGGCAGCCAGGGAAAAGAAGACGGTAACCTACAAAGGAAAGCCGATTAGATTATCATCAGATTTTTTAGCAGAAACTCTACAAGCCAGGAGGGAGGGGAACCAAATATTCAAACAATTGAAAGAGAGAAATTAGGAGCCAAGAATAATATATCCAGTAAAGATATCCCTTAGATATGAAGGAGGAATAAAGACCTTTCCAGACATACAGAAGCTGAGGGAATTTTCTAATACATGACCTGCACTACAAGAAATACTAACGGAGGCTATTCGACCGCCATCAACAGGGACAATTTGTGGCAACCGAAACATAAAAAGGGGGAGAGTAAAGGCCTGAACCGGAATATGGGACTGGAGAAAGTAAGCGTGCTGAAAAATATGGAATACTATAAATATCAAACCTTCTTTTACATAAACTTAAGGGTAACCACTCAAAAAAAATCCAGAACTGAAATACATACTGTAATAAAAGAAGAAACAGAGGGAAACATCATAGAATACCACCACACAGAAATAATAGGCAAAGAAACAATGGAGACACAGCCTTACCAGAAAACTAAAGATAGAATGACAGGAAATCCTCACATATCAATAGTCAACATAGTGTTGGAAGTCCTTGCCAGGGCAATCAGGCAAGAGAAAGAAATAAAAGGCATCCAAATTGGGAATGAAGAAGTTAAATTATCACTCTTTGCAGATGACATGATGCTACATATAGAAAACCCTAAAGACTCCACCAAAAAGCTATTAGAAACAATCAACAAATACAGTAAACTTGCAGGCTACAAAATCAACATACAAAAATCCATTGCATTCCTATATACTAACAATGAAAGCTCAGAAAAAGAAATGCAAAAAACAATTCTTTTTGCAATTGCAACAAAAAGTATAAAAAACCTAGGAATAAACTTAACCAAGGATGTGAAGGACCTATATGCTGAAAACTGTAAGACATTTTTGAAAGAAATTGAAGAAGACACAAAGAAATGGAAACACATTCCATGCTCATGGATTGGAAGAATCAACATAGTTAAAATGGCCATATTATCCAAAGCAATATACAGATTTAATGCAATCCCCATCAAAATCCCAATGGCATTTTTAAAAGAAATAGAACAAAAACTCATCACATTTGTTTGGACCCGCAAAAGACCCTGAATAGCCAAAGCAATCTTAAGAAAAAAGAACAATACTGGAGGTATCACACTCCCTGACTTTAGCTTGTACTACAGGGCTACAATAATCAAAACAGCATGGTATTGGCAGAAAAACAGACACATAGACCAATGGAATAGAATTGAGAACCCAGAAATAAAACCACATAAATATGGAGAGATAATTTTTGACAAAGAAGCTAAAAACATACAATGGAGCAAAGACAGCCTCTTCAATAAATGGTGCTGGGAGAACTGGATAGCCACGTGCAAAAGAATGAAACTGGACTGCTATCTTTCACCATGTACCAAAATTAATTCAAAATGGATCAAAGACTTAAGCATAAAACCTGACACAATTACTGCATAGAAGAAAACATAGGTACTAAACTTATGGACCTTGGGTTCAAAGAGCATTTTATGAATTTGACTCCAAAGGCAATGGAAGTAAAAGCTAAAATAAATGAATGGGACTATATGAAACTTAAAAGCTTCTGCACAGCAAAAGAAACCACTGACAAAATAAAGAGGCAACCAACAGAATGGGAGAAGATTTTTGCAAACAGTGCCTCTGATAAGGGGCTAATATCCAAAATATACAAGGAACTCATGAAACTCAACAACAAAAAAACAAACACCCAATTGAAAACTGGGCAGAGGACCTGAAGAGACATTTCTCCAAAGAGGACATACAAATGGCCAATAGACATATGAAAAAATGCTCAACATCACTGATCATCAGAGAAATGCAAATCAAAACCACAATGAGATATCACCTCACCCCAGTCAGAATGGCTATCATCAACAAGACAAATAATAACAAGTGTTGGAGAGGCTGTGGAGAAAAAGGAACCCTCATACACTGTTGGTGGGAATGCAGACTGGTGCAGCCGTTATGGAAGGCAGTGTGGAGGTTCCTCAAAAAATTACGAATAGAATTGCCATATGACCCAGCAATCCCTCTCCTGGGTATCTACCCAAAAAATCTGAAAACATTATTAAAGACACGTGTGCTCCAGTGTTCATTGCAGCTTTGTTTACGGTGGCCAAGACATAGAAACAACCAAAATGTCCTTCGATAGATGAACGGATAAAGAAGTTGTGGTATATATACACAATGGAATACTATTCGGTGGTAAGAAAAGATGATATAGGAACATTTGTGACAACATGGATGGATCTTGAGAGTGTAATGCTGAGCGAAATAAGTCAGACAGAAAAATTAGAGAAACATATGATTTCACTGATATGTGGTATATAAACCGAAAACAACAAAAGAACAAGGCAAACACTGAAAGAACAAAAACTCATAGACACGGACAATAGTTTAGGGGTTCCCAGAGGGTAAAGGGAGAGGGTGGAGCAGGACTATAGAAGAGGGCAAACGGGGTCTAATATTTGGTGATGGAAAGAGAACTGACTCTGGGTGAACACACAATGTGAGATATAGATAATGTATTACAGAATTGTACACCTGAAATCTATGTAACTTTACTAACAATGTTCACCCCAATAAACTTTATAGGAAAAAAAATCTCCCCTGGAAGTTACAGCAAATTGAACAGCTATAATTCAACAATAGATTCCCTGTGTGGCACACAGGCACGTCTAAGAGACCTGAAAATCAAATCCCCTAAAGGTGGGCAAGTCGGGAGTGCGGGGGGAGAAGGGAAGGGGGAAGTACAGAGATGTGGGCCACAGGGGCTGCAGGACACAGACCAGAGTTCACTGATGTCCAGAGCTAACTGCAGTCACGGGAGAGGGAAGAATTCAGGCTCCAGGCACACTCACTGTGGCCCACAGTCTTGCCTGAGGGTTCAGCATATAAGATGACTGAACCCAGTGTTTGGGGCAGAGACCTTGGGTGAAAATTGGTTTAAGCTCTCAGTGCCAGGCAGAAAACAGAAAACAAACATATGAAGCTTGGCCGCCTCTCCCACACCCTCCCAGAGCTCACCCCACTCCCACCCTCCCAGTGGTAAAAACGGGCTCCAGAAGAAACAGTAGGGGTGTCAGATTAACAGACAGAATATCTACAGCTCTGAGAACTGCAACCCCACAGTCACAGACTCACAGCGAAACTAACTGCGGCAAAAGGGAAGGAACTGTAGGGGCAAGACTACTGTGGGCTGGGAGTAGCCATTGCTCAGAGTCATAAATGCCCCAGCCACCTTTCACAGCCCACCCTGCCCTCACCTTTTGGACAGATCCTTGCAGAGGCAACCAGAGCCATAGAGACATACAGGCTCTGCATCGGGCTTCAGGGGCAGCATTGGGATTTCAGGAGCTCAGAACTCTATCATCCTCCACATCCCCCCATGGAGGCAGTGCTCAGAGACCCAGGCATCCTGCTCACAGAGGAGAAGCCCACCTTCCCGGGAATGCCCTTATTGTGTGAGAAGCTGGAACAGTGCAAGAGAAAATATTAACGCTGCAGCATGAGAGAGAATAAAAGGCTTCAGTGGGAGAGAAAATAAAACATTCCACCAAAACCTACTGAAAAGCAAAACAAAGACCTCTTCCTATCATCCTGTTGCAGAACCCACTCCTGTAGATGTCTAGGAAGAGAAATAATAATTCATTAATTGCCATGAATAACCAAGGTAACAAGGCAGCTCAGAAAGAAAATGAAAAGTCTCCAGAAAATTAACTTCCAGACATGGAAATATGTGACTTAAATGACAGAGAATTCAAGATTGCAATTCTGAAAAAAAACTCATGAGATGCAAGTAAACACACAGGCAGTTTAATGAACTAAGAAACACAATCAAAGAAAGAAAAGAACATTTTACCAAAGAGACTGAAATTTTAAAACAGAAGCAAACAGAAATTCTGGAGATTAAGAACTCAATAAAAAAATGTCGAATACAATAGCCAGCTTAGGTAATAGAGCTGACCATATGGAGGAAAGAATCAGTGACATCGGAGATAGAAATCTGAAAATGACACAGATGGAAGAAGAGAAAGACATGAGAGTTAAAAGAAATGAAAGAACTTTACAAGAATTTTCTGACTCCATCAGAAAGAACAACGTAAGAATAATGGGTATACCAGAAGGAGAAGAATGGGAGAAGGCAACAGAGAGTACATTCAAGTAGTTGATGAAAACTTCGCAAACTTGTGGAAGGAATTGGATCCTGGAATCCAAGAAGCAAATAGAACACCTAATTACCTCCATCCCAACAGGCCTTCTCCAAGGCACATTGTCTTGAAGTTGTCAAAATTTAATGACAAAGAAAGCTCAAGATAGCTAGGGAGAAGAGAACAGAACCTACAAAAGAAAACCCTTTAGATTATCATCAGATTTTATAACAGAAACTCAACAAACCGGGGCAGAGTGGAATCAAATATTCAAACTATCAAAAGAAAGAAATTTTAAACCAAGAATAATATGTCCAGCAAAGATATCCTTTACATATGAAGGAGAAATACAGACCTTTCCGGACATACAGAAGGTATGTGTAACACATAGCCTGCATTACAAGAAATACTGAAGGAGGCTATTCAACCTGAAACAAAAAAATCGAAAGAATACAAAACCATGAGCAGCCTTATGAACAGACAGAAGTAGGAAATGGCAACCTGTACACCAAATAGGACACTATACACTTAAATATAACATACAAGGTAAAGAAGAAAAAAAACATTAAAAAAAAAAAAGAGGATGAACACAACTTGCTACTGCAACTCAGAAATCAACTCACAGCAGAAGGAGGGATAATTTGTGACAATAAAAACATAAAAGGGGAGAGAGTAAAGGTCTGAACCCTAAAAGGGGAATGGCGATAAGAAGCATGCTGAAGAAAACGGACTACTGTAAATATGAACCTTTCTTTTAATAAACTTAATGGTAACCACTTGTAAGGAAGATGTTGAGGAAAATTTGCTTTCATTGGCTGCTGTTAATTTTTGTCTATTAGCTTTTGTCTGTTACTGCATGTGAGGTGATGGCTAGCTTAGGGTTAAAATAATTCTTGATCAGGGGTTGAGAGAATTCCCCCTTTGGTCTCATCCTCCCAAGCAGGGGACATATGAGATGAGGTTGCTTTTCCATCTGTTTCTCCCACATCAGCAGATAAAGTGAAGAAGTAACTCAATTATATCAGGATGACGTGACAGGCATGCTGCCAGGCATTGGGCCAATGGTCCCAAGCAGGAACAGTAGATATTGCTTGTCCAGATGAACTAACCCTTCAGCTCGATAAGCAATATTTTTATCACAGTAACTGCCGAACCCTCCCAGAACTGGCTATTCCCTGAGGGGGAGGCAGGAACAAAGAACTTGGCTCTAAGGTACATCTGGAAAAATATATAAGACAGACCTCAGTTGGCAGTGTAATTTCATAATTTTGTCATTGGTGATTCTTCATCATTCTAACATTTTGGAAACTTCCAGCAACATGCAGCTTACAACACCCGCAGACACTCTGACTTCTAGCCTTGGACCTGGTGAAGTCTGGCTGGTTCCCGACCTCTCCAGTGTTGTTCCCCAAGGTTAACCTTCTTTGGGAACTGTTAACATTTTAAAACCTGTGTGCAGCTTGCAGCTTGCAGCATTAGAAGATGCCCTAACTTCGAGCAACAACCACACCAGCAACAGCAACAGCAGCAACATTCTTGAGAATTTGTTAGCATTTTGGAAATTTGTATGCAGCTTGCAGCTTGCAGCAGTGGGAGACACCTTAACTTCCAACAACAATAACAACAACATTGGCAACAACAGCAACATTCTGGGGAACTAGAAAGCAGTGGTGTGCGAGACGCCTGAGTTTCTCTCAGCTGCAGACCTGGCAAGGTTTTGATTCCTGACTTTTCTATTATCATTTTTCCTAAGGAGTGGTGAGCTTTTGACATCTACTGTAATAGTTACTATCCTATAGAGCTTATTACTGCTTTTGGATACTCTTTACTGATGTTATTTGTGTATTTAGCTAAGTGATTTTTGATCAATAGTAAACATATGTTGAGATCTCTTAAACTTATAAGTATGTGTACTCCTGTGACATGACATTGTTATCAGTGTATATAGTTTAATCTTAACCACCTTTACTTTCTGTCTTTAACACGTTCTATTAATTGCCTTTGTCTTTTTGCTATTGCATGTTGCTAAATAAATTGATTAGATATTGCTGAATAAATCAATTATTCCCACTCTAGCATAACCCCCCCTTACTTTCCCCACTCGTCAGTATACCACTCAAAAAAATCCAGAACTGAACTATATATCATTAAAAAAAAAAGAAACAGAGGGGAAAATCATAGAATACCACCACACTAAAATAAAAGACAACAACAAAAACGTAAAGAAACAATGAAGACACCATCCCTACCAGAAAACAAAAGAGAATGGTAGGAAATCCTCATATGTCAATAACCACCCTAAATGTAAGTGGACTGAACTCCCCAGTAAAAAGGCACAGAGCAGCAGATTGGGTCAAAACACAAAACCTGGACGGCTGGATGCTCAGTTGGTTAGAGCACAAACTCTGAACAATAGGGTTGCCGGTTTGATTCCCACATGGGCCAGTGAGCTGTGTCCTCCACAACTAAATTGAAGACAATGAGCTGCCCTTGAGCTTCAGGTGGCCTTCAGTTGGTTAGAGCGCGAGCTCTCAACAATAAGATTGCTGGTTCAATTCTCTCCATGGGATGGTGGGCTGCACCCCCTGAAACTAAAGATTGAAAATGGTAACTGGACTTGGAGCTAAGCTGCACCCTCCACAACTAGACTGAAGGATAATGACTTGGAGCTGATGGGCCCTGGAGAAACACACTATTCCCCAATATACCCCAATAAAAATTTATTTAAAACAAAACAAAGCCATATGCTGCCTCCAAGAGACACATCTCAGCTACAAGGACAAATATAGACTCAAAGTGAAATGGTGGAAATTGACACTCCAAGCAAATGGTATTCAGAGACAATCAGGTGTAGTCATACTTATATCAGATGAAACAGACTTCAGGATAGGAAATGTAAAAAGAGACAAAAATGGACATTTCATAATGATAAAAGGGATAATACAACAACAGGACTTAGCAGTAATCAATATTTATGCCCCCAACCAGGGAGCACCAAAATATACCAAGCAACTACTAACAGAACTAAAGGGAGAGATCGACCAAAACACAATTATACCAGGGGACTTAAATACATCATTGACAGCTATGGATAGATCATCCAAACAGAAAATAAATAACGAAATAGTAGCCCTAAATGACACATTAGATGAAATGGACATAATTGACATTTATAGAGCACTTCATTGTAGAACACTAGACTATACAATCTTTTCTAGAGTACATGGAACATTCTCAAAGATAGGCCATATATATTGGGACATAAAACTAGCCTCAGAAATTTAAGAAGACTGAAATCTCATAGCAAGCATATTCTCTGATCACATACCTTTGAAATTGGGTATCAACTGCAAAAAGAAAGCAGAAAAAACACAAATATGTGTAGATTAAACAACATGTTTTCAAAGAATGACTGGGTCAAAGAAGAAATAACAGGAGAGATCAAAAGATACATACAAACAAATGAGAATGAAAATACATCCTATCAAAATTATAGGGACACAGCAAAAGCAGTAATAAGAGGGAAATTTATATCATTAGAGACCTAGCTCAAGAAAGCAGAAAAAACCCAGATAAACAACCTCACATCACACCTTAAAGAACTAGAAAAAGAAGAAGAAATGAAATCCAAAGTCAGGAGAAGGAAGGAAATAATAAAAACCAGAGCAGAACTAAATGAAATACAGAATAAAAAGACAGTAGAAAAAATTCATGCAACAAAGAGCTGGTTCTTTGAAAAGATTGATAAAATTCACAAATGCTTGGCTACACTCACTAAGATAAAAAGACAAAGGACACAAATAACCAAAATCAGAAATGAAAAAGGAGAAGTTACCACGGATGCCACAGAAATACAAAGGATCATCCAAGAATACTATGAAGGACTATATGCCACCAAATTCAAAAACCTAGAAGAAATGGACAAGTTCTTAGAAACATATAGCCTTCTTAGGCTGAATCACGATGAACTGGAAAATTTAAATAGACCAATCAACAGTTAGGAAATTGAATCAGTCATCCAAAACCTTCTGAAAAGCAAAAGTTCAGGACCAGATGGCTTCACTAGTGAATTCTACCAAACATTCAAAGAGCATCTAACACCTGTACTACTCAAACTCTTCAAAAAAATTGAAGAAGAGATAATATTCCTTAACTCATTTTATGAGGCCAACATTACCCTGATACCAAAACCTCGTAAGGATAACACAAAAAAGGAAAATTACAGACTAATATCTCTGATGAAAACTGATGCCAAAATCCTAACAAAATTCTAGCAAATTGAATACAACAATACATTAAAAAAGATTATACAGACAAATACCATATGATCTCACTTATATGTGGAATCTAAAGAAAAGAATAAGTGAATGAATTAATCAGAAACAGTTTTGGAGACATAGAGGAAAAACTGAGGGTTGCTAGAGGGGAGGAGGGGTGGGGATAAGGGCGAAGGTGAAGGGATTAGAAAATAGTAGGTAACCACAAGATGGCCATGGGATTTTGAAAATTAATTTGGGGAATGTAATCAGTAATGTAAAGATTTTGTAGGGTATCCGATGGACACTTGTCCCATTTGGGAGACCACTTCAGGGATGATGTAGATGCCTGATCACTGCACTGTACAACTGAAGCAGAAGCTGAACAATAATGAATGTCAACTACAAGTTTATATATATATATATATATATATATATATATATATATATATATATATATGTGTGTGTGTGTGTGTGTGTGTGTGTGTGTATGTATGTATATGTATATGTATGTATATGTATATATGTATATATATATGCATGTATGTACTTATAAGAAGCGGAGTATAGCATTAGGAATAGAGACAGTGGAAATGTATTGACTCTGTGCGATGTCAGAGGGATAGTGGATGGGGGAGGGGGGTTCACACAGTGTGAGGGATATAAATGATAAATGTCTAAGTATTACTTTGTCTTGTGCACCTGAAACTAATAAAAAAAATCAATTCATAAAAAACAAACAAACAAACAAAAAGATTATACATCATAACCAAGTGGGGTTCATCCGATGGGCACAAGGATGGTTCAATATACGCAAATTGATCAATGTGATACACAACATAAACAAAATGAAGGACAAAAATCATATGATTATATTAATAGATGCAGAAAAAGCATTGACAAAATACAACATCTATGTATGATTAAAATACTTAATAAATGGTTATAGAAGAAAAATACCTTAACATAATAAAGACCATAAATGACAAACCCTTACCTAATATCATAATTAATGGTGAACAAATGAAATCCTTTGCTCTATGTTCAGGAACAAGACAGGGCTGTCCCCTATCACTCTGCTTTTCAACATAGTATTGGAAGTCCTAGCCAGAGCAATCAGGCAAGAGAAAGGAATAAAAGGCATCCACACAGGGAATGAAGAAGTTAAATTGTCACTTTTTGTAGATGACATGGTGCTATATATAGAAAACCCTAAAGACGCCACCAAAAAGCTACTAGAAACAATAAACGAATATAATAAAGTTGCCAGCTACAAAAATCAATGTACAAAAATGAATTGCATTCCTATATACTAACAATGAAATCTCAGAAAATGAAATTAAAAAACAATCCCTTCTGCAATTGCAACAAAAAGAATAAAATACCTAGGAATAAACATAACCAAGGATGGGAAAGACTTATACACTGAAAATGAGACATTTTTAAAAGAAATTGTATAAGACACAAAGGAATGGAAAGACATTCCATGTTCATGGATTGAAAGAAGCAACATAGTTAAAATGGCCATACTACCCAAAGCAATATACATATTTAAGGCAATCCCCATCAAAATCCCAATGGCATTATTTAAAAAAATAGAACAAAAAATCATCAGATTTATATGGAACCACAAAAGACCCTGAATAGCCAAAGCAATCCTAAGAAAAAAGGACAATGCTGGAGGTATCACATTCCCTGACTTCAGTGTGTACTACAGGGCTACAATAATCCAAGCAGTATGGTATTGGCAGAAAAACAGACACACAGACCAATGGAATAGAATTGAAAACCTATAAATAAACCCACTTAAACATGGACAGATAATTTACGACAAAGGAGCCAAAAACATACAATGGAGAAAAGACAGCCTCTTCACTAAATGGTGTTGGGAGAATGAGAAAGCCACATGCAAAAGAATGAAACATAACCCTCTATTTGACATATAGCCTGCTATTTGTCACCATGTACCAAAATTAACTCAAAATGGATCAAATACCTAAACATAAGATCTGAAACAATAAACTACATGGAAGAAAACATTGATACTAAATTTATGGACCTTGGATTCAAAGAGGATTTTATGAATTTGACCTCAAAGGCAATGAAAGTAAAAGTTAAAATAAATGAATGGGACTATATCAAACCAAAAAGCTTCTCCACAGCAAAAGAAACCACCAATAAAATAAACAGGCAACCATCAGAATGAGAGAAGATTTTTGCAAACAACTCCTTGAAAAACAGGCTAATATCCAAAATCCATAAGGAACTCCTACAACTCAACAACAACAAAAAACCAAACAAACAATCCAATTAAAAAATGGGCAGAGCTGGCCCGGTGGCTCAGGCGGTTAGAGCTCCGTGCTGCTAACTCCGAAGGCTGCCGGTTCAATTCCCACATGGGCCAGTGGGCTCTCAACCACAAGGTTGCCAGTTCAATCCCTCGAGTCCTGCAAGGGCGACTCCCGCAAGGGATGGTGGGCCGCGCCCCCTGCAACTAAAATTGAACACGGCACCTTGAGCCACCTTGTTGAGCTGAGCTGCCGCTGACAACAACCTGAAGCTGAACAGAACCCTCCACAACTAAGATTGAAAGGACAACAACTTGACTTGGAAAAAAGTCCTGGAAGCACACACTGTTCCCCAATAAAGTCCTGTTCCCCTTCCCCAATAAAATCTTAAAAAAAAAAAAAAAAATGGGCAGAGCCGACCCGGTGGCTCAGGCGGTTAGAGCTCCGTACTTCTAACTCCGAAGGCTGCTGGTTCGATTCCCACATAGGTCAGTGGGCTCTCAACCACAAGGCTGCCCGTCCACCTCCTCGAGTCCCGCAAGGGATGGTGGGCTCCACCTCCTGCAACTAAGATTGAACATGGCACCTTTAGCTGAGCTGCCGCTGAGATCCCGGATGGCTTAGTTGGTTGGAGTGCCTCCTCTCAACCACAAGGTTGCTGGTTCGACTCCCGCAAGGGATGGTGGGCTGCGCCCCCTGCAACTAGTGACGGCAACAGGACCTGGAGCTGAGCTGTGCCCTCCACAACTAAGATTGAAAGCACAACTTGACTTGGAAAAAAAAAAGTCCTGTAAGTACACACTGTTCCCCAATAAAGTCTTGTTCCCCTTCCCCACTAAAATCTTTAAAAAAAAAACAAAAAAACTTAAGAATTGAGTTACCATATGACCCAGCAATCCCTCTCTACCCAAAAAATCTGAAAAAATTTATCCATTAAGATATATGTGCTCCGATCTTCACTGAAGCTTTAATTAGGGTGGCCAAGACATGGACACAACCAAAGTGTCCTTCGAAAGATGATTGGATAAAGAAGTTGTGGTATATATACACAATGGAATACCATTCTGTCATAAGAAAAGATGAAATGGTGCCATTTGCGACAACATGTATGGATCTTGAGATTATTATGCTAAACGAAATAAGTCAGACAGAAAAAGTTGACAACAATAGGATTTCACTGATATGTGGGATATAAAACTTAAAGCAACAAAGAAACAAGAGAAAGAAACAAAAATTGATAGACAATAGTTTAATGGTTACCAGAGGGTAAAGGGGAAGAGGGGTGGTAGATGAGGGTAAAAGGGATCAAATATATGGTGACGGAAGAACTGACTCTGGGTGGTGAACACACAATGTAATATATAGATTATGTATTACAGAATTGTACAGTTGAAACCTGTACAATGTACTAACCATTGTCACCCTAATAAGCTTTAAAAAAATAAGAAGAGGGCCGGCCCGGTGGCTCAGGCGATTAGAGCTCCGTGCTCCTAACTCCAAAGGTTGCCGGTTCGATTCCCACATGGGCCAGTGGGCTCTCAACCACAAGGTTGCCAGTTCAACTCCTTGAGTCCCACAAGGGATGGTGGGCTCTGCCCCCTGCAACTAAGATTGAACACGGCACCTTGAGCTGAGCTGCCTCCCGGAGGGCTCAGTTGTTGGTTGGAGCGCGGGCTCTCAACCACAAGGTTGCCAGTTCAATTCCTCGACTCCCGCAAGGGATGGTGGGCAGCGCCCCCTGCAACTAAAATTGAACACGGCACCTTGAGCTGAGCTGCTGCTGAGCTCCCAGATGGCTCAGTTGGTTGGAGCCTGTCCTCTCAACCACAAGGTTGCCGGTTCGACTCCCGCAAGGGATGGTGGGCTGTGCCCCCTGCAACTAGCAACGGCAACTGGACCTGGAGCTGAGCTGCGCCCTCCACAACTAAGACTGAAAGAACAACAACTTGAAGCTGAACAGAACCCCCCACAACTAAGATTGAAAGGACAACAATTTGACCATTGTTCCCCAATAAAGTCCTGTTCCCTTTCCCCAATAAAATCTTAAAAAAAAAAACAAAAAAAAAAAACAAACACCTGGTACTTTGACTTATAAAAAAAAAAAATAAATAAGAAGAAATTGCAAGTGAGTCTGTGTGCAGGAGCAGAGCTCCGGGGAAGTGAGCTCAGCCCTGGGAGACAGGGGAAAGAGAAGGATGGGGGAATGGTGATTTGTTGTCTTGTCCAAAAGCAATTTACCTTCCCAAGTTTCAAACTGTTTGAATCTAAGTATTTCAATATCTAAAATATAAAACCCTCAGTAAAATATTAGGGAAGAAAACATTTTAAAGGTTTGACAATTAGTATTAGTCCTGAGGAAACCAGGAGTCCTCACTGCAGATAACCTCTTAGAAATGTCTGCAGCACATACGCTGATGATCCCATTAATCCAAAATCCAGTCAGCACCATAGTGGTGTCCAGAATGGGGGGAGGGAGGTGTAGGCAACTGCTTCGTGTGTGAAGGGTTTCCTTTGCTGCTGATAAAATATTTACAACTGGATGTGACATTTGTACAACATTCTCAATGTACTAAATGCCATTCACTTGTACTTTAACATGGTTAACCTTAAATTATTTGAATTTCACTCCGTTAAAAAGAAATAGACATATATAAGATCCTTAAATTTACCTAACATGGATAAGTCAGAACACTAGACCCAGCCAAGTTAATTTTTGCATAGCTCCGATTCTCTCATTTTGTGTCAAAATAAGAACTCTCTCCCTGTCAACTCCGTGAACTGTGTTTTCCATTCAGGGATGGCTGACATTCAAGGATGTGGCCACAGAATTCTCTGAGGAGGAATGGGAATGCTTGGACCCATCTTAGAGGGCTTTTCCAGGGACGTGATATTAAAGAACTGCAGGAAACTGCCTCTCTCTAAATATCAGAGACAATATTTGCATATCTGTTTTCCCATTTGAGTCTTTTGGGAGGCCCTGACTTGTCTGAGTTTCAAATCCCTGTGCATGAGAGAGCCACTGAAGCTGATTTGATTCAGCAGAAAAGGCTTCTGTATGAGGCATGTGGACTCTGGACTTATCCTCTCCTTGCGAGTTCTGCACATTTCATGCTTGATGAGTGCTGGATGTGCAATGTTAGGTAGGAGCCAGAAAACCTTATGGAGAAGTTTTAGGAGCACCTGATTCTTTTACCCTCATGATTTTGATCCAGTAATTGCTAAAGGGACCCAGCTCTCTGCGAACTTAATAGAAGACCCCCTCAGCATTCAGAAGGAGACAGTCAGTTAACCAATTTCTAAAATGGTTTCCTAGGCCTGTCTCTAATATTCTCTGTTCTTAGCTGAATCAAGAGCTGGCAATGTGTTCTGAAAAAAGCATACCATATCATGTTCAATTTTTATTTATATATTGAAGTGTTTGGAGCTAAATTTGATCTCCACTTTGCAAAAATGGAAACCCTGGAACCGCAAAGTGAAGGGGAAAATCAAAGCAGGTGGAAATGAATGGAGCTGTGAACACAAATAAGAGATCACATGGGCACAGAGTAAGCCGCTCCACTGCTGGTGTAGAAAGTGTCCTGAAATGGGAAAGATCTGACAGAAATAACAGTGTATTTCTTAGGAGGTCTCAGAGGAAGTCATCCTCAACACTGCTTTCATGAATACGTGATTTTTTTTCCCCACACACCCTTACTCAGACACTACTGTCTGCTCTGTCCCCTCTCAACGAGCACACAGTGAGCAGAGAATGTCCTCTCTCGAGAAGCTGTTAGGTGACATTTATTGGGAACGGGTATTTGTGTTGAGATGGAGAGTTGGGTGAGCTTGCTTTCTCAGGCTTTGTGCTGCTGGAAATGGGGTTTTGGGGCAGCAACCTCAGTGGTTGTTAAAAAGGAAAATTAAATGGACTCACCTCAAACCTGGGAAATATAATGTCTGAGTGTGGAGCCCCAGAAAGGTATCCTCGGTGATTTGTGAGTGCATGAAAATTTGATGAGATAGGGTTAGCAATGTCGAGCTCAGCCTTGACTTCCCGATGGCCTCCCTTGTGTGGTTTTACAACTATCATTCCTGTGCCCCACCTCAGAGATTCTCAGTTAGTCTGTGGCAGGGCCCAGCATCAATATTATCTTCATAGAGTAGCCATGATATTCTACCATAAGGCCAGTGTGAAACACGGGGAGGACCCCAGGGCCATTTCTGTGGGCTGGTTACAGGGTCTGTTCCATGGGGAAGCCTCCATGGGGAGGCCTCCTCTGCTTATGTTTTGCTAGGGGAGTGTCAATGTATCCCGCATTCCCTAGGATGTAGCTCATTTGTAGGTGTCTCTAGCATGCAGGGACACCCAGATATTGGGGAAGGGACACTCATACGTTGGCCTCCATGTAGGAATTCCAGACGTGTAAAAAAGCAATGGAAATACAGTGAGACCATGCAGGCCCTCAATGGCTGTGGGGAGGCTTTGGCTCTCAATTAAATGTGCTCGAAGGTTTCTGGAGGAAAACAGAGTCATTAGAGGATGTAGGAGAAGGATCAGAGTCGGACAGGATACGTCCCTCTGTGACAACAGAAAGAATCCTGGGCTTCTCAAAATCATTGCCATTGAAGTAGATCTTCCCAAACCACACTCTAAGGGGGTTTCCTGCTTGACCTTTGGCCCTCTCACCTGTGTCATCTGCTTTGTTTATTCCCACCTACCTGGGTGGAAGGCTAGTGTCTCCTGTGTCTTCACTTCTCAGGGCTTTTTCCTTTGCTCCAAATACATGGCCAGGTGTGGATTTGAGACAATGATTCCAGTTTATTAGAAAAAGGATCGTGACTCTTGCTGGGGACTCTACAATTTCCACCCAGCATTGTGCTCAATAGAGAAGAGAGGACATTATACAAGGAAATAGAAAATTATTTCCCCAGTTTCCTGATAGCCCCTTTAATGATTCTTAGAAAGCATTTTCAATTTACTCTGAACTCCACATCAAAGTATTAATATGGACTCAAACATAAGGGGTGCAAATTGGGGTTTAAGATGCAGGCAACAATACTTTATGTCACGAGAAAGACAAATACCATATGATCTCATATGTAGAATCTAAAGAAAATAATACATAAATGAACTAATCAGAAACAGTCTCAGAGACATAAAGGAAAAACTGAGTGTTGTTAGATTGGGGGGGTAGGGGATAAGGGGGAAGGTGAGGGGATTAGAAAGCACAATCAGTAACAACAAGATTGCCACAGGGATACGAAAGTCAATTTGTGAATGCAAGCAATAATGTCGTAAAGACTTTGTATGGTATCCGATGGACACTTGTCTCGTTAGGGAGACCACCTCAGGGATGATGTAGATGCCTGATCACTGCACTGTACACCTGAAGCTGAACAATAATGAATGCCAACTATAATTTTATATATATGTATGTATGTATGTGTGTGTATACTTACAAGAAGCGGAGTACAGCATTAGGAACAGAGACAGTGGAAATGTAATGGCTCTGTGCGATGTCAGAGGGGTAGTAGACGGGGGAAAGGGGTCATCAATGTGTGAGGGATACAAATGATAAATGTCTATTACATTGTTTTGTACACCTGAAACTAATAAAAAATGTTTAAAAAAATACTTTATGTCACTAGGTTTCTATGATTGTCCCTAATGTAAAGTGGAGGATGCAGAACACCTCACAAAAGGGGAAGGTCAACATAAAAGGTCATGAAGATTTTACACCAACAAACCCCAAACAACTTCCTTCAAAGAGGGTCACAAATTCAGTCATACAAAGCAGAAACTCCCAGGAGACAGTCTACAAATAAAATAAACTGAATCTTGCAGGTAGGGTAGGAATTCTGGAAGGAAGCGCTCCTCACGCAGGGAGACCAGGTTCCTGGAGTTCTCCAATACCATGTCCAGGTAAAAATCCCACCGAGACCTAGGATTTCCCATTCCTCCTGGGAGAATTCTACGGCCACATCCCTGAATGTCAACCATCCCTGAAGTAAATAACACATTTACCAAGTGGCCATCAACACAGTTCATACTTCGACCAAAGATTAAAAGAATTAAGAGAAGTGGTTTTGAGGTAGGTGAATTTGATTCTGAAATATAAAATCAGGTTGCTTTCAACATGGTAATATTCTTCAGTATTTTTCTAATTAAAAAAGGGGATTGACAAAGATATAAAAACCCACTATAGATAATACACTTTAGATAAAATATGTCATTAAGGATCAACACAGGCACATGTATTTTTTAGTGTGTATAAGCCATACGGGCAACTCATGGTGGGTTTGAAGTAGATTTCTCAAATTTAAACATGCACAACAATGAACTGTATATTTTATTACAATGCAGGTTCTAATTTAGAATTTTTTGGGGTGGGGCCTGAGTTTCTGCATTTCTAACATGCTGGCCACTCATCCTAATGCCTCAGGTCCCAGGGCCACACTTTTTAATACCAAAGCGGTAAAGCAAATGGGAAGATGTGATGAATTACTTGGAAAGGAAAGAGCTGCACTGCAATGACAAGTTCTTCTGTAATAGCAACAATGGCAGACCATTCCTTTTTTAACATTGGGTATCCTGACACATTATTCTAACTTTTTCTAATATTAACGCATAGAACTACAAAAAAATAGTCTATGAGAGCAATGTTATTTTTCTATTTGTCCACTATCCAGTGAATTGGTGTAGAACTAACCTCTGGCAGTTCACAGACTCTACAAAGTAGAAGAGCAAGAAAAGGTTTGTTGAAAGTCAGGCAGAGAGAGAGTTGTTTAGAAGAGAAATACTGGCAAAGGGAGTTTTGTCGGTGCAGAGTCCAATTGGGACATCTGCCAAGACAGAGAGGTAAGAGAAATACTGGCAAAAGGAGTTTGCCAGGGCAGAGTCTGATGGAGACAGCTGTGGCAGGTTTCTGTTTAGCCAGGGTTTTGTATTTTTCCATGAAAAAAGTAGGGTGGGTGCTTGTTAGCATGCAGGGAGGCTACCGTTACAATTGTCTTCTCCTGATAACTGTCCTGTTCCCATCTATGATGGATGTAAGGTGCTTGTGAGCTTGCAGGTACAGTGCAAGCCAGGGGACTCAGAGCCAACTGGTTAATTTTTAAGCTCATTCCCGCTAGCTCACAAGCTAGTGTGTGTTAACTCTATGCCTGTCCCATCCTGCCAGCTCACAAGCTCGCTCCTGTTAACTCTCTGCTTGTCTCATCATCCAGTCAATATTATAACCAGGGGTTGAACCTAGCTTTTCTGACCTAGAATTCATCTACTAGAAAGACACGTACGAGGCTAATATTCAGAGAAAATCATCAACAAATTATTTTGTTGATGATTTTGTAACTGAGAAGAGTAATGGAAACGGAACTGATCAAATAACTTTTACATTTTAGGTATATAGGCATATCTCTAAAAAGTAACTATGTACATGGCAAAAGTGACACAGTAGAAAAATTTCAATGTCACTGAAACTAAGAAATATTTTCAATTGCAAAAACGTATGCATCTATTTGTGCATGAAGTTTTTTGAGTGTCTTAAAAATACTGCAGGAAAAAACATGCCCAATGATGTAAACTCATATAAAAGCTATTTGTGAGTATGAGCGTTACTGAAAATTTTTTAGTTATCATTATGCTGAGTTATATGTTAGACTTTGAAGACACTTGAACATCTATTAACTATATCACTCTTATTTTCTTCTTCTGAAAATAGAACAAAGACATGAAGAAGAGTACGAGTATGTCAGACATGACTTTGGAATAAAAGGGAAACTTACAGGACTGAGGCCTGACTTAAAACCTCCAGTTGTAAAAACCAGTATCTGTAATAAACAAAGGTCACAGCCTCCATGTTCTAAAGCAAAATCAAGCAAAGACAAACTCAGAAGAAAGGATTTTCTAGAGTAAATACCATTCTTTATGCACAACACTCAGTAAATATCCCCAAATCCTTATTGGGGGTGAAAATAGGAAAACTGTTAATATTATAGAGAAATGGTGTACACAGCACCTGAATCAAGTGGATGAAGGTAACACCAGCTGTGAAGGGACAAACTGGTGTGGGCTGCCTGATGCACGTGGAGGAACCCATCATCTGTCCTGTCATCACTGGGGGAGAGTGAAGTATGATATGGATCTAATCACAAAGAAACAGGTGCTTTATGCACATTTCAAGCCACATATAGCTCCCATGTCTGCTAACCTTGAGTGTAGTTTAAAGAGTCTTTCTTTAGCATTGTAGAGAGCAAGGTTCTCTTTCCACTTGCGAATTAAAACCATGGGGAAGGATTCCTAGTGCTGTCCTTCCACTGCATCACCAAACAGGGCACTGATGATCACACCCATGACTCAGGTGGGAGAGGTCAGCGTTGGTGGCAGGACAACACGTCATTCATTACACATCACTACTAATACATTAAAAATCGTTTGCTTTTATTAATGTAAATATAAGTTCACACAGTCTAAATAAAGCATGGCAAACCACCTGTAGGGTCCATACACAAAATACAGACAACAGGCATTTAAGAAACATTCTGGTTGTTCTGATATAATGACCTTAGAGCTCTGTTTTCCATGGGTTTGAAGACTGAGGCTCATTGTTTAGGAAACATGGATGTACAATAACTATACACTTGTGGATGAGTTGTCTATACTTCCTCAGTTATCTCTGAAGACTTCATTTCAACCACATCTGGTAATATTCAGGACTCCTATGTATGGCTACTACAAAGACACATCAGGGTTTCAATAAACCACCACCTTATTTTCCTTAAAGAGCAATTGGTAAAACTAATTAAAATTCAGAATGTTCCTGTCTTACATTAACGCAGAGAATGATGACCTAGCACCTACTTCACGATGACTTATACCAGCATTCTAAGTCAACCAAATAGCATCTCCATTTAGATTTTCATCGTACATTATGTATTACAGTGCCCTCAGTCTTCGAGGGAAAAGTAGATCTGAGTGAATCCCAGCCAACATACAAGGGCTCCCAGATGTTTGAGGCAGCATCAAACAACCCATGATTCGCACACTAGGAATAAAAACATAGCATCAAGTGACTTCATAGTGGGATCACATTAATATTTCCTTTTCAATAAACCTCAACTACGATCAATATATAAAGACTCATTGTAAATAATTATACCTGTCCAATATTCATCCCTTGATACTTTCAAGCATATTAACAACTTTTTTAACATTTGCTTATTTTCTATATATATTCTGATTTCAAGTAATATCTGAAAACCATTCTTCACTTACAACTTGGTAATGTCAATTCTCTGGTATTTCAGATTTCATTTTCGATTAAGCATTTCCCCACATTTTTTTTACATCTTTCAAGTCACGTTGGAGTAGGAATTCTGTGGGTTTTCTGAAGTTTATATTTTGAACCAAGGGCTTTCATCGTTAATTTTGAATGGAGATTTCTCTGCAGTAAGCATTCTCTGATATTGAGTGAGGCTGTAGGTCCAGCTACAGGGTTTCTTGGATTCTTCAGTATTAAGGTTTCTCTCCATTATGAATTTTCGTGTGTTGAGTAAACTGTAAATGGTGAGTAATGGCTTTGCCTATTTTTCACATTTATAACGCTTCTCTCCAGTATGAATTCTCTCATGCCTAGTAAGATATGAACGCTGAGTAAAGGCTTTACCACATTCCCTACATTTGTAAGGCTTCTCTCCAGTATGAATTATCTCATGTCTAGTAAGATACGAACGCTGAGTAAAAGCTTTACCGCATTCTATACATTTGTAAGGCTTCTGTCCAGTATGAATTATCTCATGTCTATTAAGATATGAATGCTGAGTAAAGGCTTTATCACATTCTCTACATTTGTAAGTCTTCTCTGCAGTATGAATCCTCTCATGTCGGGTTAGTTTACAGTGCTGGTGAAAGGCTTGGTCACATTCTTTACATTTGTAAGGCTTCTGTCCAGTATGAATTATCTCATGTCTAGTAAGATATGAACGCTGAGTAAAGGCTTTACCACATTCTCTGCATTTGTAAGGCTTCTCTCCGGTATGAATTCTCTCATGTTGTGTAAGTTTAGATCGCAGGTGAAAGGCTTTGCCACATTCTCTACATTTGTAAGGCTTCTGTCCAGTATGGATTAACTCATGTCTAGCAAGATATGAACGTTGAATAAAGGCTTTACCACATTCTCTACATTTGAAAGGCTTCTCTCCAGCATGAATTCTCCTATGTTCAGTAAGAGTTGAATGCTGAGTAAAGGCTTTGCCACACTCTTCACATTTGTAAGGCTTCTCTCCAGTATGAATTCTCATATGTACAGCGAGTTGTGAACGCTGAGTAAAGGCTTTACTACATTCTCTACATTTGTAAGGCTTCTCTCCAGTATGAATTATCTCATGTTCGCTAAGATGTGAACGCCAGTGAAAGGCTCTGCCACATTCCTCACACTTGTAAGGCTTCTCTCCAGTATGAATTCTCTCATGTTTAATAAAAGATGAATGCCAATTAAAGGCTTTACCACATTCTCTACATTTGTAAGGCTTCTCTCCAGTATGAATTCTCTCATGTCTAGTAAGTAATAAACGACAACTAAAGGCTTTACCACATTCTTTACATGCATAAGGTTTCTCTCCATTATGAATTCTTTCATGTCCAGTAAGATTTGAACGCTGAATAAAGGCTTTACCACATTCTATATATTTGAAAGGCTTCTCTCTAGTATGGATTTTCCTATATTTGTTTAAACTAGATAATCGACTAAAGACTCTCCCACATGGATTACATTTGTAAGGTTCCACCCCAGTATGAATATTCTCAAGTTTGGTAAGTTCTACTGATTGGTTCAAAGGCTTGTCATATTCACTACATTTGTTTGACTTCTCTATAATATAACTACTTTGATGTACAAGATTTGAGTTTTCATCAAAGACTTTCCCATGTTTACAATGGTTCTCTGGAAACTGAATTGTCCGATGTTTATTAGGATCTGACTCTTGTTTAAAGTTTTTCCAAGATTCACTGAATTGATAACTTCTCTCTTCATTACACGTACTCTGGTAATCAACAAAGACAGAAAGGCCTTTAGTGAAGCCTCTAATTTCATTAAACATATAAAGTTCCCAATTACTCCATACCTATGGAACCATAATGCTTCTACCAAGATCCTCCCACATTCATGAAAATTACACAATTTGGAACAAGGAGGAATTGTTTCTTGGTGAAAGAATAATGAAAGCCTGATTAAGAGATTGTAAAATTGATTACATTTAGAATTTCTATCTTCATTTTTAAATTTGATTTTTAAATGTTTGACTGAAAGTTTAATCTAATCCTACATTTTAAGTGATTCAAATGATTGTTATACCGTGTATTAGGTAATTTCCCATACATTCCACATTTCCTTTCAAAGAATATGTATCTTTAGTAAATTGTTTTCTATCTTTACATTCAGAAACAAAGTGTTCTGCTAATGAAACTGCCTTAAAGTGCAGGGTTTCACAACATGTCTTATATCCTTGATCTCTTTGGCAACAGGGATTTTACTATGAGTAACTGTCCCAGTTTGGTTATGTCTACCATAATACCCCTTTGGCCCTTCACACTCCCAATCTTTCATTAAGTGCAGACTGTCAAGGCAGCACCTTCCATTATCTTACCAGTAGCATTTTGTGGAATGAATCTCCTATGCCTGGGTTTGGCAACAAGTCCAAGGTGTCCTCAGAAGACATAGCTAAAAGACATCAAATAAATTATCACTCTTACTACATGTAGGTGAATATACTTTAAATTCTAATGTACAAATTTAATACTGATTACAGGACTTAACAAGATGGCATAAGAGGAAATACCAAAACTTCCACCCTCCCTGGAGACATGAACTTAGCAATAATTACTGACCCACTAAGCTTTCTGAGTACTCAGAAACCATGCTCCGGAGAGCAAACCACCATAGATGAGGCACATCAAAAAGGGAAGAAAAGTTGCTTATATTTGTCAACAGTAGCTAATAGCTGTTCACCCTGCCTGGCACACATGGCAATGCTGTGAGAAAAACCCAATTGCCAGTTTATTCTCTGGAGGGAAATAGATGAGTGTACTGCATGTCCAATGGATTCATTTTTTTGCAGCCACCTGAGGGACTCATTTATCTTCTATATGACATCAAGTGTTAAGGGAATGGCAGTGCAATGTGAATGCATTGTGGTGGCCACTAAGAAAAATGGTGAGTAATTGTTCAAACACCACAAAGAATGCAGTACTGAAGACAAACATCAAGGATAGGAAGACATCACTTCCTCAAAAAGAAGAAATGGAAAACATTTTAAACTGGAAAATTACATGCAAAAAACACAGTGAATACACATCTGCAGAACCAATTTGATAGGCCTCAGAATTTCAAGCACAGCTGCCTGTTATTTGTGTTCTGCCAGTCCACAAAGCCTGGGATGGTGGCTGTTTCTTTTCTCAAATCTCAACAAAAGACCACAAGGCACACAAAGAACACCAAAACATGGTCCAATCAGAGGAACAAACTAAATCTTGAGAAATTAGCCCAAAACTAATAGAGCTATTAATTACCTGACCAATAATTCAAAATACACTGTCATAACTTTAAAAGTGTTTTAAGTTACCCCTATGGTAACTACAATAAAATATCTGTAACAGAAACACAAAAAGAAATCAAGAAAGAAATCAAAGCATGCCACTACCAATTGATATAATAGAAACAATGGAACACAGTTCAGAGGGGGTAACGCAGGACAAAATAGTGTACAAAAAGGGCAGAAAACAATTCTAAAATGATTATAGTAGTCCGTCCATCTCAGTGATTAATTGAAAACAGATGAAACTCCCTGAATCAAAAAACGTAAGTTGGATGAATGGATAAAACAATAAAAACCAACTACCTCCTGTAGTTGCATTAGCCGTGGGGACATGCATGGGACCGCACTCAAAGGATGGGAAATGTATTCCACACAAACAGTTACCAAAAAAGGGCACGGGTGTCCATAATGATATCAGAAAAATACACAGTAAGTGTCAAAAAGTGTCAAAACACAAAGAAGGACATTATATAATGATAAAAGGGTAAATTCAACAGGAAGGTATAACAATTATATGTATGCAGAAAATGTTGTAGCCAAAAACAATATGGAACTTCCTCAAAAATTATAAACACAATTATCATATGAAGCAGCAATTCCACTTCGGGGCATTTCCAGAGAATACAAAAACACTAATTCAAAAAGATATCTGCATCCCTACATCCACTGCAACATTATTTACAATAGACGAGATATACATGCCCATCAATCAATCAACAGATAAAGAAGATGTGATAAATGTACACAATAGAATATTTCTTAGCCAGGAGAAAAACAGAAATCCTGCCAGTGGCAACATCATACATGGACCTAGAGGGTATTATGCTAAGTGAGATAACTCAGACAGAAAAAGACTAATACCATATGATTTCATTGATACATGGAAGCTAAAAAATAGAAATGAAAAAGCAAATCAAAAAAAGATTCACAGATACAGAGAATTAACTGATAGTTGCCAGAGAAGACAATCCATGAGGAAAGAAAACACAGGTGAAGGGGAATCAGAGGTATAAACATCTAGTTATGAAAAGAGTAAGGCATGGGATGTAATGTAGCAGAGGGAATGTACTCAACAATATCGTGATACCCTTGTAAGGTGACAGATGTTACATGAGTCATGGTGATCAATTTGTAAAATATATAAATGAAGAATCACCATGTTATAAAACTGAAACTAATAGAATATTGTATGCCACCTATACTTTAAAAATAGAAATATATAAATCAATACATAAAACAGTTGATCCCATTTTGGACCACAATAAAAATTTTGATAACTCTTGCTACTGTTTCACTTTTTCCAACAATCACGTATTACTATTATAATGTAAAAAACACCATGGTGCTGTACAATTAGGAATGAATTAAAAGATTGCATTAGAGTGGTGGCTGGTTAGCTCAGTTGATTAGAGTGCGGTGCTATGCTAATAACACCAAGGTTGCCAGTTCGATCCCCACATGGGCCACAGGGAGCTGTGCCCTCCTTAAAAAAAAAAAAAAAGAATTCATTAGAGTTGACCTATAATATTGTCATAATATTTAACCTCATCTTCATCAACACGAGATTGATTACATATTTATTCCAGGAATGAACACAAAGCTGGAATTGGAATTTAAATGTTATGAAATATAAACTTAATTTCACACACTTCACATTTTTTCTAAGACAAATTCTTAACCAAGTTTCGTTTTTCAAATTGTAGTATTAAGTTTTGAACACCTTGTTTCAAATAGAATATTGTAATAACCAGTAAAACACAACAAACAAGTCATCGTCAACAGTACAAAACAAGGAGCCACAGACTGGGAAAGAATATTTGCAAAGCACACAAGTCTTCAAACTGATAACTACCAACCTGATTAAAAATGGACCAAAGCCCTAAACAGACACCACACTAGACAAGATATACAGAAGGCAAACTGGTATATAAAAAGATGCTCCACATCATATGTCACCAGGGAAATGCACATGAAAACAACAAGAATTAAACACACAGCAAATTAAACACCACTACACACCTATTAGGAGGGGCCAGAACCCAGAACACGGACGACACCAAGTGCTGGTGAGGACATGGAGCAGCAGGAACTCTCACTCACTGCCAGTGGGAACGCAAAATGCTGCAGCCTTTTGGGTACTGTTTAGTGGTTTGTACATAGCCTCTCACCATACTATCAAGCAATTGTGCTCGTCAGTAGTTAACCAAAGAGTTGAAAACGTTTATCCACCCAAAAGCCCACACATGTGTTCATAGCAGCTTTATTCATAATTTCCAAAACTAGGAAGCAACCAAGACGTCTGTTAAGAGGAGAATGGAGTGGGCTGTGCTGCATACCAACAATGAAATATTATTCAGTGCTATAGAGAAAGAAACTATCAAGCCATGAAAAGACATGGAGGAAAACTAGATACATATTAAGTGAAAGAAGACAATCTGAAAAGGCCCATTAGTGTGATTCCAGAAAAGACAAAATGATGGAGACAATAAAAAGATCACTGGTGGCCAGGGTTTAGGGGAGGGAGAGATGAACAGGCAGAGCACAGAGAATATTCAGGGCTGTGACACTAGTCCATAAAACACTGTAATGGAGGATACAGGTCATCATAAATGTGTCCACACACATAGAATGGACAGAACAACTGTAAACCCCAATGTGACCTATGAACTCTGGGTAACAATAACGTGTCAATGTAGCTTCATCTACGTAACAAATGTACCACTTGAGTCGGGGACGACATGGACAAGGGAAGGCTGTACATGTGGGAGGGGCATGTGGGAATTCTCTGTAACTTCTACTCAATTTTGCTGTGACCTGTAAGTGCTCTTAACATAAAAGTCACCCTCAGGCTCCTGCTTCTCCTAAATATCTGATCTCAGGTGCGTGTGTCTTTCCAGAGGTTTGACATGCTCATACAAGAATATAAATGTTTGCATCCGCTAGTTAACAAAAAACACAATATCACTGCACAACCATTACCCTGACTACTATCAAAGAAACACAAAATATCAAGTGTTGGCAAAAATGTGGAGAAATTGGACCCTTACGCACTCTTGGATGAAATATCAATTGTTGCAAACAATATGAAAAACAATATGAAGGTCTCTCAAAAAATTAAAAATAGAATTGTGCTATGATGCAGCCTTCCCACTTTTGGACACATTTCGAAGAAACTTCAAAGGAAGCTCTACAAGAGCCGTGTGCACGCACATGCACACTGTAGCATTATTCACAAAACCTGTAATAGGTGAAAACAACCCAAATGGCCATCAATTGATGAACAGGTGAAGAAAATGTAGCCTATACATACAACAGAATGTTATTCAGCCTTAAAATAGAAACAGATGCTCTCACTTGATACAATGCAGACCAAACTTGAGGACATCTCAGTAAAGCTCACAAGCCACAAACACACAGATACTGTAAGAGTCCACTTCTGTGAGTCACCTAATGCAGTCCTCATAGAACAAAAAGAAGGGTAGTAGCCAGGGGCTTGGCGTGAAGGGAAATGACAAAGTAGCTGTTTAACGGGTACTTGGTCAGTTTTGCAAGATGGAAATTTCCAGACATCAGTTGCACAACAATGTGAATATACTTAACATGACTGGTCTCCAGTTACAGAGGGTAGAATTTCAGTCACAGGTTTTACCAAAATTGAAAATGACAGAAACAAATCTAAAATATATACAGTTTGTGGGGGCGGAGCCCCAGAGAGTAGTTTCCAGGCTCTCGGCCTCACATAGACAGGTGCTGGCTCAGGTAGTAAATGGCCAACTGTGATTGCATGGCCATCAGCTGTGGCTAGTTGGCCGTCAGCTGTAACCAGTGAGCCATTGGCCACTAATATAACTGCTGTGGCTGTGCTAGCAGAAAATGGGGGCTAGCAAGAAGATGGTGGCTGGCTGGCAAGTGTGGATGGCGGTTTGCGGACAGTGTGGATCCAGCCTCCAGTGAGAGTATAGTGCCGCCAGAGAGAATATAGTGATATGACTCCCCTACCTATGGCTCCGTGGGTGTTCCTTTTTGGCCTCACCATATCCTGCGTTCTTGTGTGGGGAGTGGGAGCAGAGACCCCGCAGGCCGTCCCGCATGACAAATGGCGCAGCGAGCAGGGCTGCCCGCACGACACAGTTATAAAACATTTCAAAAATTACTTTGAATTCAAAAAGTGGTACTCACACAAAGAAAATATAAAATAATCAGTAAACAGATGTTAAATTAAGACTATTACCACAACTACTTAACTGCACAGGATAAGAAAAGCACTGACCATTAACCAACAAAAGAAATAAACAAGATGTCATACACAAAGCTGGAGTAAAATGATACAAACATGCACATAATTTTAATGGCAATAGACATACGCCTCATTCCTATGTGAATCAAACCCCACATCGTCTTAAGTGTACTGAGTTGAAAACTGTCATTCACATTCATAACATATAAGTAACAACCAAAAATGCAAGTAACTAAATTTGAGGAAACTACCATAAAAAAGAAAACACATTGCTATGCAGTGGCAAAATGAGAATAAGAGACAATGTATCCCCTGAACTGTGAACACTACACAGATGCATTATTGAAGAGAATCCTTCTGTACAACTGTTTCCACCGTGAGTGTGGCCCCATGACCAGCAAGCATTCTGAATCATTGGAATATGTGTTGCACGACAGGAAAATTTCCCAATGCATTAGAATCATTCATAAATAGCTCTAAGGAAATTGTTAATAAATAACCATTTAAAACACACTGAAGAAATTTCCTGTTATTAATATATTTTGTTATTCTCATTCAAAATGTACAGGCTTTAATCCATCCTCCGGAGGGGGAAAAAACCCTTCACTGCCAAACGAAAGTGCAAGAAGTTATAAATCTCAGACAATGAGTGATGTATAAAATCAACATTTGAGATTAACGTACACCATTACTGAGAGACATGCTGAGGAAGGCAGATGAGAAACCTCATGATTACTTTTTGCCTGAAGTAAACTGAAATTGAAGAAGTAAATTTTTCCAAAATATGGGAACCTAATAATTCTACAACTCAGTTCTTACCAACGGATTTCATTCGAGCACATAGTATCGGCACTTCTGAATCTAAAACCACTAATCTTACAAAGATCTAATCAGAAATGAAAAACATAGAAGACCCAGGCCCAGGCAGCTTTGGACTGAACAAGACAGACTTATAACACGATAGTCCTTAAGAAATCAGAACAATGGAGACCTTCCTATACAGTGGGCAATGTTCTAAGCTCCCCCATGGCAGGAAGTCATTTAAGGATTCTGAGGCAAACAGATATATTAAACTATTCTTACATGCAGGAATTGGGAGCAGACACACAATTTTTAATGTCAGCTCATACAAAGCAAAAGGACATTTTGAAGTGAAACAGTGATTGATGGTTTCTCACATTAGGGAGGTGCCTTGTGCTGAGATGAAATTACTGGGTCTGAACTTTGTAGGGTCTGTTTGAAGCCTTCTTATGATTAGAAATTATAAAGCAGAGAGCATGTGACATCTGTTGCCAGTGCCCCTGGGATTTCTGCTCCAAATTCCAGGACCTCCACCACTTCCTTCACAAACTCCTTACATGAGGCGAGAACAGAACTTGAAATATGGCTTCAGGGAGAATTCCTCAGCAGAGAGCACAGATTTTCCCCGGCCCCTGAGGCAATGGAACAATAGCCACACCAGGGCGGCCCCCGCAGTCCAGGGGCCCTCACTGCGATGGGACCCAGATCACTGAACAGAAGGACAGACCCTATAGGATGTAGGAGCACGGGACATGTTGGACAGCACTGTCCCTTTGTAACAGCAACAGAAAGAAACCTGGGCTTCTCACATCCCGCAACGTCCAGTGAGAGAACGAGAAGGGGCGGTGAAGGGTTAAGAAAGAAACTGAAGTCAGGAGATTTATGCCCTAGGGGCCAAGGGTCTCACAGCCTCAGAGGACTGAGAGCCCGGAATCAGGCCACCTTGTGGCTTTTGTTGATGTTCACACAAGGAAGTAGCATTGTTTTCTCCACCGTCTGTGAATTTCATACATTATACTAGGAAATTGATTCAAACTAATCACCGTTGCCTACAAGCGGCAGAAACTGAAAGTCCCAGGATGTCTTAGTAATTGTTGTATGTACCTCCCCAAGGGACAAAACCTTGATGCTGAAACTTACTGAGATGAATAGATGGAGAACTGATGTTATCACATCACTGAATCACTTCCCAAGCAGGTTGTGGGAAAGATATAGCCACAGAGGCAGAAGCTCTCCTTAGCCAGAGGATGGTGGGGTCTATGCCCACCTGTAAACCCCGTGAGTTCTCCAGATGGCCCCTATGCGACTGTTCCTGTTTTAGGTTGTTCCTCCCTTGAGGAATCTTACCCGTCATTGACTAACCAGCCATCCGTTGGGGCCAAACAGGGAGACAAGAGGTGTAAGCACAAAGGTGAAGCAAAGTCCCTGAAAGGATCCATCTCACAGACTCTCCTTTCTTTAGGGGCAGGTACGAGGGGACAGACAGGTAGGCAGCTGCATGACAACAACATCCTTTCCACTGAAGCGGAGCTTCCCAAACCACATCTTAAGGTCTGGCTCCTCCAGGACCTTTGGGCCTCTCACCTGTATCATCTGCCTCCTTCATTCCCACCTACCTGGGTGGATGGACACTGTCTTTTTTCGCTTCACATCCCAGGCCTCCTTCATTCTCTCCAAAAAGGTGACCACGTCTGGCGTAGAGACAGCAAGACCTGTTTATTAGAAAAAGGAACATGAGTTTTGATGGAGAGTCTCCATTTCCAATCCAGTATGTGCTCAGGTGAAAAGAAGGACATTGGAGAAAATTATACTATTCTAGAAAGGATTCCCCCAAAACAGTTTTCTCACAGCACCTTTGCTAGACAACATGGAACATTTTCAGATCATGAGTTCCACTTCAAGGACATCATTTTCTACACCATCAAACCCCCAATTTGCTTCTTTTCTACACCAGCAAACCCCCAATTTGCTTCTTTTCTACACCAGCAAACCCCCAGTTTGTTCCTCAGAGCCAGGATCTGAAACTCTACCACACAAAGCAGAAGCTCCCAGGAGGCGCTGTACTGATGAAGGAAACACAACCCTGCGGTGGGGTAGGAGTTCTGGAAGGAAGTCACCCTCACCCAGGGAGCACAGGTTCCTGTAGTTCTCCAGCATCACGTCCATGTACAGTTTCTGCTCAGCTGGGTGCAGACATTCCCACTCCTCCTGAGAGAAATCTATGGCCACATCCCTGAATGTCAACCGTCCCTGAAACAAAAGACACATTTACCACATGGCCACAGGCAAGGTCATAATGTAACCCAACATGAAAACAGAGTTAAGAGAACTGGTTTTGACCTAGGAGAGTATCTGGAATGGAACACTAAAGCCATTTACAGTAATATTCTTGAATGCTATTTTCTAACTCTGAGAAAGGAGGATGATGTATGATCCACAAACCACTGTAGAGAAAAATCTATCTTTTCTTCCGAAAGAAAAATTTAAATTCAGGCTTCAACACATGCATATGGGGGGCGGCCTGGTGGCTCAAGCGGTTAGAGCTCCATGCTCCTAAATCCAAAGGCTGCCGGTTGGATTCCCACATGGGCCAATGGGCTCTCAACCACAAGGTTGCCAGTTCAATTCCTCAAGTCCCGCAAGGGATGGTGGGCAGTGCCCCCTGCAACTAGAAACGGCAACTAGACCTGGAGCTGAGCTGCACCCTCCACAACTAAGATCGGAAGGACAACAACTTAACTTGGGGAAAAAAAAAAAAGTCCTGGAAGTACACACTGTTCCCCTTCCCAACAAAATCTTAAAAACAAACAAACAAACAAAAAAACCACATGCATATGGATTTCTGAGTGTTATATTTGTATCATACAGGATATACTGTGTAGATTTTTCAGCTGGAAATGTCATGGCGAGTTAGAAATGCAAAGTACTTCTCAAATTTTAACATGGACAACAAGGAACTGGACTGTTATAAAAATGCCGATCCTGACTGAGGAGTCCTGGGGTGGGGCCTGAGTTTCCACATTTAACAAAATCACTTTTGACTAGTGATGCCAATATCTCTGGTCCATGTGTCACACTATTCAATAGCACAGAGGAAGGAAACGGAAAAACTCGTACATGACTTTGCACTGGCAAGTGTTTTATGGAATTTACACTTCTAGAAGCATAGCAACACAATCTTTTTTGAAAAATGACTATACCACATAGCGTTCTAACTTTTTTAACATATTAATCCATAATGCACATAATCTCATAATGCACATAACTCATAATCTGAGAACAGTATCGTACGTCCTTTTGTATGAGAATATTTTCTGAAGCATCCACTAAATGGTAGAGCTTGGGTTTTACTCCAAAGTTGCTCTAGAATTTTTCAAAAAGGACAGAAACCAATATGTGTAGACAACCCTCATGAACCTACATGGCCATTTCTGTAACTGAGAAAAAGAGAAACAACTTAAGCAAATAAGAAGAAAGAATAGATCAAATAGTGTTAAGATTTTATGGACACAGGCACACAGATAGACATATGAGAACTGTGTGCACATTAAATATGACAGAGAAGGGAATTTTCACGTCATTGAAATAACAATTATTTTCAATTGTGTAAATCTAATAAACGTCTTTGTGGATGATACTCTGTATTTTATAATTATAATAGGGAGAAGAATACACAATTACTAAGTTATAGCCACTGTTTCTTTGAAAAAATTTCCTTGTCACTTGTGCTGAGCTATACATTACAAATTACACTTCAACATCTTAATATGATTCTTGTAAACTTTCTTAAAAACACAAAAAGGGATGAACTAGAGAATGTCTGTGACATGAGTGTGGAATATAATGAAAATTTAAAGGAATAAGGCCTGACTGATGAAAGCCTCCACTCCAAAGGCAATTATCTCTAGTAAAGAAAGCTGAAGGCCTAAAATTTCCAAAGCAGAGAAACTAAGAAAAAAGGGAGCTTACAGATGAAATGTGATGGTTTTTGCACATCTCTCTATAAATCCCTCCAGACCCTTATTAATGATAAAGAAAAAAATGTTAACTTTATAGTCAAGACAGGACCTCAAACAAGTGAAAATCAGGTGAAAGGAACAAACGGGTATCAGCTGACCGAGGCACACGGAAGAACACACCATAACTGCTGTGATGTTACTGGCACAAATGAACAAATAAGGAAATCATCATGTGAATCTAATCATAAAAACATTCGTTTTACGCAAATTTCAATGCACATATAGCTCCCCAGTTCTGTAACTCTAATACTGCATTTAAACAGTAAGTCAAGCTTACCAAGCTAGTGAACAAGTCGCTTCCAATTACTTTTTTTTTTCCAGAACTTTCCAGGCTATTCTGTGCACTGAGGCATCCCGGGTGCTCATGCACATTCTTACCCCTGTTCTACAGCCCTGACGCTGCAGTCACAGGACATACACCTACACCTCCCTTCATCAGGACGCGGAGCATCTGACCGCCGCCCAACAGGGACCTTGGACACAACCACCTTCTTAGGTCGATCTGTCACAAAGGAGATGTTTTCAGTAGTTGAGGGTCAGTAACTCACAGTGGGAATTCCTCATGTCCTCAGGGAGCCTAATGGACAGACTGCAGAAAAGTCTGTCGGACAAAGTCTGAGTGTTCTACCGAGCTGACCTTGACTCTTACGAGAAGAAAACGAAAAAGTAAGTAGTTGAAAAGAACCTTGCTAGGCAGGAACTTCAGGAGTAGAGAATTAAAGGTGGCAGGTTCCAAACCCATGGATTATAGGAGGAAAAGCCGATATAACCTGTGACCCGGGACAGAACGCTTACCTGAGAAGCAGCCATTTCGTCCTCCTCCTGCTCAGGGTTGTTTCCACAGGCAACCTACTGGAGAGAAATCACATTGGCATCTTGAGAATGTCCCTTCAACGGTGTCAGCACAGGCCCTTCATCTGCTTCCCCCAAACTGACAAGCAGCAAGATCTTGAAATGCTAAGGTCCCCTCTCCTGCCCTGTGTCTCAGGACACAGTCAGGGACAAGGAGCTCCTAAGACAGAACTGTCAGTTTTCTCCTTCCTGATTCACATGCTCTTCCCTTCCACAGATGTCTACAAATTCCTACAGCAATGAGAACGTGGGCTGCTCTTCTGCCCCCCGCAAATCCAACAGAGCACCCAAAGGTATGACCAAAGGTTTCTCTCAACAGCTCTCAACAGTCAGAACTGTGTCCAGGAGCCCCAGCTAATCCCTGGCCTCACCTGAGAATCATCTGGACCACCTCACTACAACGATGCTCCACCCAGATCATGTGTCCAACTCCCAGGGGGAGGGTGCAGGTCACATCACTCCTTGAAATTCCCACATGACCTGGAGGAACCTGGATGGGAACTTTCAGCTTAAATGAACATGCAGGTCCCTGAGGAATCAGGACCCACTCTAAGCAGTTATGTTTCTGCAGGTCTGCGGGGGGGGGCCTAGGAAATGGCATCCTTAAGTCTCCCTGGGGGAGCTGACTTGCTCCCCACACCTGTTTCCAGTCACACTGGGCAATAGATCTCAGACTTCATAGGCCTGAGAGCTCTGGGGAGTGTGAGGGGTTGGGGGGGAGGGTAATTCTAGAAGGGCTGGCCCCCTCAGGTG
This sequence comes from Rhinolophus sinicus, assembly GCF_036562045.2. NCBI lineage: Eukaryota > Metazoa > Chordata > Mammalia > Chiroptera > Rhinolophidae > Rhinolophus > Rhinolophus sinicus. Next base: position 166,518 of record NC_133760.1, read on the forward strand.
GATTTTCTTCCTCTTTTCCAGGAAATCACAGAGTCAGCTAAGAGCTATAAAATGATGAACATGCATTTGGTGCTGAAAACTTGTAAAAAAGGGTTCGTTGTGGAAATACGCTGATCAAATTATTTCACAGTGAACAGATGGGCTCCGTGGGCACCAAGTTTTAGGTCCATCCAGTCCATCCATTTTTCAGAGAATGGAGAAGAAAGACCTGACGGGACAGCTACTTGGTAGCTCCCAGCTCACTAATTTAACAAATCACATAAATGGAAGACAACAGCTGTTGAATATCAGACTAACTCACAAAACTAGGTTCTCACACAAACAGCCTCACCAAATGCACAATGAAGTAGCCTAATATTACTAATAAGTACCAATGGATGTTTCAACATAATAAAGAGTAGAAAGAATGCAGGGTTTCTCATCTAAACTAGACACAATGTTATTAGAAGGGAAATCGATTCAAGATGTTATTTACTGTAATTACTTCTAGGGTCAAAATTTTTAAAAAATTGTGACTACCTCATATTTACAAAAGAATAAGAGCTGGTAATGTGATGTCATCAAACCTTATTTCAGAAGTTAATGACTATTACAAAACAGCAATTAAATCAGCACACTGAGCTTTATTTCAATTTGCTTTTTATAAAAACGACTCAAATGTAAGAGAGGTAGAAAGGTAAAAGTAAATTCCATGTAAAAGAAAAAAGGACGCAATGCTTTTAATATTCCTTGAAAAGGCATCACGTGGTGACATAGTCATTTCTTGTCCCAGGTCAAGTCCCTCATGTCATCCTCAGAAATGAGAAGGGACCCATGACTGCCTGACACAAGTCTCTCCCCTCCCGCTGCATGAGGGTTGCACATGGAAGCCACTGGATGATGAAATTATTAAATGCACAAGCATTAGAAACTGGAGTTTTATAATTCCATTCTCATCCGTGTGACTGAAAATGCAGCACGTGTAAAATTAAATTGATTATAAAGCCACAAATCAATATATCATAACTTGATCACCCACATCACACTAACCTCTCATAAAGGCAGGGCCTCCCCCTTTTCCTCTGGTACTATATATTCCTGTGTATGGTCTGTGTCCCTCTCCACCCGAATTCTCTCCACTTCTGATTTCTCCCCTTCTCTCTGTTCCCTTCCCTGTCCCTGTTCTGTGAAACTCTTGAAACCCATTTCACCTTCAGTTGCTCCCTCTCCCTAATCTGGCTGATTGTTCCCCATCTCCATGTATTTCTGCCTCTTTCTCCCCGTCCATGTGCCCCTTCTCTTTCCCGGTGACATTGTATTTCTGTTTACACCCCTGTGCGGGGACTCACTGACAGCCGTAGCTTAGCTCTCAGTGCGGCTTCTCGCTCTGCTGTCACCCTCCCTGTTCCTGCACTCGGCTCCCCTAACTCTTCTGCTAACCCCTCTCTCCTCTAAAGTGCCTTGTCCTTTGTTGCCCCCACTTCTGCTAACCAGGGGCCCCTCTCCCTTTAGGTTCCCCTTCATCTCTCTGGAGCTCCCCCTTCCCTCCGTATTTCTCCATTTTCTTTCTCCTCTGGCTACTTCTCCGAGTCACTCGTTCTGTCTTACCGTCGCTTTACAAGTTCCTCCCACCATCCTCTGTTTTGCCGGCTCTTTACCGACCCGCACCGATCGTTCTGCCCTCTCACCTGTCTGTTCCTCTCTCATCTGTCTCCTTCTCGTGACCCCCTCACACCCTCGTTCTGCCGCTTTCCTGGCCGTCCCTTCAGTCCCCGCTCACACAAAGCCCCTCCCCGGGTGAGGGGGTGACCTGGTGACACCCCGCGGTGTTCCCTCCCAAATCCCACCCCCCTGAACAGTGTGCTCTACCTGGGATTCGGGGCCTCTTATTAAACTGGGGCGAGTGGGGTTGCAGGCGGCGGAGGGTCTGCAGAACCCCAGCCCCGGGGGGAGGCGGGGCTCCAGGGGCCGCGTGGCGGGGCTGGGGGAGGGGCGCCAACGGCCGGACTCCATCTCCCGAGTCCATCTCCCAGGACTTCACGCCGCGCGTGGGGGCTGCCCGGTGGAGGGTTTTAAGCAGGAAAACGCGGCAGGCGGGGTCTAAGGGCCCGAAGGCGGAGAGACCAGAGGGAGGACGGCCTCAGTTTACCCGGAAACCCCCGCGGAACCTCCACCCGGCAGCGAAGCGGTCTGGGTCGGGACGTCTCCCCAGGACGCGGGACTCACCGCTGTGGGGAGCGCTGGTGCGGGGACTTCAACGTCCGTAGTGACCCCCACGCTTCACGAGTGTAGGGCCGTGGACTGAGACGCTCAGGTTTAAACCAGAAAGCCCAAATATCACCCACGCCACCCTCAACTTTCGTCTGTCTCTGCGGACTCCCGGTCTGAAAGAAACTTCCGCATCGCGCTGCCAGAAGCGATGACCTAGGTGCAGAGTGTGGGCCGACTGCTTCCGGCAGTGGGCGGGGCTTGTGTTTCTCGTCCAGGCCTGGGCGGGGCCGGCGGGAGGGAGGGGCGGTGCTCAGGGTAAGAGGTGGGGCCAGTCAAGAGGTCAAGCTTAATATCAAGGGGCAGAGATGTGTAAATCTCACAGGAGGATGACAACTGGAAATAACGCTACAATGTATGGCAGTGCAGCTTCCATCAGAAATAATTTGTCCCTTCCTTGCTCACAAAAAAATACATTTACTTTTGCCCCAAAAGAAACGTTAAAAAGTTCTATCCACACATGATTTCAATCTCAAATGAGTGACTTATAAGGCTGTCAGGATATTCGTCTGATTCAGAGTCCTGAGTGGAGCCCTCGTCACATAACACAATTACAGTGGAACACAGAAATAACACGGGAGTCGGGGCCCTAGTCTATGTGGGCAGGAATGAAGAAAGATCCTTTCTTGACTCCACTTCACCTGCAAATGGTATCCAATTCTTCTGTTCTTGCTCCTGACATCACCTAGTCACATCTAATAAAGGATTAGAAACCATGCCTTCTTGGTAAAACAAGCAGCTTTCCACAGCTATGTACTTCTCATAAATAGTTATGGACTTACAAAGATTATTGTAAGTCTATCAGCTCAGTTTTTTTATAGGACAAGTTTGTAGAACTCTCAACAGCACAACAGGACATTAAAAAAACATTTTGTGAGAGAATAGCAAGATGGCACAATAGGTAAATGCTGTGCTTACCTTCCTTCACAACCACATCAAAATTACAACTAAACTACAAAACCATCATAGAGAATCACCTAAAATCTGGCTAAACCAAAGCCCTACTACTAAGGACATACATACGAAGCCACCTGAAGATGATAGGAGGGGCAGATATGCAGAAAGGGCTGGTCCCACACCCATGAGTGACCATTAAAGATCAGGAGGGATATTTTGCATATGGAGGTCCCCGCCACCCTCTGAAGGAGTGAGAGGTCCCAGGCCCACCACAGTCCAGGGTGCCAGTGCCAAGGAGAGAAGTCCCTATAATTTCTGGTTGTGAAAAAAAGCAGAGATTGTGACTGAGTGCGGCTGCACTCCCAGGCACTCCTCTTAAAAGAGCCGAGCGCGGACTTACCTACCAACTGAATCACTTGCTCTGAACTCCAGTGCTGGGACAGCAGCTGGAATGGTGGAAGGGACATATGGTGGGGAACTGAGTTGTTTTGCTTGGGATGGGAGCTGGAGAGGCAGCTTTCTCCTGGATAGAGGAGCTGGTGGAGGCCATTGTTTCTTTGTTGAGCCCACCCCCTTCTCACCATATGGATTCAGGTGGCCACCATATCTGAGTCTCCACTGTTCATTCGCCACACCCTACCGATTCGAGACCCCGCCCCACTTAACTTTCGGGTACACCAAAGCTGCTTCCAGTGGCTTTTTTGTAGACGCTACCTGCCTTGGTTCAGGCTGCAGACTTTCTTAGAGCCTCTCAAAGTTTCGTGGAACTCAAACAAGCAGCATCTGGCTTGAATGTATCTGGTACCACTGGCCAAGCAGCCTTAAGTTCAACACTACCAGCAGCTGGTCTTGGTTTGCAGCTTGGCCTCTCCAGGTGCTTCCAAGCACAGCATGGTGGCAGCCATTTGCAGATTTATTTGTGACTCCTGCTGGCTGGCCCTGGGTGGGACACGGGCTGTGGCTGAAATTGACCTACAGTGGATCCCCTCCAAGGTGGTCCTGGTGCTGAGCCCCCAGTAGCCAGCTTCAAAATGAGCTGGAGCATCACCCAGCCATCTCCAAGAATGACACACCCAAGGGGTGGGTTGGGCAGGTGTGAGTCCTGCTGAGGCAGATCCTGCTCTGTAGGGTCAGCCCCTGCACAACAACTCTTCCACTGTAGTCAAGGCCAGTCCTCACAACCAGTGAGTCCAAGAGTCAGTCCCTCCCATTGATGTGCAATTATCAACCAAGGCTCAACTATAGGAGGAAGGCACACACAACCCACACAAGGGACACACCTGGGATGCATGGCTCAAGTGACCAGAAAGACTGTGCCACTGAGCCCCACAGCACACCTACTACATAAGGCCACTCTACTAAGACCAGAAGACATAGCAGCCCTACCCAATACATAGAAACAAACACAGGGAGGCAGCCAAAATGGGGAGACAAAGAAACACATCAGAAATAAAAGAATAGAACAAAGCTCCAGAAAAACGACTAAACAAAATGGAGGCAAGCAATCTACTAGAGTTCCAAACACTGGTTATAAGGATGCTCAGTGATCTCAGGGAGAACTTCAAAAGAGATATAGGAAACATAAAAATGGAGATAGGAAACATGAAAAAGAACCAGTCAGAAATATAAGATACAGTAATGGAAATGAAGAATATATTGCAGGGAATCAACAGATTAGGTGAAAAAGAGATTTGAAACAGCAATGTAGAAGATACAGAAAACACCCAACAGAACAGCAACAAGAAAAAAGAAGCCAAAAAATTGAGGTGAGTTTAAGGGGTCTCTGGGACAACATCAAGCATACCAACATTCGCATTATAGGGGTACCAGAAGGAGAAGAGAAAGAGCAAGGAATGACAACCTATATGAAGAAATAATGACAAAAAACGTCCCTAAACTGGTGAAGGAAATAGATATACAAGCCCAGGAAGCACAGACAGTCCCAAACAAGATGAACTCAAAGAGGCCAACACCAAGACACATCATAATTAAAATGGAATTGGTTAAAAACAAAGAGAGAATCTTAAAAGCAGCAAGAGAAAAGCAGTTAGTTACCTACAAAGCAGCCCCCATTAGACTGTCAGCTGATTTCTGAATGGAAACTTTGCAGGCCAGAAGGGATCGGCAGGAAATATTCAAAGTGATGAAAAGCAAGTACCTACAACCAAGATTACTCTACCCAGCAAAGCTATCATTTATAATCAAAGGACAGATAAAGAGCTTCCCAGACAAGAAAAGCCTAAAGGAGTTCATCATCACCAAACAAGTATTACAAGAAATCTTAGAGGGACTTCTTTAAGATGGGTTGGGAGTTAGGGATGGGTGAAAACAGGAAGGAATTAAGAAGTACAAATTGGTTGTTACACAGTAGTCATGGGTATAGCATAAGGAATATAATCAATAATATTGTATTATGTTGGTGCAAAAGTAATTGCGGTTTAAAAGGTTAAAAATAATTGCAAAAACCGAAATTACTTTTGCATCAACCTAATAACTATGCATGGTGCCATATAGGTACTAGATCTATCAGGGTGATCGATGGAAATGGGGTTGGGGGCAGCGTGAAAAAAATGAAGATATTAAGAAACAGAAATCTGTAGTTACAAAGTAGTCATGGGGATGTAAAATATAGGGAATATAATCAATAACATGTTAATAAGTATGTATAGTGCCAGGTGTTACTAGTCAGGGGGATCACTTCCTAAATTATATAAATGTCTAACCACTATGCTATACACTTGAAACTAATATAAAATAACATTGAATGTCAACTGTAATTGAAAAATTTTAAAAAGGGTAAAAAAGATCAGTAATAATGAATGTAATAGCATGGTTCAGTGTCAGATGATTGCTGGACTTATTATGGTGATCAGTTCTATAGCATAGGGAATAAAATCAATAATGTGGTAATAACACTGTATAGGGCTAGGTAGGCACTGTTGAATAACTATTGTCACACAACAGCCTAGTCGATTGTCTCCCTGTGTCTTTCCTTAAGGAAAGAAGAGTCTGTGAGACTGTGCCTTTTTGGACTTTGTTTTATCTTGATGTTTTACACCTCATGTCTCTCTGTCTAGTCTCCAAAAGAGGGTTTGCAGCCAATGACGAGTAAGATTCCCCACGGGGGTGGGGGCAACTCAAGCCAGGTGGAACCGCGTGGAGACCCCCGATGAGCTGCCTTAGAAAGATATGGGAAGGGGCCTTGCCTCCCCTTCCCTCTGCCTTGGAAAAGCCACTGCTGACTCTGGCTTTCCCCTCTCACCTGAAAGAGGTCAAGAGAGCAATAAAGATCAAGCCCTCTCTCCTCAGCTCTATGGAACAGTTTCGACATGTGATATGTGTCCCTTAGAGAGTCGCATACTTCGCCTTAGTCATCATAGGACTTTCTGCTTCGGCTATTTGGGGACTGACATATTTGGTTTGGGTTGTCTCTATGACATGATAAATGAGTCGCACAGACTATGTCAGGAACAGCGCTACCCTCTTGTATGCTTAGCAATAAAAGCCACCCGTCAGCTTGATTCTGGGCTCCAGTCTTTCATGACTGAGAACCCTGGCCTTCTGAGATTTAAACTGCATTAAATCTCTGTTTCTTTCTTAAAAACGTAACCCAGGGCCAGCCTGGTGGCTCAGGCGGTTAGAGCTCCATGCTCCTAACTCCAAAGGCGGCCGGTTAGATTCCCACACGGGCCAATGGGCTCTCAACCACAAGGTTGCTAGTTCAATTCCTCGACTCCTGCAAGGGATGGTGGGCAGCGCCCCCTGCAACTAAAATTGAACAGGGCACCTTGAGCTGAGATGCCGCTGAGCTCCTGGATGGCTCAGTTGGCTGGAGCGCGTCCTCTCAACCACAAGGTTGCCAGTTTCGACTCCCACAAGGGATGGTGGGCTGTGCCCCCTGCAACTAGCAACGGCAACTAGACCTGGAGATGAGCTGCGCCCTCCACAACTAAGATTGAAAGGACAACAACTTGACTTGGAAAAAAGGCCTGGAAGTACACACTGTTCCCCAATAAAGTCCTGTTCCCCTTCCCCAATAAAATCTTTAAAAAAAAAAAAAAAAAAAAAAACTTAACCCAAAGCTGCCCCTTCTTGCACCCTCACTGCCCGTGTTGAGCAGGACGCGACAAACTATGATGTACAACTGAAATAATATAATATTGTATGTTAGCTGTATTTGAATAAAAATTTAAAATAAATAAATGGAACAAAACTTTGGAATCAGAAAAAAATAATAGCACTTTGTGATGTCAAACAGCTCCACTTTCCAATAGGTACACCCAGCATTTTTAGCAAGGTATCCCTAGCTCTTTATGTTTATTCCAGGGTCTTTGTGCTTCTTGTGCTCCTAGGGGAGCCACACTTATAGTTTTTGTTCACTAAACCATTTTGTCCAAAGGGATCAATTTCACAGGAGCCAATGTACTCAATTGGCAGCTTATTTCAAGGGGCACTGGGGCTATATTCTTCATTTAGACTGGGCTGTGGGTTTGAGTTTCAACTTGCCCTTGACCCACAAAGCATTTCTTAATAAGTTTTACCAGTCTGAGATGAGACATAATTATGCCCTTTAAATCCTGCCTACACATGAGTTTCTTCATTTCTGATGTCAGGTATGATTGTCATATTGTGTCATATGCAATAGAACAGAATATGTCATGTTATCTTTTGCTTTTCTGATCTCTACATGGATGCAGGTGACATCCAGGAGTTGTCATCCCCTTCCTAGGAAATATTCCCAAATATCCAAAGACACTTTTTATTGTCACAATGCTGTGGAGCCTGCTGTCTAGGCAGCAGGAACCCAATGACTCTTTTCCCATTTCAGTGGGAGAGCCAGAGTCTATAAGGGAAAGAAGTAGATGAAAGAGGTGGATAAGTGCTCACAGACCAAAAAGCGGTTCCTGCAGGGTAGAAATGAGTCCAGTGGCAAAGACACAGGGTAGGAGGAATAAATCCTGACAAGTACACTGAGTGTATGGAGATAAACTAGTGGCCCTAAACACCATACTAATCTGAGTGTGGCCAGTTCACTGTAGTGTAATCTTCATTGATGGTTGGTTCAGTTTATCTGTGTAGCATTTAATTTCATATTAAATTGATCTAAGGTTTTAACTCTGATTTGCCTGCACATGACACTACTTTCGGAAAGCAAGCTTTTTTACATAAAAAGTAATCTCTTAGCATTTGAGTGTATGGTGTCACCAGTCTCTGTATGCAAACCAAGCTTTGGACAGGGTTCCACCCTGTTGTGAATGGTTACAAGTGCAAACTGACAAAAAAGTTTTGAGTGAATATATGAAATTTCCAATTTTCCCAACAACAACAAAGTGCTCCCATTGTATATTCCTCACCTAAATAATTTTACTTGAGTGCTCCAAGCTCAAAAGATTTATCCTTATTCCTGAAATGTTGTTTCATTTCATATTTTTCCCATATTTACTACATTTCTACTTTCACTTCACATAAATCAAGGGGTATGCCATGGGTTTTATTTGGGTACAAAGAAGGACATAAGTATAATCTGATGGTGGATACTCATGACTGGTGGGCAGGTTTTAGAGATCACAGTCTGAAATTTCACCGCTAAGGTATTTTTATTATAGTCTCATAAATGTCATGGACCACAGTATGGGGAAAATACCTCAAGAGCAATTTATGAGTACATGACCCCTAAATTGTATGTTTCTTGATCCCACAATGGAAGGAAATCGTTATCAATTCCTTCAACCTTGAGAGCCTAATGGTCCTCTGCTCATTTATTATGAAGCACACTACGGAGGTGGGATAAAACAGTGTTCATACAAGTAACACAATTCATTCAGGGCTATGAAAAATGATTAACTTTATTCATTAGAATATGATCCCTAAGATACGTTCCCACTAACAAGGGCAAAAGCTAATGCCAGCACTTCAGTGTGAATCACACTCCCACACACACTGTTCTGGTTCTTTTGATTAAGCTCCCCTGTCAGATAACTGTTCTCTATTGTTTCCAAGAATAAGACAAATGTCTCATTACAGTGAGGTCTTCCATGTATAGGAAATGGCAATGGAATTGGCATAGGTTGGGGAGGCAGGATCACAATGGCCTCAGTGATTTGTAAGGACTAAGAACTCAGCAACCAATGGAATCAAGTCCAGAAGGAGAGACCAAGGAGGAAAGAAACCATGTGGAACAACCTGCCCATGTTCCTCAAGGACATTTCAGGGGCCACACAACAGCGCTGTGATCACCATAAACACTTTCCCTGTGTCTCTGTTGGAATTGCCGCACCACAGGAGGGTGAAAGGTCAACTTTTACACGTGGAAGGACGGAGCGGATTTGGAGAGAAGAAAAATTTCCATCGAGGGTTCCCAAGAAATAAACTTCTGTTTCCCAAAGATCTCTCTCCTGGGGAGAGTTTTGCAAACAGTATGAATGCTGCAGCTTCCATGTATTTACACGTTTCATTCATTCCTACCGATTTGCTTCTTTTGCTATTTTCAATTCACTCTCCAGAGTCCAGGGTGCTTCCCCTTACTCCACATTAGAGACAATATTTAGACCACAAACAGAAATCCCTGCATATAAGAAGCAAGGCACATGAAGACCTGTAGTTACTCCAGAATCCCCAATCTCTGGTCAACTGAGGTATGAGGATATTACAGATGGGTCGAGAAAAATATTTCACTAATCCGTCCACTGCTTGTCTACCTCTGTGCATAGGGCAGAATTATATGCAGCCACCTAGCCCTGTTCCAAGAACTCCTGAATCAATACATGGGGATAGAAAACAAAGAATTAAATATTTTGAGTTTGCCACAAGGCTTTATAGACATTTTAAGCTCTGGAGCAACCCGAGGGGTCATGAAGTGGGCCGATCACCTGAAGATAGGGAAAGTTCAAAGTCCTGATGCCACATCACGAAGCCTTTTCATGTCCAAGTAAAGAGAGCTTCGATCTCACTCATGTGAGGCAGGGGCTCCTGAGAAGCACACAAGGGAACATGAAGACACCCCAGGGCAGATCCTAACTTCTGGAGAGAAGTCACCCTCACCCAAAGAGTGCAGGTTCCTGTAGTTCTCTGACATCATGTCCCTGTACAAGCCCTCTGAGCTGAGTCCAGGCATTCCCATTCCTCCGGAGAGAAGTCTATGACCACATTCTTAAATGTCAACCATTGCTGAAATGAAAAACACATTTCACCACGGGACAATGATGACAGTTCTTACCCTCATACAGAATGAGGAGAGAGGTGTAAAATTGATTCAGTTGAAGTGAGTGTTCTGACAGATCTCCATATGATATTGTGGAGCCAGTTAAGTGTCTGTAATGTTGGCTTATTTTACTTTCCCATAATAGCTATTGCTAGCCCATAAGTCAGAGAGGGTTTCTCATTTTTGTGGACCATACATAAAATATACAATTAAAATTCAAAATAGGATAGGACGTCATAGGAATGGTGGCAGTGAGGTGGACTTTTTGAGTTCTCCTTTGGATCTTATCACAAACGGCACAGCTATAACCCATCAAAGGACTCTCTGCTCATCACGCAGAACAGTTAAGAGACTCATGCAAGGATTACTTGAAGGTGGGCAAATTGGGCGAGCAGGGGGAAGAGGGAAGGGAGTGGAGTAGAGACGCGGCCCGCATCTGCCGCTGTGGAGACGCGGCCCACATGTGCGGCTATGGAAACGCGGCCGGCATCCTCAGCTGCAGAGACGCAGGGGATCCCAGGACAGAACACTGAACACTAAAGCCAGGAGGTGGGCTTTTACCCTGCGTCCCACAGCTGATCTCTCCTGCTGAGGGGGCAGCATATCCAGTATTTGAGGCAGTAACCTAAGCTGAGACCTCCAGCTGGGTCCTAGGTTGGACAAAGGACACAAACTCCATACCTGAGCCCCTCCCCCCACTCTCCCAATCCTACCCCCAGCCTTCCAGAGACTTAAACTGGCCCCTGAACTGAGGAGTAGTGTCAGATTACAGAAGAGCCATAGTGCTCAGGTTCTGGGAAGACTGGTGTGCAGCTCTGATGCAGGGAAGAGGCTGGAAAGAGTGTGATTTTTGCTGGGCTAGGAGAGAAGAGACTCCTCCACCCCCGGCCACCACCTTTTCTGGGCTGCGGGAAGAGTGTGACACGGCTGGGCTGGGAGAGAGAAGACCCCTCCATCCCCAGCTCCCACCCTTTCTGGCCTGCCTAGGGCAGGGCAATTACAACTGCGGAGGCACTCCCAGGGATCAGCAGTAGGCGGCAGACACAGCTCTGGGTTTTTAGCAACTCAGAAATCTCCTGCCCACTACATACATACACACAAACACACACACACACACACATACACACACACACACTCACACACAAACACAGAAAAAGTGCCCTAAGACTCAGGAGAACTGGCCACAGGGCTGGTGGTGCTATTGTCAGTGCGCATATGTGCAGGCAAGAGCAGAAACTGCACTTACTTTGTAGAAACTACCATCCAGACCCCTGAGCCCCACTCATCTAAATCTGCAGTCCCAAGGTCACTCTGGGCACCAGGTGAGCGGCTCTGCCTGTACAATACACAGAGGACTCTTTGGTACAGCAGAGGACAACCTGCAGATTATTTGGTGGGCTTAAGCCAAGACTGGCACTGCTTTTGTTTTGTTTTGTTTTGTCTTTCTATCTTTGATAGCTTTGCCTGTGTTGAGTGTGGGTTGTTGATTGTTTTTACCTGTGAATGTATTTGATTTTTTCTTTGTTGTTGTTGTTTTTGTTGTGCTTGGTGATTTGCTTTATTCTGAAATTGCCCTACCAGGGCCCAGCTTAAGAGGCACAAGACTCAACATACCGAGAGGCCAACTCGAGACCAAACCAGAGTACTACTGGGTTTGACCTATGAGTGACACACCCAGAGGGAATTCTCTACAGGCACAAGAGCCCATAGAGGCCAAACCACATTGAAGTGGTCAACCTTCACACAGCAGAACATCCTGCTATGGGCAGAGCCGAGTCTCACAACTAGTCAACCTAGGAGTCAACCCCACCTACTCACAAGCTAAAAGCAATTAAAGATCAACTTTAACAGGACAATATACACAACACAAGAGTCACCTTTGGAGCACGCGCAGAGGAGAAGAAGGAAATGGTGCAAGTCAAATATAAAGGACACATACTACATAAGATAACCCAGCAAGAACTAAGAACCCTAGGGGATCTACCTAACACATCGAAAAAACACAGAGAGTCAGCCAGAATGGGAAAACAAAGAAACATGTCCCAAATAAAAAAAACAGAAGAAACCTCCAGAATTGGAACCAAATGAAATAGAGGTAACCAACCTATCAGAGACAGAGTTCAAAACACTGATGATAAGAATGTTTAAGGAGCTTAGTGACAACATAAAGAAGGATAGAGAAATCATAATGAACAACCAGTTAGAACTAAAGAACACAATTACTGAAATAAAGAACTCACTTGAAGGAATTAACAGCAGGTTAGATGAAGCAGAGGATCGAGTCAGCGACTTAGAAGACAAGTTAGCAGAGATCACCCAAACAGAACAACAAAAAGAAAAAAGAATAAAAAACAATGAAGATTGTTTAAGAGACCTCTGGGATAACATCAAACACAACAACATGCACATCATAGGAATACCAGAAGGTGAAGAGAGGAAGCAAGGGATTGAGAATATATTTGAAGTAATAATGTCCGAAAACTTCCCTAACCTGTTGAAGGAAACCGACATACAAGCCCAGGAAGTGCAGAGAGTTCCAACCAGGATAAACCCAAACAGGTCCACACCAAGACACATTATAGTTAAAATGGCAAAGGTTAAAGACAAAGAGAATCCTAACAGCAGCAAGAGAAAGACAGAGGGTTACATACAAGGGAACTCCCATAAGACTATCAAATGACTTTTCTGCACAAACATTGAAGGCCAGGAGGGAGTGGCAGGAGATACTCAAAGTGATGGAAAACAAAGGCCTACAACCTAGATTGCTTTAGCCAGCAAGGCTATCATTTAAAATTGAAGGAGCGATAAAGAGTTTCCCAGAAAAGAATAAGCTAAAGGAATTTATTACCACCAAGCCAGCATTGCAGGAAATATTAAAAGGACTTCTGTAAACAGAAGAAAGATAAAAACAATCTAACTACAAATTTAAAAAACGGTAATAACTATGTACCTATCAATAATCACTTTAAATGTAAATGGATTAAATGCTCCAATCAAGAGACATAGGGTGGCTGAGTGGATAAGAAAGCAAGACCCTTGTATATGCTGTATACAAGAGACTCACCTCAGATCAAAAGACATACACAGGCTGAAAGTGAAGGGTTGGAGTAAGATATTTCATGCAAATGGAAATGAGAAAAAAGCTGGAGTTGCAATACTTATATCTGGCAAAATAGACTTTAAAATGAAGAACATATTAAAAGACAAATATGGGCACTATATAATAATAAAGGGATCGATCCGACAAGAGGACATAATCCTAGTAAACTTCTATGCACCCAATATAGGAGCACCTAAATATATAAAACAGATATTGATTGACATAAAGACAGAGATCAACAGTAACACTATCATAGTAGGGGACTTCAACACACCTCTGACAACAAGGGACAGGTCTTCCGGACAGAAAATCAATATGGAAACAACAGCCTTAACTGACACATTGGACCACTTGGATTTAATCGATATTTTCAGAGCATTTCACCCCAAAGCTGCAGAATACACGTTCTTCTCAAGCGCACATGGAACATTTTCCAAGATAGACCACATGTTAGGCCACAAAACAAGTCTTGATAAATTTAAGAAAATTGAAATCTTATCAATTGTCTTCTCTGACCACAGTACTATGAAATTAGAAATGAACTACAGGAAAAAAAACTGGAAGACACACCAATTCATGGAGGCTGAATAACACGTTACTAAATAATGAATGGGTCAACCCTGAGATCAAGGAAGAAATCAAAAGATATCTCAAGACAAACGAAAATGAAAACACGATGACCCAAAATCTATGGGATGCAGTGAAAGCAGTCCTCAGAGGGAAATTCACAGCATTGCAGGCCTACCTAAAGAAACAAGAAAAATCACTAATCAACAGTTCATCTTCACACTTAAGGGATCTGGAAAAAGAACAGCAAAATAAGCCCAAAGGGAGTACAAGGAAGGAGATAATAAAGATCAGAGCGGAAATAAATGGAATAGAAACCAGAAAAACAATACAAAAGATCAATGAATCCAAGAGTTGTTTTTTAGAGAAGATAAACAAAATCGACAAACCTTTAGCCAGACTCATTAAAAAAAAGAGAGAGAGGACCCAAAGTAATAAACTCAGAAATGAAAGAGAAGTGACAACAGATACCACAGAAATACAAAAAATTTTAAGAAATTACTATGAGCAACTATATGCCAACAAATTTGACAATCTGGAAGAAATGGACAATTTTCTAGAAGCGTACACCCTTCCAAGGCTAACTCAAGAAGAAAGAGAAAACCTGAATAGACTGATTTCCACCAGGGAAATTGAATCAGTAAACAACAATCTCCCAACAAACAAAAGCCCTGGACAGATGGCTTTACAGGTGAATTTTACAAAACATTCAAAAAAGAATTGTCACCTATTCTCCTCAAGCTCTTCCAAAAAATCCATAAGGAGGGAAGGTTCCCAAACCCTTTTTACAAGGCCACTATCACCCTGATCCCAAAATCAGACAAAGACACCATAAAAAAAGAATACTACAGGCCAATATCTCCGATGAACATAGATGAAAAAATCCCAACAAAATATTAGCGAACAGAATTCAGCAATACATTAAAAAGATCATACACCATGATCAAGTGGGATTCGTCCCTGGTATGCAAGGGTGGTTCAATATCCGCAAATCAAACTGTGGTACTACGCAGCCATAAAGAAGAAAGAAATCTTACCATTTGCAACAACATGGATGGACCTAGAGAACATTATGTTAAGTGAAACAAGTCAGAGAAAGGCAAATACCATATGATCTCACTTATATGCGGAATCTAAAGAAAAGAATAAGTGAATGAACTAATCAGAAAGTTTTGGAGACATAGAGGAAAAACTGAGGGTTGCTAGAGGGGAGGAGGGGTGGGGATATGGGGAAGGTGAGAGGTTTAGAAAATAGTCGGTAACCACAAGATGGCCACGGGGTTTTGAAAATTAATTTGGGGAACGTAATCAATAATGTAAAGATGTTGTAGGGTATCCGATGGACATGTGTCCCATTTGGGAGACCACCTCAGGGATGATGTAGATGCCTGATCTCTGCACAGTACACCTGAAGCTGAACAATACTGAATGCCAACTATAATTTTTTATAAATATATATATGTATGTATATGTATATATTTGTATGTATATTGTTACAGGAAGCGGAGTACAGCATTAGGAATAGAGACAGTGGAAATGTAATGGCTCTGTGCAATGTCAGAGGGATAGTGGATAGGGGGAGGGGGTTCACACAGTGTGAGGAATATAAATGATAAACGTCTAAGTTTTGCTTTGTCTTGTGCACCTGAAACTAATAAAATTAAATTAAAAAATATATATCCGCAAATCAATTAATGTGATACATCACATTAACAAAATGAAAACTAAAAATCACATGATCATATCAATAGATGCAGAAAAATCTTTTGACAAAATCCAGCAGCAATTTATGATAAAAACCCTTAAGAAAGTGGGAATAGAGGGATCATATCTCAACATAATAAAGGTCATATATGATAAACCCACAGCTAACATCATACTCAATGGGGAAAAGCTAAAACCATTCCCCTTAAGATCAGGAACAAGGCAAGGTTGCCCACTTTCTCCATTTCTATTCAACATAGTGCTGGAAGTTCTAGCCACAGCAGTCAGACAAGAAAAAGAAATAAAAGGCATCCAAATCAGTAAGGAGGAAGTAAAATTGTCATTATATGCAGATGACATGATACTATATAGAGAGCACCCTAAAGACTCCACCAAGAAACTATTAGAGCTGATAGACGAATTTAGTAATGCAGTAGGATACAAAATTAATATTCAAAAATCAGCTGCATTTGTATATACCAATAATAAAATACCAGAAGGAGAAATTAAAAAAGCAATCCCATTTACAATTGCTTCAAAGACTATAAAATATCTGGGAGTAAATTTAACCAAAGAAGTAAAAGATCTGTACTCAGAAAATTATAAGACACTGAAGAAAGAAATGAAAGAAGATACAAATAGATGGAAACATACCATGTTCATGGATAGGAAGAATTAGTATAGTTAAAATGTCCATACTGCCTAAGGCAATATACATATTCAATGCAATTCCTATCAAACTACCAACAACGTTTTTCACAGAAATAGAACATATAATCCTAAAATTTATATGGAACCATAAAAGACCCCGGATAGCTTCAGCAATCTTGAGAAATAAGAACAAAGTGGGAGGTATAACGATACCTGACATCAAATTATACCACAAGGCTACAGTAATCAAAACAGCATGGTACTGGCATAAAACCAGACACATAGATCAATGGAACAGAATATAGAGCCCAGAAATAAATCCATGCCTATATGGCCATTTAATCTACAACAATGGAAGCAAGAATATATGGTGGGGTAAAGACAGTCTATTCAATAAATGGTGCTGGGAAACCTGGACAGACACATGCAAAAAAATGAAGCTGGACCACCTCCTTACACCAGAGATAAAAATAAATTCAAAATGGCTTAAAGACTTCAATGTAAGATCTGAAACCATAAAATTCCTGGAAGAATATAGGAAGAAACTTTACAGACATTACCAGGAGTAAGATTTTTACTGATATATCCCCTCGCGCAAGGGAAGTAAGAGAAAAAATAAACATGTGGGATTACATCAAACTAAAAAGTTTTTTAACTTTTAAAACAAAAAAGGGATCCTACTGAATGGGAAAAGATATTTGCCAACGATATATCCGATAAGGGGTTAATATCACACATTTATAAAAAAACTCACTCAACTCCAAAAAAACAAAAAACCCAATTAAAAAATGGGCAGAGGAGACGAAGAGACATTTTTCTAAAAAGGACGCACAGATGGCAAACAGACATATTAAACAATGCTCAACCTCACTAAGCATCAGAGAAATGCAAATAAAAACCACAATGAGATACCACCTCACCCCAGTCAAAATGGCTATCATCAATAAATCAACAAACAACAAGTGCTGGAGAGGATGTGGAGAAAAGGGAACCCTTGTGCATTGTTGGTGGGATTGCAGATTGGTGCAGCCACTATGGGAAACAGTATGGAGGTATCTCAAAATCTGAAAATGGAACTGTCTTATGATCCAGCAATTCCACTCCTAGGTATCTACCCGGAGAAATCCAAAACTCTAATTCAAAAAACTTTATGCACCTCTATGTTTATTACAGCACTATACACAATAGGCAAGACATGGAAACAACCAAAATGCCCATTAGTAGACGACTGGATTAAGAAACTGTGGTATATTTATACAATGGCATATTACGCAGCCATAAAGAAGAAAGAAATCTTACCATTTGCAACAACATAGATGGACCTAGAGAACATTATGTTAAGTGAAATAAGTCAGACAGAGAAAGACAAATACCATATGATCTCACTTATATGTGGAATCTAAAGAAAAGAATAAGTGAATGAACTAATCAGAAATAGTTTCGGAGACATAGAGAAAAAATCGAGGGTTGCTAGATGGGAGCGGGGGTGGGGATAAGGGGGAAGGTGAGGGGTCTAGAAAGCAGTCAGTAACCACAAGATTGCCACGGGGTTACAAAAGTTAATTTGGGGAATGTAATCAATAATGCTGTAAAGATTTTGTAGGGTATCCGATGGACACTTGTCTCGTTAGGGAGACCACCTCAGGGATGATGTAGATGCCTGATCACTGCACTGTACACCTGAAGCTGAAGCTGAACAATAATGAATGTCAACTACAAATTTATATATATATATAAATATATATACACATATATATATGTATTTAGGTATGTATATACTTACAAGAAGCAGAGTACAGCATTAGGAATAGACAGTGGAAATGTATTGGCTGTGTGCGATGTCAGAGGGATAGTGGATGGGGGGCAGGGGATTGACACAGTGAAAGGGATATAAATGATAAACATCTAACTATTACTTTGTTTTGTGCACCTAAAACTAATTTTTAAAATAATAATAATAAGTAAATAAATAAAATTCAAAATATGATTGTTTACATGGAAGTGTCAGATATTATGTTCTACGCACTGAGTGATATTCAATGTGTAGATGAGCTAGAGCCTGAGTAGTGTCTTCAGAGCTGACAAAGTCCACAGTGTCTTTAAAAAATTCAGACCTTTAAATGTGCTGAGGATAACAACAGCAATAAGTAAAAGTTTCTGAACACGTCCTATACACTAAGCATTAGTCTAAATGCTTTACATAGTTCAACAAGTTAACAACATAATGGCTCACTACAGACAACACTGTTTCCATCTTATAGAAAAGATAACGTGTCACAGAAACTCTAAGAAACTTACCACAGGTTAAAATCTACAATTTGACTTAGCAAACAACCGAACTCAGGTGGTGGGATTTAGACTTGAACCTAAATGGTGCCTTAAAAGTATACTAACAAAACATTCTCTAACTGAAAAAACTTGAAACAAGTTCAAGGTTAACGACATCAAACTGCATAAAAGGGCATACACAAACATGTACATAATACTACTATTTTACTTTTATTTAAATCAAACACGATAGTGTAGAAAAAATTTAACACCATGGAATATGTTTAAGATATAATTTCAACTGCTAAAAAATATAAAACTTACTTATGAAATGATCATATCTTTTATAAAAATCATGAACTTACACATCCATACACTCATGTACACATGTATAAACCAAACAATTAACTGAAACAAGAAGTGTTGTCATTTGACATATTATGAAAGTTTTTATTCATTATCATTTTTACTCATATGTACTTCAACATCTTTGAAACAATAAAAATTTATCAATGTACAATTTGATTTTTTGAAATGTATTGTAGGTTAGTAAAACACTACAAAAAGAGAAAAGAATATAGAATACTCCAACTCTAATTTCTATAAATTACTTATTGAAACATACAAATAGAATTTTATCCATTTACATTTAGATATGTAGGCATTAACAAAAACCAAAGTTTATTGGTGTAGTCCACTCATAAAACAATGATTCAAGGTTTTCAAAATCATCAGTGTTGTATATTATTACATTAATGGGTACTTGAGAAAATTGTTATATAATTAAACAGCACGAGAAAAATGAAATTGGGGCAAAACCTTTCATGAAGCAGAAACATTTCACCAAACATTTTGATTAGCAGAAAACAGTGGATTCATTTCCTCTTAAATCAGTGGACAAAGGGGGCTGACCAGAGAGCCTGCCTAAACAAAGACCAGTAGAAGAGGGAAAAGGAGGAAAAAATAGACAGTGAGACAAAGAGTTGGAACTTTAAACTCACAAATCTAAATAGATATTGGCTAATAGCAAATGGAGGAAAGAAGATATTCCATGCAAACCTGTTCCTAAAGACAGCCAGAGTTGCTAAATTCTAGGAGACAAAACAGAGTATAAGACAAAAACTGACAAGAGGCAAACGACATTGTAATGGTAAAGGGGCCCATTCACCAGGAACATATAACAGTTATAAGTATATATGCATAAAACATTAGAGCTCCCAAATATGTGAGTTAAATGTTGACAGAAATGCAGGTAGAAATAGATACCAGCACAGTAATCCTATGAGATTTGACTACTTCAGCTTTAGGTATGGATACAACAACCAACACAAAATGAATGAGGAAACGAAACACTTGAAAAACACAATAAACCAATGGAATCTAACAGACATACACAATACTCCACCCAACATCAGCAGAAAACACATTCTTCTCAAGCACCCAGGGAATGTCCTCCATGATAGACCACATGTCAGCAACAAATAAGAAAAAATTTTTAGGAATTGGAATCATATGAATCATCTACTCCAACCACAATGAAATGAAACTAGAAACAAACAGCAGAAGGAAAACAGAAACAGCTACAAAACATAAAAAGTAAACAAGCCATTCTTAAACAATCAGTAATTAAAAGAAATCACAACAGCATTTTTTAAAAATCTGGATGAAAATACAACAGACTAAAATTTATGGGATGCAGTGATAGCAGCACAAGGAGGAACTAAGTAGTATTTACATTAAAAAGAAGAAAGACCTCAAATTAGATATCAACTTTCACACCTCCAAAAAAAAAAAAAAAGAAAGAAAGAAGAAACTAAAACAAAGTTTAGTAAAAAGATAGAAGGAAATAAGAACTACTCTATTAAAGCACAGGTAAAGAAAAGAGAAAAAAACTGAACAATCAACAAACTAAGAGTTGGTTTTTGAACAGATTCACAAATTTATAAAACCTTAACAACACTAAGGAAAAAAGAAGATTCAAATAACTCAAATCAGAAATGAAATGGGGACCATTGCAACTGATGTCACAGAAATTTTTGTAAAGGATTTTAAGAGAGTGGTATGAATGGTACTATATGAAAAAAAATTATATAACCTCAAACACGAGTACGTTCCTAAAAATATACCAGGACCAATCATGAAAAAATAAAAAATGTAAAGGAAATTCTAACAAGAGATTCAAGCAGTAATCAAAACATCCAACAAAAAATGAAACAAACCCCGAACAGATAGCTTTGCTGCAAAATTCTACCAAACACTGACAAAGGAAATAACAATAATTCTGCTAAAAGATATTACAAAAAATTCAAGAATGAAGTCTTGCAAATTCATACTATAAAGTCTGCATGATACTGATAGTAAACCCAAGAAAGGCACAAGAAAAAACCTACAGACAATATCCCCGATCAGTATTGATGCAAAGACAAAATACGAATAAACCAAATTCAACAGCACACTGACAAATTAGACAAGTGCAACTTACCACTGTAAACAAGTCAATCAATGCAACCCACCACATTAAGAGAATAAAGACAGGGGAAAAAACACATGATCTCAAGTGATACAGAAAAGGCATTTGACAAAATTCAACAACCTGTTCAGAAGCTATAAATAGTAAATTACATCAACATAATAAACACCATATTTGAAAAGCACACAGCTACCATCAAACTCAAAGGTGAATGTCTGAGAGCTTGAGCTCTAAGATGAGAAGAAAGGCAAGGATGCATACTCCCAGCACTACTATTCAAGGAAGTACTAGAAGTCTTAGCCAGAGCAATTAGACAAGAAAAAGAAATAAGACATCGAAATTTGAAATTGAAAAGAAGTTAAATTATCTTTTATGCAGATGAAAAGCTCTTACATGTAGAAAATCAGATCGCTTCTCAGTCTTTTGGCTAAGATCAAGTGTAGAAAATCAGAGAGATTCCACACATGAAAAAAGAAATGTAAAAACTGGAAAATTATGTTATGAAAGTTGCAATGAACAATCTGAAAAGATACTTAAAAAAAACAATACTTTTTACCATAGCATCACAAAGGATTATATATATAGGGAAAAAAATATAGCCAAGAACAGAAAAGACTTATGCACTGAAAACTACAAAACATTGGCACAAGAAATGAAAGTAGATAGAAATAAATAGAAAGATATACCTTACACATGGATTGCAAGACTTAATATTGTCCAAATGCCCATGATACTCAAAGTGTTCTGCAAATTTGATGGAATCCTTATCAAAATTCCAAAAGCAATTTTGACAGAAATAGAAAAAAACACACCAGAATTCATATGGAATCAAGCAAAAAGGATTCAGGAGAGCTCAAACGCTCTTGAAATAGAAGTTGGAGGCTTCACTTCTTTGGATTTGAAAACATAATAACAAAGAGTCATCAGGTCAGTGTCATAGTGGCATTACCCAGATACTTGTACATAAACCAATGGAAGAAAAGAGAATGCCCTGAAATAAACCCATGCATATACATCAAACGATTTTTGAAAAGGACCCCAAGACTACACAATGGAGAAAGGTCAGTCCCTTTAACAAATGGTGTGGGAAATCTAGATATCGACATTAAAAAAAAAAAGACACTGGAAACTTACCTATGTCAAACATAAAAAACTTCTGTGTGTCAAAGGATACAATCCACACAGTGAAAATGCTGCCCCGAGAAACAAACAGGAGAAAAAAACTACCTGAACAATTTGCATCTGTCAGACATTACACTGTATTTCCTATTTTAAAATGCATGATAGGATAAAATACCCTTTGTCACTGATATCTTTCTGTGACCTTTTCTTTCCATTCCGTCATTAACATTTTGAAGTCAGTGACTCAATAATATCAGTCAGAAAGATTTTTGTATATTGGTTCCTTTCCAGAATTTATAAGTATTTGTGCATATCAATACATGACTTATTTTTTAATTAATGTTTTTTGGGGGTGACAATTGTTAGTAAAATTACATAGGTTTCAGGTGTGCAATTCTGTAATACATCATCTATATATCACATTGTGTGTTCACCATCCAGAGTCAGTTCTTCTTCCATTATCATATATTTGATCCCATTTACCCTCATTTACTACTCCCTTACCTTCTGGTAACCAATAAACTATTGTCTGTGTCTATGAGTTTTGTTTCTTTATTTGTTTGTCTTGTTCCTTTGTTGTTTTCAGTTATATACTCCACATATCAGTGAAATCATATGGTTCTTGACTTTTTCTGCGTGATTTATTTTTGCTTAGCATTACAATCTCAAGATCAATACATAATTTCTATGAGCATCTTCCTTTACCCTATTTGACAGAGAGGTGACAGTGCATCCAGATGTGACTCCTGCACAATCCCTGTTGCCCAACCGCAGTAATGCCATGGAGCCTACACATCATCTCCAATCCAACGGCACGTGAAGCCTCTTCACAAGTCCCATGTCACTAGGTCATAGTGAGATGGAACCTACTGGAGGTGGGAGGGAGTGAGGGAAGGCCCAGGTTGAGTGTCAATAAACATGTCAGGCAGGACAATTCGGAGTCAGAGAAGATCAGCAAGTAAAAGAGCATCTCAGGAAGGACAGACACAACCACCAACCCAGGAAATGATGTAACCTGAGAAAGAGCCATTGCTGAAAGTCCTTTCTTTGCTCTTCCTCCTCCTCTGGGCTTCATCCTCAGCAACAAGTGTCTTTAGAATTCAATCTAAAAAGTTGAAAATATGCAGTTTATCAATATACCCCTCCCTGTGCCACAGCCGCAAACACAGGGGAGACCTCCCCATGCGGAAAAGACTGTGCCTGCTGCCCCTGCCACACGCGGCATTCAGGGACAGTAAACTACTCCAACACCAAGTGAGTTCCACCCACCCCTTTCTTCAGATCACGCTGCCCTCCTGGTGACGTTTTCACACACACTGCAGCAGCGGGACCTCAGCTGGCTGGCACTCCCCTTCAGATCACAGACCTGGCCCTGATCAAACCCCAAGCAGAGCAGAGCAGAGCCCCTCACCCTCACCCCAGATCTCAGCCCCCAGAAATGGAGGACCCAGAGCCTTGCTGCTCAATGACGGATACACATTCGGTCACCTGAAGCACTTTAAATGTCGTTGAGACTGGGCCCACATTGAATGTAGGAATGAAACTTTCTGGTCAAGGGAAGCAAGACATGGAATTGCAAAATGCCTCAGCAATCTAGTTGAAGTGAGATTCACCAGCACCCAGGGAAGGGGAGCCCAGCACAACTCCACCCTGATTATTTTCCGGCTTGATTGAGGCATAATTGACAAATACAAATTCCTTGTATAAAAGAGCACAACCCCATCATTTGAAATACATATACACTCTAAAATGATTATCACAATTTAATTAACACACTGATCAACTCACAATTACTGCTTTTTATGTCCAGGTGGTGAGAACACTTAGGACTTATCTCTCAGCAAATTTCAAGTATATGATACAGTGTGATTGATGATACTCACTGGGCCGTACATTAGATACTCACTAGTCCAGAACTTAAGTCATTTTACAAGTGAAATTTTGTACCTTTCGACCATCACCTCCCCATTTCCCCTGCCCCTGGTAAACATCTCTCTCCTCTCTGGTTCTCTGAGTTTGACTTTTCTCAATTCCACATATAGCGAGATCATACAATACTTATCTTACTCTATCTGGCTTAATGTACTTAACATAATGTTCTCCAGTTTCATCCATGTTGTTCATTCCTTCCTTCATCTTTATTGCTGAATGTATCATTGCGAGAAAGATTTCATTTCATTTCTGTATCCATTCACTTGTCAACAGACATTTAGGTTGATTCCACATCTAGGCTGCTGTGAATAATGCAGTAACACTCATGGCAGTGCAGATACCTCTTCAAAACATGGTATCACTTCCTTTCGATATATATCCAGAAGTGGATGCTCACTTTACTACGCATTTGCGACTCCGTTCTGTGTATGTATCACCGTATTTTCTTTATTTTTTCTATTCTGCTCATTTTCCCCTCTTCTATCCTGATGTTTTCCGTTCTCTGTATTTATTTTCACTTGTCTTAACCCCACTCAGCAATTATATACACCTGCTGTTGGTCTTTCTCCCCAACTTTTCTGATTGTCCCTACTCGCCGTGTATTTTGCCACTTTCTTCCCCACCTTGGCTCCCTATCCATTCTCCCAGTTACATTCTTTCTTTCCCAGTTATACCCCCTTCAACCTCACACTCTGCCTCACCCAGGTTGCTAGGCCTCCCTCCTGCTCTTTCTTCCTCTGCTCTCCTTCTCACTCCTTGTCTTCTCTTTCAGTCCCAGGCAACACGTGGCTCTGTGGCCCACAGATCCAACACTTTTAGCCTCTCCCCTATCTCAAGTGTCTTAAGTGCCTCACCACTGTTTTCCTGCTCCTATTGCCTACCAAGGGCCTGTCAACATAAAAAATGTACAAACCTGTAGAGAATTTTTATAAGTTTGAGCCAAACTGAGGACATATGCCAGGGAGTAAGGTTGCAAATGCTCCCAAGAATGAGTTTTGTAATTTCTTTTATGCATGTCAAAGTAAGGAGGATTACAAAAGAAGGCAGGGATGGGGGATGGATCACAGGATAGATAACGAGATATGTTGTCTCTTGGTGGGCTGCCATGCCGGGAGGGGTATTACCGTTGCAGAATCCAAGACCGCAAAGAACCCAAGCAGCACTCAGAGAGTTAGGAGAGTCAGCTTTATTACGCCGGCGGGCTCAGCGGGATCCTTCCCAAAAGACTGAGCCCCTAGCAAGGTTTTGAGCAGGTTTTTATGGGTTGGGGACTTTCTTGAGTCGGGAAGGGGTAGGTTTCGTCTGGTGATTGACTCAAGGTGTGGCTTGGAGGGGTTATCGAAGTGGGCTGGGGCTTAGGCTGGGGACTTGTCTCTCCGCTCGGGCCACCATTTTAGATCAGTTCCACGTGGCAGGGAATCATTTTAAGGTCAGTTTCCCCATCATTACCTCTGGCCTTTCAAAGGTATGTTAACCTAGATGCACAAGAACAATGGACAGGGCTGGCTTAAGAACCTTTCACTAAAGAAGTTACAGGCGTGGGGTGTGACTACCCATAATGACTCGCCCAGTTAGGGATTTATAATTTATTACAGCATCCCTTTTGCCTCCAAAGGCTACCCTACTTGCTTCACCTTCATCTCCCTGGAAATCTCTTTTTCTCTAAATGACCATTTTCTCCCCCTGCTACTTTCACTGTTACTGTCTCTTTGCAAGTCCATCACTCATTTGCCTCTGCTTTTCTAGTTCTCTCAGGGACTGTCTATTTCAGGGGCCACACATTCAGAAGGAGTAGGAGGGAACCAGTTGCCCATCTCCCCAAAGAGCACATTTCCCAGTGGGGTGAAACTTCGAATGGAAAAACATTGGGTATCACGAGGAAGATCCAGGTCACACAAACAAACACCCCACCCCCCCCAACACGTGGTCAGAAGAAGGGGGACTAAGAAGCGGTGGCCTGAGTAGAAGGACAGGACTTGAGGAAGATGGGAGACCCGGGTGTGGGGAGACTGGCTTAGGACAGGGTTGGGGTCTCCAGATTCCCAGGACCAGGGAGAGAATATGGCCTTATCTGTGGCAGGGTGACCAGTGATGCCCTAAGGACCTCTAGGGCCAGGCGGGGGGCTGTGAATCTGTAATGACAACTCAAAGGGGACTGCTTGCCTGGCACATCGAAGCCAAAAAGACACGAGTAGGAGTTTGCAGCAAAGAAAGAAAAGGTTTATTTAAGGAGTTGGCGCATAGTCCAGAGACACAGGTGAGCTAGTAGTCTCCAAAACCTGGCTCCCTGGTAGCCTCTAGCGATTGCCTTATATAAGGAAAACAATCATTAATCATGGGTGCTATGGGGGCTGGAGCTGGGGGCTCTACTGACCGGTCTGGGCTAAGGCAGGGAGCAGATGATCATGGCTTAGGTCCTGGTTCAGTCACGGCGTTGTGTCCTCCAGTGTCCAGGGGATACGGTGGTCCGTGGGGCTGTTCCGCTTTCATGCAGCCGGAGTGGAAACATAACCGAGGCCAAGGTGTTAGCTTTGTTGTGTTAAACTCGTACTCATCGTTTGAGGTTTAGTTATTATATCTTGGTCAGGGTTGATAGACCTGAAGGTTTATTCTTAAGTGAACTTGGTGTTGACCAGAACCCAATGTCCTAAGGGCTTAAGGATGAAAAGGAGGGCCCATACAGTACAGGAGCAGGCCGGAGGATCCGGGGAAAGAATGCAAGTGAGTTACAGTTCTATCTGGATAAACAAAGCAAGCTTGGATTAAAGCAGAACACATCCAAAAGCCAGGAAGTTCACATACGGTTACAAATCCACTTCACCGAATACTTTAAGGGCGCCTGACCGGCGAAGAGGTGAGTGAAGAGTTTTAAGTAGGAAAACAACGCGGAAAAGCAGAAAAGCCCGCGGGCAGGGAGCAGCCTCGGAGGCATTTCAAACTCCAAAGGAAGTGCCCGGCTCTTTTTTACAGAGGGGAGGACCTGTCGCGCGGACTTCAAGGTCCATAGCGACTCCAGACCCATGAATGAAGATGGGAGGTTGTGAAACGCAGCTTTACACTAGAAAGACGGAAACTCACCTCGGTCGGGTGACCTTCACTCTCAGGTCTCCGCTTAAGAGTCTGTTAAGAACTGGCCGCAGACACAAAGGTCGGCAATGAGAACAAAGCCTGGGCGCAGCCCGAGTGAAGGGGCAGGGCCTGCGCATGCGCGATGACTGGGCGGCAGCAAAAGGCACCTGACGTGAAGGCGGGGCAGGATGCGCATGAGCTGCCGTAGGCCAGGCCGGTGAGATGCCAGAGCTCAGCCTGAACCTGAGGAAGGGAAAAGGCCGCGGGGTGAAGGAGTGGCTGGGGCGGGGCCTGGGCTTTCGGACGCTTAGCAACGAAGGTTTCTTTTCCTGGTTTAGGAATCCTCCTGTGTCTTTAGCATGTGCTGAGGCAAAGTTGTTGCCTGCCCATTTTAAGTTGCTATTGATAGGTCGGCCAATAAAGGAATTCATAAGGTCAGGCAAGTTAAGCAAGTTTATTAAGAAAGTATATTTTATTAAGAGAAAGTCTATCGGGCTGAACAGAGCCGGCTACAGCCACGGCTGCACATCTAAAGGAGACTTGCAGCCCCGAGGGAGGGAATGAGGGTACTATAGGGGCTGTGCTGACAAAGTATCATTATTTGAACAGAAAATGCTCACTGTAAGCCAGTAGCTGTTTTGCGGCGTTTTCTGTTATCGCAAGTTTGGCTCTATCTGCAGGTGCAGGCCAACAGACATTTTGTTGTTTTCTTGCAGACATGGCACTGTCAAAGTCTCTGAGACCTAACAGTCCAGCCTTGTTTGTTACTAAAAAGGAGAGGCGCCGTTGTGTCTCTTTTCTGTAGCTGCTTCAGGCTGACCGGGGGCGGCGAGAGGAGGGGGACATCGTGGAAGGAGCTGGTAATGTTGTTGTAGGAGAAGCGTTTCACTGACAGTTCCATTTGTGAACACCTGGAGTCGGCTCTGCAGGAATTGGGTGAAAAGGCGAGGAGACAGTGATCGAAGGCTAGATCGAAAAGATAATTAGAGGCCCTAGGAAGGGGAGAAGCCACTGGCCCCAGCTCCATAAACCAGGAGCTGCACTGGCGCTTGTGGCAGTCTCTGTTTTTCTGGGCCTGGGCAAGGTTCTGTGATAGGGCCTGAAAGTGGTGTAAGGAGACTCCGAGCCCTGCTGTCCCTGTCGCTACCATGCAGAGATGCCCAGTGACACTAGGAATAAGGGAGATGGCCCTCTTTTGGGCACATTACAGTGTATGTGGGGACAGGTAGAGATTGATTATTGGGGGCTATCTGAATATCTGGAGAAAGTAAAACTAGGGTGTAGGTGCGTGTCCAGTTGGTGGGGAGGCAGGCGTATGTGGAGGTTCCGCAGAGGAAGAAGAGGCCAGAGGGACCAAGGCAGGTGAAGATGTTGAGGGAGAAGAAAGTTCCCATGTATTTTTGTGGGGAGCCTTCTTTGTCCCAAATACCGATTGTGCCCAACACTGGCCCCATGAGGGGCTGTATGGGAATGTCAGGTGTAGAGTTTTGATGTTTAAAGAGATGGAGTTTGAGTGTATCGAGGTGAAAGTCAGCTGGGTCAGATGGACTAGGTGGCTTAAGACAGGTGGATCCCTTTTAGACAGTATGGGGGAGCCAAGGGGGAGTCTAATTGAGGTCTGAGTCCTCTCCTGACAGTATAGGGTGTTGATGTTAGTTGTTCAGGTGGCGCTGAGGCTCGGACAGGAGGACAAGCGGAGGGGTTGTTGGAAGAAGGAACCTGCGGAAGATGTGGGATGAGTAAGAGAGGGTGAGATAGTGATGGTGCTATTTAGGAGACTGGGGTCTAAGGTGCCCAGGGGGCTGCTGATGGCCTGTGAGTGGGAGATGTAGACGGGGAGTCTGTGGTGTGGATGTGAGTAGAGGTACTTAGGGGGCCCACAATGGGCCTGAATTTGTCATGGGCCTTATCTAGAGCATCAGCGAAGGCTTTTAGGTATTGTGTTGCTCTGAGCTGGTATTGGCTTGGCAAGGAGTTGTGGTGAGTGGTGGATTTAGAGTGTGAGGCAGATCCACATCGAACTTTGTAGAAGAGGAAGGCAGAGGTATTGGTCCATATTTGAGCCGTTATGGGGACGGCAGCAAAGAGTTGAGTAGAGGTGGATAAGCAGAGCCAGCAGTCTTGAGTAAGTAAGGAGGGTGCCTGGTTTAGAAGATGATGAGTTAGGTTGATGGTCCGGAGGAGATAAGGGGGTAATGGTAGGGAAAGTGTTATGAGAGAGAAAAGTAATATTATGAAGGTGCCTCTGGAGTTGAGTATGTCCCCTCTGGAGTTGAGAAGACGGGTGATGGAATCCCACAGGTAATCAAAGTTTCCTTGGAGGTAAGTGTTGAAAGGAGGGCTAAAATTGACCTGTGGAGGTTAAGGGGAAAGGTGGAGATAACTGAGAGGATTTGGAGGCGGAGCGAAGGAACCAGGAGTGAGGTTGAGGGTGTTTGGTTCATGCAGCGAGGACAGGGACGGGGCAGGGGTCATCATTCATGAGTTTCCCGGTTTTTCCTCAGGAATCTTGTGAAGTCGAAGCCAGGTGGGGCTCAGGACTGAGCTGTGATATCGTGGAGCCTGACTGGTCCTGTGCAGTGGCAGGACAGGTGGTTCAGCCATTTTTTCAGCCTAGAGAAGTGAAACCAGGAGGGGTGATCCAGCAGTTTGGCTGCATGGGGGTGGTGAGAAGGACACGGAGGGCCCTTCCCCCCATGGTCATAAGTCTGAGGGGTTGAGGTCTTTGAGAAGGACCCAGTCTCCTGGGGCTTTTCTCCTGGGAAAGGAAGAGAGGAAGTGTCTTGGGGTCGGGGAAGAATGTGATCTGCATGTTCCCTAAGGATCTGCCGAACGAGACTAAGGGCTGGGAATTAGTTTTCCATTGGTGAGCTATTAGGAGGGAGGTTGTCTAGTAGGAAAGGTTTGCCATACATGAGCTCAAAAGGACTGAGGAAGGTGGGGTCCCGTGGGATGGTATGGATTTAATAAGGGAGATACAGTCAGACGTGATGGCCCTGTATGTGGGGGTGAGTTGGACTCCCAAGTAGATAACAGAGGACATAGAGAGTTGTGCCTTGTGTGGGGACACCTGGTAGCCCTTACTACCAAGGAAGTTAAGAAAGGTAGCGGTATGGCAGATAGAGAGTGAGACGGACTGCACAAAAGGAGATCATCCATGTACTGTAGGAGTGTGTTGGGAGTGAGGTTGAGAGAGGTAGGTCAGTTGCTAGGGCCTGATGGAAGAAATGGGGGCTGTCCCTGAACTCTTGGGAAGGACTGTTCATGTTAGTTGTCAGTAACATAGTGTGTTAGGGTTAGTCCAGGTAAAGGCGAAGAGGTCTTGGGAGTGAGGATGTAAGGGAATGGTAAAGAAGGCATCCTTGAGGTCCAGGACAGTGAAGTGAGTGGTATCAGGGGGATGTGAGAAAGAAGGGTATAGGGGTTGGGGATGATGGGATGCGTTGGGAGAATAGCTTGATTGATTATTCTGAGATCTTGAACGAGTCTATAGGATCAATCGAGTTGTTTGACGGGCTAGATAGGTGTGTTATATGGGGGGTAGGTAGGCCTGAGAAGACCCCTAGCTAGAAGTCAGTCGATGGTGGGCTGTAGGCCCTGTTGGTGCGTGAGAGAGGTGAGGTAGTGCAGATGGTTTGGCTAGATCACGCAGCTTGATCTTGACAGGACAGTGGTGTGAAGTGATAGAAGGCGTGGAGGGTCCCAAATAGGATCAACAAGGACAGAGGTATGGAGATCTGTATCGGGGTGTCAGAGGGGGAGAGAGCAAGGAGGAGGATGGGTTCAGAGTCAGGCGGATGAAATTGAAAGGAGACTGAATTTGGAAAGAATGTCTTGCCCTAATATTCCTATATGAAATGAGGGGCAGAAACCCAAGTTATGAAGTGCGTAAGTTAGGGCAGGGGTATTTACAGGCTGTGAGATAAGGCCGTCAACCCCAACAATGGAGATGTGGGAAGGATGAGTAGGCCCCGAAAATTTGGGGAGGGCAGAGTAGGTGGTCCTTATGTCTATTAAGAAGGAGATTGGCTTACTTACCACCTGAAGAGTTACCCTGGTCTCCGCTGTTGTGGGGCAGGAGGGAACCGGGGGCCCTGGGCTCTGTCAGTCCTCTGTGGCTAAACTAAGAAGGCTAGGAAGGTTGAGGTCGGATCCTCCTGAGGAATGGGGGACGCTGGAATGACTGGGCTCCGAAAATCCGGGCAGCCATGTCTATTGACTGAACTAAATTAGGGGTGTTGAGCTGGAAGTCAAAGTTCCGATCCAAGGGGCTGAAGGTGGTTATAGAGTCCCTCATGCGGATGGGCTGGAAGCCGTGTACAAGAGTCATCTGCAGTTTAATAGACTCGATTCTGGAAGAGATAAACTTGACAAGAAGGTTAAAAAGACATGGTCCAAATAGGAGTAGCCCAAGGAGAATGAGAAGAGGAACAGTAAAGGTGAGAGACGGGATTATAACCAGGATCCCTAAGAGTGAGACGGGGAGCCCTGCTGGGGTGTAAGTAAAGATGAAACCTAGAGCTCGGAAGAGAAAGGTAATAAAGAGCAGATCCAGGAGTCTGGGGGTAATTATGAGTGCTTATCAGTCCGGGGAGAGTGACTTGTTTGTCTGTTCGAAGAGGAGCTTCAGGTCTTCAGTTGGCTCAAAGGAACAGAAGCAATAGTCTTTCTTTTGGGGGAGTCCTGTGGAGACTTTAATAAAACAGGTTTGATTCGAAGAGAAGGGAACCCGGCTGTGTGTAGTAGTTGTGATAGTAGTTGGGGTGCTTGGGAGCTCTGGGAAGGGTCCCTTCCATTTGACTGGGCTGTTAGAGACCCCTCCCCCTCTAGGCTTTTAACAGTACTTGGTTCTTACTTCACAACATTACAACTTTAATGGACTGTAATGTGCAGAGGAGTCGGCCTGGGGGAGGTGCCAGTCCTTACATTTTGAGTGCCTGCTGGACTTTTTCCCAAGTTAATAACATAGAAAATAACAGAATTGAGGTCAGAATCCAAAGCAATGGGCAGCAATTAGAGCTGGGGCTTAGAGGTCTCCTGACAAAACATTTTAGAGTCCCTTTTAAGTCTGTCTAAGGCATAGGCCAATGGTAAGGAACAGGCTGAGTAAAATGAGCCCAAATCTAGGGGCTTTTTGTTTTTACAACTGAGTAGGTTTTAGAGGAAATAAATAGGTCCAGAGTGAGTGGTCAAGAAAGAATAAATAATGGCTTCTATATTAATCAGGAAATTAACAGGCTGACCTGCCATGTCAAGGATCACCAACAATTCCACCCCTGTGATGAGAACAGCTTGGGAGCTGCTGAGAATTTCAGGCCCAACAGTGATAACAGCCATTTGTGGGGAGGGAGTTGGTCCCTGCTCCCTTCAGAACAGGGGGCAATCCCTCCTCCAGTGTCATTTTAGTTTGCACAGGGGCACGACTGCTTTGGAGGATTAGGACACTCCTTACTCCAATGGTCTGGGCCTCCATATCCAAAGCAGCCTCCTTTTATCAGTCGTTTCCTCTTCTGGGGTGCCCTGAGGTGGCTTCAGTCCTGGGTTGTCTATAACTAGCCAAAATTCTGGCCTGTCTCTGGCCTTGTCTCTAGTCTCACTGTTCCTTTACTATTTGTTTTTCCTGCCTCGGTTGTTAAAGATATTTAAACAAATTTCCTGGCCTTCTCTAGGTTCTATGGCTTTTCATTAAGATGCAACAATGGGTCAGAATTACTATAATTTCCTGTCAGGTGAGGGAAAATATTAGACCAAGCTTAATGAATTTACCCTAACTTATCTAGGTTTTTGGTAAAAACAGTCAAATTATTTTTTTATAGTTGCTTATGTCTGACATGAGAAGGGCACATGAACACCAACAGTCCTAGAATATAGAAATTTATATAACTATTAGCAAGACTTAGTTGTTAGATTTAGGTTTGTTTGTTTTTTCAGTAACCAAGGACCTGATTAAGATAACATAAACATAGAAATTATTGTGATGGCATATAATCATTTTTTTTAAGGTAGTAAACGTTTTATAATATTAGTAGTAGACCAGTAGTCTAACAAACTTTGTCTTACTTAGCAGAGAGAGAAAACTCAACTCGAATTTTGTATTAGGTTCATAACCTTAATTTTTATTGATAACCAAAAGCAAGTAATTAACACTTTCCCTGGTAAATCGAGGAATGTATTTTGTAACCTTCAAAAATATAGGCTTTTGTAATGAAATACATAATATATTCATTAACAGATCTTAATTTATCTTTTGACATTCTTGTGACAAGAAGCCAGAAATAGATAAACTCAGACCTATCCAATAATTGATACTGCAGTATTTCGTTATTTTGAAATACCTAAATAGTTAATAACTTTTATCAATTAACGCAACTTAGTAAAACCAAGAAACCAGCTTTAGTATCAACTATTTCCTTAGATCACGTGATCCTGAGTAGTAGTTGAGTTAGTTTTTATTAATTAATATAAGCTCTTAATCTCTTTATTTTTAGCTAATCTGATATTATAAACTGGTAATACCATCCGGAAGCAAAAACATTATAATATGTATAAAACACAGACAAGTATAGACCTTAGAGACTATATGTATAAACAGAACCACCAACAATTGTAGAGAGGACCTAAGATCTTGTAGTTGTCCTTACAACTTCAGGAGGCTGTAATAAGGAGTGGGGGGACTTGCCGCCTGGATTTAAAAATGCCTCTTTTACAATTGTCACCCCAATAAATTTAAAAAATTTAAAAAAAAAAGAGAGAGATAAAAGTGCCTCTTTTTTCCTCTTCAGTTATGTCAGCCTCAAGCAGAGACAGCAGCAGCCCTTTGTTTACATTTGAGGTTATCTGTGAGACTTTGAAAGTTACTGAGAGTTAGAGAAATCTTTTAAGACTTACTTTTGTCAAGTTCCTGAAAACAGAGTTGGTGTACCAATTTTAAATACACGACTTAGGGGGCTCACAGAAGGTATAGATACAGAGCTCCCGATCAGCTTGGTGTCTAAGACACAAATAGAAAAGGCAAAAGAAAACAGAAAAGACAGACCAGAGGCAAATGAAACTAATGAGTTACATAAACTAGTACTTACAGAACTAAATCCTCCTGAAATGAGGAGCTGGAGTTTGAGGGAGAAGGTTTAGGCTGAGGGGATAGTATGGTGTGGGGCAGAGGAAGAGGGGCCCAATCTTCAGCTGGGTCAAAGGAGGGATTTTTATCTGGAGGAGGAGAAGGCTTAGAGTGGGCTAGGAGAATTTGGAAAGTGTTGCAGGTTTGGCAGAGGGAGGGTCAAGCTCGAAGGGTGAAGAAGGCCTGGAGAGAGGGAATTTCTGACCATTTTCCGTTGCGGTGACAAAAGTTATCTAAATACCTGAGAGAGGTGTAATTAAAGGTCCCATTTTGGGGCCATTGAGAGTCATTATCTAGTTTATATTGGGGCCAAGTTGTGTTATAGTAGAAAATAAGTCGTTTGGGTCAGATCTCTCCCTTGAGCCCAAGGGTGTGTAAGTTGTGGAGGAGAAAACCAAGAGGTGTAGATTTGGCAGGGACCGAATGTGAGGTAGGTCCCCATGGTTCGCAGAGATAGAGTGAGAAGGGTGAAGGGAGAGCCTCCTATTAGGAGAACAGGAGGTGGCTTCAGCCAATCCCGGTGTTCATCCTCCACAGATACAGAGAGGGGAGATCACGCCTCAGAATGAGCGTCCTCAGACTGGGAGGATCTGGGCCCCCAGGCCTGGAAGAACCTTCTAGCCTAGCACTAGGACTTGCGGAAAACTGGAGAGTCAGAAGGTCCAAGGAGAGAATAGGAGGTCTCACTCACCCGGTGTGAGAGTCTGGCCTGATGTTGTCTGGGATGTCAGCAACGGAAGGGAGAAAGTCCCGAACCTCGTCCTTACCTTATGGCAGGTGCGGCAGGTGTGGGAGGGTAGCCAGAGAGCAGATCAAGGCCTGGGGGAGGGAGAAGAGAAAGAGAAGGGGCAATCCTATACTCTCTGGCCTAAACCCTCCTGGGTGTCTGCACCAAATGATAGGTCAGCCAACAAAGGAATGTGCACAGTCAGGCAAGTTAAGAAAGTTGATTAAGAGAAAGTCTATTTTATTAAAAAAAGTCTATCGGGCTGAACAATGATAGCTACCGCCTGGGCTGCACATAAAGGAGACTTGCAGCCCCGAGGGAGGGGTTGAGGAAGGTCTTATAGGGGCTGCGCTGACAGGGTAGCACTGTTTAAACAGAAAATGTTGACTGCCTGCAAGCCAGTACCTGTTTTGCAGAGTTTTCTATTATCGCAGGTTTGGCTCTGTCTGCAGGTGCAGGCCAACAGACATTTTGTTTTCTTGCAGACATAGTGCTGTCTGTAAGTCAAGGTCTCTGAGACCTAACATTTAGAGACCTAACATTAAGTCAAGGTCTCCAACATTCAGAAAGCTAACAGCTATGTGTAACAGTTTTAAGGTAAGAGCTTAGAGTTATATGAGTCACTTGTGTTGGAAACTCAGATGTTTTCCTCTTAACAAGTTGAAAACAGTTTACATCAAAAGCTGTTTTTCCCTGCTGGTTGCACGCAAGTACTGCTACTAAGATTAAAGCAACTGGGGGGAACTAGGATCTCGGTGAGGGGGTAGACGTGAGGAGGGGATGGGATCCGGGAACATCTCTGCAGTTAAAATTAATCTAAGCAGTTTAAGCAAGAACTGCAGTTGTCTGTGGGGATTACGAACTAGAATGTCAAATACAAAGCTCTCCCTGGGTAGAATAGGCAGTTTCATACTGACACCAACAGAACGGCATTTCCTTTTCTATTCCTCATTCACCACGGAGGCCAAGACTCAACACGGCTCAGTTCCAGAGATTTTTGTAGGGAGACTGTTACCAGCATTGGGGTTCTTGGGTTCCCCAAGATAGAAATCCAGGGGAAACCTGAGAAAATTTTCCAGAC
Source organism: Rhinolophus sinicus (assembly GCF_036562045.2). Classification (NCBI taxonomy): domain Eukaryota; kingdom Metazoa; phylum Chordata; class Mammalia; order Chiroptera; family Rhinolophidae; genus Rhinolophus; species Rhinolophus sinicus. Next base: position 202,671 of record NC_133760.1, read on the forward strand.
ACATTTTATTAAGCTTATGCTTGAGCACAAGGTTGGCGGCCCAAAGAAAAGAAATGTCCTCCGAACTGACTAGGGGGCTGGCTCTGCCTGGCTGCTTTTATAAGTTTGGAACAAAAATGGGCTTGCAGGAAAGAGTGGGCTCTTTGAAAACAATGGGCTTTTTGAAAAAGGCAGGCTTCCTTTACTGCTATGTTGCCTGGTAATCATGCTCACTCCTCCAAACTGGCGCCAAGATGGTGCAGTGGTTAGTATGGCCACTCCAGGAAGATGGTAGAGTGGTCAAACCTTCAATAACTTCACATGCGGAGCAGTGGTTAGAAATCTGTATGGAAAAGTTTGGACAGGAGAAAATAATCAGCCACTTCTGCATTTTGTTTTAGGGGTGATAGGGTGGTGGCATTCTTGTGGTTGGCATATCCAGGGTTCCTCCTGGCCATCTGGCATTTTTTTCGACCCCTGGCCCAAGTCCCTGTCTCAACACTTCTGGGACATGAGACTTGAAGGACTAAGGCATGTGACACTTTAGGTCACTAAGTATTGCTTTTAAAAAAGAAACAACTTTTTGAAAATTTGTCATGAATTGCGTATATAAAATATTTGTTGTATTCCACACTTGAAATATATTACCTTCAGATACCTTTGAGATAAACTTGTTCACATCATAATATACTTAGGTCAATAATACCTAAATATAATGTAATTTCAAATTCATGATATGTTCTTTCAGAGAATAATTGGAAAGTTTATTTTTAATTTTAAAATTGTAATATATTTTACCATTTTTTTGTTTTCTATGTCTGAATGTTCTGTCAGGTGTGGATAACAAAGCTTGTAAAATATATAATCTTGATAAGACATTGAGACTTCTTTTCATCTAAAGAATCATTAATTTTGCAGTATTTTTAAGGGCATTGAGTAGGGAGGTATATTCTCTGTAAGATGAGCCCTAAAGAAAGTAAACTAAATTACTGAATATCCAACAACTTCTTGTCTACCCATAATAATTTTTAGGGCACTATCTGGCAGTCACCATCTTCTATGAAGTATGTTTTCTCTCATCCCTACTGGTGGAAGATTTCATCTATAGAAAAATGGCAAGTCAGTCTGTGTGCAACAGCAGAGCTCAGGGGAAGTGAGCTCAGTCCTGGGAACCCGGGAAAAGAGAGGGATGGGGGTAGGTTGTTTGCTTGCCTAAGAGCAGTTTATCTTCCAAAGTTTCAATTTATTTGAGTCCAAGCATTTCATTAAAATAATAAAACCAATAAAATGTTAGGGAAAAAAAACACTTTAAAGGTTTCAGAAACTGGTATCTGTTCTAAGGATACCAGAATAATGCCCTTTACAGGAAGTAACCTTTTAGAAATTTCTGTAGCATGTACAGTTATGCTCTAGTTGATCCCAAATCCTGCCAGCACCATTTCAGAATTGCCCCAGCAGACCGGAAAGGATCTATCAACTTGTATATTACAAGTTGAAAATTATTAAGGGTATAAATGATGCTCTTGAAAAGTTGAAAACTAGTTTTACTATTTGCATTTATTGTTCACATACTAGACATCCTGATTACATGTCTCTGGATGAGGTAGTGACATGGAACTTGGGAAGACAGAGGCTGCTTTGAGGTGATCATCCTCTGAAGGGATGTATACTCAGTCATGGATTAGAGACAGGGTGGAGACTGTGCTATCAGCAATGTTGGTCAGCAAGGATTATTTACGGGCCCCATCTGGTGCCCTTTCAGCTCTATAAACCAGGATTAAAGAGACTACATGTGTACTGATACATCAATGTGAACAAATGCCTAAGAAACTCTGGAAAAGAAGACTGATAGTGAAAAGTGGCTTTGCCTGATTTTATAAAGGCATTTGAAGTTAAACAACTGAATCAGTGTCTTTCTGACTCCAAAACAGGAATAATTTATAACGGAGTGGGAAGTTCAGTTTTAGAACTAAGGGATAGAGAGGGCTTTTAACACATAGTTTTATTTTTATTAAATTTGTTGGCGTGACACTAGTTAATAAACTTATATAGGTTTAAAATGTCTAATCATGTAATACATCATCTGTATATTGCATTGTGTGTTCACCCCCAAAGTCAAATTTCTTTCCATCACCATCTATTTGATCCAATTTACTCTCTTCTACCTCTCCCCATCACTTTATCCTCTGGAAACCACTAAACTCTTGTCTCTATCTATGAGCTTTTGTTTATTTGTTTGTCTTTTTTATTTGTTTCTTTCAGTTTTATAACCCACATGGCTGAAATCATATACCTCTTTACTTTTTCTGCCTTCATTTACTTAACATGATAATCTCAAGAACCATCAATGTTCTCGAGAATGGCATTATTTCACCTTTTCTTACCACAAAATGTACCACATCTTCTTTATCCAGTCATCTCCTGAAGGACATTACAGTTGTTTCCATCTCTTGGCCACTGTAAATAATGCTGCAATGAACATAAGGGTACATAGGTCGTTGCAGATAAATGTTTTCGATTTTGGGGGTAGATCCCCAGAATAGGGATTGCTGGGTCATATGATAATTCTATTCTGAATGTTTTTGAGGAAACTCCATACTGTTTTCCATAGAGGCTGTACCAATTTACCTCCCCATCAGTAGCGTATGAGGGTTCCCTTTTCTCCACAACCTCTCCAACACTTGTTATGACTGGCCTTGTCGATAATAGCCATGCTAAAAAGTGTGAGGTGGTATCTCATTGTGATTTTGATTTGCATTTCCCCAATAGCTAGTGAAGTTGAGCTTCTTTTCATATATATGTTGGCCATTTGTATATCTTCTTGGGAAAACTGTCTGTTCAGGTCCTCTGTCCATTTTTTAATTGGAATGTTTGTTTTTTCGTATGAATTCTTTAGATATTTTGGATATTAGTCCCTCATCAGAGGTTTAGTTTGCAAACATCTCCCATTTGCTTGGTTGACTATTTGGTTGATGGTTTCTTTTGCTGTGCACAAGCTATTTCCATTGATATAGTCCCATTCTCTTATTTTTGCTTTTACTTCCCTTGCTTTTAAGGTCAAATTCGTCAAGTTCTCTCTAAACCCAATGTCCATAAGTTTAGTACTTACCTTCCATGCAATTTATTGTTTCGGGTCGTTTATTTAGGTCTTTGATCCTTTTAGGGTTTTCGTGTATGGTGACAGATAGCAGTCTGGTTCCATTCTTCTGCATGGGGCTTCCCAATTTTCCCAGCACCATTTATTGAAAAGGCTGTTTTTTTCTCCATTGCATGCTTTCAGCTCCTTTTTGCAAAATCATTTGCCCATATATATGTGAATTTATTTCTGGGTTCTCAATTCTGTTCCATTGGTTTTTGTGTGTGTGTGTTTGCCAATACCATATTGTTTTGATTATTTTCACTTTGTAGTGTAATTTGAAGCCAGGGAGTGTGACACCTCCAGCCTTGATCTTTTTTCTCAGGATTGCTTTGGCTCTTTGGGATTTTTTGTGATTCCATACAAATCTGATGATTTTTTTGCTCTTTTGCTTTTCAAATTGCTACTGGGATTTTGATGGGGATTGCATTAAATCTGTATATTGCTTTGGGTTATATGGCCATTTTTAACTATGTTGATTCTTCCAATCCATAAACATGGAATATCTTTCCACTTCTTTGTGTCTTTTTCAACTGCTCTTAATAATGTCTTATAGTTTTAAGTGTATAGGTCTTTCACATCCTTGGTTAATTTTATTCCTAGGTATTTTATTCTTTCTGTTGCAATTGTGAAAGGATATTTTTTTCATTTCATTTTGTGAAATTTTATTGTTAGTACATAGGTATGCAATGGATTTTTGTACATTGATTTTGTATCCTGCAACTATACTGTATTTGTTCATTTTTTCTACTAGTGTTTTGTTGGAGTCTTCAGGTTTTCTATATAAAGAATCATGTCATCTGCAAAAACTTCTTCATTCCCAATTTGGATGCCTTTTATTTCTTTCTCTTGCCTGACTGCTCTGGCTAGGACTTCTAGTACTATGTTGACTAACAGTGGTAACAGAGGGCATCATTGTCCTGTGAGTGACCTTAGAGGAAAAGCTTTCAGTTTTGCATCTTAAAGTGTGACATTAGCTGACAGTTTGTCGTATATGGCCTTTATTATGTTGAGGTACTTTCCTACTATACCCATTTACTAAGTGTTTTTATCTTAAATGGATGCTGTATCTGGCCAAATGCTTTTCTGCATGTATTGATATCATTATATGATTTTTATCCATAATTTTGCTTATGTGGAGTATCACATTGATTGAATTGCATATGTTGAACCATCCTTGCACCCCTGGAATGAGCCCCACTTAATTGTGATATATAATCCTTTTAATGAATTGTTGTATTCAATTTGCTAGTATTATGTTTCAGAGTTTTGCACCTGTATTCATCAGAGATATTGCTCTGTAGTTTTCTTTTTTTGTGTTATCCTTCCCCAGTTTTGGTATCAGGCTAATGTTGGCCACATAAAATGAGATAGGAAATAATTGCCTCTTCAATTTTTTGGAAGCATTTAAAAGGAGAGGTATTAAATCATCTTTAAATGTTTGCTAGAATTCACTTGTGAAGCCATACGGTCCTGCACTTTTGTTTTGGGGGAGGTTTTGAATGATGATTGTTTCAGTTTCCTTACTGTTGATCAGTCTATTTAAATTTCTCCAGTTCTTCATGATTCAGTCTAGGAAAGTCATACGTTTCTAAGAAACATTGTCTGTTTCTTCTAGTGTATTGAATTTGGTGGTATATAGTCTTTCACAGTATTTTTGTATGATCCTTTGTATTTCTGTGGTAACCTTCATAACTTCTCCAATTTCATTTCTGATTCTTTTGTGTCTTTTCTTTTTTTTTTTCTTAGTGCATCTAGGCAGGGGGGGTTGTCAATTTTATTAATCTTTTCAAAGAACCAGCTTTTAGTTGCATTATTTTTTTCTATTGTCTTTCTATTCTCTATTTCATTTAATTCTGCTCTAATTTTTATTATTTCCTTCCTTGTGCTGACTTTGGGCTTAATTTGTTCTTTTTTTAGCTTTTTAAGATATAATATTACATTATTTATTTAGGACTTTTCCTATTTCTTTAGATAGGCCTGTAATGATATAAATTTCCCTCTAATCACTGCTTTCCCAGAATCCCCCAAATTTTCTATTTTCCTTTTTATTTGTTTCTATGTATCTTTTGACCTGTCCTTTTATTTCTTGTTTGACCAAGTCGGTCTTTAGTAGCATGTTATTTAATCTCCACATACTTCTATTTGTCTCGCTTTCGTTTTGCAGTTTATCTCCAATTTCAAAACATTGTGGTCAGAGAATATGCTTGGTATGATATTAATCTTCCTAAATTTGTTGAGGGTTGTTTAGTGTCCCAACATATGGTCTATCCTTGAGAATGTTTCATGTGCACTAGAGAAGAATGTATAATCTGGTGTTCTGGGATGAATGGCTCTGTAAATGTAGGTTAGGTCCATTAGTTTAATGTGTCATTTAAGGCCAATATTTCCTTATTTTCTGTTTGGATGATCAGAATGGTGTATTTACCTACCCTACTATAAATGTGCATTATTAAGTTTCTCCCTTTAGTTCTGTTAGTAGTTAATTTGTATATTTTGGTGCTCCGTGATTAGAAGCATATACATTGATAAATGTTATGTCTTCTTCGTGTACTGTCCCCTTTATTATTATGAAATGCCCGTCTTTGTCTCCTTATCTTTTTTACCTTGAAGACTGTTTCATTAGCTATAAGTATGGCTACAACTGTTTTCCTCTGAATGCCATTTGCTTGGCGTACCATTTTCCACCCTTTCATATTGAGCCTCTATTTGTCTCTTGAAGGCAACATATGGTTGAGTTTTGTTTTTTTATTCAATCTGCCACTGGTTGCCTTTATATTGGTGAGTTCAGTTCATTTACACATAGGATGATTACTGATATGAGGATTTCCTATTGCTATTTTATCTTTTGTTTTCTGGTAGCTCAATGTCTCCATTGTTTCCTTGCCCTTGTGTTTCTTTCCATTATTTTCAGTTTGGTCGTATTCTATGATTATTCCTATGTTTCCTTTTTTAAATGTCATTTGTGTCACTTCTGCATGTTTTATTTGTCTGGTTACCATTAAGTTTATGTAAAAGAAAGTTTCGTATCTATAACATCTATATCTATAGATATAGATATGGATACACATAGATAAAATATCTATATTTGGTAGTCCATTTTTTCTGCATGTATCTTATCTCCATTCCCTTTTGCAAATTCAGACCTTTACCCCTTTCCCTTTTATGTTTTTCTTGTTACCAATTATCCCTATTTATGCTGTGAATTCATTTTCAAGTTGTAGTCACTATTGTCTTCTAGTCTTTTTTTAAAAATATTTTTACCTCCTTTAACCTTTATGTTATATTTAAGTGCATAGTGTCCTACTCTGAAGAGTGGTTGCCATTTCCCATTTCTGTTACACATCTTACTCATAATTTTACGTACTTTTGTCTTTTAGTTTCAGGTATAATAACCCACTTCAGTATTTCTTGTAATGCAGGCCTTGTAATAGAAAATTCCCTCAGCTTTTGTTTGTCTGGAAAGGTCTTTATTACTTATTCATATATAAGGACAGCTTTGCTTGATACATTATTCTTGGCCAGTAATTTCTCTGTTAATTGTTTGAATATTTTATTCCACTTTCTCCAAGCATGTAGAGTTTCTGCCAAAAAATTTGATGATAATCAAATAGGAGTTCCTTTATAGGTTACCATCTCCTTTTCTTTGGCTGTCTTGAGAATTAATTTTGTCATTAATTTTTGACAATTTTAATATAATGTGCCTTGGAGAAGGCCTTTTTGAATTGAGATAATTGGCTCTCCTGCTGGTGTCTTGGATTTGAGGATCCAGTTTTTTTCATAGCTTCGGGAAGTTCTCACTGACTATATGTTTGAATAGGCTGTTCCCTTCTCCCTCTCTTCTCCTTCTGGTATATCCACTATTCTCATATTGCTCTTTCTGATAGAGCCTGATACCGTGTTTCCCCAAAAATAAGACCTAACTAGAAAATAAGCCCTAGCATGATTTTTCAGTATGACATCCCCTGAACATAAGCCCTAATGCGTCTTTTGGAGCAAAACTTAATATTAGACCCAGTCTTACTTTCGGGGAAACACAGTAGTTCCTGTAGAGTTCTTTCATTTTGTGTCTCTCTCTCTTCCATCATCTCCAGATTTTTCTGTTTGAAATCAGTTAATTCTTTCCTCCATCTGGTCAGCTCTGTTTCATAAGCTGGCTTCTTTATTCTTCATCTTCTTTATTGAGTTCTTCAGCTCCAGAATTTCTATTTGGTTCTTTTTTAAAATTTCAATCTGTTTGGTAAAGTATTCCATTTCTTCATTGATTTTATTTCTGAGTTCATTAAACTGCCTGAACTTTCTTGCATTTTGTTTTTCCATAACTGCAATCGTGAATTCTCTGTCAATTACATCATATATGTCCATCTCTTATTTCCTGGAGATTTTTCATTTTCTTTCTGAGCTGTCTTGTTACCCTGGATTTTCTGGGTATTTGATGGATTATTTCTCTGCCATGACATTTATGAGAGTGACCTCTGCACCAGATTGATAAGAATATGTCTTTCTCTTTTGTTTTCCAGTATGTGGTGTGGGAGCACAGTGTTTTATTTCCTCTTGCACACCTCCAGCTTCTTGGATCTCTGCTAGGTAGTGCAACATGCCTTGTATTCCCCCAGGAGGTGGGCTTCCCCTCTGTGACCAGGTCACCGCAGTAGGAAGGCACCAACCCCATGGGAGAATGTGGATGGCAATGGGGTTTGAGTTCCTGAAATCCCTGTGCTGCCCATGCAGCCAGAAGCAGTGTTGCACTCTCTGAGGTGTACCAGGTGCCCCCACTAGGATTAGCCATGAAGGGTAGGGGAGGGTGGGCTGGGAGAGACCTCTGGTGTGATTGTGGCTTTGTTTTCCTCCAAATAATGGCAACTTCCAGAGGTCAGCTGCCTTACCTGTGTATCTCTACCTGTCACTGGGATTAGCTGCAGTGTTGGTCTGCCCCTCAGGAACTGTCTCTCAAGTTCTCAGGGCAATAGATATTTGCTTTGTAATAGGACACCCACTACCACTATTTCTTCTGGGGCCTGCTGCTGGCTCTGGGAGGGTGGAGGTTGGCAGCCAGGCCCCATGGCTTTGTTTTCTGCCTGGCAATGAAGGCTACTAGAATGCAGCTGTCACACTTCTGTATAAATCTCTGCCCCATTTGCTGGATTCAGACATTATTAAATTCTGATCATTCAGATAGGAATGGTCAGGGCTACAGAGTGCTTCTGCAGCGTGATTCCTCCTCTCTCATGAGACCCACAGGAAGGACCGGGCTGCATCCGCAGCACCCATCTCTTCCTCCCGTTTGCCTGATTCACCCTCCTTCAGATGTTTCAACACTCGGTTCTCTCAGATGTGCATTGCACAGGGAATCCTTGTTCAATTATAGATGTTCAACTTGTTGTAACTTCATGGGAGAAATCAAGGGGACCTTTCACACCACCATTCTTCTGCTGTCACTCCATGATTAGCTCTAAAATGTAAATTAAACCTAATTTTCTAACAGTAAACATTCCGTATTCACTGCATTTCCATCTCACAAAAACCCTGGTGTTCATTTAGGGCAGGGGTGTCAAAACTGCAGCCTGTGGGCCAACTGCGGTCCACAATCCATTGTTAATTAGCCCGCAGCAAATTCCAAAAATATATTTAGTTTACTTAAATAAACCAGGTGAGGCAATATGTACTTCACCTCGAGTGAGTAGCCCGGCTGTTTGTGTATTTTACCGCATATGGCCCTTGGTAAAAAACGTTGAAAAAACTTTTGACACCCCTGATTTAGGGACTCTCATTCAGCAGGTGTTTGAAATAAAAATGGTTATATTTGAGGCAAGACCTTGGAGCTATGTAGGAGCTAATTGTAAGAGGTAAAACTATAAAACTCTTAGATGAAAACTTAAGGTTAAATCTTCATGACCTTGGCTTTCGCAGTGGATTTTTCGGTATGACACCAATAGCAAATGAGAGAAACATGAAGATAAATTGGTCTTCATCTAAATTGTTTGTGCATTAAAGGACACTATCGCATGAATGAAAACACAGTCTACCGAATCGGAGAATATAACTGCAAATCACATATTGGTAAGGGTCTACTATTATCCATGATATTTGATGAATTCCTACAACTCAACAACCAAAATAAAAAACAAACCAGTTAGAGTGGGCAAAGAACTTAAATATACACTTGTTCATAGAAGATATACAAGTGGTAAAAACAAAGCAAAACAAACAAACAAACAAAAAAACATAAAATGATGTTCACCAAAATTACTCATTTGGAAAATTCAAAATCAAAATCACAATGAAGGATCATTTGAATCCCACTAAGATGACTATAGTACAACAGAAAATAACACGTATTTAAAGATGTGGAGAAATTAGAATTCTGATACATTATTGATGAAATGGTGTAGCTGCTGTGGAAAATTGTGTGGCATGGGCGGAACAAATTTAACTATATTATCTAGTAATTCCCCTCCTGCGTTGGTGCAAAAAAGAATAGAAAACAGGTATTCAAACACATATTTGTACACAAACTTCACAGCAGCACTATTAACATTAGACAAAAGCTGGGAACAACTGAAATGTCCATCAATTGATGAATGAATAAACGCAAAGTGTTATAGTTGTACAATAGATTATTCAGCCATAAAAAATGAATTTCTTCCTGATGCACATGACACCATGGATGAAACCATGACACCACCGAAAACATTATTCTATGTGAAAAAGCCAGACACAAAAGGTCACATTTCACACGATTCCATGTACACGCAATGTCCTAAGTAAGAAAATCCATAGAGATACAAAGGATATTAGTGGTTTACAGAGAGTGCAAAAAGGGGGAAATGGGAAACAACTGCTTCGTGTAAAGGGTTTCCGTTGTGTCACATAAAAATATTTTAGAAATGATATTTGTACAAAATTCTAAATGTACTAAATGCCACTGAATTGTACTTTCACATGCCTAAACTTATATTATTTCAATTTCACTCCATTAAAAATAGGCATATGTAAAGGCCTCAACATTATCTACATGGATCAGTCAAGACACTGGCTCTGGACAGGTTAATTTCTGTGTCTCTCTGATTCTCTACTTTTCTGTCACAATGTGAACTCTCTCCTTGTCCACTGGTGAACTGTGTTTTCCTCTCAGGGGGGGTTGACACTCAAGGATGTGGCCATAGAATTTTCTCAGAAGCAGGAATGCCTGGACCCTGCTCAGCGGGCCTTGCCAGGGACGTGAAGTTGGAGAACTGCAGGAAACTGCTTCTCTCTAAAAATCGGTAACTCTGTTATCTCTGCATTTTCCCTTGTGAGTTTCTTGGGGGCCACTGACTTCCTTGTCTGCATTTCAAATCAGTTTGTGAGAGAGCCACTGAAGCTGTTTTGGTTGGGAAGGAAGTGTTCCTCATGGGGCATACTGACTCTAGACTCCCCCATCATGATTTCTGCACACTTCATGCTTGATTAGTGCCGGGTGAGTGGTGTTAGGAGTCAGGAAACCTTATGGAAAAGTTTTAGGAACATCTGATTCTGTGTTTCACCTGCATGCTTTTGATTCAGTAGTTGTGGAAGAGACCCAGCTCTCTGCAAACTTGAGACAGTCAGTTGAGCAATTTCTGAAATACTTTCTTAGACCCATCTCTAATATTGTTTCTTCTCAGCTGGACAATGTACTGTGAACGTGTTCTGGAAAAGCACAGCATATCATGTTCCATTTTTCTTTATAAATTGAAATCTCTTCTGAGCTAATTTTGATCTCTATATTGCAACAAGGAAAGAAGCCCTGGACCTGTAAAGAGAGGGGAAAATAGGGGGAAATCCAGACAGGTGGGAATGAATGGAGACATGAACACAAGGAAGAGGTCACATGGGCACAGAGTAAGCCACTCCACTGCTGGTGCGGAAAGTCTCATGAAATGGGAAAGTTCTTGGGAAATAACAGTTTGTTTCTTGGGAGCTCTCAGAGGAAGTCGAACTCAATTAACGCTGCTTTCATGAACGAGTGAATGCTTTTTCCCACACACCCTTACTCAGACACCACTGCCCTCTCTGTCCCCTCTCAAGAGGCACACAGTGAGCAGAGAATGTCCTCTCTTGAGAAGCTGCTATGTGACCTTCACTGGGAACGAGTATTTGTGTTGAGATGGAGAGTTGCGTGTACCGGACTCAGGTGAGCTTCCTTTCTCGGGCTTCATGCTGCTGGAAATGGGGTCTTAAGGCACCCACCTTAGTAGTCGTTAAAAAGGCAAATTAACTGGCCTCACCTCACACATGGGGAGGTATAACATGAGTGTGGGGACCCCAGAATCTGTTTTTCTGGGATGCTCTGTGGTTTGTAAGTGCATGAAAGTTTGATGAGCTATGGTTAGCAAAGTCATTATAAGCCTGGAGTTCCTGATGGCATCCCGTGTGGTTTTACAGCTACCATCTCCTGTATCCCACCCCCAGAGTGTCAGTCAGTCTGTGGCAGGGCACAGCATCAACGATATCTTCATGGAGTAGCCCAGGATATTTTACTGTGTGGCCAGGGTTAAACACTGGGAGGACCCAGGGCCATTTCTGTCAACTGGATTCAGGGTCTCGCCCAGGAGGAAACCTCCATGGGTGGGGCAGGGGGGGACTGCTCTGCCTAGGATTCGATAGGGGAGTCAGTATAACCCACACTCCCTAGATTGTAGCAAATTTACAGGTTATCTGTAGCAGGCAAGGAAACCCAAATATTGGGGAGGGGAAACTCACATTTTGGCCTCCATGTAGGAACTCCAGATGTGCACAGATTTTTTTCAAGCCCAATAGCAGTGGAAGTACAGTGAAACCATGCAGACCCTCACTGGCCATGGGGAGGCCTTTGGCTCACTGGGAATGTGCTAGAAGGTCCCTTGAGCAGAAGGAGAGGTATTAGAGGATGTGGGAGTAGGATCAGAGTACGACAGGATACGTTCCTCTGTGACAACAACAGAAAGAACCCTGGGCTTCTCAAAATCATTTCCATTGAAGCACATCTTCCCAAACCACACTTTAAGGTGTGCATCCCCCTTGAATCTTGGCCCTGTCATCTGTGTCATTTGCTTTGTTCATTCCCACTTACCTGGGTGGAAGCGAGTGTGTGTTCTGAGTATCTTCCCTTTATGGAGCTTTTTCTTCGCTCCAAAAATTGACAAGATCTTGATTTGAGACAGTGACACGTTTATCAGGAAAAAAGGAACATGATTCTTCCTGGGGACTCTACAATTTCCACTCAGCATTGTGCTCAGTAGAGAAGAGAGGACATTATAGAAGAATATAGAAAAAAATTTCCCCAGTTTACTGACAGCCCCTTTATAACGCTTAGTAAGCACATTCAATTTACAGATCTGAGCTCCACATCAAAGTACTAATATGGAATCAAACATAAGGCGTGGAAATTGAGGTTTAAGATTCAGGCAACAATACTTTATGACAATGAATTTCTATGATTATCCTTAACGTAAAGTGAAGGATGCAGATCACTTCACAAAAAGGGAAAGTGAAGGTCAATATAAAACACTATGGAGATTTTTTTTATTAAAGTTTTTTTTTTTATTGGGGAAGGGGAACAGGTCTTTATTGGGGAACAGTGTGTACTTCCAGGCCTTTTTTTCCAAGTCAAGTTGTTGTCCTTTCAATCTTAGTTGTGGAGGGTGCAGCTCAGCTCCAGGTCCAGTTGCCGTTTCTAGTTGCAGGGGGTGCAGCCCACCATCCCTTGTAGGAGTCGAACCAGCAACCTTGTGGTTGAGAGGATGCGCTCCAACCAACTGAGCCATCTGGGAGCTCAGCGGCAGCTCAGCTCAAGGTGCTGTGTTCAATCTTAGTTGCAGGGGGCACTGCCCACCATCCCTTGCGGGACTCGAGGAATTGAACTGGCAACCTTGTGGTTGAGAGCCCACTGGCCCATGTGGGAATCGAACCGGCAGCCTTCGGAGTTAGGAGCATGGAGCTCTAACTGCCTGAGCCACCGGGTCGGCCCCATTATGAAGATTTTACACCAACAAACCCCAAACAGCTTCCTTCAAAGAGGGTCACAAATTCAGTCATGCAAAGTAGAATCTCCCAAGAAACACTGTACAAATGAAAGAAACTGAACCGTGTGGGTGGGGTAGGACTTCTGCAAACGTCCTTCTGGCAGGGAGACAAGGTTCCTGGAGTTCTCCAACATCACGGTCCAGGTTCAAATCCTACTGAGAAGCCCAGGCATTCCCACTGCTCCTGAGAGAATTCTAAGGCCACATCCCTCAATATCTCAGTCCCTGCAGTAAATAACACATTTACCAAGTGGCCATGAACACAGTTCAAAACTTGACCAAAAATGGAAACAGAGTTAAGATAAGTGATTTTGACTCAGGTGAGTGACCTGAAATATAAAACTAGATTATTTCAACACGGTAAAATTCTCTAATATTTTTGCTAACTGAAAAAAGCGAATGGCATCCATGTAAAAACCCACCATAGGTAATCCACTTTGGGGAAGGTAAAATATGTAATTAAAGCATCAACACAGGCACACATATTTTTGAGTGTGTATATCCCATACAAGCAACTCATGGTGACTTTGAAGTGTATTTCTCAAATTATAACGTGCACAGCAATGAATTGGAGATCTTATTACAATGCAGGTTCCAATCCAGTAGTTGTGGGGTGAGGCCTGTGTTCTCCATTTCTAACAGGCTGGACACTCATGCTAATACCTCAGGTCCTAGAGTCACATTTTCTGTATCAAAGAGGCAAAACCTGATAGGAAGAATTCATTCATGACTTTGAACCGAGGCTGTCACTGCAATTACAGGTTCTCATATAATAGCAAAAAGGCTGAACAATTCTTTGTGAACATTTAATATACTACTCATTGTTCCATCAGTTTTTCATAAATTAATGCATAAAACTAACAAAAAACTAATCTGAGAACAATATTATTGCTTTTCTTTTATAAGAATATTTGTCTGATATCCAGCAAATGGTACAACCTGGGATTTTATGTAGTTTTTCTGACTTAGAATTTATTTAAAAGGAAGATATATACAAGGCCAATACACAGAGAAAATCCTAAACGAATAATCACAGCAGATTTTGTCACTGGGAAGTAATGGAAACAAGATGCTGAAATGAATTGACCAAAAAACTTTTACATTTTATGCACACATCCATATCTTTAAAAAGTAACTATGGGGACGACCTGGTGGCTCAGGCCGTTGGAGCTCTATGCTCCTAACGCCAAAGGCTGCCGGTTCGATTCCCACATGGGCCAGTGGGCTCTCAACCACAAGGTTGTGGGTTCAACTCCTTGAGTCCAGCAAGGGATGGTGGGTTCCGCCGGTTGCCAGTTCAACTCCCACAAGGGATGGTGGGCTGCGCCCCCTGCAATTAACAATGGCAACTGGACCTGGGGCTGAGCTGCGCCCTCCACAGCTACAATTGAAAGGACAAGAACTTAACTTGGAAAAAATCCTGGAAGTACACACTGTTCCCCAATAAAGACCTGTTCCCCTTCCCCAATAAAATCTTTTTTAAAAAGTAACTATGTACATGGTAAAAAGTGACACAGTGGAAAAGTTGTAATGTCACTGAAATTAAATATTTTCAATTGCATAAAATTATACATCTATTTGTGGATAAAGCTTTTTGTATTTTAAAAACACTATGGACACACCCAATGACGTAAACTCATAAAAGGCATTATTTATGAGTGTGTACTTCACTGAAAATATTTAGTTATCATTGTGCTGAGTTGTATCTTAGAATTTTAAGACACATGAACATCTATTAACTGTATGAATCTATTTTCTTCTTCTGATAATACAATGACATCATGGAGAAGAATGTATCAGACATGACTTTGGAATAAAATGGAAATATAAAGAACTGAGGCCTGACTTAGAACCTCTAGTTGTAAAAAACAGTAACTCTAATAAACAAAGGTCAAAGCCTTTATTTTCCAAAGCAAACAACAAAGACAAACTCAGAAGAAAGGAGTTTCCAGAGTAAATGTCATTCTTTATACACAACACTCAGTAAATCCCCCAAACTCTTAGTGAAAATAGGAAAACTGTTACCATTATAGAGGAAGAATGGGGCATACAGGACCTAAATCAAGTGGATGAAGGTAACATCAGCTATGAGAGGACAAATTGGTGTGAGCTGCCTGATGCACACAGATGAACATATCACCTATCTTGTTATCATTGGGGAAAAGTGAATTAGGATATGAATCTAATCACAAGGAAACAGACTCTTGAAGTACATTTCAAGCCACATGTAACTCCCATCTGCTAACCTTTAGTTTATTTTTAATAATAAGTCTTTCCTTAGCACTCTAGACAGCAGGACTCTCTTTCTATCCTATTTGTGCATTTTCTGAATCCTGGTCTCCAGCAGAGCTGATGGATCATCTAGATAGGAGCTAAACATGAAATGTCCTCCTTCACTGATATCCCAGGACCCGACCTCATCGCCAGTGCAAATCTTGGCTACCAACACATTCCTGTGTTGGACTGTCACAAAGGGAACACCTTTAATAGTTGCAGATGGATTTATGTCACAGAAAGGACGGCGTGAAGAGTGCCTCTTGAAATCTTCCCTGAAATTTACAACAAATTGAACAGCTATAATTCCACAAACGACTCCCTGCATGGCACACAGGCAAGCCTGAGACATGCAATTGGAACCATCTAAAGGTGTGAAAATCAGGTGAGCAGGGGAGGAGGGAAGTAGGAAGTGCAGACGCAGGCTTCAGAATGCAGACTGGAGTTCAGAGCTCCCTGTATTCCAGAGCTTACTACAGTCGCAGGAGAGGGAAGAATTCAGACTGCTAGTGCTCCCCTTATAGCCCACAGTCCCGCCTGTGGGATCAACATATAACACAGCTGAACCCAACATGAGGAAAGGGTGAGAATGGCAGTTTAAACCCTCACTGCCTAGCAGAGGATGGAAAACATAGGCACGGAGCCTGGTCGACACCTCGCTACACTCCCAGAGCTCACCTCAGTTTGCCCCACATCCACCCTCCCAGTGCTAACATAGGTTTTCTTTTTTCTTTTTTTTAAGCAAGGCACAGCTCAGAGTGGCCCATGAGGGAATTGAACCAGCAACCAACTGAGCTAACCGGTCACCCCCCCTCCCAGTGCTAGAAGCAGAACAGTAGCAGTAGCAGTGTCAGATCAAAAGAACAGCATATTTGCAGTTCTGAGAACTGCAGCCCGCAGCCAGGGACTCACAGACCAATTAATTCTGTGAGCAAAAGGGAGGGGACTGTAGGGGCAAGACAACTCTGCAGGTAGTCACCATTGCTCACAGCCACCTCTCACACCTCCCACCCCCAACACCCCCACCTATCTGGGCGGATCCCTGCAGGAGTAAACAGAGCCACTGAAACACACAGGTTGAATCTGGTTGCAGGAAGAGCTTTGGGACTTCAGAAGCTCTCTATATCCCCCAAGGAGGTAGTGCCCTGAGACCCAGGAGACCTGCTCACAGATCAGAAGCCCACCTTCCAGGGAAACCCCCATACACACACACACATCGTGTGAGAAGACAGAACAGTGCAAGAGAAAATATAAAGCTACAGCATGAGAGAGAATAAAACGCTGCAGTGGGAGAGAAAATAAAACATTCCACCAGCACCTACTGGAAAACAAAAGACCTTGTCCTATCAAACTGTTACAGAACCCACTCCTGTAAATGCCCAGAGAGAGAAATAATAATTCATTAATTGCCATGAATAACTGTTGCCTTACAGCTGCCAGACCATTTGTTCCCCCGTGCTCTTCCCAGGATTTCACAAGGGAGTGTCTCAGCACACTAAGGCCCGATGGAGAGATATCGGAAAAGCTCCTTTGAGGGGAAGTCTCAGCAAACTAAGACCCGATGGAATCATATCGGTCCCTCCCCTTCAATGGACTCCTTGGAGTTGTGCGTGTGTGAAGGCAAAGTACAAGCTGGAACACAATGGGAACTTTCGGAAAGACGGCCAGCAGGCTACGTAACACACAGATCTTGAGATTAACAATCTTTTACCTCCTTGGAAGTTAACCAATAAAAGCTATGTGTTGGCCCAATTCGGGGCTCAGTCCTTGAGGCTTGAGTCCCTTGGCCCCGCTTGCACTCTATTCTTGACTGCTGTCTTTTCTCAGCCCTGCGTCGCCCTTCTCGCTTCCCACAGCTCATGTCATGCTGGACGCGACAGATAACCAAGGTTAACAAGGCAACACAGAAAGAAAATGAAAAGTCTCCAGAAAATGAACTTCCAGACATGGAAATATATGACTTAAATGCCAGACAATTCAAGATTGCAGTTCTAAAAAACAACAACAACCAAAAAAACTCAATGAGATGCAAGGAAACAGACAGGCAGTTGAATGAACTCACAGACACAAAGAACAAAATGAAAATTTTACCAAAGAGATTAAAGTTAAAAAAAAAAAAAAGTAGTTGCAAGTCAGCAGTTGAAGATGTAAGAAGTCAGGACGTTGAAGTGGACAGAAGCCCTGGGACACAGGAAAGAAGTAATCTAAGGAGTTGGCCTTGACTATCGTAATAAAAAGAGAAAAACAACTAGTTGAAAACATTGGTTAACAAGGAACATAAAAAGCGAAGAAGTAAAGATTTGCAAATTCTAAATATATGACATTAATGGAAAAACAATAAGAGCCCCTCAATTGAGACATGACACATACCCGAGAACCTGCCATTTGTATCTCTTCTTCCTCCTCATACAGTGACATGGGGAGTCACACCTGCATATTGAGAATCTATATTTAAAGGCACCAACAAAGACCTTCATCTGTTACCATTCCATTAACAGGCAGGACCCTGAAATACAGAGGCCCCCCTTCCCTGTCCTTAGTCACAGGAGTCAGGGACAATGAGCTCCTACATGGAGACCAAACTGACAGTTCTATGCTGTCCTCAAACACCCTTTTCGCACAGATGCCCACAAATTCTGGTACAGATGGGGGATGTGGGGTGCATGGACGTGCCCACCTTGCAAGCCTATGTAGAGCAGACTTGAACCAAAGTATGGCTTCAATTTTATTTCTTGTGACTTTGATACATTAGCATTTGTTAAGCAGAGCTCCTTCGTTGGATGCTAAGCCCACAGTTCAACAAAATGACAGGGAAACTGAAACAGCTAAGTTTCTTATCCTCACAGGTCCTAGAGGAACGACACAGTACACCTGGAAAAGCCACATGGGAAGCCAAGGCAGGATGCACCAGAGAAGGGCACGACCCAGGGCACATGCCTTTATTAGGGTTCATGAACGAAGTGATTTGGGGTTCTCAAACTAAGCCAAGATTGGTCAATTGAAACAAAAAAACAGCAAGGTTTTGGTAAGCTTTGCAGGGGTCTATCTCAGGGGTATACAAGGTAAAGTCCCTCAGAGGCAGGGGACAGTTGCTCACAAGGGCTGCTGGAGAAGTCCTATTGAGAACTTACATTCACTTGTGAGTTGTGACCTGTTGTCTAGTGTATGCACTAGTGGGAGGGGCCAGTGTCACTTCAAGGCAACTTGGCTACACAACATGGATTCTGAGGCAGCAATATGGTAGTTTAGCTAAACTCTCTATAGCACTACAGTATCACCTTTATTGTTACCATTGAAAAGAATACAATATATAAATTATGGGGAAAATAGCCTCATATTATTTGCAGATTAAGGCCATGGGGAAAAGGGATTACTAGTGCTCTCATTCCACTGCTTCACCAAATACTGAATTGTTGATTACAACTGTGACTAAGGTGGGAGAGGTTAACATTCGTGGCAGGATAACAAGTCATTAATTACACATCAGTGTTAGTACATTAAAAAACATTTGCCTTTATTATTAAAAATATTAAGTCCACACATAGTCTAAATAAAGCATGGCAAACCACCTGTAGGACCCATGGACAAAATACAGATAACAAGTATTTAAGAAGCATTCTGGTTGTTCTGATATAACAATCTTAGAGCTCCGTTTTCCATGGGTTTGAAGACTGAGGTTCATTGTTTCAGAAATAGGGATGTACAATAATTATGCACTTAGGGATGAGTTGTTTATACTTTCTCAGGTATCTGAAGACGTCTTTATTTTAAGCACATCAAATAATATTCAACGACTGTTATCTTTTGGCTACTACAAAGACGCATCAGGATTTTAATGAACTGCTACCTATTTTCCTTCAAGAGCAATTGGTAAAATTAGTTAAAATTCAGAATGTTCCTGTCTTACATTAATGCAGAGACTGGTGCCCTGAAAACCTACTTCAGGGTGACTTACATCAATGTTCTAAGTCAACCAAACAGTATCTCCATTTAGATTTCTTCCTACATTGTGTATTACACTGCCCTCAGCCTTCCAGGGAAAAGGAGATCTGAGTGAATCCCACCCAACAAACAAGGGCTTTCAGATTTCCGAGGCAGCAACAATCAACCCATGATTAACACACACACGGTATAAAAATATAGTGTCAAGTGACTTTATAGTGGATTCACATAAATATCTATTTCCTTATGGAAAAAAGTCAAGTAATGTCAATATATACAAATACATTGAAAGTACACCTGTCCAACATCCCTCCTTTTCTTAAGTTGAAAAATACTATCAAGAATGTTTTCTAAGTTTTTTAACTTTTGCTTATTTTCTTTAAGCATTCTGATTTAGAGTAATATGTAAAGAGTGTTCTTGACTATTTTCTAATGTCAATTCTGTGATATTTCAGATTTGATTTTCAATGCACACTCTCCTACATTTTTTAAAATCTTTAAAGTTACTTTATAGGATGAATTCTGTGGGGTTTTCTGAAGTATTTTGGTCAAAAGTCTCTCATTGTACAGTACAATGTAGAGTTTCACCCCAGTAAGCATTCTCAGATATTGAGTGAAGCTGGAGGGCCACAAACAGGGTTTTCCAATTCTTCACTTTTAAGATTTCTGTCCATTATGAATTCGCATGTGTCGAGTAAGCTGTGAACAATGAATAAAGGCTTTTCCACATTCTCTACATTTGTAACGCTTCTCTCCAGTATGAATTCTCTCATGTGCAGTAAGATTTGAACGGCGGTAAAAGGCTTTGCCACATTGTTCACATTTGTAAGGTTTCTCTCCAGTATGAATTCTCACATGTGTAGTAAGTTCTGAACAGTGAATAAAGGCTTTTCCACATTCCTCACATTTGTAAGGCATCTGTCCCGTATGAATTCTCTGATGCTGAGTAAGACATGAACTCCGAAAGAAGGTTTTACCACATTCTCTACATTTGTAAGGCTTCTCTCCACTATGGATTATCTCATGTCTAGTAAGATGTGAACGCTGATTAAAGGCTTTACCACACTGTTTGCATTTGTAAGGCTTCTCTCCTGTATGGATTCTCTCATGTACAGTAAGATGTGAACGCCGAGTTAAGGCTTTGCCACATCGCTTACATTTGTAAGGTTTCTCTGCAATATGAGTTTTCTCATGTCTGGTAAGATTTGAACGCCAATTAAAGGCTCTGTCACATTCTCTACATCTGTAAGGCTTCTCTCCAGTATGGATTTTCTTACGTCTCTTTAGACTAGGTAATGGAGTAAAGACTCTCCAACATGGATTACATTTGTAAGGTTCCTCCAAGGTGTCAATATTCTCATGTTCAGTAAGATTTAAAGATCGGTTCAAAGATTTGTTACATTTACATTCCTTTGTCTTCTCTACAATATGACGGTTCTCATGTATAAGATTTGAGCGTTGATCAAAGATACTCCCACATGTACAATGTTTCTCTGGATACTGAGTTCTCTGATGCTTATTAGGATTTGACCCTTCTCTAAAGTTTTTCCAAGAGTCACTGAATTGATAACTTCTCTCTCCATTACACGTACTCTGGTAATCATTGAAGACACAAAGGACTTTAGTAAGGGTTCTAATTTCATTAAACATGTCAAGTTGTTCCCAATTACTCCATGATACTTATGGAAAGATGATGCTTGTATTCATTCATACCCTCCCACATTTTGGAAAATTACAGAATTTGGAACCAGTAGGGATTCTTTTGGGGTGAAAGAATAATGAATCCCTGGTTAAGGCATTTTTAGATTGAGGAGATTTAAATTTCTATCTTCCATTTTTATATCTCTGGATTTAGGAATTTTGGCTCAATGTTTAATCCAATCCAACATTTTAAATGAGTCAAATGATTATCGCACCATGCATTAGGGGACTTCCCAGATACTCCACATTTTCTTACACAGAATATGTATCTTTATAAAACTGTTTTCTGTCTTCACATTCAGAAATAAATTATGCTGCAAAGGTAACTCCTTACAGTGACAGTTTTTCCAAGACATCTTATATCTTTCATGTCTTTTAGCAACAGGGATTTTATTATGATTAACGGTCCCAGTTTCGTTATGTCCATCATAATCTCCCTTCGGCCCTTGATACTCCCCTCACATCCCCACTTTTTCATTAAAGGTAGATACTCAAGGTCACACCTTCGATATCTTACCAGAAGCATTCTGTGGAATGAATCTTCTATGTCCGGTTTTGGCAACAAGCCCTGGGTGTCCGCAGAAGACAGAGCTGAAAGGCAGCAAACAAATGATCACTCTTTCAACAGTCAGGTAAATTCTACCATAAAAATTTAATACTTATTATAGGACTTAGGAAGATGGCATAAAAGCAAGCACCAAAACTTCACTCCTTTGTGGCGAATACTGATAATTTCAGAAGGGAGTTAAGAGTTCACAACATACCCAGGAAAGTATAAAAAGAGAAACACTCACATCAAAGAGGGAAGAAAAGTTGCTTATATTTGCTGATAAGCTGCTAACCCTCCCTGGCACACTATGGCAATATTGTGAGAAACGCCAATTCCCAGGTTCTTCTCAGGAGGGAAATAGCTGAGCATGTTGTGTGTCCAATGGTGTCCCTTCATTGCAGCTGCCTCAGGGACTCGTTTATCTTCTGCATGACACCAAGTGCTAAGGGAATGGCAGTGCATTGTCAATGCATTGTGGTGGCCACTAACAAAAAAGGTGATTAATTGTTCAAATACCACAAAGACTACAGTACTGAAGACAAACATCAAGAATAGAAAGATACCATTGCCTCTAAACAAGAAACAGAAAACATTTTAAAGTGGAAAACTACACACAAAAAACAAAGAGAATGGGGTCGGTCGGTGGCTCAGGTTGTTGGAGCACCGTGCTCCTAACACCGAAGTTGCCGGTTGGATTCCCACATGGGCCGGTGAGCTGTACCTTCTACAGCTAAGACTGTAAACAGCCCTCCCTGGAGCTGGGTTGCTGTGAGCAGCCAGCCGGAGGTTGGTAAGAGCTGCCATGGGCTGCTGTGTGCTGCCGTGGATTACAGTGAGCTGCCACAAGTGGCCGGCAGGCAGACTGAACAGCGAACAGCCACCGTGAGCGGCCGGCAGTTGGCGAGAGCTGCAGTGAACAGCCGACCGCCGACCGGTGATTGACAGCCTCAGCCGGGGGAAGCACAAGGCTCACAATACCAGCATGGCCAGGGAGCTGTGTCCTACACAACTAGACTGAGAAACAATGGCTTGAACCGGAGTGGGGGGGTGGGAACAGGAGGCGGAAGAAGGGGGGGGGACAAAAACAAAGCAAACACACATCCTTAGAACCGATTTGACAGGCCTCAGAATTTCAGGTACAGCTGCCTTTTACATGTGTCGTCCTGTACAAAGCAAGTCCACAAAGTCAGGGATGGTAGCTGTTTCTTCCCCCAAAACTCAACATAAGATCACAAGGCATACAAAGGAACAGAAAAACATGGTCCAATCAGACAAACAAACTAAATCTCCAGACACTGGCCCTAAATGAACAGAGCTATTAATAACCTGACCAAGATTTCGAAATACACTCTCATAACTTTAAAATATTTTAAGTTACCCCCATGGTAACCAAAATATAATAGCTGTATCAGGCACACAAGCAAGTCACTGCCAAGAAAAAGTCAAAGAAAGAAAATGGAACACAGTTGAGAGGGGAAAAATGGGACAAAGAAGCTACAAAAAGGGCAAAAAGCAATCTAAAATGGTTATAGTAGTCCCTCCCTCTCATTAACTGGTGTAAATGAAAACATAAAACGCCCCCAATAAATAGACATAAGTTGGCTGAATGGATTAAAAAATAAAATCCAACACATGCTGCCTAGAAGAGACTTATATTACATGTGAGGACATAGGACATAACTAAAAGAATGGGAAAAGGTATTCCATACAAATGGTTACCAATAAAAAGCACAAGTGGCCAAACTAGCATTACAGAAATATACAATAAGTGTCAAAACTGTTACAACAAAAGAACATTATATAATAAAAGGGTCGATTCACCAAGAAGCTGTAACAATTGAATTTATGTAAAAATTGGTGCAGCAGAACAGTATGGTGGTTCATCAAAACATTAGAAACACAACTACCATATGACCTAGCAATTCCACTTCCGGACATTTATCCAAGCAGTACCAAAACACTAATTTGCAAAGATATATGTAACCCTACATCCATTGCAACCTTATTTACAGTAGACAATATGAAGTAGTAATCTATGTGTCCATTGATAGATCAATGGCTAAAGATGTGATCAATACACAAAATGGAATGTTATTCAGCCAAAAAAAAAAGAGAGGGAAATGCTGCCAGAGGCAAAATCATGGAAAGACCTACAGCGTACTAAGTGAGATAAGTCAGACAGAGAAAGACTAATAGCATACAATTTCATTACTATGTATAATCTAAAAAGTAAAAGCGAACAAACAAAACAAATCAGAAAAAGTCACGGATACAGAAAATTCACTGATAGTTGCCAGAGAAGAGAGGGCCATAGGAAGGGAAAAAAGGCGAAGGGGGTTGAGAGGTATAAACGTCTAGTTATGAAATGAGTAAGGCACGGGATGTAATGTAGCAGAGGGAATATAGTCAATGATATCGTGATACCTTTCTCAGGTGACAGATCACTTAATATATGTAAATGAAGAATCACCATGTTGTACAACTGAAACTAATATAAAATTGCATGTCAACTATACTTTAATAATAGAAATAAACAAAAAAATAAAATGGTTGACCACATTTTGGACCACAATGAAAATCTGAATATCTTTTTACTGTTTCAATTTTTGTAACAAAAACGTATTTTATTTATTTATTTATTTATTTATTTATTTATTTATTTATTTATTTTTTAAGGCAGGCACAGCTCACCGTGGCTCATGCGGGAACCAAACTGGCAATCTTGGTGCTACCAGCACTACATTCTACCCAACTGAGCTAACCGGCCACCCCTACTTTTTTATAATGCAAAAAACACCAAAATAATGGAAAATTTTTGAAAAAAAAGAGGCCATCTTAGAAGGAGCTGTACAATTAAGAATGAATTAAAAAATTTCATTAGAGTTGACATAATATTATCAAAAAATTTGTATGTAAACTCTTCTGTATCAACACATGTTTATTCCAAGAAAGAGCCCACAGCTGGAATTGGAATTTAAATGTGATTAAATATAAAGTAAACATAATTTCATACACTTCAGATTTTTATCAAGGGAAATTTTAACCAAGTTTTTGTTTTTGCAATCCGTAATATCAAGTTCTGAACTCCCACGTTTGAAATCAAATATTACAGAGCAAAAACAAACAAGTCATCCTCATCAAGAGTACAAAAGGAGAAGCCACAAACTGGGAAAGAATATTTGCAAAAGACACACCTGTAAAGGTCTGCTATGCAAAACACACAAAGAAGTCTTCATATTGATCAATAACTACCAACCCGATTAAAAAATGGACCAAAGCCCTAAACAGACAGCACACTAGACAAGATATACAGAAGGCAAAATAATATATAAAAAGATGCTCCACATCATATGTCACCAGGAAAATACATATGAAAACAACAAGAAGTAAACACACAGCAAATTAAACACCACTACACACCTATTAGGAGGGGCCAGAGCCCAGAACATGGACGACACCAAGTGCTGGTGAGGACGTGGAGCAGCAGGAACTCTCACTCACTGCTAGTGGGAACGCAAAATGCTGCAGTCTCTTGGGTACAGTTTGGTGGTTCGTACAAAGTTACACATCCTCTCACCATATTATCACGCAATTGTGCTCCTCCCTCAGCAGTTACCCACAGAGTTGAAAATGTTTATCCACCCAATAGCCTGCACGTACACGTTCACTGCAGCTTTATTCATAATTCTAAAACTAGGAAGCAACCAAGATGTCTGTAAAGAGGTGAATGGAGGAGTGAATGTGGTGCATACCGACAATGGAATATTATTCAGTGCTACAAAGAAATACAGTATCAAGCCACAAAAAGGCGTGGAGGAAACCTAAACACATATTAAGTGAAAAAAGCCAATCTAAAAAGGACATATACTCTATGATTCTAGCTATGACATTCTAGAAAAGACAAAATGACAGAGACAGTAAAAAGATCACTGAGGGCCAGGGTTTAGGGGAAGGAACGATGAACAGGCAGAGCACAGAGAATATTCAGGGCTGTGACACTACTCTGTATGACACATGTCATCATAAATGTGTCCATATGCCCAGAATGGATAGCCACACTGAACCCCAAGGTGAACTATAAACTCTGGTGGACAATGATGCATCAATATAGCTTCATCTCTGTAATAAATGTGCCGCTAGGGGGAGGAAGTCACGAAGATAAGAGGAAGGCTGTGCATGTGGGAATTCTCTGTAACTTCTACTCAATTTTGCTGTAAACCTAAAACTGCTCTTAACATAAACGTCATCCTCAGACTTCTGCTTCTCTGAACTATCTGATGTCAGTTTCATGTTTCTAGGTTTGTTATGCCTATACAAACATACACGTTTGTGCCCGCTAGTTAGAAAAACACAAGGACATATCACCTCACATCAATTAAGCAGACCACTAACAAAGAAGCACAAAATTTCAAGTGTCAGCAAAAATGTGTAAAAATTGGACACTATTAATGGTTGTATAAACTATATCAATTGGTGCAAACAGTATGAAAAAGAATATGAAGGTCTCTCAAAAGACTGAAAATAGAATTGTGCTACGATGCAACCATCCCGGTTCTGAACACATTTCCAAGACACTTCAAAGGAGGCTCTGCAAGAGCCGTGTGCACACACATGCACACTGCAGCATTACTCACAAAAGCCTGTAATACACGGAAGCAATGCAATTGGCCATCGATAGATGAATGGGCAAAGAAAATGTAGCATATACATACAATAGAATATTCAGCCTTCAAAAAGAAACAGATGCTCTCATCTAATTCAATGTAGACAAACCTTGAGGACATTTACATAAAGCTCATGAATCACAAAGACACAGATACTATAAGAGTCCACTTCCGTGAGTCACCTAAAGCAGTCCTCCTTATAGAACAAAAACAAGGGTAGCAGCCAGGGGCTTGGGGTGGAGAGAAATGAGGAAGTGGTTGTTTAATGGGTACTCGGTCAGTTTTGCAAGATGGAAATTTTCAGAGATCAGTTGCACAACAATGTGAATATACTTAACACGACTGCACTGTATGGAGGGTAGAATTTTAGTCACAGGATTTTACCAAAATTGAAAATGAAAAATAATATCTAAAACAGATACAGTTATAACACATTTCAAAAATTATCTGGACTTCAAAAAAGTGGTTCTCTCCCACAGAGAACACAAAATCATCAGTAAATAGATGTGAAATGAAGACTATTACCACAAATACTTAACTACGCAGGATAAGAAAAGTACTGTACTGACCATTAACCAAAAATATAAATAAATAAACAAGATGAGTCAGGCATATGCCTGATTGGTATGTGAACCAAACCACCCATTGTCTTACATGGACTGAGGTGAAAACTGTCATTGACATTCAAAGCATCTAAATAACAACCAAGAATGTAAGTAACTAAATTTGAGGAAACTACCATAAAAAAAGCATTGTTATGGAATTGCAAAATGAGAATAAGAGATAATGTATCCAGAACTGTGAACACTACACAGATGTACTATTGAAAAGAATCCTTCTGTAGAACTCAGCTTCCACCCTGAGTGTGGCCCCATGAACAGCAAGCATTCTGAATCATTGGAATATGTGTTGTAGGGCAGGAAAATTTCACAGACAATGCACTGGAATCATTCATCAATAGCTTTAATGAAAAATTTAATAAATAAGCATGTAAATAACATTAGAAAAATTTATAAGATTATAAATACATTGCTGCTATTCTCACAGATATAAACTGTAATCCATCAAACAGAGAACAACAAAAAACCATTTCTAAAAAAAGAAACAAGAAAAAAGTAAAATATCACAGAATGAGTGATATATAAAATCAACATTTGAGATTAAAGTACACCATCATTGAGAGACATGCTGAGGAAGGCAGATAACAAACCTCATGATTACTTTCCACCTGAAGTAAACTGAAATTGAGGAAGCAAACATTTCCTGAAATATGGGAACCTAGTAATTCTACAACTCACTTCTTACCAAAGGAGTTCATTCGAGCACGTTATATCAGCACTGCTACAACTAAAACCACTAATCTGACAAAATCTAATCAGAGAGTGAAAACATACAAAACAGGCCCAGGCAGCTTTGAACTGAACAAGACAGACTTATAACATGACAGTCATTAATAAATCAGGGAACAATGGCGACCTTCCTACATGGTGGGCAATGTTCTGAGCTCCCCTAAGGCATGAATTCATTTAACAATTCTGTGAGGTAAACATATACATTAAACTATTCTAACATAAAGGAATTTGGGAGTACAGACTTGAAATTTCTAATGTTAGTTCACACAAAGCAAAAAGGACATTTTGAAATGAAACTAAGATTGACGGTTTCTCACTTTAGGGAGGTGCCTTGTGCTGAGATGAAATTACTGGGTCTGAACTTTGTAGGGTCATATTTGAAGCCTCCTTAGGATTAGAAATTATAAAGCAGAAAATGTGTGACATGTGTCTCCAGTGCCCCTGGGATTTCTGCTCCAAATTCCAGGAACTCCACCATTTGCTTCACAGACTTCTTACAAGAGGCAAGAACGGAACATTAAAAATGGCTTCAGAGAGAATTCCTCAGCTAGAGCAGATTTTCCCCGGCCCTGGACGCAATGGAACAATAGCCAGACCACGGTGATGCCCACAGTCCAGGGGGAGGACTTCAGCCCTCACTGCAATGGGACCCAGATCACGGAGCAGGAGGACCGTCCCTAGAGGA
This sequence comes from Rhinolophus sinicus, assembly GCF_036562045.2. Taxonomy (NCBI): domain Eukaryota; kingdom Metazoa; phylum Chordata; class Mammalia; order Chiroptera; family Rhinolophidae; genus Rhinolophus; species Rhinolophus sinicus. The sequence goes on from NC_133760.1 coordinate 230,979, forward strand.
TGTAGGAGCACGGGACGTGTTGGACAGGACTGTCCCTCTGTGACAGCAACAGACAGAAACCTGGGCTTCTCACATCCTTTCCACTGAAGCGGAGCTTCCCAAACCACATCTTAAGGTCTGGCTCCTCCAGGACCTTTGGGCCTCTCACCTGTGTCATCTGCCTCCTTCATTCCCACCTACCTGGGTGGATGGACACTGTCTTTTTTCGCTTCACATCCCAGGCCTCCTTCATTCTCTCCAAAACGGTGACAATGTCTGGCTTAGAGACAGCAAGACCTGTTTATTAGAAAAAGGAACACAGGTTTTGATGGAAATTCTCCAATTTCCAATCCAGTATGTGCTCAGCTAAGAAGAGAGAACCTTGCAGAAAATTAGAATATTCTAGGAAAGGATGACCCCAAAACACTCTTTTCTGACAGCACCTTTACTAGACAACTTGGAACGTTTTCAGATCATGAGTTTCACTCCAAGGGCATCATGAAGACTCCTTTTCTACACCAGCAAACCCCCAGTTTGTTCCTCAGAGCCAGGATCTGAAACTCTACCACACAAAGCAGAAGCTCCCAGGAGACGCTGTACTGATGAAGGAAACACAACCCTGCGGTGGGGTAGGAGTTCTGGAAGGAAGTCACCCTCACCCAGGGAGCACAGGTTCCTGTAGTTCTCCAGCATCACATCCACGTACAGTTTCCGCTCAGCTGGGTGCAGACATTCCCACTCCTCCTGAGAGAAATCTATGGCCACATCCCTGAATGTCAACCGTCCCTGAAACAAAAGACACATTTACCACGTGGCCACAGGCAAGGTCATAATGTGACTCAATATGAAAACAGAGTTAAGAGAACTGGTTTTGACCTAGGAGAGTATCTAGAATTAAACAGTAAGGTCACTGACAGTAATATTCTGTAATATATTTTCTAACTGTGAGATAGGAGGATGACGTATGATCCACAAACGAGAGACTTTCCTTTTCCAGAAGATAAATTTTCAGGCATCAACACATGCATATGGATTTTTGAGTGTTGTATAACACAGGATACACTGTGTACATTTCTTGGCTGGAAATGTCATGGTGAGTTAGAAATGCAAAACACTTCTCAAATTTCACGTGGACAACAAGGAACTGGACTGTTGTAAAAATGCCGATTCTGACTGAGGAGTCCTAGGGTGGGGCCTGAGTTTCCACATTTAACAAAATCACTTTTGACTAGTGACACCAATGTCTCTGGTCCATGTCACACTGTTAAATAGCACAGAAGAAGGAAACAGGGAAAATTCATACATGACTTTGAACTGACAGAGTTTTATGGAATTTACACTTTTCATAGAAGCATAGCAACACAGTTCTTTAGGAAAACTACTGTATACTACAGAGTGTTCTGTTTTTTATATATTAATTTATAATGCACATAAGTAATCTGAGAACAGTATTATTGTTCCTCTTCTATGAGAATATTTTCTGAAGCATCCAATAAATGGTAGAGCTTGGGTTTTACTCCAAACTATCTGTAGAACATACCAAAAAAGGACAGAAACCAATATGCACAGACAAATCTCATGAACGTTCATAGCAGTTCCATAACTCTGAAGGAGAGAAACACCTTAAGCAAGTAAGAAGAAAGAATAGCTCAAATAGTATTAACATTTTATGGACACAGACATATGGGGACTGTGTGCACACCAAAAGTGACAGAGAAGGAAATTTTCACATCACTGAAATAACAATGATTTATTCTGAAAATCATTTTTAATTCCTTTTTTTGTGGATGATACTCTGTATTTTATTAACTCAATAGGGAGAGAACGCACAATAACAAAAGTTAGAGCTGCTATTTCTTTGGAAAAAATTGGGTGTCATTTGTGCTGAGCTATACATTAAAATTTACCACAGTAGAACACCTTAATAATATGATTCTTGTAAACTTTCTTGAAAACACAAAAAGTGACGAAGTAAAGAATGTCTGTGACATGAGTGTGGAACATAATTAAAATGGACAGAAACAAGGCCTCATTGAAGACTCCACTTCAAAAGCCAATTCTCTCTAGTAAAGAAAGCTGAGGGCCTTCATTTTCCAAAGCAGAGAAACTAAGAAAAAAGGGAGTTTCCAGAAGAAATGTGATGGTTTTTGCACATCTCTCTATAAATCCACCCCGACCATTATTAATGATAAAGAAAAAAATGTTAACTTTATAATGAAGACAGAAGACAGGACCTCAACCAGGTGAAAATCAGCAAACCCCAGTTTGTTCCTCAGAGCCGGGATCTGAAACTCTACCACACAAAGCAGAAGCTCCCAGGAGACGCTGTACTGATGAAGAAAACATGACCCTGCGGTGGGGTAGGAGTTCTGGAAGGAAGTCACCCTCACCTACCTCACCCTCACCTCACTAATCAGGTGGAAGGAACAAGTGGGTATCAGCTGACCGAGGCACACGGAAGGACACACCATCACTGCTGTGATGTTACCGGCACAAACGAACAAATAAGGAAATCATAATCATAATGTGATCATAAAAACATTAGTTTTAGGCAAATTTCAATGCACATATAGCTCCCCAGTTCTGTAACTCTAATAGTGCATTTAAATAGTAAGTCAATATTACCAATCTAGTGAGCAAGTCTCTTACAATTACTCTTTCTATTTCAGAACTTTCCAGGCTATTCTGTGCACTGAGGCATCCTGGTGTTCATGGACATTCTTACCCCTGTTCTACAGCCCTGATGCTGCAGTCACAGGACATACACCTACACCTCCCTTCAGGACATCAAGCATCTGACCCCACCCAATAGGGACCTTGGACACAACCCCTTTCCCAGGTGGATTTTATCAGTAGTTGAGGGACAGTAATCATGGTGAGAATTCCTCATCTCCTCAGGGAGCCTTAATGGAGAGAATGTAGAGAAGGCTCTGGAAGAAAAGAGACGAGAGTTCTACAGAGCTGACCTTGACTCTCATGAGAAGAAAAATAAAAAGTAAGTAGTTGAAAAGAAACTCACTAGGCAGGAATGTCAGAAGTAGAGAGTTAAATGTGGCAGGTTCTAAAACCACAGATTTTAGGAGGAAAAGCTCACACAGCCTCGGCCCCAGGGCGGAACGCTTACCTGAGAAGCAGCCATTTTGTCCTCGTCCTCCTCCTGCTCTGGGTTGTTTCCTCAGGTGATGTTCTGGGGAGGAATCACTCCTGCATCTTGAGAATGTGCCTTCAAGAGGGTCCATACAGCCCCTAACCCCACCTCCATCTGCTTCCCCCAAATTGAGGGCTTGAAATGCTGATAAGGTCGCCCTCTCCTGTCCTTTGTCCCAGGACACAGTCAGGAACCATGAGCACCTAAAATGAAGACAGAACTGAGTTTTTTCTTTCCTGTCTTCACGTGCCCTCCCCTCACACAGGCACCCACCCATTCCCATACCAATGAGAACGTGGGCTGCTCTCCTGGCCCCCAAAACCCAACACAGCACCCCATTACCTCCCCTGTCCAAAGTCTGCTCTCAACTCTCAGAACTGTGTCCAGGAGCCCCCAGCTAGTCCCTGGCCTGACCTTAGAGTCGCATGAACACCTCACTAATACAATGATGCTCCACCCAGACGATTTGTCCTACTCCCAAGGGGAGGGCACAGGTCACATCACTCCTTGAAATCCCCAGGTGACATAGGAGGAACCAGATGGGAACCTTTTAGCTGCAATGAACATGCAGGTCCCTGGGGGATCAGGGCCCATTCTAAGGAGTTATCTTTCTGGAGGTCTGCAGGGGGCCCAGGAAATGGCAACTTTAAGTCTCCCTGGGGGAGCTGACTTGCTCCCCAGACCTGTTTCCTGTCACACTGGGCTACAGATCTCAGACTCTGCACACCTGATAGCTTTAGGGAGTGTGAGGGGTTGGGGAGGAAACTTCTACAAGGGCTGGCTACCTAGGTGGATTTCTTTCGTCTTTTCCAGGAAATCACAGAGAATTAGTTACAAACTGTAAAATAATGAACACACATTTTGGTGCTGAAAACTCGAAAAAAGGGTTAACTATGGAAATACACTGATCAAATTACTTCACCGTGAATAGATGGGCTCCATGGGAACCAAGTTTCGGTCCACCCCATCTCCATCCGTCCACATTTTCAGAGAATAGACAAGAAGGACTTGAGGGGACAGCTACTTGGTAGCTCCCAGCTCACTAACAAAACACTTAAAAGGAAGACAAAAGCTGCTGAATATCACACTAACTCACCAAACTAGGTTCAACACAAACATCCTCACCAAATACACACTGAAGTAGCCTAATATTATTAATAAGTACCAATGGATGTTTCAACATGATGAAGGGTAGAAAGAATGCAGGGTTCATTATCTAAACCAGACACAATGTTATTAGAAGGGAAATCGATTTGACTTTTTTTTTTAACTGAAATGACTTGTAGGGTCAAAGTTTAAAAAAAAAAATGAGACTACAACATATTTAGGAAAGAATGATAAGAGCTGGTAATGAGATGTCACCAAAGCTTATTTTGACAGTTAATGACTACTTAGAAAAAAGCAGATTCAACAGACTGATATTTAACTCAATGTGCTTTTCAAAGAAAAACAATGAATCAAATGTAAGAGAACTAGAAAGTAAAAAGTAAATTCCATGTAAAAGAATACCCAATGCTTTAATATTCCTTGAAGAACCATCATGTGGTGACAGACTCAGTCATTTCTTGTCCCAGGTCACGTCCCTCAAGCCATCCCAGCAAATGATAAGGGACCCATAACTGACTGATTAATTATTAAACGCACAAGCATTAGAAACTGGAGTTTTGTACTTCTCATTCTCATCTGTGTGACTGAAAATGCAGCACGTGTAAAATTAAATTGATTATAAAGCCACAAATCAATATATCATGACTTGATCACCCACATCCCACCTGCTCATCACTCAACCAGCTGGGGGCTCCCCTTCTTCGTCTGCTATTAGGTATTCCTGTCTATGGTCTGTGTGTCCCTCTCCACCCCCATTCTCTCCACAGCTGTCCTCTCCTGCGTCCCCTCTCCTCTCCTGCCTCCTCTCTCCTCTCCTGATTTCTCCCCTTGCCTCGATTCCCTTCCCTGTCCCTGTTTCTTGAGACTCTTGAAACCCATTTCAACCTCAGTTGCTCCTTCTAATCTGATTGCTCCCCATCTCCATGTATTTCTGCCTCTTTCTCCCTTCCTTATTCCCCTCCTCTTCCCGTGACACTGTCTGTCCTGTTACACCCCTGTGTCGGGACTCACTGACACCCCCAGCTTAGCTCAGGGAGGCTTCTTGCTGTGCTGTCAACCCCCAACCCCTTTCAGTTCCTGCACTCGGCTCCCCTAACTCTTCTCCTAACCCCTCTCTCCTCTAAAGTGCCTTGTCCTTTGTTGCCCCCACTTCTGCTAACCAGGGGCCCCTCTCCCTTTAGGTTCCCCTTCATCTCTCTGGAGCTCCCCCTTCCCTCCGTATTTCTCCATTTTCTTTCTCCTCTGGCTACTTCTCCGAGTCACTCGTTCTGTCTTACCGTCGCGTTACAAGTCCCTCCCACATCCTGTTTTGCCTCCTCTTTACCGACCCGCACTGACCGTTCTGCCCTCTCACCTGTCTGTTCCTCTCTCATCTGTCTCCTTCTCGTGACCCCCTCACACCCTCGTTCTGCCGCTTTCCTGGCCGGCCCTTCAGTCCCCGCTCACACAAAGCCCCTCCCCACGAGAGGGGGTGACCTGGTGACACCCCGCGGTGTTCCCTCCCAAATCCCATCCCCCTGAACAGTGTGCTCTACCTGGGATTCGGGGCCTCTTATTAAACTGGGGCGAGGGGGGTTGCAGGCGGCGGAGGGTCTGCAGAACCCCAGCCCCGGGGGGAGGCGGGGCTCCAGGGGCCGCGTGGCGGGGCTGGGGGAGGGGCGCCAACGGCCGGACTCCATCTCCCGAGTCCATCTCCCAGGACTTCACGCCGCGCGTGGGGGGCTGCCCGGTGGAGGGTTTTAAGCAGGAAAACAACGCGGCCGGCGGGGTCTAAGGGCCCGAAGGCGGAGAGACCAGAGGGAGGACGGCCTCAGTTTACCCGGAAACCCCCGCGGACCCTCCAACCGGCAGCGAAAAGCTCTGTTATCTTGACGTCTCCCCAGGACGCGGGACTCACCGCTGTGGGGGGCGCTGGTGCGGGGACTTCAACGTCCGTAGTGACCGCCCAGGCGTCACGTGTGCGGGACCGTGGACTGAGACGCCCAGGTTTAAACTACGAAAACTGAAAGTCACGGCGCCAACCGGACCTTCTCGCTGCTTTAGCCGCTTCCGGGTCTGCAACAAACTCTGCGGGGACGCGACGTGAAAACCTGGGCCGCAGGCGGGACCTGTGAGAAGCCCTAAGGTTTCGGGCGGGCGGGAATTGTGGCCTGTAATGGGCGGGGCCCGCGGGAGGGAGGACGGGACCGGGGACGCGGTGGGGCCAGAGCGGGGCGTGGCGGGCTTTCCTACGCTTCGCTCTCATTGGTTATAGACTATAGTTGTTCGTTAGCTTTGTAGTTTGGATACAAATATCTTTCCCACCCACATTATATTTTTAAGATTTCTCTTAGATGTATATTTACTGATGTTAGTAATGCTTGACTCTCGGTTTAATATGTAGCAGAATTCATTATATTTTAAGATCTCCCTGGGTATGAGTTTCTGATGATTAGTAAAAATTCGTCGTGCCTAAAGACCTTCCAAGTTAATTATATTTGCAAGTTTTTCTCTAATATGTATACCTGTGATATTTGGTTATAAATGAAGAATGGATCAAAACTTTCCCATCTTTATTGTAAATGTTGGTTTTGATACTGAGAAGGATCCTTTCCAATTGTGAAAACTGATGAACTATTTAGACAGATTTTTTTAACTCGATTGGAGTTATAATATCCAACCTCAGTTTATCCTGATTTAAATCCAGTCCTTTTATCAAACCATCTCATGCATTTTTTTCCTGAACATGTTGTTATTGTTGTTGTTTTAATAGAATGTTTGGAATAGATTTGGGGATCTTTCAAAAGTAGATTATAGAGATTATATGGGATTATGTAATATTGCCAACCAGCCATGCTGGCATGAAAGAGATTTCAACTTGGACTGCCATATTCACAAGCAAATAAATATATGGCTGGTGGAACATTTCATCAAACTCAAAACAGTTGGGGAAAAGCCAGTTATAGATGAAAGTCAAGAATTCTCATCTTGTTTATGGGGAAATTTGTTGCTTGTAAAATTTACAAGGGAGTGAAATGAACATATTCATGTGGAGACAGAGGATTTCCTCAATCAATACAAAAATTTGACATGTCTTCTTGTAATATCATTATAAAACACATGCCAATTCTTAGATTATTAAAGATGTCAAAATAATTGAAGACTTCAAAAACTTGAAAAAAACAGGAATTAGTTTAACCTGGTGAATTAAACTTTATGTCATGAAAACAGAGACTGTACATTTGTAAGCACACATAAAACATAATATTTACCTCTATGAAACTTAAAAATCTGGGTTTAGTTAAGGAGAGACTTTATAGCGAATATTATTATTCTAAAGACAATCCTCTGAGTACAAGATCTACAAGGGTCTCACAACGCAGACAAAAGGGCTTTTCTTTTATAGGGAGGGATCAACAAGGCTAGAAAGAATACATGAAACAAAATATAAAGAGACCCAAAGATTAAAAAAAAAGCTGATGGTTGCAAATCGTGAGTGGGGTGGGGAATGGGAATAAGAAAATAAAACTGAAAAACAAAAAATGTATTATAAGAAAAGGGGAAATGAAATCTTTAAAAACAGTAACATGATTGTTCGTGGAGGTGGTGGGGTAAAGTATTCTAGATCCTCATCATGATTGGAAGTTAAAATTACAGAACTCAGAAAAATATGTAATTCAAAGATATGTTAAAATGTTAAAGGTAGTATCAAAGAAAAAATCCAAACAACAAAAAAATCAGGGGGGAAAATGATGCAAAATAAAAGCATGGAAAAAAGACAAGTCATATGCACACTATTCAAAAGAAAATAGTTATATTAAGATCAAAGTAGATCAGAGGACAAATACTATGGCCAGGGATAATGAATTCTATTTCACAATCATAAAGGAATAAATTCATCACAAGGACATGACAATCATGAACCATGCACCAAGCAGCAGAACTTGCAGACCCCTGAAAAAAGTCACTGGGCTTTCGGGTGGCCCAATGGCTCAGTTGGTTAAAGTGCGAGCTCTCAACAAGGTTGCCAGTTCAATTTCCGCATGGGATGGTGGGCTGTGCCCCCTGCAACTAAAGATTGAAAATGGTGACTAGACTTGTAGCTGAGCTGCGCCCTCCACAACTAGACTGAAGGACAATGACTAGAAGCTGATGGGCCCTGGAGAAACATACTGTTCCCCAATAAAATTTTTAAAACAAAGTTTATTTCTTAAAAAAAATTCACTTGGCTTTAATGAGAAAAAAATGCAATCCACACTAATGTTCAGAGATTCTCATGCCCCCTCTCTCCATAATACATAGATCAATTAGAAAAAAAAAATGAGTACCTACAAGATTCTAACAATGATATTGATAATAAATCAATGAAATTGACATTTATAGAACTATGAGATAACATAGTCTATGCCCCTGGGTCCTGGCACAGAGCTCCTGAAAGCCTTGTGATTTCCTGAGGGATAAGAGCACTAGGAGCATCTTTTGTTCTATTGAGGCAACTCAGGGTCGGCTCTTCCATGGGGACTCGCCACCAGAAAGACCACGCCATGATTAAAAGCATGGGTTCTTCAGCCCCACCTTCACACCCCAGAGAGAAAGAGGGGCTAGAAATTAATTTACAATTTGTTCATACCTACACGAGGAAGCAGCCATACAATCCCAAAAGTTGGCGGTTCGAAGAGGGTAAACACATCCACACCCAGATAGTGATGCACTCCAATTTCATGGGGACATAAACTCCTGTGCTGGGGACCCTCCCAGACCTGGCCTTATGTATCTCTTCATCTGACTGTCCATCTGTATTATCACAACCTTTAATAAACTGGACATCTGTGAGCCTATTTAACACATTAATTGAACCCAAGGTGAGAGCTGTTGAAACCTCCCATCTATAGCAATTTGGTCAGAAGCACTGGTTATGATCTGATTATCGACTCACATCTGCGTTAGAGGCAGGAGGGTCAGTCTATGGGACTGAGCTCTTAACCTGTGAAATCCAGGCCATTAGAGTCAGAATTGCATTAACATGTAGGATACCCAGCTGGTGTCCTAGAGAATTGCTTGGTGTAGGGGAAAACTTCCACATATTTGCTGACCATGAGTGTTGGAAGTGAAGTATTCTGGGTGAGTGCTAGTACTGTGACAATAAAGGGGACACAGAGGACGGAAACACTCAGTAGGGAAGAACTGGATTTTTCTGACACAGGAAATGGAAAACTGAGGTCTTCCTTCACAAGAACACTGCACCAACCAAGAAAATTATACACAATCTTCAAAAATATACATAGTACTAAACCAAGACAAACTATATTCTTGGCTATGTGAAATGTAATCTAAATAAGTGAGAACAGAACATATCAATATTTGTAAATTGCCACTAAGAAAGAAATTATAAATAGCACTATTCAAAAAGAGATGGCAATTGAACCAAACACCTATAAGATAAGGGTTCTTTTATTTAATTTGTTTGTTTGTTTTGGTTTTCTGTACACCATTGGGAACGTCCTGCCTGTAAAGTGATGTAAGTTGAAGACAGCTCATCTGGTACTGAGGCTGACTTAGGTGAAGGCAGCAGGTTAACACGGGCAAGGTGCATGAGGTCATTTATAAACATTTGATTACGATAAACCAGTTGAAAATGTTGTAATGGAGAACACATAGTCCACTGAGGGCTGTCAGACAATGAAAGGCAATACATTCCCTGATGAATTAAAAATACATGGACATTCTACTGGAAATAGAAGTAGTAAAATGAAAGGAATGATGGTAATAATATAGGAAGGGAATTCTTGAAATCAAGATTTCAGAGGTGGTACAATTACTGGAGATAAAGCACTCCCATCTATAACTTTGACATTGGGAGATTAAGATGGGTACAATAAAATGTCATTGAAAACAAAACAAAAATTTTAATTAAAAAAAAAGGAATGTCATTGAAGTACCAGACAACTTTCTAGAAGTTTTGCTATGGTAACACATACTATTGAATTCTCTTTGGCTTACAAGAAACCTTTATTTCTTCCTCATACTATATCTATATATCATATACCGTATACCTAAGTGAAGTTTAATGTTAAAGAACAGAGATGTATACTCTTACAGGAGGATGATAATTGGAAATAATGTTACTATATGGCAGTCCAGCTTCCATCAGAAATAATTTGTCCCTCCTTTCTTCACACAAAATACATTTACTTCTGTCCCAAAAGAAATGTTAAAAAGTTCTATCTACATATGACTTCAATCACAAATGAGTATCTTATCAGGGTTTTATGAGATTCCCCCAATTCAAAGCCCTATATGGAGTCCTTGTCACAAAACACATTATGGTGGAACACAGAAATAACACGTCAATAAACCCTCCCATTCAGAAAACAAAAAGAAAGGAGGAACACCATAGCCTCTGGTGCACAGCAAATGTGCGATTTTGCTGGGTAGAATGGAGTGCGGGCCCTAGTCCACGGGGGCGGGAATGAGGAAGGAGCCTTTCTTTTTTTCTTTATTGGGGAAGGGGAACAGGACTTTATTGGGGAACAGTGTGTACTTCCAGGACTTTTTTCCAAGTCAAGTTGTTGTCTTTTCAATCTTAGTTGTGGAGGGTGCCGTTCAGCTTCAAGTTGTTGTCCTTTCAGTCTTAGTTGTGGAGGGCACAGCTCAGCTCCAGGTCCAGTTGCCATTGCTAGTGGCAGGGGGCATAGCCCACCATCCCTTGGAGTCGAAACCGGCAACCTTGTGGTTGAGAGCCTAGTGGCCCATGTGGGAATCGAACCAGCAGCCTTCGGAGTTAGGAGCATGGAGCTCTAATCAGCTGAGCCACCGGGCCGGCTCAGGAAGGATCCTTTCTTGACTCCAGTTCTCCCATGAGTGAATATCCAGTCCTTCTGTTTCTTGTTTCTGACATCACCTAGTCACATCTAACACAAGATTAGCAGCTTTACCTCAGCTACATCCTTCTCATAAACAGTTATAGTTCCAAAGAACATTGTAAGTCCATCAGGTCAGCATTTTGATAGGACAAGTTTGTACAACACTCAACAGTGCAACAGGTCATTAAAAAATAGCACTTTGTAGAACCAGGAAAGATGGCAGATTAGGTAAATGCTATGCCTACTGCATCCAGGGATCACACCAAAATTACAAATAAATTATAGAACAATCAACCTCAAGATCATCTGAACACCAGCTGAACAGAACCACTATAACTAAGGATATAAAGAAGAGGCCACATTAAGACTGGTAGGAGGGACGGAGGCGTGAAATGCACTGACCCCAAACCGACAGATAGCAGTTAAATGCTGGGACGGACACCTCAGTGGCAGAGGTCCCCCCTGAAGAGGGACAGGTCCCAGCCCCATGCTGGGCTCCCCAGTGCAGGGGTCTTGTGCCGAGAAGAGGAGCTCCAATGGCATCTGGCTGTGAAAATCAAGGATGCTGTCTGCCCTTCGCAATAGGGTGGAAGGTGGCTAGAAACCCAGACTCCCTCTTGTAGAGCTGGCACATGGACTCGCTCACTTGGTCTCTGGTGGAGGGGTGGCAGCTCGGGAGTCCGAGGGATGTGTGAGGAAGGACTGAGTTGTTTGGCTTTGGCACAGGAGCTGGAGGGATAGGAGCCATTGTTATCGCTGTGTAGAAACTGACACATATGTGGCCTAGAGGAAAACACTGTTTTTTCAGTGTTAACCCCTCCCCCAAAGGGCAAGTCTGGGACCACATTGATATGGTAAAATCAGCACTTGCATACCACCTTGGTGATGCCCTGGTTCCCAACCCCTGTCCCCTTGTCCCGTATAGCTGGCGCTACATCGCCCGGAAAACTTTTTTTATGTACTTATTCTTTTTCATTTTATTTTTTATATTAGTTTCAGGTGTATAAAACAACATAATGCTTAGACATTATTTTATCACAAAGTAATAACCATGACCCCCAAGTCTACTGCCCATCTGACATTGTATATAGCTGTTACAATACCATTAACTTCATTTCCTATGCTATACTTCATATCCCATGATCATAAATATGCATATACTATACACACACATACACACACACACACACACACACACACACACATTTAATTATAGTTGACATTCAATATTATTCTACTTTAGCTTCAGGTGTATAGCACAGTGGTCAGGCATCTACACAGTCTATGAAGTGATTCCCCCTGATAAGTCCAGTACCATTTGGCACAGTACATAAACTTTACAACATTATTGATAATATTCCCCATACTGTATTTCACATCCTTGTGACTATTTTGTGACTACCAATTTGTACTTTCTAATACCTTCAACTTCTCCCCATCCCCCAATCCCACCTCCCATGAAGCAACAAGCAGTTCGTTTTCTGTTATCTCTGAGTATATTTCTGTTTTGTTTGCTCATTTATTCTGTTCTTTAGATTCCACACATAAGTGAGATCATACAATGTTGGACAATTAAGTTTGCGAACTCATTCTAGAAAAAGGTGCTACAAAACTCATTGCTGAATATCACTACGGTCACCTTCGAAGTACTCCCCTTGGGAAGCTATGCACCGATGCCAGCACCTACTACACCCTTTAAAGCAATTTTGGAACTCTTTTTCTGGAATGGCCGTCAAAGCTGTCATCGTATTGCCCTTGATGTCCTGAATGTCATCAAAATATCTTCCTTTCAAAATTTGCTTTACCTTCCGGTAAAGAAAGAAGTCACTGGGGGGCAGATCAGGTGAGCAGGGAGGGTGTTCCAGTACAGTTATTTGTTTACTGGCTAAAAACTCCCTCACACACAGTGCTGTGTGAGCTGGTGCATTGTCATGATGCAAGAGCCATGAATTGTTGGTGAAAAGTTCAGGTCATCTAACTTTTTCATGCAGGCTTTTCAGCACTTCCAAATAGTAAACTTGGTTAACTGTCCAGTTGGTACAAATTCATAACGAATAATCCCTGTGATATCAAAAAACGTTAGTAACACCATTTTGATTCTTGATTTGGACTGACGGAACTTCTCTGATCAGGGAGAATTGGCTGATTTCTATTGTGCACTTTGACGCTTTGTTTCAGGTTCATATTGATACACTCATGTTTCATCACCAGTGATAAAATAATCCAAAACAGCGTCTTGCCGCTCCAAAAGGACTTGGCAAACTTCGACTCTCTTTTGCTTTTTTTCACTGGGGAGCTGCTTTGGGACCATTTTTTGCACATACCTCTCTCATGCCAAGATTTTCAATTAAGATTTGTTTACTTGGTCTGCTATGCTTCTCACAGTCAGCGAATGATTTTGACACACAATTTGATGAACTTTTGCAACGTTTTTGTCAGTTCTACTGGTTACTGCCCACTCTGACCTCTCTTTATCAGTGACACATTCTCTCCCCCTCAGAAAAACATTTAATCCATTTATTCACTGCCGTTTTTTTCATGGCATTATCCCCATAAACTTGGACTAACATGTCCCGGATTTCACTTTCACTCTTGCCAAGTTTAACAAGAAATTTAGTGTTTGATCATTGCTCTAATTCAAACTCGGACATTCTTGTGACAGCACACAAAAACACACAACAACAATAATGAACACCACTCAGCAAGACACTGCCACATGTCAACACGATCATAGCTGTGAGATGCTGATATACCAAGGTTATGAAACCTTACTGAGCTGTTTGTACAGTGCTAGAAATGTAAGCACATGATGGCAAGTTCACGAACTTATCACACCTTTTACACTGTGGGTAAGCCAATCCTCACAGTCCTTCAACCTGGAAGTCAGTCCCACTCTCTAATGTACCAAAAGCAATCAAGGCTCAACTACAATAGGAGAACACACACAACACACTCAAGGGACACTCCTGAAATACACACACAGAAGATCAGGAAGACTGTGCCACTGGACTACCCAGGATACATACTACATAAAGCCTACCAGCAAACACTGAAGAGCTACCTAATACATAGACATAAACACAGAGCAGCAGCTAGAAATAGGCAACAAAGGAACATGCCTTAATAAAAGGACAGGAGAAACCTCCAGAAATAGAACAAAAGAAAACTGAGGCAACCAACCTACCAGAGACAGAGTTTAAAACACTAATTATATGAATGCTTAAGGAACCTAGTGAGAATTTCAAAAAAAGACAGCAAGCAAAAAACAAAAGGACATAGAAACCGAAAAAACAAAACAAAAAACAATGAGTCAGAAATAAAGAATACAATAACTGAAATGAAGAATACACTAGAAGGAATCAACAGCAGATTAGATGAAGCAGAGGATCAAATGAGCAATTTAGAAGACAAGATAGCAGAAAACACCCAATCAGAACAACAAAAAGAAAAAATAATAAAAAACAATGAAGATCGATTAAGGGACCTGTGAGACAACACCAAGCATAACAACATTTGCATCAGAGGAATTCCTGAAGAAGAAAGGGAGCAAATTATCGAGAAACTATTTAAAGAAATAATGACTGAAAATTTCCCTAACCTGGTGAAGGAAATACACATACAAGCCCAGGGAGGACAGAGGATCCCAAAAAAGATGAACCCAAACAGGCCCACACCAAGAAAATCATAGTTAAAATGGCAAAGATTAAAGACACAGAGACAATCCTAAAAGCAACAAGAGAAAGACAATTAGTTGCTCACAAGGGAGCTCCCATAATACTATCAGCTGATTTCTGAACAGAAACTTTGGAAACTAACTAAGATAAAAATATGAATAATAACTGGCTCTGGGTGGTGAACACACAATGTGATTTACAGATGATGTAATACAGAATTGTACACCTGAAATCTATGTAACTTTACTAACAATTGTCACCCCAATAAACTTTAATTTAAAAATATGAATAATAAAATGGCAATAACTATGTACCTATCAATAATCACTTGAAATGGAAGTGTATTAAATGCTTCAATCAAAAGACATAGGGTAGCTGAGTGGATAAGAAAACAAGATCCATGCATATGGCGTCTACAAGAGACCCACCTCAGATTGAAAGACACACACACAACTGAAAGTAAAAAAATAAAAAAAAGATATTTCACACAAATAGAAATGAGAAAAAAGCTGGGGTAGCAATACTCATATTGGACAAAATAGACTTTAAAACGAACACTATAATAAGAGACAAAGAAGGACATTACATAATTATAAAGGGATCAATCCAACAAGAGGACATAACCCTAGTAAACATCTATGCACCCGACAAAGGAGCACCTAAATATATAAAACTAATATTGACCAACATGAAGGCAGCGAGATCAACAGTAACACAATCATGGTAGGGGACTGTAACACCCACTGATACCAAGGGACAGATCCTCCAGACAGAAAATCAGCATGGAAACAACAGCCTTAAAGACACACTAGACCAGATGGATTTAAGTGATATTTTAGAGCACTTCACCCCAAAGCAGCAGAATATACATTCTTTTCAAGCATACTTGGAATATTTTCCAACAAAGGCCTCATGTTAGGCCACAAAACAAGTCTCGAAGAATTTCAGAAGATTGAAATCACATCAAGCATCTTCTCTGACCACAGTGTATGAAACTAGAAATCGATTACAAGGAAAAAACTGAAACACACAAACACACACACACACACACACACACACACACACACACACAGAATAAACATGTTACTAAATAATGAATGGGTCAACAATGAGATCAAGGAAGAAATCAAAAGATACCTTCAGACAAACAAAAATGAAAACACAACAACCCGAAACCTATGGGACACAGAGAAAGCAGTCCTAAGAGGGAAATTCACAGCAGTACAGGCCTACCTCAAAAAACAAGAAAAATCTCAAATCAACAGTCTATCTCTACACCTGAGGGAACAGGAAAACGAACAGCAAAATAAGCCCAAAGTGAGTACAAGCAAGGAAATGATGAAGATCAGCATAGAAATTAATGAAATATAGACTTTAAAAAACAACACAAAAATCAATGAAACCAAGACCTGGTTTTTTGAATTGATAGACAAAACTGACAAACCTTTAACCAGACTCAAGGGAAAAAAGACAGGAGGCAGCCGGATGTTTTAGTGGTTAGAATGCAGTGCTCATAACACCAAGGTCGCTGGTTCAATTCCCACATGGACCAGTGAGAAACAACAGGTTGAGCTTGGAGCTGAGCCGCCGGTGGGCCGCTAGGTGGCTCAGTGGTTAGAGCGCAGTGCTCATAACACCAAGGTCGCCAGATAGATCCCCACATGGGCCGGTGAGCCACACCATCCACAACTAGATTACAAACAACGACTGGACCTGGAGCTGAGCTGGTTAAATGTTTGTCCATTTTGTTTATCAATTCAAAAAATCAGGTCATAATTTTCTGAGTACATGTTTTTTGTGTATTGTTTTTTAAAGTCTCTATTTCATTAATTTCTATTCTGATCTTTAGCATTTCCTTCTTTTATTTCTCATACTCACTTTGGGCTTATTTTGCTGTTCTTTTTCCTGTTTTCTTAATTTCTCTTTCTGATAGTTGTTATTGATGATGTATAAAAGTGCAACTAGATGGCTTCACAGGTGAATTTTACCAAAAAGAGAGGGGGCAGCCAGTTGGTTTAGTGGTTAGAGTGCAGTGCTCATAACACCTATTCTCAAATTATTCCAAAAAATCCAGGAGGAGGGACTGCTCCTAAGCTCATCGAGGCCACCATTGCCCTGATTCCAAAACAAGACAAAGAAATTACCAGAAAAGAAAACTATAGGCTGATATCCCTAATGAACATAGATGCAAAAATCCTCAGCAAAATACTAGCAAACTGAATTCAGCAATACATTAAAAAGATCATACACCACGGTCAAGTGAGATTCATTCCTGGTATGCAAGGTTGGTTCAATATCTTTAACTCAACGTGATCCAGCACACACAAAAATGAAAAATAAAAATCATATGGTCATATCGATGGATGCAGAAAAAACATATGACAAAATCCAGCATCCATTTATGATAAAAACTCTCAGCAAAGTGGGAATAGAGGGGCCATATTTCAACATAATAAAAGCCATATATGACATACTCACAGCTAACATTATACTCAACGGGGGGAAAGCTAAAAGCATTCCCCTTAAGATCAGGAAAAACACAAAGATGCCCACTTTCTCCACTTTTACTCAGTATAGTACTGGATGCTCTAGCCAGAGCAATCAGACAAGAAAAAAGAAATAGGAAGCATCCAAATTGAAAAGGAGTAAGTAAAATTGTCATTGTTTGTAGACTTATAATACTATATACAGAGAACCTAAAGATTACACCAAAAACTATTAAAATTGATAAATGAATTTAGTAAAGTAGCAGGATACAAAATTAATATCAGAAATTGGTTGTACTTTTATACACCAAAAATGAACTATCAGAAAGAAAAATTAAGAAACAATCCCATTTAAAATTGCATGAGAAAATAAAATACTTAGAAATAAATTTAACCAAGGAAGTAAAAGACCTGTACTCAGAAAAGTATGACATTGAAGACAGAAATTAAAGAAGATACAAATAAATGGAAACATATACCATGCTCATGGGTAGGAAGAATTAATATAATTAAAATGTCCATACTATCCTAAGCAATCTGAGACTAAATGCAATCCCTATCAAAATACCAATGGCATTTCTCACAGAACTAAAACAAATAATCCTAAAATTTATATGGAACCATAAAAGATCATGAATAACCACAGCAATCCTGAGAAATAAGAACAAAGCTAGAGGTACCACGCTACCTGATATCAAATTATACTACAAGGCTATAGTAATCAAAAGAGCATGGTATGGTCATAAAAACAGACACATAGGTCAACGGAACAGAATAGAGAGCCCAGAAATAAATCCATGCTTATATGATCATTTAATCTGTGAACAAAAAAGTAAGAATTTACATTGGGGTACAGACAATCAATTTAATAAATGGTGCTGGGAAAACTGGACACATACTTGCAAAAAAAAAAGAAAGAAAGAAACTGGGCCACCTTTTAATGCCATATACAATAATGAACTCAAAATGGATTAAAGACTTAAATGTAAGACCCAAACCATAGAGCTCCAGGAAGAAAATATACGAAGTAAACTCTCAGATATTACCCTTAAGAATATTTGTACTTATATATCTCCTGGGCAAGGGAAACAAAGGAAAAAATAAACAAATGGGACTACATCCAACTAAAAAGTATTTTACAGAGCAAAGGAAACCATCACAAAAACAAAGACATCATACTGAATTGGAGAAGATATTTGCCAATGATATATTTGATAAGGGGTTAATATCCAAAATTTATTTTAAAAACAAATACAAATCAACACCAAAACACACACACACACACACACACACACACACACACACACACACACTTCAATGAAAAAATTCAGAGAAGACATGAAGACATTTTTCCAAAGAAGACATAAAGATGGGCAATAGACATACGAAATTATGCTCAACATCACTAATCATCAGGGAAATGCAAATAAAAATCACAATGAGATATCCCTTCACTCCTGTCACAACGGCTATCATCAATAAATCAACAAACAACTAGTGCTGGTGAGGATGTGAAAAAAAGGGAACCTGCGTGTACTGTTGGTAGGTTTGCAAATTGGTGCAGCCACTATGGAAAACAATATGGAGGTTCCTCAAGAAATTAAAAATAAACCTACCTTATGATCCAGCAATTCCACTCCTGGGTATTTATCCAAAGAAATCCAAAACACTAATTTAAAAAACATATATGCACCTGTATGGTTACTGCAGTGCTATTCACAATAGCCAATATATGGAAACAATCAAAATCCCATCAATAGACCACCGGATAAAGAAATTGTAGGTTTATGTCACAGAAATGGTGGCATGAGGAATGCTTCATGAAATCTCCCCTGGAATTTACAACAAATTGAACAACTATAATTCAACAAAGGAATCCCTGCACGGCACACAGGCACACCTGAGAGACCACCAAATCGAATAATCTAAAGTGGACAAATCAGGCAAGCAGGGAAGGAGAGAAGGGGGAAGTGAAGACACTCGGGCCACTGGCCACAGGACACACACCAAAGCTCAGAGCTCCCTGTAGTCCGGAGCTACCAGAGTCATAGGAGAGGGTAGGATTCTGACTGCTAGTGCTCCCCTTATGGCCCACAGACCTGCCTGAGGGATCAGCATATAACACAGCTGAACCCCCTCATCACAGCAGAGACCTTGGGGCAAAGACTGAGGGAAGAAGGGTGAGAACGGTGGTTAAAGCCCTCACTGCCAAGTAGAGGATGGAAGAAACAAAGACCTGCCGACTCCTCCCCATCCTCCCAGGGCTACAAGCAGACTCCAGAAGAAATGGTAGCAGTGGCAGATTAAATAACACAATATTTACAGCTCACAGAATGGCAGACCCACAGTGACAGACTCACAGTGCAATTAATTCCGGTGAAAGAGAAGGAACAGTAGGGGCAAGACAACTGTGAGCTGGTAGTTGCCATTGCTCAGAGCCACCTCTCACAACCCACTCTGCCCCAGCCCCCACCTATCTGGGAGGAGCCCTGCAGGGGGTACCAGAGCCAGAAACACAAGCTCTGAATCTGGTTGCAGGAAGAGCATTGGGACTTCAGAAGCTCTCCACATCCCCCCACAGAGGTGGTGCCCTGAGACCCAGGGGACCTATTCACAGAGGAGAAGCCCACATTCCAGGGAAACCCCCATCACTTGAGAAGCCAGAACAGTGCAAGAGAAAATATAATGCTACAGTGTGACAGAGAATGAAAGGCTGCAGCGGGAGAGAAAATAAAACATTCCACCAACACCTACTGGAAAGCAAAAGAAAGACATCTTCCTATGAACCTGTTGCAGAACCCATTCCTATAGATGCCTAGGAACAGAAATAACAATTCATTAATTACCATGAATAACCAAGGTAACAAGGCAACTCAGAAAGAAAATAAAGTCTCCAGAAAATGACTTTCCAGACACAGAAATATGCAACTTAAATGACAGACAATTCAAGATTGCAGTTTTGAAAAAACTCAATGAGATGCAAGTAAACACAGAGAGGCAGTTTCATCAACTCAAAAGCACAATTAAAGAACAAAATGAACATTTTACCAAAGAGATTGAAATATTAAAACAGAACCAAATAGAAATTCTGGAGATTAAGCACTCAATAAAAGAAATGAAGAATACAAGAGCCAGCTTAGGTAGTAGAGTTGACCTGATGGAGAAAATAATCAGTGACATCAAAGATAGAAATCTGTAAATGACACAGATGGAAGCAGAGAGAGACTTGAAAGATAAAAGAAATGAAAGAACTCTACAAGAACTTTCTGAATCCATCAGAAAGAGAAACATAAAAATGAGAATACCAGAAGGAGAAGAAAGGGAGAAGGGAACAGAAAGTATATTCAAACAGTCGAAAAGTACTTCCCAAACTTGTGGAAAGCAATGGATCCTTGAATCCAAGAAGCAAATAGAACATCTAATTACCTCAATCGCAACAGGCCTTCTCCAAGGCTACATTGTATTGAAGCTGTCAAAAATTAACGACAAAGAAAGAATCCTCAGGGCAGCCAGAGAAAAGAAGATGGTAACCTACAAAGGAAAGCCCATTAGATTATCATCAGATTTTTCAGAAGAAGGTCTACAAGCCAGGAGGGAGTGGAATCAAATATTCAAACTATTGAAAGAGAGAAGTTATGAGCCAAGAATAATATATCCAGTAAAGATATCCTTTAGATATGAAGGAGGACTAAAGACCTTTGCAGACATACAAAAGCTGAGGGAATTTTCTAACATATATATAACCTGCACTACAAAAACTACTGAAGGAGGCTATTTGACTTGAAACAAAAAAGCAAAAGAATACAACACCATGAATAGTACTAAAACAGACAGACAGTTGTGAAAAACAACAATCACTACACAAAATAGGACACTATACACTTAAACATAACATACAGGATTAAGAAGGAAAAAAAACATTTTCAAAAAAAGAGGAAAAAGACAACTTGCTACTGCTACACAGAAATCAACTCACAGCATAAGCAGAGATGATTTGTGACAACAAAAAAATAAAGGCGAAAGAGTAAAAGTCTGAACCTGCAAAGTGGAACGGAGAAAGGAAGCATGCTGAAGTAAAAGGAATACTGTAAATATGCAACTTTTTTTTACATAAACTTCATGGTAATGACTCAAAAAAAAAATCCAGAACTGATCAAAATGGCGGCGAGAGGTGAGCCTCTGTAAAGCTCCCCTGGAATTTGCAACTAATCGAACAACAATAACTCCACAAAGGACTCCCTGCACAGCAGACAGGCAAGACAAAGTGGCCCACTACCGAAGTCACCTACAGGTGGGAGACTCGCGTGAGTGGGGGGAAGAGGAAACGGAGAAGTGGGTGGAGACGGAGCCGCGCGCGCGCAGGACGCAGACCTCGCTCAGTGCTCCGAGCTCGCTGCTTCCCGGAACTACCGCAGCTGCGGGAGAGGGAAGAACTCGGACTGCTAGGGCTCCGCTTGTGGCCCACAGGGCTGAGGGGGCAGCATATAACATGGCTGAACCCAACTTTCACGGCAGAGACCTCGGAGAAAAGACTGAGGGAAGAAGGGTGAAAACGGTGGTTTAAGCCCTCAAGCCGAGCTGAGAACGGAAGCCTTAGGCACTGAGACTAGCCGCCCCCTCCCTACCCTCCCAGAGCTCGCCCCACCCCCACCTACCCGGTGATAGAAGCAGAACAATAGCAGTCTCAGATCAAAAGAACAGAATATTTGCTGTTCTGAGAACTGTGGACCGCAGACACAGATTCGCAGCCCAACTAGTTCTAGCAAAGGGAAGGGAGCTGTGGAAGCAGGACCGGCTCTGGTGGTGGTCAACACCATTGCTCTGGACCACCTCTCACAACTCACACTGACCCTGGCCCCACCTATCTGGGTGGATCCCTGCAGGAGTAAACAGAATTGCTGAAACACACAGGCTATGAATCTGGTGCAGGGAGAGCTTTGGAACTTCAAAAGCTCTCCGCATACCCACACGGACACTGTGCCCTGTGACCCAGGCGAACTATTAACAGAGGAGAAGCCCCTCTCCCAGGGAATCCACCCATTGTGTGAGAAGCTGGAATAGTGCAGAGAAAACATAGCGCTACCGTGTGAGAGAGAAAAAAAAGGCTGCAGTCGGAGAGAAAATAAAACACTCTACCAACAAGTACTGGAAAACAAAAGAAAGACCTCTTCCTATCAACCTGTTGCAGAAGCCACTCCTATAGATTTCTAGGAAGAGAAATAATAAATCAGTAATTGCCATGAATGACCAAGGCAACAAGACAGCTCAGAAAGAAAGTGAAAAGTCTCCAGAAAAGGAACTTAAAGACATGGAAATATGTGACTTAAATGACAGAGAATTCAAGATTGCAGTTCTGAAAAAACTCAATGAGATGCAAGAAACACAGAAAGGCAGTTTAATGAACTCAGAAACACAATCAAAGAACAGCATGAGCATTTTACGAAAGAGTGAAATTTTAAAAAAGAACCAAACAGAATTTCTGGAGATTAAGAACTCAACAGAAGAAATTAAGAATGAAATAACCAGCTTAGGTGGTAGAGTTGACCAGATGGAGGAAAGAATCAGTGACGTCGAAGATAGAAACCTGGAAATGACATGGATGGAAGAAGAAAGAGACTTGAGACTTAAAAGAAATGAAAGAACTCTACAAGAACTTTCTAACTCCATCAGAAAGAGCACTATAAAAATAATGGGCATAGCAGAGGGAGAAGAAAGAGAGAAGGAAACAGAGAATATATTCAAAGAAATTGTCAATGAGAACTTCCCAAACTTGTGGACAGAACTGGAACCTCAATCCCAAAAGGCCTTCTCCAAGGCTCATTGTATTGAAGCTGTTTAATATCAACGACAAAGAAAGAATCCTCAAGGCAGCCAGGGAAAAGAAGATGGTAACCTACAAAGGAAAGCCCATTAGATTTTCATCAGACTTTTCAGCAGAAACTCTACAAGCCAGAAGGGAGTGGAACCAAATATTCAAACTATTGAAAGAGACAAATTATGAGCCAAGAATAATATATCCAGGAAAGACATCCTTTAGATATAAAGGAGGAATAAAGACCTTTCCAGACATACAGAAGCTGAGGGAATTTTCTAATACACGACCTGCACTACAAGAAATACTAAAGGAGGCTATTCGACCACCATCAACAGGGACAATTTGTGGCAACTGAAACATAAAAAGGGGGAGAGTAAAGGCCTGAACTGCAATATGGGAATGGAGAAAGTAAGCGTGCTGAAGAAAATGGAATACTCTAAATATCAAACTTTCTTTTACATAAACTTAATGGTAACCACTCAAAAAAAATCCAGAACTGAAATATATACTGTAATAAAAGAAGAAACAGAGGGAAACATCATAGAATACCACCACACAGAAATAATAGACAACAACAAAAAAGGCAAAGAAACAATGGAGACACAGCCTTACCAGAAAACTAAAGATAGAATGACAGGAAATCCTCACATATCAATAATCACCCTAAATGTAAATGGACTGAACTCACCAATAAAAAGGCACAGAGTAGCAGATTGGATCAAAAAACTAAACCCAACCATATGCTGTCTCCAAGAGACACATCTCAGCTACAAGGACAAGCATAGACTCAAAGTGAAAGGGTGGAAATTGACACTCCAAGCAAATGGTACCCAGAGAAAATCAGGTGTAGCCATAATGATATCAGATGAAACAGACTTCAGGGTGAAAAAGATAACAAGAGACAAAGATGGACATTTCATAATGGTGAAGGGGACTATACAACAAGAAGACATAACAGTCATCAATATTTATGCCCCCAATCAGGGAGCACCGAAATATACCAAGCAACTACTAACAGAACTAAAGAAATTGACCAAAACACAATTATACTAGGGGACTTAAATACATCATTGACAGCTATGGATAGATCATCCAAACAGAAAATAAATAACGAAATAGCAGCCCTAAATGACACATTAGATGAAATGGACATGATTGACATATATAGAGCACTTCATCCTAAAACATCAGACTGTACATTCTTTTCTAGTGTACATGGAACATTCTCAAGGATAGACCATATATTGGGACTTAAAATCAGCCTCAGTAAATTTAAGAAGATTGAAACCATACCAAGCATATTCTCTGATCACAAGGCTTTGAAATTGGATATCAACTGCAAAAAAGAAAGCAGGAAAAACCACAAATACATGGAGATTAAACAACATACTTTTAAAGAAAGACTGGGTCAAAGAAGAAATTAGAGGAGAGATCAAAAGATACATAGAAACAAATGACAATGAAAATACATCCTACCAAAATTTTTGGGATGCAGCGAAAGCAGTTTTAAGAGGGAAATTTATATCATTACAGGACTATCTCAAGAAACAAGAAAAATCCCAAATAAATAACCTCATGTTACACCTTAATGAACTAGAAAAAGAAGAACGAATGAAACCCAAGGTCAGCAGAAGAAAAATCAGAGCAGAACTCAATGAAATAGAGAACAAAAAGACAATAGAAAAAATTAATGTGACAAAGAGCTGGTTCTTTGAAAAGATAAACAAAATTGACAAGCCCTTGGCTAGGCTCACTAAGATAAAAGGAGAGAAGACACTAATTAACAAAATCAGAAACGAAAAAGGGGAAGTTATCACGGACACCACAGAAATACAAAGGATCATCCAAGAATACTATGAAGGACTATATGCCACCAAATTCAATAACCTAGAAGAAATGGACAAGTTCTTAGAAACATACAGCCCTCCAAGGCTGAACCATGAAGAACTGGAAAATCTAAACAGACCTATCATCAGTAACGAAATTGAATCAGTCATCCAAAACTTTCCCAAAAGCAAAAGTCCAGGACCAGGTGGCTTCACAGTGAATTCTACCAAACCTTCAAAGAGGATGTAATACCAATCCTGCTCAAACTCTTCCAAAAAATTGAACAAGAGACAGTACTCCCTAACTCATTTTATGAGGCCAACATTACCCTGATACCAAAACCTGGTAAGGACAACACAAAATAAGAAAACTACAGACCAATATCTCTGATGAATACAGATGCAAAAATCCTAAACAAAATTCTAGCAAATTGAATACAACAATGCATTAAAAAGATTATTCATCACGACCAAGTGGGGTTCATCCCCGGGGCACAAGGATGGTTCAACATCCGCAAATCCATCAATGTGATACATCACATAAACAAAATAAAGGACAAAAATCATATGATTATATCAATTGATGCAGAAAAAGCATTTGACAAGATACAACATCCATTTATGATTAAAACACTTAATAAAATAGGTATAGAAGGAAAATACCTTAACATAATAAAGGCCATATATGACAAGCCCTCAGCTAATCTCATAATTAATGGTGAAAAACTGAAGCCCTTTGCTCTACGTTCAGGAACACAACAGGGCTGTCCCCTATCACCTCTGCTTTTCAACATAGTGTTGGAAGTCCTTGCCAGAGCAATCAGGCAAGAGAAAGAAATAAAAGGCATCCAAATTGGGAATGAAGAAGTTAAATTATCACTCTTTGCAGATGACATGATGCTATATATAGAAAACGCTAAAGACTCCACCAAAAAGCTATTAGAAACAATCAACGAATACAGTAAAGTTGCTGGCTACAAAATCAACATACTAAAGTCCATTGCCTTCCTATATACTAACAATGAAATCTCAGAAAAAGAAATACAAAAAACAATTCCTTTTTCAATTGCAGGAAAAAGAATAAAATACCTAGGAATAAACTTAACCAAGGATGTGAAGGACCTATATGCTGAAAAGTATAAGACATTTTTGAAAGAAATTGAAGAAGACACAAAGAAATGGAAAGATATTCCCTGCTCATGGATTGGAAGAATCAACATAGTTAAAATGGCCATATTATCCAAAGCAATATACAGATTTAATGCAATCCCCATCAAAATCCCAATGGCATTTTTTAAAGAAATAGAACAAAAAATCATCAGATTTGTTTGGAACCACAAAAAACCCTGAATAGCCAAAGCAATCTTAAGAAAAAAGAACAATGCGAGGTATCACTCTCCCTGACTTTAGCTTGTACTACAGGGCTACAATAATCAAAACAGCATATTATTGGCAGAAAAACAGACACATAGATCAATGGAATAGAATTGAGAACCCAGAAATAAAGCCACATAAATATGGACAGATAATTTTTGACAAAGAAGCTAAAAACATACAATGGAGGAAAGACAGCCTCTTCAATAAATGGTGCTGGGAGAATTGGATAGCCACGTGCAAAAGAATGAAACTGAACTCCTATTTGTCACCATGTACCAAAATTAATTCAAAATGGATCAAAGACTTAAGCATAAAACCTCACACAATAAACTGCATAGAAGAAAACATAGGTACTAAACTTATGGACCTTGGGTTCAAAGAGCATTTTATGAATTTGACTCCAAAGGCAATGGAAGTAAAAGCTAAAATAAATGAATGGGACTATATGAAACTTAAAAGCTTCTGCACAGCAAAAGAAACCATCGACAAAATAAAGAGGCAACTAACTGAATGGGAAAACAGTTATTTCTTTACTGGCTAAACTCCCTCAGAGACAGTGCCATGTGAGCTAGTGCATTGTCGTGATGCAAAGAGCCATGAATTGTTGGAAAAAAGTTCAGGTCCTCTAACTTTTTCATGCAGCCTTTTAAGCACTTGCAAATAGTAAACTTGGTTAACTGTTTGCCCAGTTGGTACAAATTGATAATGAATAATCCCTCTGATATCAAAAAAGGTTAGCAACATCATTGCAACAAGTTTGCAAACTTAATTGTCAGACATCGTAAAGCACAGAAAAAGAGGGAAAAACCATTGAATACCACCACATTGAAATAATGGACAGCAACAAAAAGGCAAAGAAACAATGGAGACACCAAGCCACCAGAAAACAAAAGATACCATGATAGGAAATCCTTATACATCACTAATCACCCTAAATGTAAATGTACTGAACTCACCAATAAAAAGGCACAGAGTACCAGATTGGATCAAAAAACGAAACCCAACCATATTCTGTCTCCAAGAGACACATCTCAGCTACAAGGACAAGCATAGAGTCAAAGTGATAGGGTGGAAATTGACACTCCAAGCAAATGGTATTCAAAGAAAATCAAGTGTAACTATACTGATATCAGATGAAACAGACTTCAGGATAAAAAAAGGTAACAAGAGACAAAGATGGACATTTCATAATGATAAAGAGGACTATACAACAAGAAGATATAACAGTCATCAATATTTATGCCCTCAAACAGGGAGCACTAAAATATACAAAGCAACTACTAACAGAACTAAAAGGAGAAACTGACCAAATCACAATTATAGTAGTATATCACTAAATACATCATTGACAGGATGGATAGATCATCCAAACAGAAAATAAATAAGGAAATATCAACCTTAAATGACACATTACACAAAATGGACATAATTGACATTTATAGAGCATTTCATCCTAGAATATCACACTATACATTCTTTTCTAGTGTGCATGGAACATTCTCAAGGATAGACCATATATTAGGACATAAAATTAGTCCCAAAAATTTAAGAAGACTGAAATCATACGAAGCATATTCTCTGATCACAAGCCTTCGAAATTGGATATCAAATGTAAAAAGCAAGTAGGAAAAAACACTTTCTACTGTGGTTTAAGCTATCACAATATGTGTAGATTAAACAACATGCTTTTAAAGAACAACTGGGTCAAAGAAGAAATAAGAAGAGAGATGAAAAGACACATACAAGCAAATGAGAATGAAACTATATCCTATCAAAATTATTGGGATGCAGCAAAAGCAGTAATAAGAGGGAAAATTATATCATTACAGGTCTATCTCAAGAAAGAAGAAAAATCCCAGATGAACAACCACATGTTACACATTAAAGAACTAGAAAAAGAAGAACAAATGAAACCCAAAGTCAGCAGAAAGAAGGAAATAATAAAAATCAGAGCAAAACTAAATGAAATAGACAACAAAAAGACAATAGAAAAAATGCATGCAACAAAGAGCTGGTTCTTTGGAAAGGTTAGTAAAATAGACAAAACCCTTGGTAGAGTCACTAAGATAAAAAGAGAAAAGACAAAAGAAACAAAACCAGAAATGAAAGAGAAGTTACCATGGCTGCCCCAGAAATACAAAGGATCATCCAAGAATACTATGAAGGACTGACTATATGCCACCAAATTCAATAACCTTGAAGAAATGGACAAATTCTTAGAAACATATAGCCTTCCTAGGTTAATCACGAAAATCTGGAAAATCTAAATAGACTGATTAGCAGTAAGAAAATTTAATCAGTTATCAGAAACCTCCCAAAAATAAAGTTCCGGGTCCAGATGGCTTCACTAGTGAATTCTACCAAACATCCAAAGAGGATCTAATACCTGTCCTACTCAAATTCTTCCAAAAAATTGAAAAAATGACAATACTCCCTAACTCATTTTATGAGGCTAACATTACCCTGATACCAAAAGTTGGTAAGGATAATACAAAAAAAGAAAATTACAGATGAATATCTCTGATGAATATAGATGTGAATCATAAACAAAATTCTAGCGAATCGAATACAACAATGCATTAACAAGATTACTGTCGTGCAGGGCGGCCTGCGGGGTCTCTGGTCCCGCTCCCCACATAAGAACGCAGGATACGGTGAGGCCAACAAGGAACACCCACGGAGCCATAGGTAGGGGAGCCATACCACCACGGTCTCACTGGAGGCTGGGCCCACCGGACGCCGACCTGCCGTCTGCTTTT
This sequence comes from Rhinolophus sinicus, assembly GCF_036562045.2. Taxonomy (NCBI): domain Eukaryota; kingdom Metazoa; phylum Chordata; class Mammalia; order Chiroptera; family Rhinolophidae; genus Rhinolophus; species Rhinolophus sinicus. The sequence goes on from NC_133760.1 coordinate 259,992, forward strand.
CCGCCAACCGACCGACCGACGACTCTTCTCCACTCTCTCCTCTGTTCCTCTCTCTCGGCTCTCTCTTCCGCTCTCCTCGGCTCTGCTCGGCTCTGCTCGGCTCCTCGGCAATCCTCGGCAATCCTCAGCAGTCCTCGGCAGTCCTCGGCTCTCCTCCGTAGCCGCAGCAGTTATACCAGCGGCCAATCGGCTAACCGGCCACAGCCGATGGCCATCCACCACCCGAGTCAGCACTCTTGCACATGAGGCCGAGAGCCTGTAAACTACTCTCTGGGGCTCTGTCTCCACATTATACATCACAATCAAGTGGGGTTCATCCTAGGGGCACAAGTATGTTCAACATATGCAAATCCATCAATGTAATACACCACATAAAACAAAATAAATGACAAAAGTCATATTATTATATCAATAGATGCAGAAAAAGCATTTGACAAGATAAAACATCCATTTATGATTAAAACACTTAATGGGCCGGCCCGGTGGCTCAGGCAGTTGGAGCTCCATGCTCCTAACTACAAAGGCTGCCAGTTCGATTCCCACATGGGCCAGTGGGCTCTCAACCACAAGGCTTCCAGTTCGATTCCTCGAGTCCCTCAAGGGATTGTGGGCAGCGCCTCCTGCAACTAAGATTGAACACAGCACCTTGAGCTGAGCTGCCTCCCGGATAGCTCAATTGGTTAGTGTGCATCCTCTCAACCACAAGGTTGCTGGTTTGACTCCCTCAAGGGATGGTGGGCTGCGCCCCCTGCAACTAGAAACGGCAACTGGACCTGGAGCTGAGCTGCGCCCTCCACAACTAAGACTGAAAGGACAACAACTTGAAGCTGAACGGCACCCTCCACAACTAAGATTGAAAGGACAACAACTTGACTTGGAAAAAAGTCCTGGAAGTACACACTGTTCCCCAATAAAGTCCTGTTCCCCCTCCCCAATTAAAAAAAAAATCTAAAAACAACAACAAAAAAACTCTTAATGAAATGGGTATAGGAGGAAAATACATTAACATAATAAAGGTCATATGTGACAAACACTCAACTAATATAATTAACAGGGGAAAACTGAAGCCCTTCACTCTATGTTCAGGTCCAAGACAGGGTTGTTCCCTATCACCACTGCTATTCAACATAGTATTGCAAGACCTAGCCAGAGCAATCAGGCAAGAGAAAGAAATAAAAGGCATCTGAATTGGGAATGAAGAAGTTAAATTGTCACTTTTTGCAGATGACATGACACTATATAGAGAAAACCCTAGAGACTCCACCAAAATGCTATTAGAAGCAATAAAAAAATACAGTAAAGTTGCCAGCTTAAAAAAAAAAATCAATGTACAAAAATGAATTGCATTCCTATACACTAACAATAAAATCTCAGAAAAAGAAATTAGAAAAACAATTCTTTTTGCAATTGCAACAAAAAGAATAAAATACCTAGGAATAAACTTAGCCAAGGATGTGAAAGACCTCTACACTGAAAAGTATAAGACATTTTTAAAAGAAATTGAAGAAGATACAAGGAAATGGAAAGATAGCCCATGTTCATGGATTGGAAGAACCAACATAGTGAAAATGGCCATATTACCCAAAGCAATATACAGATTTAGTGCAATCCCAATCAAAATCCCAGTGGCATATTTTAAAGAAATAGAACAAAAAAATCATCAGATTTGTATGGAACCATAAAAGATCCTGAATAGCCAAAGCAATCCTAAGAAAAAAGAACAACACTGGAAAAATCACATTCCCTGACTTCAGCTTGTACTACAGAACAACAGTAATCAAAACAGCATAGTATTGACAATAAAACAGACACACAGATCAATGGAATAGAATTGAAAACCCAGAAATAAACCCACATAAATATGGAAAGATAATTTTCGACAAAGGAACCCAAAATATACAATGGTGAAAAGAAAGCATCTTCAAAAATGGTGCTGGGAGAATTGGAAAGCCACATGCAAAAGAATCACACTAGACTGCTATATGTCATCGTGTACCAAAACTAACTCAAAATGGATCAAAGACATAAACATAAGACCTGAAATAATAAACTGCATAGAAGAAAACATAGGTACTAAACTTATGGACCTTGGATTAAAAAAGGATTTTATGAATTTGACCTCAAAGGCATGGGAAGTAGAAGCTAAAATAAATGAATGGGACTATAACAAACTAAAACGCTTCTGCACAAGAAACCATCAACAAAATAAACAGGTAACCAACCGAGTGGGAGATTTTTGCAAAAAATGCCTCCAATAATGGGCTGATATCCAAAATATGTAAGAAACTCATACAACTCAACAACAACAGCAAAACAATCCAATTAAAAAATGGGCAGAGTAAAAAGACCCTTGTCCAAAGAGGACATACAGATGGCCAATAGACACATGAAAAGATGCTCAACATCACTAATCATCAGAGAAATGCACATAAAAAACTCAATGACATATCACCTTACACCATTTAGAATGGCTATCATCAACAAGACAAATAATAACAAGTATTGGAAAGGCTGTCAAGAAAAAGGAACCCTCATACACTGTTGATGGGAATGCAGCCTGGTGCAGCCGCTATGGAAGTCAGTGTGGAGGTTCCTCAAAAAAATTAAGAATAGAATTAATATATGACCCAGCAATCCCTCTCCTGGAGGATTCTCCCAAAATAATCTGAAAACATTTATCTGTAAAGATATATGTGCTCCAATGTTCACTGCAGCTTTATTTACAGTGGCCAAGACATGGAAACAACCAAAGTGTCCTTCAGTATAGAATTGGATAAAGAAGTTGTGGTATATATACACAATGGAATACTATTCTGCCATAAAGAAAGATGAAATAGTGCCATTTGCGACAACATAACTGGATCTTAAAATTATTTGGAAATGCTGAAATAGCTGCATGAAAAAGTTTGACGACCTGAACTTTTTGCCAACAACTCATGGCTCTTGCATCACAGACAATGCACCAGCTCACTCGGCACCGTGAGGGAGTTTTTAGCCAGTAAACAAATAACTGTATTGAACACCCTCCATACTTATCTGATCTGGCCCCCAATGACTTCTTTCTTTACCTGAAGATAAAGGAAATATTGGAAGGCATTTTGATGACATTCAGGACATCAAGGGTAATCCGACAACAGCACTGATGGCCATTCCAGAAAAAGTGCCAAAATTGCTTTGACGGGTGGACTAGGTGCTGGCATCGGTGCATAGCTTCCCCAGGGGAGTACTTCGAAGGTGACCGTAGTGATATTCAGCAATGAGTTATGTAAGACTTTTCTAGGATAAGTTCACAAACTTTTTCGGCTGACCTCATATATAGACCTTTTTCTTTATCCATTCATCTGTCACCATTTAGGTTGATTCCACACGTTGGCTGTTGTGAATAATGCAGTAACACTCTGGAAGTGCAGATATCTCTTCAAAATATGATTTCATTGCCTTTAGATATATGTACCCAGAAGTGGATCCCCCTCTTCACTACTATGTATTTCGCTCCTTTGCTATGTATTTCTATCGCCACATTTTATTTTTTTTTTACTATTCTGCTCATTTTGTTGCCCTCATCCTGTTGTTTCCCTTTCTCAGTATTTTTCTCACCTGTGCTAACCCCACTCAACAACTTGATACCCTCTTGTTCTTTCCACAACTTCTGATTGTCCCTAATCTCCCTGAATTTTTTCACTTTTTTCCCCATTTCAGCTCCCTCTCTACTCTCCCAGTTACATTCCTTCTTTCCCAGTTACACCCCATTCATCCCCACTCTGCCACACCCAGGAGGCTACACTTCCATCCTGCTGTTTCTTCCTCTGCTCTCCCTGTCACCCCCTTGTCCTCTCTTTCAATCCGAGAAAACAAGTGGTTCTATGGGCCATGGATCCAATACCTCTATCCTCTCCCCACTCTGTTTGAAGTCTCCCACCATTATTTTCTCACTCCTAAAGCCTACCAAAGAGCTGTCAATATAAAACATGTAGATCTCTGTAGACCATTTTTATGAGTTTGAGCCAAACTAATGACATATGCTGGGGAGCAAGATAATAGAACTCTATGGTTCTAACTTCCTTTTTCCCTTCCTTAAATATCCCTCCATCTTGCCACACTGGCCAGAATGTGAAGGTGGTTTTCTATGTCTGTTTCTGCTGGGTTGCAACCCTTTCCTTTGTCTTCTTCCCAAATAAATCTTTTTTGGTGACAAAATGTAACTATGCTATATTATTATGAATTGGAAGTACCAATGATACCATGATAAGGTCCGGCTGCCTGCTGCTTGAAAAAGTTAAAAATTGAGAGACAAGATTGGTGGAAAGGTTTATTCAGAATGCCGGCGTTCTGGGAGAATAGCAGACTCCTTTCAAAGGCCATCTCCCTGTTCCTAGAACGGACAGGTTTTATTCGTACACAATAAGAACAAAGGGAAAGAGGGAGTCAGTCAGGCAGGTCGGATGGTTGACATTGCTTCCTGGGGTCTGGTCTGTTTTAAGACAATTATATCTCTGGAACCCAGACTTGGGAATCGGCTTCCGTGGCCTGTGGCTTTCAAATTGTTTGGGCGCCTGAGGATTAAGTTGCCCTTTCCAGGTTAGGATTGAGTTGACTAAATGGATTAATGAGGTATGTGTAGCCTTGAGAAAGGGAACAAAACAGAGTTCTTAAGTCAATCAGTGAGGGGAGAAACAGAGAGAAAACAGCTTCATATCAGGGTGAATCAAACTGACAAGTGGCTAGATGGCAAGCTATGTGGTGAGTCAAACTGCAAACGACCTAAATCTAATTACGTTATTGATTCACCAAATTTTACCCTGTTGGTTGAACAAAAATAATCTTTTAGATAGTCTGTCAATAAGGTTTATTCGGGGGAAAAAAAGTAAACCACCACAACAGTGTGGGAACACGCACCTTCCGGACGGCCACCCACATGCCAAGAGAGATGAGCGATCTCCCAAGATGGCTCTTTTATATATATCCCCCGCCCCCGGCAGGAAGATAGAACTATAAAGTTTAACAGGAAGTCAGGACTAGAGAGTAACAGGAAGCCCAGCTTCATCCACAGTCCTCCCAACTCCCTGGTCAGTTTCCTGAAAGTGCCAGTTTGCTTTTATCATTCCCCTCTTTTGATCAAGATCTTTTCTCCAAAAGTATCACTGATCAACAGTCAGCTCTTTAGATCTCATGTTTTCCAGTCCTCAGCCTTTTGTCCCTTGATGTCAGGAAGGACTTTCTCTGGATGTCATCTCTTCATCAGAGGGAGAGTGCAAGGATCAGGAACAGCTGGTGTCCAGGGTTGACAGGCATCAGGAACAGAGCTTAAAACAATAAGAATTACAGATAGAATTAGGACATAACAACCTAGCTTATGTGGCAGGTGCAAATCAGGAGCCCAAGCTTGTAGATAATGAGACGAAGACTAGTATTACCTTAAATAGACCAAAGTTGTAGAAAGATTTGGTAACTCGTCTCCTTTAGACGTCACCTGCTTTAAATTTTGACAACTTCAGTTTCAGGTCACCAAACTGTGTGCATTTCCATGAATCCAAGAACCTACTCCCTGCAGTTTAGCAGCACAGGGATTAGTCAACAGCACCTGGAAAGGGCCCTTCCAGCGTGGTTGGAGTGAATCCTTTTTGAGTTGTCTCTTCCAGTAAACAAAATCTCCAGCTTGTAGAGTACGTATTTTTAGTTTTTCATTTCCCTGGAGTGCACGGTGAAATGATTGTTCTACCAAGGCGTGGTTATTGTCAATAGAAGCAATTAAGCCTTTACAATCTTGAAGTATGTCTCCTTTCACCAACTGTGGACCAAGAGTGGCAGGAGCCAAATGCATAGGGCATCCTGTAATTCTCTCAAACGGTGAAAGCTTATGAGTCCTAAAAGGGGTAGATCTGAGATTTAAAAGGACTAACAGCAATGCTTTTGGCCAAGGTATTTGAAGAGTTCCATAAATTTTGCCAATTTGAGTCTTAATAATGCCATTAATGCATTCAACCAATCCTGAAGATTGAGGATGGTGAGCACAGTGGAAATGTAGAAGTGGCCTAATAGCACAGGTGCTTTAGCACCTGGCCAGTGTAACGGATTCTTTAATCACTGTGGAGTTCAAGGAGTTCCCCAAGCAGGAATAACCGCTAACAGTATTTTAGCCACTGCAGACGCATTAACTTGTCTGCAAGGGAATCCAGTCCAGTGAGAAAACATACATATCATGACTAAAACATACTTGTATCCATGAGATGTGGGAAGCTGTATGAAGTCAAACAGATTTGCCAGTCCGTTTGGCAACTTAACATGTCCAGGGTCAGCAAAACAGGCTTCCCTGGGTTATACTTTGGGCAGGTGGGACACCTAACGGAGGCACTTTTCGCAGCATTAACATCTCCTGACCAGTGTTGGTGCATGATTACTACCATTTTGTCAGCTGAACAGTGGTTCAACGCATGTACAGTTGTTAGGAGTGGGAATTTTAGAGTTTCTCATAGGACTGGATTATTTGGTCCAAACCAGAGTTTCTTTGCCTTGTTAATCCAGCAATTGTTGAATTGCAACTGTTGAGTCTTGTTTTTCTTTAGAAACTGATTGTTGGGCTTCTCTAGGCCGTTTTTCTAACTTATCAACTGGAGAAATTTCTTTTTGGACCATGACAGAGGTTTGACTGCTGCTGACACCTTTTAGGGCAGCATTCTTAGCAGAAATGTCAGCAAGGTGATTTCCTTTAGCTTCCAGGGAATCGAGTTTAGAATGCCCTGGAATCTTAATAATGGCTAAGTATCAAGTAGTAGTGTCCAACAATTCCCGGACATATGGGCCATTTTTTAAAAATAAATTTTATTGGGGAATATTGGGGAACAGTGTGTTTCTCCAGGGCCCATCAGCTCCAAGTCATTGTCCTTCAATCTAGTTGGGGAGGGTGCAGCTCAGCTCCAACTCTAGTTGCAGTTTTCAATCTTCAGGGTCGCGTCCAGCACAACATAGGCAGTGAGCGAACGAGAAAGAGCGGCAAAGGGTTAAGAAAGTAAGAAACAGAAATCAAAGTTATGAAACAGGGGCCAAGGGTCTCACAGCCTCAAAGGACTGAGAGCCCTGAATGGGGCCGTCCTGTGGCTTTTATTGATGCACATACAAGAAAGCAACATTGTTTTCTCCAAGGTCTGTGAATTTCACACATTATACTAAGAAACTGATTTGAACTAATTACCCTTGCCTGCAAGCAACTGCACGGCCAATTTCCAGATGTACCTCCTGCAAACACCTTCATGCTTAAACTTACGGAAATGGATAGATGGAGAAGTGATGTTATTACACCATTGAATCTCTTCCCAAGCAGGTTGTGGGAAGGAATGCAGCCACAAAGGCAGAAGCTCTCCTTAACTGGGGGAAGGTGGGGGTCTATGCCCACCTCTATCAACCCCGTGGGTTCTCCTGCTGGTCCCCACTCAACTGTGCCTGGCTTGAGTTGTCCCCCGCATGGGGAATCTTACTCGTCATTGGCTAACCAGTCATCCTCTGGGGCCAAACAGGGAGACGTAAGGTGTAAGCACAAAGGTGAAGCAAAGTCCCTGAAAGGATCCGTCTCACAGACTCTCCTTTCTTTAGGGGCAGGTACAAGGGGACAGACGGGTAGGCTGCTGCATGACATCTCCCCCTTTTTGTTTTTGAAATATGAAAAACACAGACCCTGCAGATTTTTCATTAATTGCCCGTCGGAGGGCTCTTTGTCCACTTCTGAGGACTAAGCAAAATAAACATAGAACAATAAACACAACAGCAACAGCAACAACAAACCCTCCACCCAAAGTCTTTATCCAACTGACAGGGTTTAAAGTAGAAAGTCCTTCTGCAGCTGCAGAAAGTGTCTCCTCTCCAGGGAGGAGTTGAAGCTGGCGTTAGACATCTGGTCAACTTCTTGTTGTAGTTGTAAAATGTCCACAGTGAGATTGGGCATGTGTCCCAGGAGATGGGCTCGCACCTCAGACCAAGGGGTACGAGTTTGATTATAAGAGAAAGGGGTTACACAATAGGTAGATATATTCCAATCATATTTTAAAGTAATCATAGTGTCGTGTGGGAGACCCTGCTCGCTGCGCCATTTGTCATGCGGGGCGGCCTGCGGGGTCTCTGGTCCCGCTTCCCACATAAGAACGCAGGATATGATGAGGCCGAAAAGGAACACCCACGGAGCCATAGGTAGGGGAGTCATACCACTATGGTCTCACTGGAGGCTGGGTTCACTGGACGTGCGACCTGCTGTCTGTTTTTCTGCCAACCGACCGACGACTCTGCTCCTCTACTCTCCTCGGCTCTCCTCGGCTCTCCTCCGTAGCCGCAGCAGTTATATTAGCAGTTAATTGGCTAACGGGCTACAGCTGACGGCCAATCAGCCACAGCTGATGGCCATCTACTACCCGAGCCAGCACCTTTCCACGTGAGGCCGAGAGCCTGTAAACTACTTTCTGGGGCTCTGTCCCCACACATAGTATGGAGATTTTCCAATTGATCACCAAGAAATACAACAGTAGTTTCTAAATTAGCTAATCTAACATTAATTTCCTGATCTATCTTGTCTTTTCCAAGATTTACCAGCATTTTCATGCCATTTTTGTGCAAATTCAGTGGCCTTGTACCGTTTGGTGGAGAGCTACTCCAGAAATGGCAGCTACAGTGGCCATAGCAATTATTCCCATAATAGCTGCAATTAAAAGTCCAATAAATCTTTTGGTTCTTCCCGCGGTTGACTGTCAGGCTGGTCTTCGCTGCGTTTTTCATGGTATGGTTTAATACACCGACTGGGCACCCACAAAGGACGTTCTTCCGGTCCTGGAGAAACACAAGCATAACCTCGCCCCCATGTTTCCATGGTTCCAACTGCCATTGATTCGTTTGAATATCTTTCCACCAAATGGGCACATTCTCCAAAGCGTTAGGACTATGGAGATTGTTAAAATGTCTTTCTGCAGCTGTGCGTCCAAGGTGTAGTTCTGTGCTGGAGCCAGAATAATTCAAAAAATTTAAAGTAAACATGGCTTTAGCTAGCCGTACTTGTGGAGAATCCTTTCCGTCTCCCCCTTTTTGTTTTTGAAGTTGTTTTTTCAAAGTACAATTAGCACGTTCCACAATGGCTTGGCCTTATGGGTTATAAGGAATTTCCCGTGGTGTGATTCATTTTCCACAGTTCACAAAACTTTGTAAATTTTGTGCTGGTATAAGCAGGGCCATTGTCCATTTTGATCGCTTGAGGGAGCCCCATAGTTGAAAAACAGACAAGTAAATGGAGGCAGGAGTGTGTGGCAGTCTCACCTGTCTGCGCAGTAGCAGTGAGATAGCCAGAGGTGGTATCCATAGTAACATGAACAAAGGACAAACGTCCAAAAGAGGGGACATGAGTCACAACCATTTGCCAGATAGCATTGGGGACCAAACTCCGGGGACTGACCCCTTCAGGACACTCCTGTGGGACATTAAGAATTTGACAAGTTGGACAAGTTTGAACAATCTGTCGAGCCTGTTTATGAGTAACAGGAAAACAGGCCTGGAGGCGACCAGCATTTGTATGAGTTAAAGAATGAAAACGGATTGCCTCAGTAATCTGGGCACTTATTACTAGTAAATCAGCAACAGCACTGCCACGCGTTAATGATCCCGGTAAAGGGGTATGAGCGCGAATACGTGTGATAAAAAATGGATGTTGACGGTCTCTTACAACTTGTTGGAGTTGATTAAAAAGAAGTTGGAGAGGCAGGTTTAAATTATAAGATAAAGATGCTGTCTCAATGTTTTGTACTGTATGTACAACATAAGCAGAATCAGAGACAATATTTAAAGGCTCAGTAAAAATTTTTAAGGCGGTTATAACAGCTGCTAACTCTGTTCTTTGCACAGAGGTACAGTTAGTTTGTATGATCTGTTTATCCGTTTTACTGACAATTGCTGCCTTACCATTACTTGATCCATCAGTGAAGACTGTGACACCCTGTGGAATAGGGATCTGTCTGAGTTTTTTAGGCAAGATCCATTTAGTTTTTAAAAGAAACTGGAATAACTATTTTTTTGGATAATGATTGTCAAGACTCCAAAAAATTCACAAATAGCTGTCTGCCAAGATTCAGAATGAATATATAATGTGTTATGTGTTGTTTCTTAAAGGGAACTATTATTTTATTGGGTTCCTTTCCATTTAGATGTAAGATTCTGGTATGGGCTCGTGATATTGTTAAGGCCTGGAATCGTCCACCCCTCAGACAGACAGACAGAGGACACACACGATAATGCAAGTCACACAGCCAGGTTTATTTCCAGCCAGCTGGGGTCCCAGTCTCTGCCCTACGCAGCGGGTTTTAACAAGGACCCCAAACCCTTAAAGCTAAGGGTTTTTATAGCGTTCTTAAGGCACTCAGTAATTTTCCATAGTCTTAGGGAGTACAAGATAAACTACAGGACTTACATAGCTTCAAGGAGTATAAGATAAGTGTGGGGAGCCATGGTTTCTTGCAGCCCTGAACCTTGCAGACTGGCTCGGTTTCTGCCCCCATAACATTGTCTCTGCCTTATCTGAGAAGCGCCTAACGGCTGCTGAGGAATGTGGTGGAAACGGCCAGTTCCCAGACACAGAAAACTAAGGGCTTTCTGGACAATTAGTAGATTCTGTCTCCTTGAGATATTTACTTTTGTGAGTTTCAGTGACCTTGTATCTTCTATGTCAAAGTAAGGTTGAAGCTGGAAAGATTTACTTTCACTGAGATAATACGTATCTTCTTCGTTTAACTGCACGTACTCAAATTGTATATATTGGTTAGAGATAATAAACTCAGGGCTTCAGCATGACTGAAGACCGGCCGCATTAGCATTTGTGTGTGTCTTTTATTTCATTCCAACTCCCCCATTCAGGTACTGATCGACTCGTGGCGGCTGGCCCGTCACAGATAAGCTACAGGACTTCTGGTCTCTGTGCTGCAACTGCCCACATCCTGGAATTTACAATTAGGTTGTTTTAAGCTAAGGGCTGTTAACCCTGACCGTAAGGTAGCAGTTCTCATGCTAACGGTCTCTTACAATATGAGCTCTGAAATTAATTCCACATAACTTGGGAGTGATTTAACAAAATTATTAGGTGAAAGAATCCACTCTACCAGGTCATTTTGTTGAATAATGACTGCTGTAGGTGAATGTGGAGTGGGAAAAATTAAAATTTGTAAAGGTTGAGATGGATCTATGCGCTGAATTTGAGCATCCTGAATTTTCTTTTCAACTAATTCTAACTCTTTGTTGGCCTGAGGGGTTAGAGTGCGGAGGCTAACTAGTTGAGGGGGGCCCCACAAAAGACCAAATAGGTTACTAAGCGCATAAGTAGGAATACTAAGTAGGACATAGCCAATTAATACCTCCTAATAATTTTTGTAAATCATTCAATGTAGAGATTTGATCTCTCCTAATTTGCACCTTTTGTGGCTGGATGGTTTGCCTATCTACTACAGCTCCTAGATATCGCATAGGAGTTGTAGTTTGAATTTTATCAGGAGCAATACAGAGACCTGCTGACTCAAGCTGTTCCTGGAGGAACTGAAAACAATCAGCTAAAATCTCTGTAGATGATGCAGCACAGAGAATGTCATCCATATAGTGAATGATATAACAATCTGGAAATTTTTCTCTAACTGGCAAAACAGCTCAAGCTACAAAAAACTGGCAAATTGTAGGGCTATTAAATATTCCCTGTGGAAGCACTTTCCATTGGTATCTTTTGATAGGTTCTTTGTTATTTATAGACGGTATTGAAAATGCAAATCTAGGGCAGTCTTGAGGATGTAAGGGGATAGTATAAAAACAATCCTGTAAATCTATCAGTACTAATGGCCAAATGTTAGGACTCATGGACGGTTGTGGGAGTTCAGGTTGTAAAGGACCCATAGGTTCAATTAGAGCATTAATAGCTCACAAATCAGTGAGCATTCGCCATTTTCCTGGTTTTTTCTTCATTACAAACACTGGCAAATTCCATGGACTAGTGGAGGGCTCTATATGGTCTTGTTCTAATTGGATCTGTACTAATTTTGTCAAAGCCTCTAATTTTTTTGAGAGGGGCCACTGTTCTATCCAAAGAGGCTTGCCATTAATCCATTGAAGAGCTATAGGAGTCCATAGCTCTGCAACAGAGGCCCCTACACAAAAGGCTCCTGATTTTCTGATTTAAATCCCAGTCCCTCACGTCCTTGTTGAGACGAGGGCTGTATAGATTGGGTGATTCCCTGATTAAATTTTCCTAAACCTTTTCCTGGCTGATAGCCAATATGACTCATCATATTTTGACTTTGAGGACTATATTGTCCAGGGGGTATCCAGATTTCTGCTTCCCATTGAGTGAGCAGATCTCAACCCCATAAATTTACCAGAATGTCAGCAACATAACGTTGTAAAAATCCCTTTTGTCCCTCAGGTCCGAGACAAGGAAAAATGCAAACACTGTGACACAGACCTGAGGCTCGGCCTACCCCAATGATATTAATGTTGGTCTCCTGGACTTGCCAGTTTGCTGGACATTCCTGAGAGCTAATTATAGAAACATCAGCTCCTGTATCTAAAATACCTTTAAATTTCTTGCCTTGCATTTCAATTTGACAAATAGGACGGATTCCTGAGATTTTTTTCTGCCAGAAAAATACCTGCCAGACTGGTCCTTCCAAATCCTCCGGTTCCTCTCTTTTGTGTTCCCTTTTTTCTGGGGTGCATAGGGGATCAGAAGGAGTTGAGCAACTCGTTCCCCCTTTTTAGCCGACCAGGGAACAGAAGAGGACATTATAATTTGAATTTCTCCCTCATAGTCTGGATCAATTATGCTACTAGCGTGGACTGTGACTCCCTTTGATGTTAAGCTTGAACAACCAAGGGGAAGTCCAACTGTATTTGGAGGGATTGGTCCAATTATTCCTGTTGCATCGATAAGTATTATCGATTGCTGTGCACAGACTTAATTTCAAGGCCCGATACGCAAGACACACCACCACAAGCCAGGATGAAGGGGTTAAAGAGTTTTATTACAGAGTGAAAGTAAGTAAGACAAGACAGAGATTAGGGGAATATATCATCATACCACTAACAAGCAAGGAGGCAATTCATCATACCACCAGGGCCCAGTCAATTAGAGTCGTAGAAACAGCAATGGCCTTTCATCAGCACGGGCAAAACATCACGCACAGAAACAGCACCAGCCCTTCATCAGCGTGGGCGAAATCCCAGTCAAGTAAAGTCATCAGCACGGGCGGAGTATCTTGCAGCAGCCGAGGCGGCCAGGGAATAACAACAACTACTGCTGCTACCTGCCTGCTTTCTGGGGTTTTGAGGACTTCACTAACAACAGCGGCAAGGAGCCAATAAGCATACGTGTTAACAACACAAGGAACTGGACTCGGACCTGGCTAGGAGCCGGGGCCAGTCCTTGGTACGAGATTAGATGTATCGGAGCTCGGCCCACCTGCGCCAAGGCAAAGGCCAGGCTCCACATCCTGTAAATATTTTCTTGGTCCTTGGGAGGGTAGCCAATCCTTCCAAGGCCAAGCACGTACCCCAACCACTGTGACAGTTTACATCCCCAAATGTTCCCAGGCAGGCCTTCATATTTTCTATTCCTTACACCTGTGGGCACAGGAAGGGGGCTTTCCCCTGGAAGCAGAATATCTTGAATTGTGCAGATATCTACTGCAGCACTTCCCTCGGTGGCAGGAGTTAACTGTTGTACCGATAATTTGGGGGAAGAGGCACAGCCTGGTAATTTTGAGGCATTGCCTGGCTCATATATGCCCTGGTTGTTGTCTGGGCCTGGGGCTGGCCCTGCCTCTCGTTTCCCTGAAGGAGTGTTCCATCCTTATAATATATTGACCTACATTCTGATGCCCAATGATTTCCTTTTTTACATCGAGGATAAATCCCAGGTTGTTTAGGACCCTGGGAAACAGGAATTTTGTGGTTGAGAGCTGTTACTTTTCTTATGGCACTCCCTTTTAGTGTGTCCTGTTTTCCCACAATTATAACAGGTGCCTGCGAACTTATTTCCTTTTATAAATCCTGTAATTGCCTGGGCTACCATAGTGGTCTTAAACTGTTCTGTCCCTACTCCTTGACATAACCAAAGATATCCCATGGCATCAGTTTTTCCTCTCTGTGTTCCAACTGCTCGCTTACAATCCTCATTTGCATTATCATAAGCCATAATTTGTAGAATTATATCTGCTGCTGGAGAATTAGTCACCTGTTTGTTAATAGCTTACTGTAAGCAAGCAAGAAAATCGGAGTAAGGTTCCTGTGGACCTTGTGAAATCTTTTGGAAAGATGGAGCTTTCCCTCCCACCTCTATCTTTTCCCAGGCCATCAGGCAAATCTGTTTTAACTGATCAATAGCATGATCTTCCATTCCCAACTGATCTTGTGTTTCCACCCAATCTCCTTTTCCTAATAATTAGTCCTGATTGATATCAAGATTACGAATCTGATGATATCTTCCCTGAGTCTCTGCACCATCAATCCACCAGGTTTTAAACTGTAAAACTTGAGAAGGGGAAAAACAAAATTGAATTTAAATATGAAAATAATGCAACTTGAATAAAGGAAATTGGAACCAAAAAAAATTGAGAAGGGGCCAGACAGGTTTTTGCTAACGCATTCCAATCTATAGGAATCAGCCAATTGCTATCGGCACTGCATCTAAGGCCTGTAGTATAAGGTGAAGTAGGTCCAAATTGCAAAACTGCCTGTTTTAATTCTTTGAGTAGTTTAAAAGAAAAAGGTTCATGAACTGCCTCATGAATCCCATCGGGGTGTTCTGCAGTAGGGGCTTCGCGTTCCCTAATGACTACAGGGAAGGCCAAGGCATCCACATCCCCTTCTAACCTGCCCTGGCATATGCCGCGCTCTATGGCTGATAATGAAGAGTGGGAGGGGGACCGAACATCCTTTAAACAGTCTCCCAAGTTTGAATTTAATGATTTGGGGACCATTGTTGATGTTGTCTCAGACTCTGTCTTCATCTTCTCTATCCTCCCTTTCCCCCATCTGGTCTTCTCTCCCTTCATCCCCTCCTCTGAGTCTGTCTGCAGAGGTTCCAAAACTAAAGGAACTAGTTCATATGTTTCCCAGATTGAACCGGGCAAAAAGACCCCACTGGAATGTAAATTATGGAGGTCTTGTCCCACGTCCTCCCATTGATCTAAATCAAATGTTCCAAGGTCTGGAAACCAGGAACAATCAGTTTCAATCACCTTAAGAAGTTCCTCTACTTTCTTTTCCGAGGTTTTATGTTTTCCCTTCTTAAGAAGTTGTTTAAGCAGGCAAATATAAGGCCTATACTTACTCTCAGCATTGTCCATGTTAGTAAAAGAC
Organism: Rhinolophus sinicus; assembly: GCF_036562045.2. Taxonomy (NCBI): domain Eukaryota; kingdom Metazoa; phylum Chordata; class Mammalia; order Chiroptera; family Rhinolophidae; genus Rhinolophus; species Rhinolophus sinicus. The sequence continues at coordinate 275,349 of NC_133760.1, forward strand.
AAGAGAAAAGAGAAGCGCTTTCACTTCAAGTTCACTCTGATGCTCGTCTGGCCATGTCCCTCGCGGGACTTTAGGTCGGTCTTGGCTAAGGTAAACCCGTATAAACCACGGGCCTGGTTAACGCCATCAGGGGCTAAGTCACCGTTTTGCCGTATGACCTAGACCACGGAACCGCAGATTAGAGCCCACACAAGCTCCATAACTGAGGCCATGGAGCTAAGATCAATCACTCACACAGTCACACTCTCACATACAAAAGTGTTTAGTAAGGTTTTTACCAATTCCCCTTTTCCTTGGTTAAATTCTCCGGGACCTTCCCTACCTCACCATGTAGTTGTCGCGACCGTTACCCAGAGTCCTTGCCATTGCTCCACCGGTTAATTTCGACTCGTAGTCGTCCTTCCCTCGAGCCCCACGTGGGGCGCCAGATGTCGCGTCCAGCACAACACAGGCAGTGAGCGAACGAGAAGGGGCGGCGAAGGGTTAAGAAGGTAAGAAACAGAAATCAAGCAAGTTATGAAACAGGGGCCAAGGGTCTCACAGCTTCAAAGGACTGAGAGCCCTGAATGGGGCTGCCCTGTAGCTTTTATTGATGCACACACAAGACAGCAACATTGTTTTCTCCAAGGTCTGTGAATTTCACACATTATACTAAGAAACTGATTTGAACTAATTACCCTTGCCTGCAGGCAGCTGTACCGTCAATTTCAGGATGTACCTCCTGCAAACAGCTGAACCTTTATGCTTAAACTTACTGAAATGGATAGATGGAGAAGTGATGTTATTACACCATTGAATCTCTTCCCAAGCAGGTTGTGGGAAGGAATGCAGCCACAAAGGCAGAAGCTCTCCTTAACCAGGGGAAGGTGGGGGTTTATGCCCACCTCTATCAACCCCATGGGTTCTCCTGCTGGTCCCCACTCAACTGTGCCTGGCTTGAGTTGTCCCCCGCATGGGGAATCTTATTCGTCATTGGCTAACCAGCCATCCTCCGGGGCCAAACAGGGAGACATAAGGTGTAAGCACAAAGGTGAAGCAAAGTCCCTGAAAGGATCCGTCTCACAGACTCTCCTTTCTTTAGGGGCAGGTATGAGGGGACAGACGGGTAGGCTGCTTTGTGACAACACTTTAGTTGCAGGGGGTGCAGCCCACCATTCCATGCGGGAATTGAACCGACAATCTTGTTGTTGAGAGCTTGCGCTCTAACCGAGCCATCCAGCCACCCCTCCGAAAGCTCAGCTGCAGCTCGTTGTCTTCAATCAAGTTATGGAGGGTGCAGCTCACTGGCCCATGTGGGAATCGAACCAGCAACCCAGTTGTTCAGAGCCCGTGCTCTAACCAACTGAGCCATCCAGTCGCCCCTTGGGGATGAATCTTCTTTCATGTTTTAAAAATACTATGGGGACAAACACACCCAATGACATAAACTCATATAAAAGCTATTGTTTGTGAATGTGTACTTACTGAAAATTTCTTAGTTATTGTGCTAAATTCCATCTTAGAACATGAAGACACTTGAATATCTATTAACTATATGACTCTTATTTTCTTCTTCTGAAAATGCAACAAAGACATGAAGAATAATGTCAGACACAACGTTGGAATAGAATGGAAACTTACAGGACTGAGGCCTGACTTAGAACCTCCAGTTATAAAAACCAGTACGTGTAACAAACAAAGGTCAGAGCCTTTATTATCCAAAGCAAAATACAAGCAAAGACAAACTGAGAAGAAAGGATTTTCCAGAGTAAATGTCAAGGTTTATATACAACACTCTATATATGCCCCCAAATCGTTATTACTGACAATAGGAAAACTGTTACTGTTCTAGAGAAATCGGGCATACAAGACCTCCATCAAGTGGATGAAGGTAGTATCAACTGTGAGGGGACAAACTGGTGTGGGCTGCCTGACGCACACAGATGAACACATCATCTATCCAGTTATCACTGGGGAAAAGTGAATTATATGATTCTGATCACAAGAAAACAGGTGCTTTATGCACATTTCAAGCTATATGTAGCTTCCATGTCTGCTAACCTTTTTTTTCTCTTTTTCCCCTTCTTCTGCTTCCCCCCACCCCACTCCGGATAAACCGTTGTTTCTCAGTGTAGTTATGTAGGACACAGCTCCCTGGCCCATGCTGGTATTATGAGCCCTGTGCTCCCCACAGCTGAGGCAGTTGATCACCAGTCGTCGTTTGGGCCCTCACAGCAGCTCTCTACCGGCAGCTCTCGCCGGCTGCTGGCAACTCACACTGGCTGCTGGCCACCAGGCACTCACGGCAGCACATGGTAGCCTGCGGCAGCTCACGCCGACCTCCGGCTCCTCATATCAGCCCAGCTCCAGGGAGAGCTGTTGTTCACAATCTTAGCTGTAGAGGGCACAGCTCACTGGCCTATGTGGGAATCCAACCGGTGACTTCGGCATCAGGAGCACGGTGCTCCAACCACCTGAGCCACCGGGCCAGCCCACCTTTATTTTAAAGTCTTTTGCTAGCATTCTAGACAGCAAGACACTTTCCATACTGTCTGTGCATCTTCTGAAGCCCAGTCTCCAGCAGAACTGAGGGAGCATCCAGTGGGACCCAAACATGAAATATTCTCCTTCACTGATATCCCAGGACCCAAGCCCAACACCAGTGCGAATCTTGGCTATCGATACATTCCTATGTCGTCCTGTCACAAAGGGAACACTTTCAAAAGTTGCAGGTCAGTAGTTGAAGATGTAGGAAGTCATGATGGAGAAGTGGACAGAAACTCTGTGACACAGAAAAGAAGTAATCTAAAGAGCTGACCCTGACTATCATAAGAAAAAGAGGGGAAAAACTAGTTGAAAACATTGGTTAGCTAGGAACAGCAGAAGAAGTAAAGGTTTGCAAGTTCTAAATACATGACGTTAACAGGCAAAAACAAGAGCCACTGAATTGAGACAAGACTCTTACGGGAGAACCTGCCGTTTCTAACTCTTCCTCATCTAGTGATGTGGGGAGTCACACCTGCAACCTTAGAATCTGTGTTTATAGCACCAGCAAAGCCCATTCATCTGTTAACCACATCCACAGGCAGGACCCTGTAATGCAGAGGACCCCCTTTCCTGTCCTCAGTCACAGGAGAGGATCAGGGACAATGAGCTCCCACAGGGAGACCAAACAGAGTTTTTTCCTGTCCTCAAGCTCCCTACTTTCCCACAAACACCCACAAATTTTGATACAGATGGGGATTGAGGGGTGCATGGACATACCCACTTTGCAAGGCCATGTAAAGCAGACTGTTACCTCCTCTTGGACTAAAGTACAGCTCCTAATTACATTTCTTGTTACTTTGATGAATTAGCATTTGTTAAGCACAGCTCCTTCACTGGATGCTGAACACGCAGTTCAAAGAAAGACCACAGGGGGCCCTGCCCGGCCCAGTGACTCAGATGGTTGGAGCACTGTGCTCCTAACGCCAAGGTTGTTGGTTCGATTCCCACATGGGCCAGTGAATTGCACCCTCTACAGCTAATACTGTGAACAATGGCTCTCCCTAGAGCTGGGCTGCCGTGAGCAGGACCGACTGCCTCACCTGGAGGGAGCACAAGGCTCATAATACTAGCATGGGCCAGGGAGTTGTGTCCTACAGAACTAGACTGAGAAACAATGGCTTGAACTGGAGTGGGAGGGGGGGAGGAGCAGGAGAGGGGGTAAAAAAAGGACCACAGGGAAACCGAAACAGACAAGTTTCTTATCCTCATGGGGATCCTGCAGGAAGGACACAGTACACCTGGAAGGGCCACATGGGGAGGCCAAGGCGGGATGCACCAGAGAAGGGCAGAACCCAGGGCACATGCCTTTATTAGGGTCCATGAGAGCAGTGCTTTGGGGTTCTCAAGCTAAGTCCACATTAATCAATTCAAACAAAAAACAGCAAGGTTTTGGTAAGCTCTGCAGGGATCTATCCAAGGGTATACAAGGTGAAGTCCCTCACAGGCAGGGGACACTGTTGCTCATAAGGGCTGCTGGAGAAGTCCTATCGTGAACTTACATTTACTCGTGAGTCTGTGACCTATTGTCTAGTGTATGCACTAGTGGGAGGGGCCAGTGTCACTTCAAGGCAACTTGGCTACACAACATGGATTCTGAGGCAATATGGTAGTTTAGCTAAACTCTCTACAGCAGTACTGTGTCTTTATTGTAATAATTCTCCAGTAGTTACAATCAGAAGAGGATACAATACATAAATCATGGGGAAAATGGCCTCACATTATTTGCAGATTAAAACCACAGGAAAAAGGGATTACTAGGGCTGTCATTCCACTGCATCACCGAATAGTGAATTGTTGATTACAACCATGACTAAGGTGGGAGAGGTTAATGTAGTTGGCAGGAAAACAAATCATTCATTACAGATCAGTGTTGGTACATTAAAAATCAATCACCTTTATTATTAAAAATATAAGTTCACACATAGTCTAAACCACCTGTAGGGTCCATGGACAAAATACAGATAATAAGCATTTAAGAAGCATTCTGGTTGTTCTGATATAGTAACCTTAGAGCTCTGTTTTCAATGGGTTTGAAGACTGAGGCTCATTGTTTAGGAAACATGAATGTACAATAATTATGCACTTAGGGATGAGTTTCTGTCCTTTTCTCAGGTACCTCTGAGGACTTCTTTATTTCAACCACATCAAATAAAACTCAACAACTCCTATCTTTGGCTACTACAAAAATACATCATGGTTTTAATGAACCGCCACCTATTTTCCTTAAAGAGCAATGGGTAAAACTAGTGAAAATTCAGAATGTTTCTGTCTTACATTAATGCAGAGAACAATGCCCTGAACACCTACTTCATGGTGACTTACATCAATATTTAAGTCAACCAAACAGCATCCCCACATAGATTTTCTACAAACATTTATATTACACTGCCCTCAGTCTCAGTGCATCTGAGTCTGAGAAGATCTGAGTGAATCCCACCAACATACGAGGGCTCTCAACAATCAACAATTGTTGAGGCAGCAACAATCAACCCACGATTCACACACACACTAGCTGTAAAAACATAGCACCAAGTAACTTCATACTAGAATCATACTAGAAATTAATATTTCTTTTTCAATAAACGTCAAGTACTGTCAATATATAAAGACTCATTGTAAATAATTATACCTGTCCAACATCCATGCCCTTGATACTTTCAATCATATTAAACAAGTTTTTTAACATTTGCTTATTGTTTATAAGTATTCTGATTTAAAGTGATATCTGAAAAGTGTTCTTCACTTACTATTTTCTAATGTCAATTTTCTGGTATTTCAGATTTTATTTTGGATTACAGTTTTTTTACATCTTTAAAGTTACTTTGAAGCATGACTTCTGTCGGTTTTCTAGAAGTGTGTATTCTGAACCAAGGGCTTTCATCGTTTATTATGTAGATTTCTCGACAGTAAGCTTTCTCTGAAATTGAGTGAGGCTGTAGATATAGCTACAGGGCTTCTTGGATTCTTGAGTTTTAAGGTTTCTCTCCATTATGATAGATATTCACGTGTTGAGTAAACTGTAAATGATGAGTAATGGCTTTGCCCCACTATTTAAATTTGTAAGGCTTCTCTCCAGTATGAATTCTCTCATGTACAGTAAGATGTGCACGCTGAGTAAAGGCTTTACCACATTCTCTACATTTGTAAGGCTTCTCTCCAGTATGAATTCTCTCATGTCTAGTAAGATATGAACGCTGAGTAAAGGCTTTACCACATTCTCTACATTGATACGGCTTCTCTCCAGTATGAATTCTCTCATGTCCAGTAAGATATAAACGCTGAGTAAAGGCTTTACCACATTCTCTACATTTGTAAGGCTTCTCTCCAGTATGAATTCTCTGATGTATAGTGACAGATGAACACCGAGTAAAGGCTCTACCACATTCTCTACATTTGAAAGGCTTGTCTCCAGCATGAATTCTCTTATGTGCAGCAAGACATGAACGCTGAATAAAGGCTTTGCCACACTGTTCACATTTGTAAGGCTTCTCTCCAGTATGAATTTTCTTATGTACACCAAGATTTGAAGGGTGAGTAAAGCCTTTACCGCATTCTCTACATTTGTAAGGACCCTCTCCAGTATGAATTCTCTTATGTGTAGTAAGCTGTGAACAGTACATAAAAGCCTTTTCACATTCTCTACATTTGTAAGGCTTCTCTCCGGTATGAATTCTCATATGTATAGTAAGCTGTGAACAGTACATAAAAGCTTTTTCACATTCTCTACATTTGTAAGGCTTCTCTCCAGTATGAATTCTCTCATGCAGAAGAAGATGTGAACGCCAATGAAATGCTTTGCCACATTGCTCACATTTGTAAGGCATCTGTCCCGTATGAATTTTCTGATGTTGAGTAAGACTTGAACTCCAAAAGAAGCTTTTACCACATTCTCTACAATGGTAAGGCTTCTCTCCAGTATGAATTTTCTCATGTCTAGTAAGATGTGAACGCACATTAAAGGCTTTGCCACATTGTTTACATTTGTAAGGTTTCTCTGTAGTATGAATTATCTCATGTCTAGTAAGATGTGAACGCCGAATAAAGGCTTTGCCACATTCTCTACACTTGTAAGGCCTCTCTCCAGTACGGATTTTCTTACATCTATTTAATAGATTGGGTAATTGAGTAACGACTCTCCAACATGGATTACATTTGTAAGGTTCCTCCAAGGTGTCAATATTCTCAAGTTCAGTAAAATTTAAAGATTGGTTCAAAGATTTGTCCCATTCACTACATTTGATTGTCTTCTCTACAGTAGGATGACTCTGATGTATAAGATTTAAGCTTTGATCTAAGACACTCCCACATTTACAATGGTTCTCTGGAAAGTGAGTTCTCTGATGCTTATTAGGGTTTGACCCTTGTTTAAAGTTTTTCCAAGATTCATTGAATTGAAAGCTTCTCTCTCCATTACGTGTACTCTGGTAATCATTGAAGACAGAAAGACCTCTAGTGAGGGTTCCAATTTCATTAAACATGTAAAGTTGTTCCCAATTACACCATGATACTTATGGAACCATGATGCTTGTATACATACCCTCCCACATTCATGACAACTACAGAATTTGAAACAAGGAGGGATTCTTTTTGGTGAAAGAATAATGAATGCCTGGTTAAGGGATTGAGGAAATCTTTCGGTTCAATGTTTAATACAATCCTACATTTGAAATTATTTGAATGATTATCACACCATGCATCAGAGGACTTCCCAGATACTCCACATTTGCTTATACTTTTTATATATTTGTCAGAATATATATCTTTACAAAACTCTTTTCTATCTTTACATTTAGAAACACGTTGTTCTGCAAATGTAACTGCCTTAAAGTGACGGTTTTCCCAAGATGTCTTATATATTTGATCGCTTTTGGCCACAGGGATTTTATTATGATTAACGGTCCCAGTTTCGTTATGTCCATCATAATCTCCCTTCAGCCCTTCACACTCCCCCTCGTATTACCACTTTTTCATTAATGGTAGATACTCAAGGAAACACCTTTCATATCTTACCAGAAGCATTCTGTGGACTGAATCTTCTATACCCGGTTTTGGCAACAGGCCCTTTGTGTCTTCAGAAGGCATAACTGCAAGGCACCAAATAAATTATCACTCTTTCTACAGTCAGATAAATTCTATTGCATGAATTTAATATCGATTATTGGAGATAGGAAGATGGCATAAGAGCAAGTACCAAACCTTCGCTCCTCCATGGAGAGTTACTGATACTTTTAGAAGGGAGCGAAGAGTTCACAGCACACTCAGGAAAGTACAAAAAGAGAGTCACATCAAAGAAGGAAGAAAAGTTGCTTACATTTGCCGATAATAGCCACTAACCCTCCCTGGCACACTATGGTAACATTGTGAGAACGACCAATTCCCAGTTTCTTCTCAGGAGGGAAATAGCTGAGTATACTGTGTGTCCAATGATGTCCCTTCATCACAGCTGCCTGAGGGACTTGTTTATCTTCTGCATGACACAAAGTGCTAAGGAAATGGCAATACAATGTCAGTGTATTGTGGTGGCCACTAAGAAAAAAGGTAACACCACAAAGACTGCAGTACTGAAGACAAACATCAGGAATAGGGGAGGGCGGGATGGCTCAGTTGGCTAGAGCACAGTCTCTGAACAACAGGGTTGCCGGTTCAATTCCCCCATGGGCCAGTGAGCTGCGCCCTCTACAACTAGATTAAAGGACAACTACTTGAAGCTGATGGGCCCTGAAGAAACACACTGTTCCCCAACATTACCCAATAAAAATTTAAAAAAAAAAAAATTTCACTAAAAAAAAACAAACAATAATAATAGGAAGATACCACTGCCTCTAAAGAAGAAAAAGAAAACATTCTAAAGTGGAAAATTACGCACAAAAAAAACAGAGAACACACATCCCCAGAACCAGTTTGACAGGCCTTAGAATTCCCATCAAATCTTCCTGTTATTTGTGTTTTCCTGTACAAAGCAAGTCCACACAGTCTGGGATGGTAGCTATTTCTCCCAAATCTCAACAAAAGACCACAAGGCATACAAAGGAACAGAAAAACATGGTCCAATCAGACTAACAAACTAAATCTCCAGATATTGGCCCTAAACTAACAGAGCTATTAATTACCACCAAGAATTCAAAATACACTCTCATAAGTTAAAATGTTTTAAGTTACCCCCGCGGTAACCACAATATAATACCTATACCAGACACAAAAAGAAACTGAGAAAAAATCACAAGCATGTCACTGCCTAAAAAGGTCAAAGAAACAAAATAGAACACAGTTGAGAAGGGAAACGTGGGACAAAAGAGCTACAAAAAGTGCAGAAAATAATTCTAAAATTGTTTTAGTCCCTCCCTCTCATTAATTAGTTTAAATGAAAACAGATAAAACTCCCTCAATCAACAGACACAAGTTGGCTGAATGGATTGAAAAATAAAATCCAACACATTCTGCCTACAGGAGACTTATTTTGATGAGGACATAAAACATAACTAAAAGGATGGGAAAAGGCATTCCATACAAACGGTTACTGATAAAAAGCACAGTGGCCATGCTGGCATTACTGAAATACACAATAAGTGTCAAAAACTGTTACAACACAAAGAACATTATATAGCAATAAAAGGGTGAATTCACCAAGAAGCTATAACAATATTTATGTAAAAATTGGTGCAGCAAAACAGTATGGTGGTTCATCAAAACATTACAAACACAACTACCATATGACCCAGCAATTCCACTTCCGACATTTATCAAATCAGTACCAAAATACTAATTTGCAAAGATATATGTAAACCCTACATCCATTGCAACCTTATTTACAGTAGACAACAAGATGAGGTAACAATCTATGTGTCCATGGATAGATCAATAGATAAAGATGTGATAAATACACAAAATGGAATATTATTCATCAAAAAAAAAAAAAAAAAAAAAGAAATGCTGCCAGAGGCAACATCATGGAAGGACCTAGAAGGTACTACACAATGTGAGATTTGTCAGACACAGAACACTAAACAGCATACGATTTCATTATTATGAGGAATCTAAAAACTAAAAGCAAACAAACAAATCAGAAAAAGATTCATATATACAATTTACTGACACTTGCCAGAGAAGAGAGGGCCATAAGGAAAGTTGAAAAAGGGGAAACGGGTTGAGAGGTATAAATGTCTAGTTATGAAATGAGTAAGGCGCAGGATGTAATGTAACAGAGGGAATATAGTCAACGATATCCTGATACAGCTTGACAGGTGACAACATTGAAACTTGATTCAGCGTGACGACCGCTTCCTAAGATATGCAAATGAAGAATCACTCTGTTGCATAAATGAAACTAATACAGTGCATGTCAACTAGACTTTAATAATAGAAATAAACAAACAAAATGGATGACATTTTCCACCACAATGAATATTTGAATATCTTTCTACTTTTTCAATTTTTGTAGCAAACATGTATTATTTTTATAATGCAAGAAACACCAAAATAATAGAAAAAGATTGAAAAAAAGGTCATCTTTGATGATGCTATACAATTAGGAATGAATTAAAAGGTTTCATTAGAGTTGACATAATATCATCAGAAAATTTATCTGTAAACTCTTCTCCATCAACACGTGACTTATTATGTGTTTATTGCAGGAAAGAACACAGAGCTGGAATTCTAATTTAAATATTATTAAATATAAAGGGAACTTAATTTCATACACTTCAGACTTTTTGCCAGGCAAATTCTTAAATAAGTTCTTGTTTTTGCTATCTCTAATGTTAAGTTCAGAATTCCCAAGTTTGAAACAACATATTAAGGAGCAAAAATGAAGGAATTATCTTTATCAAGAGTATGAAATGAGTAATCACAGAATGGGAAAGAATATTTGCAAAAGAAATACCTGTAAAGGACCATATACAAAACATACAAGGAAGCCTTCAAACTCATTGATGAGAAAACTACCAACCTGATTGAAAAATGAGCCAAAGCCCTAAACAGACAGCACACTAGACAAGATATACAGAAGGCAAAATGATGTATAAAAAGATGCTCCACATCATGTCACCAGGGAAATGCACATGAAAACAACGAGAATTAAACACACAGCAAATTAAACACCACTACACACCTATTAGGAGGGGCCAGAACCCAGAACACGGACGACACCAAGTGCTGGTGAGGACGTGGAGCAGCAGGAACTCTCACTCACTGCTGGTGGGAACACAAAATGCTGCAGCCTTTTGGGTACACACTTTGGTGATTCGTACAAAGTTATACATCCTCTCACTATAAGATCAAGAAATTGTGTTCCTCAGTAGTTATCCAGAGTTGAAAACATTTATCGACCCAATAGCCTACACGTGTGTGTTCACAGCAGCTTTATTCATAATTTCCAAAATGAGGAAGCAACCAAGATGTCTGTTAAGAGGAGAATGGAGGAGTGAACGTGGTACATACAGACAATGGAATATTATTCAGTGCTACAGAGAAAGAAGTGATCAAGCCATGAAAAGAAGTGGAGGAAACTTAGATAGATATTAAGTGAAAGAAACCAATCTGAAAAGGCCACATAATGTTATGAGTCCAGCTATGACATTCTAGAAAAGGCAAAATGATGGAGATAGTAAAAAGATCACTGGTGGCTTGGGTTTAGGGGAGGGACAGATGAACAGGTGGAGCACAGAGAATATTCATGGCTGTGACACTACTCTGTATGACATATGTCATCATAAATGTGTCCACATGCCCAGAATGGATAGCCACACAGTGAACCCCAAGGTGAACTATGAACTCTGGGTGACAATGACGTGTCAATGTAGCTTCATCTCTGCAACAAATCTACCACTGGGAAGGGGAAGGCTGTGCATATGGGAGGGGCATGTGGAAATTCTCTATAAGTTCAACTCAATTTTGCTGTGACCGAAAACTGCACTTAACATAAAAGTCATCCTCAGACTTCTGCTTCTCTGAACTATCCAATCTCAGTGCCATGTCTTTCCAGTGGTTCGTTATGCTTCTACGAGAACACACATGCTTGTATCCTCTATTTAAAAGAACACAATGACATATCACCTCACATCAATTACCCTGACCACTATCAAGGAAACCTAAAATATCAAATGTTGGTGAAAATATGGAGAAATTGGACCCTTATTCACAGTTGGATGAAATATCAATTGATGCAAACACTATGAAAAACGATATGAAGGTCTCTGAAAAACTTAAAAATAGAATCGTGCTATGATGCAAACTTCCCACTTCTGGTACATTTCCAAGAGACTTCAAAGGAGGCTCTGCAAGAGCCGTGTGCACACACATGCGCACTGTAGCATTACTCACAAAGCCTGTAATAGCTGGAAGCAACACAATTGGTCATCGATAAATGATCGGGTTTAGAAAATGTAGCATATACATACAACGGAATATTATTCTGCCTTGAAACAGAAAAAGATGCTCTCACCTGATACACTCAGACAAACCTTGAGGACATTTAAGTAAAGCTCATGAATCACAAAGACACAGATACTGTAAGAGTCCACTTTTGTGGACTAATAATGCAGTCCTCTTCATAGAACAAAAAGAAGGGTAGTAGCCAGGGATTTGGGGTGAAGGGAAATGACAAACTGGTTGTATAATGGGTACTCAGTCAGTTTTGCAAGATGGAAATTTCCAGAGATCAGTTGCACAACAATCTGATTATACTTAACATGACTGGTCTCCAGTTACAGAGGGTAGAATTTTAGTGGCGTGTTTTACCAAAATTAAAAATGAAAAATAAGATGTAAAACAGATACAGTTATAATACATTTCAAAAATAATCTAGAATTCAAAATACTGGTTCTCTCACAAAGAGAATATAAAATCATCAATAAATAGATGTGAAATTGAGACTATTACCACAACTACTTAACTACTCAGGATAAGAAAAGACTGACCATTACCAAAAAAAAGAAATGAACAAGATGAATCATGCACAAAGTCAGGGTAAAATGATAGACAGACATGCACATAATTCTAACAGAAATAGACATATGCCTGATTCATGTTGAATCAAACCCCACATTGTCTTAAGTGTACGGAGCTGAAAACTGACATTGACGTTCATAATGTCTAAGTAACAACCCAAAACACAAGTAACTAAATTTGAAAAAACTACCATAAACAAAGGCATTGTCATGGAATTGCAAAACGAGAACACAACACAATGTATCCCCAGAACTGTGAACACTACACAGATGTACTATTGAAGAGAATTCTTCCATAGAACTCAGCTTCCACTGTGAGTGTGGGCCCATGAAGAGTAACAAGCATGCTGAAGCATTACAATATGTGTTGCACTGCAGGTAAATTTCAGACAATGCATTAGAATCATTCATAAAAAGATCTAAAGAAAAACTTAATAAACAAGCATGGAATTGACACTGGAGAAATTTATTAGGTTATTAATACATTCCTACTATTCTTACAGAAAATATGTACACTATAATCTGCATGTAGAGAACAAAAGAACCCTTAATTTCTAAAGGAACAACAAAAAAGTTGTAAAATGTAACAGAATCAGTGATCTATAAACATGCTGAGGAAGGCAGATGATAAACCTCATTATTTTTTGCCTGAAGTAAACTGAAATTGAGGAAGCACACATTTTCTGAAACATGCGAGCCTAATAATTCTACAACTCACTTCTTACCAAAGGAGTTCATTCAAGCACGCGGCATCAGTACTTCTGCATCTAAAATCACTAATCTGAAAAGATCTAATTAGAGAGTGAAAACATACAAGACACAGGCTAGGGCAGTTTTGGACAGAACAACACAGTTATAACACAAGAGTCATTAAGAAATCAGGCAACTATGGAGTTCTTCCTATATAGTGGGCAATGCTCTAAGCTCCCCTAAGGCATGAATTCATTTAAGAATTCTGTGAGGTAAACAGATACATTAAACTATTCTAACATGGAGGAATGGGGGATACAGATTAGAAATTTCTCATGTTAGTTCATAAAAAGCAAAAGGATATTTTGAAGTGAAACTGAGATTGAGGGTTTCTCACCATAGGGAGGTGCTTTGTGCTGAGATGAAATTACTGAGTCTGAACCTTTGTAGGATTATGTTTGAAACCTCCTTAGGATTAGAAATTATATAGCAGAGAAAAATAAGACATGTGTCTCCAGTGCCCCTGAGATTTCTGAACCTAATTCCAGGACCTCCACCACTGCCATCACAAACTCCTTATGTGAGGCAAGAACAGAACTCTAAATATGGCTTCAGGGAGAATTCCTCAGCACAGAGCAGATTTTCCCGGGCCCTGGAAGCAATGGAACAACAACCACATCATGGCGGCCCCCACAGTCCAGGGGGAGGACGTCGGCCCTCACTGCGATGGGACCCAGATCACTGAGCAGGACAGTCCCTAGAGGATGTGGAGCACGGGACGTGTTGGACAGGACTGTCCCTCTGTGACAGCAACAGAAAGAAACCTGGGCTTCTCACATCCTTTCCACTGAAGCGGAGCTTCCCAAACCACATCTTGAGGTCTGGCTCCTCCAGGACCATTGACCCGCTCACCTGTGTCATCTGCCTCCTTCATTCCCACCTACCTGGGTGGATGGACACTGTCTTTTTTCGCTTCACATCCCAGGCCTCCTTCATGCTCTCCAAAAAGATGACCAGGTCTGGCTTAGAGACAGCAAGACCTGTTTATTAGAAAAAGGAACATGAATTTTGATGGAGATTCTCCAATTTCCAATCCAGTACGTGCTCAGTTGAGAAGAAAGACATTGCAGAAAATTGGAATATTCTAAAAAGGATTCCCCCAAAACACTCTTTTCTGACAGCACCTTTACCAGACAACATAGAAACTTTTCAGATCCTGAGTTCCACTCCAAGGGCATCATGAAGACTCCTTTTCTACACCAGCAAACCCCCAATTTGCTTCTTTTCTACACCAGCAAACCCCCAATTTGCTTCTTTTCTACACCAGCAAACCCCCAGTTTGTTCCTCAGAGCCGGGATCTGAAACTCTACCACACAAAGCAGAAGCTCCCAGGAGACGCTGTACTGATGAAGGAAGCACAACCCTGCGGTGGGGTAGGAGTTCTGGAAGGAAGTCACCCTCACCCAGGGAGCACAGGTTCCTGTAGTTCTCCAGCATCACGTCCACGTACAGTTTCCGCTCAGCTGGGTGCAGACATTCCCACTCCTCCTGAGAGAAATCTATGGCCACATCCCTGAATGTCAACCGTCCCTGAAACAAGACACATTTACACGTGGTCACAGGCAAGGTCATAACGTAACTCAATATGAAAACAGAGTTAAGAGAACTGATGCTGACCTAGGAGAGTATCCAGAATTAAATAGTAACGTCAGACAGTAATATTCTCGAGTGTTATTTTCTAACTCTGAGAAAGGAGGATGACGTATGATCCACAAACCATAGTAGACAAAAATCTACTTTTCTGAAAGGTAGATTTAAATTCAGGTGTCAACACAGGCATATGGATTTTTGAGTATTGTGTTTGTATCATATCTGTATTGTGTTCATACATTGTGTTCATTTCTTGGCAGGAAATATCATGGTGAGTTAGAAATGCAAAGTACTTCTCAAATTGTCACATGGACAACGAGGAATTGGACTGTCGTAAAAATGCAGAATCCAACTGAGGAGTCCTGGGGTGGGGCCTAAGTTTCTATATATAACAAAACTCACTTTTAACTAGTGACACCAATGTCTCTGGTCCATGTGTCACACTGTTGAATAGCACAGAGGAAGGAAACGGAAAAATTCATACGTAACTTTGAACTGACAGTTTTATGGAATTTACACTTCTAGAAGCATAGCAAAATAAACCTTTCTGAAAACTTGCTGTGTACCAGAGTTGTTTTTTACATATTAATTCATAAAGCACTTAATTAATCTAGAACAACATTCACCTTTTTCTTCTTTGAGAATATTTTATGAAGCATCCAGTCAATGGTAGAGCTTTGAGTTCACTCCAACTATCTCTAGAATTTATCAGAAAGGTCCAGACCAATATGCATAGACAAACCTCATGAACATTCATAGCAGTTTCCGTGACTCAGAAGAAGAGAAACAACTTAAGCAAGAAAAAATAGCTCAAATAGTGTTAACATTTTATGTGCACACACAGATGTATGAGTACTATGTGCATATTACAAGTGACAGAGAAGGAAGTTTTCATGTCACTGAAATCACAATTATTTTCAATTGTGTAAATCTCATAAATGTCTTTGTGGATGATTCTATTTAAAAAACACAGTAGGGAGAGGAACACACAGTAACATAAAATAAGTTCGAGCTGGTGTTTCTTTGAAAAAAATTGTATATCGTTTGTGCTGAGCTATACATTACAAATTTACCACACTTCAACACCTTAATAATATGATTCTTGTAAACTTTCGTGAAAACACAAAAAGTGATGAAGTAGAGAATGTCTGTGACATGAGTGTGGAATATAATTAAAATTGACAGGAACAAGGCCTGACTGATTAAAGCCTCCACTCCAAAGGCAATTATCTCAAGGAAAGAAAGCTGAGGGCCTTCATTATCCAAAGCAGAGAAACTAAGAAAAAGGGAGTTTCCAGATGAAATGTGATGGTTTCTGCACATCTCTCTATAAATCCCTCCAGACTTTTATTAATGATAAAGACAAAAAAAATGTTAACTTTATAGTGAAGACAGAAGACAGGACCTCAACCAGGTGAAAATCAGGTGGAAGGAACAAATGGTATCAGCTGGCCGAGGCACATGGAAGGACACACCATCACCGCTGTGATATTACCAGCACAAATGAACAAATAAGGAAATCATAATGTGATCATAAAAACATTAGTTTTATGGAAATTTCAATGCAGATATAGCTCCCCAGTTCTGAGACTCTAATAGTGCATTTAAACAGTAAGTCTTTTGGGGAGGCCGGATGGCTCAATTGGTTAGAGCGGCAACTTTTAACAACAAGGTTGCGTTTACAATTCCTACATGTGGGCTATGCCCCCACCCCACCCCCCCGCAACTAGAAAATAGCGACTGGACTTGGAGCTGAGCTGCGCCCTCCACAACTAGCCTGGAGGACAACGACTTGACTTGGAGCTGATGGGTCCTGGAAAAAACACCCTGTTAAACAATAAACACCCAATACACCCAAACACCCAATAAAACAAACAAAAACCCACTAAGTCTTTCTTATCAACCTAGTGAGTAAGTGTCTCTTCCAATTACTCTTTTTCTTCAGAATTTTCCAGGCTACTCTGAGCACTGAGGCATCCTGGGTCGTCCTGCATATTCTTACCGTCGTTCTACAGCCCTGAAGCTATAGTCACAGGACACACATCTACTGCTCCTTTTCAGGACAGGGAGCATCTGACCCAGCCAAATAGAGAAAAGCGGACATAGCCTGTGACCCAGGACGGAACACTTACCTGACAAGCAGCCATTTCGTCCTTGTCCTCCTGCTCTAGGTTGTTTCCTCAGGAAACTTCTGGGGAGGAATCACTCCTGCATCTTGAGAATGTGCCTTTATAGGCGTGGGCACAGGCCCTTCTGCTTCCTCCCAACTGACAGGCAGAAGGACCTTGAAATGCTGAAAATGCTGCCCTCTCCTGTCCTGTGTCCCAGGACAGTCAGGGACAAGGAGCTCCTAAGTGAAGACAGAACTGTGAGTTTTTTCTTTCCGGTCTTCACCTGCTCTCTCCTCAAAAAGTCACTCACAAATTCCTACAGCAATGAGAATGTGGGCTGCTCTCCTGCCCCCACAAACCCAACGCAGTATCCACTATTTCCCCTTGACCAAGTCTGCTCTCAACTCTCAGAACTGTGTCCAGGAGCCCCAGCTAATCCCTGTCCTCATCTGAGCATCATCTGGACCACCTCACTACAACGACGCTCTACCCAGACCATGTGTCCAACTCCCAGGGGGAGGGTGCAGGTCACATCACTCCTTGAAATTCCCACAGACCTAGGAGGAACCCAGATGGGAACTTTCAGCATCAATGATTATAGTATGCAGGTCCCTGGGGGATCAGGGCCCACTCTAAGCAGTTATGGTTCTGCAGGTCTGCAAGGCGCCCAGGAAATGGCATCTCTAAGTCTCCCTGGGGGAGCTGACTTGCTACCCACACCTGTTTCCTGTCACACTGGGCTATAGATCTCAAACACCTCACACCTGAGAGCTCTGGAGTGGGTGAGGGGTTGGGGCGGGAACTTCTAGAAGGGCCAGCCCCTCGGGTGGATTTTCTTTCCTTTTTCCAGGAAATCACAGGGAATCAGCTAACAGCTATAAAATGATGAACATGCATTTGGTGCTGAAACTTGTAAAAAAAAAAAGGTTAGCTATGAAAACACGCTGAGCAAATTATTAATACTTCACTGTGAATGGGTGGGCTCCATGGGAGTTTTAGGTCCATCCGGTCCATCCGTCCACATTTTCAGAGAATGGAAAAAGGGACTTGAGGGGACAGCTACTTGGTAGCTCCCAGCTCACTAATTTAACAAATCATCTAAACAGAAGACAAAAGCTCCTGAATATCAGACTAACACACCAAACTAGGTTCTCACCGCAGACCTCCTCACCAAATGCACATTGAAGTGACTTAGTATTATTAATAAGTACCAATGGATGTTTCAACATAATAAAGAGTAGAAAGAATGCAGGGCTTCTCACCTAAACCAGTCACAATATTATTAGAAGGGAAATCTATTCTACATGTTTTTTACTGTAATGACTTCTAGGGTCAAAATTTTTAAAAAAACTAATTTTACCTCATATTTAGTATAAGAGCTGCTAATGAGATGTCACCAAAGCTTATTCCAGCAGTTAATGGCTATTTAGAACAAACCAGAAATTCAGCAGACTAAGATTTAACTCAATGTGCTTTTAAAAAAACACACAAAAAACAATGAATCAAGTGTAAGAGAGCTAAAAAGAAAAAAGTAAATGCCTTGTCAAATAAAAAAGGATGCAATGCTTTCAATATTCCTTGAAAAGCATCATGTGGTGACAGAGTAGTCATTTCTCATCCCAGGTCACGTCCCTCATGCCACCCCAGGAAATGAGAAGGGACGCATGACTGACTGACATAGGTCTCCCCCCTCTGGCTCTATGAGGGTTTCACACGGAAGCCATTGGGTGATGAAATTAATTATTAAATGCACAAGGCTTTAGAAACTGGAATTTTGTAATTCTCATTCTCATCTGTGACTGAAAATACAGCACAAGTAAAGTTAAATAGATTATAAAGCCACAAACCAATATATCACGACTTGACCACCCACATCCCACCAACTCACAACTCATGCAGGTGGGGGCTCCCCTTCTTCCTCTGCTACTATATATTCCTGTCTATGGTTTGTGTCCCTCTCCATAGGATTCTCTCCACTTCTGTCCTGTCCTGTCCCCTCTCCCCTTCCCTGATTTCTCCCTTTTTCTCTATCCCCTTCCTTGCACCTGTTCCTTGAAACTCTTGAAACCCGGTTCACCTTCAGTTGCTCTTTCTGCCTAATCTGTTTGATTGTTCCCCATCTCCATGTATTTCTGCCTTTCTTCCTGTCCATGTGCCCCTCCTCTTCCCCTGTGACACTGTCTGTCCTGTTACATCCCTGTGTCGGGACTCACTGACACACCCAACTTAGCTCAGGGAGGCTTCTTGCTGTGCTGTCAACCCCCAACCCCTTTCAGTTCCTGCACTCGGCTCCCCTAACTCTTCTCCTAACCCCTCTCTCCTCTAAAGTGCCTTGTCCTTTGTTGCCCCCACTTCTGCTAACCAGGGGCCCCTCTCCCTTTAGGTTCCCCTTCATCTCTCTGGAGCTCCCCCTTCCCTCCGTATTTCTCCATTTTCTTTCTCCTCTGGCTACTTCTCCGAGTCACTCGTTCTGTCTTACCGTCGCTTTACAAGTCCCTCCCACATCCTGTTTTGCCTCCTCTTTACCGACCCGCACTGACCGTTCTGCCCTCTCACCTGTCTGTTCCTCTCTCATCTGTCTCCTTCTCGTGACCCCCTCACACCCTCGTTCTGCCGCTTTCCTGGCCGGCCCTTCACAGTCCCCGCTCACACAAAGCCCCTCCCCGGGTGAGGGGGTGACCTGGTGACACCCCGCGGTGTTCCCTCCTAAGTCCCATCCCCCTGAACAGTGTGCTCTACCTGGGATTCGGGGCCTCTTATTAAACTGGGGCGAGGGGGGTTGCAGGCGGCGGAGGGTCTGCAGAACCCCAGCCCCGGGGGGAGGCGGGGCTCCAGGGGCCGCGTGGCGGGGCTGGGGGAGGGGCGCCAACGGCCGGACTCCATCTCCCGAGTCCATCTCCCAGGACTTCACGCCGCGCGTGGGGGGCTGCCCGGTGGAGGGTTTTAAGCAGGAAAACGCGGCAGGAGAGGTCTAAGGGCCCGAAGGCGGAGAGACCAGAGGGAGGACGGCCTCAGTTTACCCGGAAACCCCCGCGGAGCCTCCACCCGGCAGCGAAAAGGTCTGGTATCGGGTCGTCTCCCCAGGACGCGGGACTCACCGCTGTGGGGGGCGCTGGTGCGGGGACTTCAACGTCCGTAGTGACCGCCAGGCGTCACGTGTGCGGGACCGTGGACTGAGACGCCCAGGTTTAAACCAGAAAGACCGAAAGTCACGGCGCCAACCCGACCTTCTCTCTGCCTTAATCGCTTCCGGGTCTGCAACCAACTCCGCGGGGACGCGACGTGAAAACCTGGGCGGCAGGCGGGACCTGTGAGAAGCCCTAAGGTTTCGGGCGGGGCGGGAATTGTGGCCTGTAATGGGCGGGGCCCGCGGGAGGGAGGGACGGGACCGGGGGACGCGGTGGGGCCAGAGCGGGGGCGTGGCGGGGCTTTCCTACGCTTCGCTCTCATTGGTTATAGACTATAGTTGTTCGTTAGCTTTGTAGTTTGGATACAAATATCTTTCCCACCCACATTATATTTTTAAGATTTCTTAGATGTATATTTACTGATGTTAGTAATGCTTGACTCTTGGTTTTCATTATATTTTAAGATCTCCCCGGTTTGAATTTCTGATGATTAGTGAAATTTATCTAATTTCATTATATTTGTAAAGTTTTTTCTCTAATATGTATACCTGTGAGATTTGGTTATCATTGAAGAATGGATCAAAACTTTCCCATCTTTATTGTAAATGTTGAGCTTGATACTAGCAAGGATTCTTTCCAGTTCTGCAAACTGAAACCTTTTGGATAGATTTCTTAACTGATTATACTTTGTGCATCCTCAGTTATAATCTCTATGGCTTACCCTGATGTATTTAAACTTTGATCCAATCCTTTTATCAAATCATTCCATGCGTTTGTCTCTTGAACATGTTTTTAAAGGCACAATCTTGGCGATCTTTTGAAAGTAGATTATGGAGATTATACAGTATCGTGGAATATTGAACCAACCAGCCAAATTGGCATGAAAGAGATTTCATCTGGGACTCACATGTTCTCAAGCAAATAAATGCATGGCTGGTGGAACATTTCATCAAATTCAGAATAGTTGAGGCAAAGCCAATAATAGGTGAAAGTCGAGAATTCGTTTTGTTCTTGGGGAGTTTTGTTGCTTGTAAAATTTACAGGGAGGAAAAAGAAAATATTCAAAAAGAAAGAAAGAATTTCCTCAATCAATGCAAAAATGTCACATGTCGCCCTGTGATATCATTATAAAACACATGCAAATTATGATTATTAGAGATGTCAAAATTATTGAAGACCTCAAAAATTTGAAAAAAGAACTAGTTTGACCTTATGAATTGAAATCTGGGTTACGAAAACAGAGACCATACATTTTTAAGCACACATGTGTCGCGTCCAGCGCAACACGGGCAGTGAGGGTGTGAGAAGGGGCAGCTTGGGTTAAGTTTTTAAGAAAGAAACGAACAGAGACTTAATGTAGTTAAATCTCTCCGAAGGCCAGGGGTCTCTCAGTCTCAGAGGACTGGAGCCCAGAATAAGGCTGACTGGAGGTTTTTATTGATAGTTACACAAATATAAGAAAGTAGCATTGTTTCTTACACGGTCTGTGAGACTCATACATCATAGCAGAAAAATGTTTATTCCAATCACCCTTTGTCTGTAAAGAGCCGAAGCGCAAGGTCCCATGATGTCTTACCTAAGGTATGTACCCTCTCAGGGTCAAGTCTCTCATATGGTAACAGTTCCGTTGAGGTAAGTGGAGAGGACTGATCTTTGTTGTCCTCATGACTTCTCTCACAAACAGGTGCCAGGGAAAAGGCAGAGCCGGCAACAGCTTTTCCCAGGCAGGGGGAAGGAGAGGCAAGGCCCCTTCCCATATTTTTCTAAGGCAGCTCATTGGGGGTCCCCACTTGGTTCCGCCTAGCTTAGGTTGTATCTCCCGTGAGATATCTTACCTGTCTTTGGCTGCAAACCATCTTTTGGGGACCAGACAGAGAGACATAAGGTGTAAACGCAAGGATGGAACAAAGACCCAGAAAGGCACAGTCTCACAGACTCTTCTTTCCTTAAGGAAAGACACAGGGGGACAGTTGGCTAGGCTGTTGTGTGACTGCACACATGAAACACATAATATTTACCACTATCGAGTTTTTAAAAATCTGGATGTAGGTAAGGAGAGACTTTACAGGAAACATCATTACTCTAGACAGAATATTCTGAGTACAAGATCTACACTCACAGGTCAGGCAGAAGAGGGCTTTTCTATTCTAGGGAGGGATCAACAAGTCTAGCAAGAATATACAAAATAAAATATAAACAAACCCAAAGATATGGAGAACAAGCCGAGGGTCACTGAATGTGAGGGGCTAGAGGTGAGAATAAGAAAATAAAATTTTTAAAAAAATGTATTATAAAAAAAGGAGAAATGAAAACTTGAAATGCAGTAGCATGATTGTTGGTGGGGGGTGGGGGTAAAACATTCTAGGTCCTCACCATGGTTGGAAGTTAAAATTACTGAACTATAAACAGTCTCAGGGAAATATATACTGAAGTGATATTTTAAATTTTTAAAGGTAATAACAAAGAAAATATCTAAACAACAACAGGAAAATTAGGATAGAAAGGGACACAAAATAAATCTTAAAAAAAAGATAAACCATATATGCACTATTCAAAATAGAGTACTTATATTAACATCAAAGGAGAATAGAGAACAAATACTATGACCAGGGATGATGAACTCTATTTCACAATCAGGAAGGGATAAACTCATCACCAGGACATGACAACCATGATCCATGCACTGAGCAGCAGAACTTCCAAAGCCCTGACAACCTTGACAAGGCTGTAGTGAGAAAAAATGCAATCCACACATGTTCAGAGATTCCCATACTCCCTCTCTCAATAATACATAAAACAATTAGAAAGAAAATTAGTACATAGAAGACTCTAACAATTAAATTGTTAATAAATCAATTTATTGACATTTATAGAACTAGGAGATAACAAAATATATAAATTTGACTCTGCCCTTGGTTGCTGGCACAGAGCTCCTAAAACTCTTAAGATTTCCTAAGTCATCAGAGCACTGGGAGCATCTTTTGTTCTATTGAGGTGACTCTGGTGGGCTCCTAGATGGGGACTGGTCACCAGAAAAACCACGCCATGATTAGAAGGGTGGGATTTTCAGCTGCACCCCCACACTCCAGAGAGGAAGAGGGGCTGGAAATGGAGTTACATATTGATCATGCCTACATGAGGCAGCTGCTATAAAATCCCATTAGTTGAGGGTTCAGAGACTTCCAGGCAGTGAACACATCCACACCAAGAGGATGATGCACTCCAATTCCATGGGGACAGAAGCTCCCGTGCTCAGGACCCTCCCAGACCTGACCCTATGTGTCTCTTCATCTGACTGTCCATTTGTATTATCACATCCTTTAATAAACTAGAGATCTGTGAAAAGACCTAGCAAATTAACTGAACCCAAGGAGGGGGTTGTAGAAACCTCCAATCTATAGCCAGTTGGTCAGAAGTACACTTAAACTGGAGCTCCAACTGGCATCTGTGCTGGAGGCAATAGGAACAACCGATGGAATGAATCCCTTAACTTGTGAGACCTGATGCTATCTCCAGACCAGACCAATAGTGACAGAATTGCATTAAAATTTAGGACACCCAGCTGGTGTACCATAGAATTGCTTCGTGTAGGGTAAAACCTCCACATATTTGCTGACCAAAAGTGTCTCAAGTGAAGACTTCTGGGTGATTATGGCAGTGCTGTGACAGTACAGGGGACACAGAAGAAGGAAACACTCAGTAGGGAAGAACTGGATTTTATCTGACACAGGAAGTGGAAAACTGAAATCTTCCTTCATAAGAACACTGCACTGACCAAGAGAATTATACACAATCTTTAAAAATGCACATAGTAGGGTTGGCCAGATGGCTCAGTTGGTTAGAGCATGAGCTGTTAACAACAAGGTTGCTGGATCAATTCCCGCATGGGATGGTGGGCTGTGCCCCCTGCAACTAAGATTGAAAACAGCGACTGAGCTGCATCCTCTACAACTAGATTGAAGGACAACTTGACTTGGAGCTGATGAGCCCTGGAAAAACACACTGCTCCCAATATTCTCAAATAAAAAACTTTTTTAAAAATGCACATAGTACTATAACAAGACAAAGCAAATTCTTAGTCCTATAAAATGCAATCTGAATTAATAAGAACAGAACATATCAACATTTATAATTTGTCACTAACACAGAAATTATAAATAGCACCATTCGAAAAGAGATGGCAGGGCCAGCCAGTAGCTCAGGTGGTTAGAGCTCCATGCTCCTAACTCCGAAGACTGCTAGTTCGATTCCCACATGGGCCACTGGGCTCTTAACCACAAGGTTGCCAGTTCAATTCCTCGAGTCCCGCAAGGGATGGTGGGCAGCGCCCCCTGCAACTAAAATTGAACACGGCTCCTTGAGCTGAGCTGCCGCTGAGCTCCCGGATGGTTCAGTTGGTTGGAGCACGTCCTCTCAGACACAAGGTTCCCGGTTCGACTTCCGCAAGGGTTGGTGGGCTGTGCCCCCTGCAACTAGCAACGGCAACTGGACCTGGAGCAGAGCTGCGCCCTCCACAACTAAGACTGAAACGACAACAACTTGACTGAAAAAAAAAAGTCCTGGAAGCACACACTGTTCCCCAATAAGGCCCTGTTCCCCTTCCCCAATTAAAAAAAAAAAAAAATCTAAAAAAAAAAGATGGCAATTGAACCAAACACCCATAAGCTAAGTGTTCTTTTATTTATTTTGTTTGTTTGCTTTGGTTTTCTGTACATCATTGTGAACTTCCTGCCTGTAAAGGGACGTGAGTTGAAAACAGCTCATCAGGTCCTGAGGCTGTCAGGTGAAGGCAGCAGGTGAACATGGGCAAGGTGCGTGAGGTCCTTTATGGACATTTGATAAACAAGGTGAAAATGTAACTGACACCATAAGGCCACTGAGGGCTGTTAGACAATGAAAGACAATATGTTCCTCGATGAATTAAAAATAAATGGATATTATAAAGGAAACTGAAAAGATAAAACAAAATGAATGAGCATAATAATATAGGAAGAGATTTCTTGAAATCAAGATTTCAATTGCTGAAGATAATGCTCTCCCATCTGTAATCTCAGAGTTGGGAGGATAGGGGCGTACAGAAAAAAGAAAATGTCATTGAAAGAATACCAGTCAGGTTTCTGGAAGTTTAGCTGTGGTAGCACATACCCCTGAATTCTCTTTGGCTTACAACAACAAACCTTTCTTTCTTCCTCATATTATATCTCTCATCATCCACACTTGCATGGCCCCATAATTCAATTCTGGGAAATTTAAGTTCATCCAGGACAGAAGCAGAAAATGATGGAGTTAAAAGTAAACAAAAATGCCTAAAGCGTCCCTTTAAAATTGAATTATGCCCTCTCTACTCACACCAAATTGACCAAGGAAGTCACGAAAACTCACAGTCAAGCTTGCCATGATGTTGGTACGAAGTACAATCATCCCAAAGGAGGAAGGGTGGCCTGGGTGAAGTAGTGAAGGTTACTATCAAAGGGCAGAGATGTACAATATCACAGGAGAATGATAATTGGGAATAATGCTACAACATATGGCAGTGCAGCTTCCATCAGAAATAATTTGTTCCTCATTTGCCCCCAAAAGCATACATTTACATGTGTCCCAAAAAAATGTTTAAAAGTCCTACCTACATATGACTTCAATCACAAATGTCTTATAAGACTGTCATGAGATTCATCTGATTCAGAGCCCTGAGTGGAGTCCTCATCACATAATATGTTACAGTGGAACACAGAAATAACACCTCAATAAATCCTCCCCAAAGGAGTTGGGGCCCTAGTCCATGGGGATGGGAATGAAGAAGGATCCTTTCTTGAGTCCAGTTATCCCTTGAATGGATAGCCAGTCTTTCTGTTTCTTTTTCCCGATGTCACATAGTCACATGTAATACAGGATTAGAAATGATGCATTCATTCCTGGTGAAACAAGCATCTTTCCCCAGCTACATCCATCTCATTAACACCTATAGTTCCAAAGATTATTGTGAGTCTATTAGCTCAAATTTTTTATAGGACAAGTTTGTAGAACTCTCAACAGGACAACAGGACATTAAATAATTACACTTTTGGTATTACGGCACAGAAATGGCGGCATGAAGAGTGCTTCTTGAAATCTCTCCTGGAAGTTACAACAAATTGAACAGCTATAATTCAACAAAGGATTCCCTGCGTGACACACAGGCACATCAAGGGACCCACAAATCTCATCACCTAAAGGTTGGCAAGTTGGGCGAGAGAGGAAGGTGGGAAGGGGCAAGTGCAGAAATGCGGTCCATAGGGCTACAGGACTCAGACTGGAGCTCGCTAGAGTCCAGAGCTTACTACAGTCGTGGGAGAGGAAAGAATTCAGGCTGCAGGTGCACCCGCTGTGGTCCACAGTCCTGTCTGAGGGATCAGCACATGAGAGAGTTGAACCCAGCGTTTGTGGCAGAGACCTTGGGTGAGAACTGTGATGTAAGCCCTGACTTTCAGACAGAAAACAGAAGAGAAAGACATGGAGCCTAGCCGCTACACCCCCACCCCACCCTCCCAGTGTTAGAAGTGGGCTCCAGAAGAAACAGTAGCAGTGTCAAATTAAAGGACAGAATATTTACAGCCCTGAGAACTGAAGCCGCACAGCCACAGACTCACAGCACAACTAATTCTGGTGAAAGGGAAGGAATTGTAAGGGCCAATAGACATATGAAAAAGTGCTCAACATCACTAATCATCAGAGAAATGCAAACAAAAACCACAGTAAGATATCACCTCACACCTATTAGAATGGCTATCATCAACAAGACAAATAATATCAAGTGTTGGAGAGGCTGTGGATAAAAAGGAACCCTCATACGCTGTTGGTGGGAATGTAAATAGGTACAGCCACTATGCAAAACAATATGGAGGTTCCTCAAAAAATTATGAATAGAATTACCATATGATCCAGCAATCCCTCCCCTGGGTATCTACCCAAAAAACCTGAAAACATTTATCCATAAAGATATATGTACTCCGATATTCATTGCAGCTTTATTTACAGTGGCCAACACATGGAAATAAAAAAAACTGTCATTCGATAGATGATTGGATAAAGAAAATGTGGTATATATACACAATGGAATACTACTCTACCATAAGAAAAGATGAAATAGTACCATTTGCGACAACATGGATGGATATTGAGATTACTATGCTAAGGAAAATAAGTCGGAAAAAGTTGAGAACCATATGACTTCACTGATATGTGGGATATAAAACTGAAGGCAACATGGGAACAAGACAAACAAATAAAGAAACAAAAACTCATAGGCGCAAACAACAGTTTAGTGGTTACCAGAGGACAAGCGGGAATGGGGGATGGGGGATAGTAGAAGACAGTAAAAAAGGTGGTCAAATACATGGTGATGGAAGGAGAACTGAGTCTGGGTGGTGAACACATATGCAATATATAGATGATGTATTATAGAATTGTACTCTCGAAACCTATGTAGCTTTGTTGACCATTATCACACTAATAAAATTTTTTTTAAAGATTCTTTTTTATCGGGGAAGGGGAACAGGACTTTATTGGGGAACAGTGTGTACTTCCAGGACGTTTTTCCAAGTCAAGTTGTTGTCCTTTCAGTCTTAGTTGTGGAGGGTGCAGCTCAGCTCCAGGTCCAGTTGCCGTTGCTAGTTGCAGGGGGCGCAGCCCACCATCTCTTGCGGGACTCGAGGAATTGAACCTTGTAGTTGAGAGCCTGCGCTCCAACCAACTGAGCCATCCGGGAGCTCAGCAGCAGCTCAGCTCAAGGTGCCATGTTCAATCTTAGTTGCAGGGGGCGGAGTCCACCATCCCTTGCAGGACTCGAGGAGTTGAACTGGCATCCTTGAGGTTGAGAGCCCACTGGCCCATGTGGGAATCGAACTGGCAGCCTTCGGAGTTAGGAGCACAGAGCTCCAACCGCCTGAGCCACCGGGCCAGCCCCTCACCCTAATAAATTTTAATTTAAATAAAAAGTTACATGTTGTGATACTAAATAGATCCACTTTCCATTAGCTCCACCCTCCACTTTTTGAGAGGCATGCCTATCTCTTTAGATTTATTCCAGGGTCTTCATGCTTCTCAGGTTTTCCTAGAAGAGCCACACTTGTAGTTTCTGTTCACTAAACCATTTTGTCCAAAGGGAGCAATTTCACAGGAGCTATCTTACCAACCGGCACATTACTTCAAAGGGCACTGGGATCAAATATATGGTGATGGAAGGAGAACTGACTCTGGGTGGTGAACACACAATGGGATTTATAGATGATGTAATACAGAATTGTACACCTGAAATCTATGTAATTTTACTAACAATTGTCACCCCAATAAATTTTTTAAAAATAAATAAATAAATAAAAAAGGGCATTGGGGTCCTGTCCTTCATTTAAACTGCTGGACAGTTAACCATGCTTAGTATTTGGAATGCTGAAAAGGCTGTGTAAAAATGTTAGACTACCTGAACTTTTCACCAACAATTCATGGCTCTTGTATCACAACAATGCACCTGCTCACACGGCACTGTCTGTGAGGGAGTTTTTAGCCAGTAAACAAATAACTGTATTGGAACCCTCCCTACTCACCTGATCTGGCCCCCAATGACTTCTTTCTTTACCTGAAGATAAAGGATATATTGAAAGGAAGTCATTTTGATGACATTCAGGACATCAAGGGTAATGTGACGACAGTTCTGATAGCCATTCCAGAAAAAGACTTCCAAAATTGCTTTGAAGTGTCTGCTAGGTGCTGGCATTAGTGCATAGCTTCCCAAGGGGAGTACTTCGAAGGTGACTGTGGTGACATTCAGCAACGATATACATAGCACTTTTTCTAGGATGAGTTCGCAAACTTAATTGTCTGACCTCATTCATTTACACCTCTCACAAAGTGATAACCTTCCCAATCTACTACCCCTCTGACATCATATATATCTGTTACAATTCCATTGACTGCATTCCCTATGCTGTACTCCACATTCTGTGATATATATATATATATATATATATATATATATATATATATATATATATATATAATTATAGTTGAGATTCCATACTATTCAACTTCAGCTTCAGCTTCAGGTGTATTGCCCAGTAGTTAGCGCAATACATAGACTACACAGTCTATGAAGTGGTCTCCCTAATAAGTCCAGTGCCCATCTGGCCCCCTACATAAACTTTGCAACATTATTGATTATATTCCCCATACTGTATTTCATATCTCCGTGACTACTAATTTGAACTTTCTAATCCCTTTACCTTCTCCCCTGTTCCCACATCGCTCCCATCTAACAACCAAGAGGTTTTTTCCCCCCTATATCTCTGAGTCTATTTCCATTTTGTTTGTTCATTTCTTCTGTTCTTTAGATTCCACGTATAAGTAAGATCACATGGTATTTGTCTTTCTATGTCTGACTTATTTCACTTAGCATAATATTCTCTAGATCCACCCATGTCATTGCAAATGGTAAGATTTCATTCTTCTTTAGGACCAAGTAATACTCAATTGTGTAACGTACCAGTTTCTTTATCCAATCGTCTATCAACAGGCATTTCAGCTGTTTCCATGTCTTGACTATTGTGAACAGCGCTGCAATAAACATAGGTGTGCGTATGTTCTTTCAAGTTAGTTTTGGATTTCTTTAGATATATACCCAGGAGTGGAATTGCTGGGTCATAAGGTCGTTCCATTTCCAGTTTTTTTGAGATACCTCCACACTGTTTTCCATAGTGGCTGCACCAATCTGCACCCACAGTGCACAAGGGTTCCCTTTTTTCCACATCCTCGCCAGCATTTGTTTGTTGATTCATTGATGATAGCCATTCTCACAGGAGTGATGTAGTATCTCATTGTGGTCTCTATTTGCATTTCTCTAAAGATTAGTGAAGTTGAGCATTTCTTCATATGTCTGTTGGCCATCTGTATGTCCTCTTTAGAATAAGGTCTATTCATATCCTCTGCCCATTTTTTAATTGGTTTGTTTGTTTTTATGGTGTTGAGTTGCATGAGATTTTTATAAATTTTGGATATTAGCCCCTCATCAGATGTATCATTGACAAATATATTCTCCCATTCTGTAGGATGTCTTTTTGTTTTATTGATGGTTTCCTTTGCTGTGAAAATCTTTTTAGTTTGATGTAGTCCCATATGTTTATTTTTTATTTTGCTTCTCATGCCCAAGGGGATATATTACTAAGGTTAATCTCTGAAAATTTACTTCCTGTATTTTCTTCTAGGAGTTTTATGGTTTCAAGTCTTACATTTAAGTCTTTAATCCATTTTTAGTTTATTCTCATATATGGCATAAGAGTGTGGTCCAGCTTCATATTTTTGCATATGTCTGTCCAGTTATCCCACCACCATTTATTAAATAGACTTTCTTTATACCAATGTAAATTCTTGCTTCCATTGTCATAGATTAAATGACCATATAGGCATGGATTTATTTCTGGGCTCTCTATTTTGTTCCATTGATCTATGTGCCTGTTTTTATCCAATACCACACTGTTTTGATTACTATAGCCTTGTAGTATGATTTGATGCCAGGTAGAGTGATACCTCCCACTTTGTTCTTATTTCTCAAGATTGCCATGGGTATTCGGGGCCTTTAATTTTTCCATATACATTTTAGGATTATGTATTCTATTTCTGTGAAAAATGTCATTGATAATTTGATAAGGATTGCATTGAATCTATAATATTGCCTTAGGTAGTACGGACACTCTAACTATATTAATTCTTCCTATCCATGAGCTTGGTGTATGTTTCCATTTATTTATATTTTCTTTAATTTCTCTCTTCAATGTCTTATAATTTTCTGAGTACAGGTCTTTTACTTCCTGGGTTTAATTTATTCCTGAGCATTTTATTGCTTTTGAAGCAATTGTAAATGGGATTGTTTTCTTGATTTCTCCTTCTGATAGTTTGTTATTGGTGTATACAAATGCAACTGATTTCTGAATATTAATTTTATATACTGCTACTTTACTAAATTCATTTATCAGTTCTAACAGTTTTTTGATGGAGTCTTTGGGGTTCACTACATATAGTACCATGTCATCTGCATATAATGACAATTTTCTTCCTCCTTTCATATTTGGATGCCTTTTATTTCTATTTCTTGTCTGACTGCTGTGGCTAGAACTTTGAAAAGTATGATGAATAAAAGTGGTGAAAGTGGGCAACCTTGTCTTATTCCTGATCTTAAAAGGGAATGGTTTTAGCTTTTCCCCATTGAGTATGATGTTAGCTGTAGGTTTATCATATATGGCCTTTATTATGTTGAGATATGATGCCTCTATTCCCACTTTGCTAAGAGTTTTTTTTTATCATAAATTGTTGCTGGATTTTGTCCAATTCTTTTTCTGCATCTATTGATATGACCATATGATTTTTATTTTTCATTTTGTTAATGTGTATCACGTTAATTGATTTGTGGATATTGAACCAACCTTGTACACCAGGAATGAAACCCATTTTATTGTGGTGTATGATCTTTTTAATGTATTGCTGAATTCGGTTTGTTAATATTTTGTTGAGGATTTTTGTATCTACGCGCATTAGGGATATTGGCCTACAGTTTAATTTTTTTGCAATGTCTTTGTTTTCGGGATCAGGGTGATAGTGGCCTCATAAAATGAGCTTGGGAACCTTCCCTCCCTCTGGATTTTTTGAAATAGTTTGAGGAGAATAAGTGACAATTCCTTTTTTTCTATGTTTGGTAAAATTCACCTGTGAAGCTATCTCGTCCAGGGCTTTTGTTTGTTGGGAACATGTTGATTACTGATTCAGTTTCATTGTTAGCAATCAATCTGTTCAGATTTCCTGTTTCTTGTTGAGTCAGGCTTGGAAGATTGTATACTTCTAGAAACTTACCCATTTCTTCCAGATTGATTAATTTGTTGGCGTACAGTTGCTCGTAGTGTTTTCTTAAATTTTTTTGTGTTTCTGTGGTGTCTGTTGTCACTTCTCCTCTTTCATTTCTGATTTTATTAATTTGGTTCTCTCTCTCTCTCTCTCTCTCTCTCATGAGTTTGGCTAAAGATTTGTTAATTTTGTTTATCTTTATTAAAAACCAGTTCTTG
Organism: Rhinolophus sinicus; assembly: GCF_036562045.2. Classification (NCBI taxonomy): domain Eukaryota; kingdom Metazoa; phylum Chordata; class Mammalia; order Chiroptera; family Rhinolophidae; genus Rhinolophus; species Rhinolophus sinicus. Next base: position 307,479 of record NC_133760.1, read on the forward strand.
GTTTCATTGATCTTTTGTATTTTTTTTTCTTTTTGGCCTCTACTTAATTTATTTCCACTCTGATGTTTATCATTTCCTTCCTTGTATTCCCTTTGGGCTTATTTTGCTGTTCTTTCTCCAGTTCCCTTAAGTGTAGAGATAAACTATTGATTTGAGATTATTTTTGTTTCTTTAGGTAGGCCTGCATCGCTATGAATTTTCCTCTAAGGACTGCTTTCACTGCATCTCATAGATTTTGTGTCATTATGTTTTCATTTTCTCAAGATATCTTGATTTGTTCCTTGATCTCATTGTTGACCCATTCATTATTTAGTATCAAGTTATTCAGCCTCCATGTGTTTGTGTGTTTTCTGGTTTTCTTCTTGTAATTATTTTCTAGTTTCATAGCACTGTGATCAGAGAAGATGCTTGATATGATTTCAATCTTCTTAAATTTACTGAGACTTGTTTTGTGGCCTAGCATCTGGCTTATCTTGGAAAATGTTCCATGTTCACTTGAGAAAAATGCATATTCTGACGCTTTGGGGTCAAATGCTCCAAAAATATCTATTAAATCCAACTGGTCTAATATGTCATTTCAGGCCACTGTTTCCATATTGATTTTCTGTCTGAAGGATCTGTCCATTGGTGTCAGTAGGTTGTGGAAGTCCCCTATTATGATAGTGATACTGTTGATCTCTGTCTTTATATTGGTCAATGTCTGTTTTATATATTTAGGTGCTCCTGTGTTGGGTGCATAGTTGTTTACTAGGGTTATGTCCTCTTTTTGGATCAATTCCTTTATTGTTATGTAGTGCCCTTCTTGGTCTTTTATTATAGTGTTTGTTTTAAAGTCTATTTTGTCCAATATATGTATTGCTACTCTAGTTTTTTCTCATTTCCATTTGTTTGAAATATCTTATTCCATCCCTTTACTTTCAGTCTGTGTGTGTCTTGTAATCTGAGGTGGGTCTCTTGTAAACAGTATATGAATGGGTCTTGTTTTCGTATGCACTCAGCTATCCTATGTCTTTTGATTGAATCATTTAATTTATTTACATTTAAAATGATTATTGATAGATACATAGTTATTGCCCCTTTATTATTTATATTTCTAGTCTTCATTAGTTCGTTTTCACCTTTCTTCTGCTTAAAGAAGCCCTTTTAACATTTCCTGCAAGACTGGCTTGGTGGTAATAAATTCCTTTAGCTTCTTCTTTTCTAGGGAGCTCTTTATCTCTCCTTCAATTTTAAATGATAGCCTTGCTGGGTAGCACAATCTTGGTCGTAGGCCTTTGTTTTTCATTACTTTGAATATTTCCTGCCACTCCCTTCTGGCCTGCAAAATTTCTGTAGAAAAGTCATCTGATAGTCTTATGGGAGCTCCCTTGTATGTAACCCTCTGTCTTTCTCTTGCTGCTTTTAGGATTCTCTCTTTGTCTTTAACCTTTGCCACTTTAACTATGAGGTGTCTTGGTGTGGACCTGTTTGGGGATATCTAGTTGGAACTCTCTGCATTTCCTGGGCTTGTATGTCATTTTCTTTCACCAAGTTAAGGAAGTTTTCAGTCATTATTTCTTCAAATATGTTCTGTATCCCTTGCTCCCTCTCTTCTCCTTCTGGTATTCCTATGATATGAATGTTGTCGCGCTTGATGTTGTCCCACAGGACCCTTAAACTATTTTCATTGTTTTTTATTCATTTTCATTTTATTTTCTGAATGGGTGAATTCTACTACTTTGTCTTCTAGATCACTGATTTGATCCTCTGTTTCATCTAATCTGCTGGTGATTCTTTCTAGTGTGTCCTTCACTTCAGTTATTGTAGTCTTTATTTCTGACTGTTCATTTTTCATGGTTTCTGTATCCTTCTTTATGCTTGCTATTTCTTTGTTGAAATTGTCACTAAGTTCTGTAAGCATTCTTATTAGTAGTATTTTAAACTCTGTATCTGATAGATTGACTGCCTCCATTTCATTTAGTTCCATCTTTTGAGGTTTCTTTTGTTCTTTTATTTGGGATGTGTTTGTTTCCTCATTCTGGCTATTGCTCTGCGTTTGTTTCCATGTATTAGGTAGATCATCTATGTCTCTGAGTCTTTGCTGGGTGACCTTATGTAGTATGTGTCCTTTGTAGTCAAATTGCTCAGTCTCCCTAATCTCCTGTTCATATATTCCAGAGGTATCCCTTGATTTGTGTGTGTTCTCCTGTTGTAGTTGAGCCTTGATTGCTTCTGGCTTGTCAGTGGGTGGGAATGACGCCCAGGCTGAGTAGCTATGATGATTGGCTATGCCCACAGTGTGTGAGCTGTTGTGTGAGGACTGATCCTTCAGCAGAGGCTTTGGCCCTACAGGCTCTTGTGCCTGTTGAGAATTCCCTTTGTGCGTGCTGCTTGTAGGTCAAACAGGTAGTCCTCTGGTTTGTTCTGAAGGTGGCCTCTGGGTGTGTTGATTCTTGTGCCTCATGGGCGGGGCTCTTGTGCAGGGCAATTTCAGAACAAAACAAACCAACAACCACAACAAAGAAAACCAAATACACTCACACATAGAAACAACAAACACTCAACACAAACGAAAATATAAAAATAGAGAGAGAGAGCGAGAGAGAGAGAGAGAGAGAGAAATAAAAGAAACAAAGAGAAAGGAAAAAAGGAAGGAAAAAAAGAAAAATGCTCAGGTCTTGGCTTAACGTTCACCAGCTATCTCCAAGTTGTCCACAGCTGTAAAAAATCTCCTCTGGGTCTTGTGGAGGTGGGGTTGGTCACCAGGCACCCAGAGTGCCCCTGGCAATGCAATTCTAGATGGGCGGGGCAATAGGGTGTGCTCGGTAGTTTTTACAAAGTCAGTGCAGTTTCTGCTCTCACCCACACAAACTTGTGCTGAAAACACCAAAGCCAACCACCAGAAGGTGGGCTTCTTTTGTGTGAGCAGGTTGCCTGGGTCTTACAAGGGGAGATATGGAAGGCAATAGATTTCTGAGCATCTGAAAACCCAGAGCTGCCTCTGCAACCTGATGCTAGACCTGTGTCTCAGTGGCTGTAGTTGCAGTTATTCTGTTCTGTAATCTGACAGACACTGCTCCTGCTTCTTCTGGAGACTGCTTGTAACTCTGGGACGGCGGGGGTGGCGCGAGCTCTGGGAGGGTCAGGGGGAGATGTACAGGCTTGAGTCTTTTCTGGTTCTTGCCTAGCTGTGAGGTTTAAGCCACAGTTCTCAGCTGGGCACAGCAATCTTATGTGCTAATCCTTCAGGCAGGACTGCAGGGCACAGGGAGAGAGCCCAAAGCCTGGATTTTTCCTTTTCCCATGGTCCTTGTGGTCTCCAGTCTGTGTCCTGGGGCCCATAACCCTCCTGTCGGCAGCGTCTCCACACTTCCCCTTTTCTTCCTACCCTACTCGCCCAATTCGCACACCTTCAGGTGATTCATTGTGCAGGTCTCTTAGTTGCTCCTGTGTGATGAGCAGAGAATTATTTGTTGAATTATAGTCATTCAATTTGTTGTAACTTCCACAGATTTCAAGAGCACCCCTCATGCCACCATTTCTGTGACATCACTACATGACTATGCTATGTTTTGAGTTTCAATTGCCCTTGACCCACAAAGCATTTTTTTCCACGTTTTTATTTAAAATGTATTGTAATGGGATCTGCACAAAAGGAGAGGGTGAAGGGTGGGGAACATGCAGGGGACACAGGAACATGATGACAAGGCCAGGGCCACAGCTTCGGCCTTGGAGGAGAGGGAAGAAAACAAAAGGCCAGGGCTGGAGCTGGGGTGGAACAGGGAAGGGAGAGACACTGTAGTGCCATTCCCCCACCCCAGGAAGCACCTCTACTCCCATGTTTCCCCCACTTACCCTGGCCCCCTAAGGTTCCATCTCTTGTCTTGCTTCTGGCATTAGTGGCTTCTTTTCCTCCCCTTGACTTGTTTTCCCGAGAGGGTCTCAGGTAGGATGAGGCTTAGGGCCTGACCCAAACAGCTCCACCTCACAAAGATTCTACCTCTGCCATTCTCACCTTTTCTAAATGGTAAGTTTTACCAGTCTAAGACACAGTTACGCCTTTTAAATCCTGCTTGCAAATGAGTTTCTTCATTTCCGATGTCAGGTCTTCATTGTCATATTTTTTCATATGCAATTGAAAACAACATGGCATGTTATCTTTTGCTTTTCTGACTTCTACATGGATGCAGGTGACACCCAGGAGTGGTCACACCTCTCCTAGGAAATAGCCCCAAATATGTGAAGACATTTTTTATTGTCACAATGGGGTGGAAGCTGCAGTCCAGGCAACATGAAGGAACCCAATGAATCTTTACCCATTTCAGTGGGAGAGCCAGAGTCTGTATGGGAAAGAGGTGGATGAGAAGATGGGGTAAGTGCTCACAGCACAAAAAGGGATTCCTGCAGGGTAGGAATTAGTCCAGTGGAAAAGATAGCGTAGGAGGAATAACTCCTGACAAATGCACTTAGTGTGTGGAGATAAACGATTGGTCCTAAAAACCATACTAATCTGAGTGCCGCTAATACACTGTGGTGTAATCCACACTGATGGTTGGTTCATAGTTTATTTCTGTAGTATTTAATCTCATATTAAATTGACCTATGGTTTCTTTTTGTTTTTCTTCCGTCCCACCCTTTTTTCCCCCTCCTCCTGCCCCTCCTCCAATTCAAGCCGTTGTTTCTCAGTCTAGTTGTGTAGGACACAGCTCCCTGGTCCATGCTGGTATTATGAGCCTTGCGCTCCCCTCCACTGAGGCAGCTGGTCGCCAGTCTTTGGTCGTCTGTTCACAGCAGCTCACAGCAGCTCTTGCTGGCTGCCAGCCACTCACGATGGCTGCTGGCCACTCATGGCAGCACACAGAAGCACACAGCAGCCCGCAGCAGCACACAGCAGCTCACGCCAACCTCCAGCTGCTCACAGCAGCCCAGCTCCAGGGAGAGTTGTTGTTCACAATCTTAGCTGTAGCAGGTGCAGCTCACTGGTCCATGTGGGAATCCAACTGGTGGCCTTCGGCATTAGGAGCACGGTGCTGCTACCACCTGAGCCACCGGGCTGGCCCGACCTATGGTTTTAACTCTGATTTGCCTGACATGAAAGAACACATAACACTACTTTCAGAAAGCAAGCTTTTTTATATAAAAAGTAATCTCTTAACATTTGAGTGTATGGTGTCATCAGTCTCTATATGCAAACCAAGTTTTGGACGGGGTTCCACTCTGTTGTGAATGGTTACAAGTGCAAATTAACAAAAATGTTTTGAGAGTGAATATATGAAATTTCCAATTTTCCCAACAACAAAATGTTCTCATTGTATATTGCTCACCTAAATTATTTCATTAAGTGCTCCAATCTCAAAAGATTTATACTTATTCCTGAAATGTTGATTTCATATTTTTTCCATATTTGCTTCTATTTTCACTTCATGTAAATCAAGGAGTATACGATGGGTTGTACTTTGGTAAAACTGAGGACATAAATATAATCCTATAGTGTATATTCATAAATGTGAGGCAGGTTTTAGAGATCACAGTCTGAAATTGCACCACTATTGTATTTTTATTATAGTGTAAGAAATGTCATGAGCCAGAATGTGGAGGGAATAACTCAAGTGCAAGTACGTGACCCATAAATTGTATGTTCCTTGATCCCACGATGGAAGGAAATTGTTATCAATTCCTTCAACCTCGAGAGCCCAAAGCACTTCTCGTTTATTATGAAGTACCCTATGGAGGTGGAATATAACAGTGTTCATACAAGTAACATGATTCATTCAGGGTTATGAAAAATGATTAACTGTATTCATTAAAAACATGAGCCCAAATATACATTCCCAATAACACGGGCAAGAAGTAATGCCAGCCCTTAGGTGGGAAACACACACACACACACACACACACAACCTTTCCGGTTCTTTTCATTTAGGTGCTCTCTCAGATTACTGCTCTCTACAATTTCCAAGAGCAAAACAAATTTTTCATTACTATTGATATACAAGTTATTGCCAGTCAATGGAAAAAAGTCACCATTTCCTCTGCATTATTTCTACCACAGAATCACCCCCCAGTAACCTATCACTCTCCTCCCATGAAAAACCCAGCCCTCAATGTCCAGCCTGCTGTTTCTTGGTCTGTTTGGTATTCTTTCCTGTGACCTACAGGGGCCTGTCTAGAGATGGGCACCCTGAACCTAGTAAGTATGAAGCCTGATAACATAGTTTTACATTACTCTCTGCCTTCCCTAATGCAAATTCATGCAACAATGAATCTGATATTCAGTGTCCTTGTTTTTCCAGGGGTCATGGATATATGCCTAATGAAGGAGGCACTTGCACTGTATGGATTGCTTCCCAGGGATCATCATGAAAGGCCTGTAAGAAATGCTTAACTTCAACAGACTTTTAACTTCACGTTAAAATTCATAAATAGTAATGCAGTCTTTTCCAGAAAACTCAAATAACTAAGTATTACAAACCCTAAAAATAATGGACTGTTTGTACACATCTTTGTTCCTGTGATATATACCATGTCCTGAATTTTAAAAGTTTGCTTTGTAATTGTTCTGAAGCATATAATGTCACGGGTTAATCTCAGAGAACTAGAGACTTACCATATTTCCCCAAAAATAAGACCTAACTGGAAAATAAGCCCTAGCATGATTTTTCAGGATGCTCGTAATATAAGCACTACTCCCAAAATAAGCCCCAGTTAAGATCGTCAGCCAGACAGACACATTTAGTACATCAATTACAACACACAATGAACATATTGAATTTTAAAATAACAATATTAATATATAATTAAATTATTGACACTAATACTTAAAATAAATTATAATATAAATTATAATTAAATATTTGTAAGTACCCAAATGGGCGCCTTTGGGTGAGAGGTAAACACCTATCTAAACAGATGAACTAGAGACTGATTGCCCAATGACCAGTTGGAGTACAGACATAAATAATGTGCGCACTTGATAACGAACGGACGTGATTGTGTCTAATATGAATCTTCATAATTCAATACATCGTGCATTGTAATGGATGTACTTAATGCACTCATGCGAAATAAAGAAACGTTTTCTGAATTTTGGTGCCTGCAATTTTTTGTTGCTTTTGCGTGGACCATCATTCTTAACTTGTCATTATTTTTGTTGCCACTCCTGTCTCGTAAGTCTTCAATTAACACTTGATTTAATGGTAGATTTAAAGGGAACAATATTTTGACCCCCAGACAAGATGAGTGCAAAAAGAAAGAGCCATCCCATTGAGTACAAGAAAGGAATTGTGGAGGACTCCCAGGGCAAGAATCTTACAGCTTTCTACAAAAAGAATAAGTTGGATCTCCGAATGGTCTGAAAATGGCGAGCAGAGTACGATAACCTCATTCAACAGGTGGACAAGGGAAATGCTAAGAAGCGCAAGTGTGGATCAGGTCGGCAACCATTATTTCCTGAGCTGGAAGACATCATCTGTGAATGGGTTGCTGACAGGAGAGCAAAGGCTTTGGTTGTGCTCAGGGCTGACATTCAGGCATTTGCCCTTGCAGTGGCACCACAGTTAGAAATATCCCAGAAGAATTCAAAGCATCACAACACTTGCTGGATGGCTTCCTTCAGTGATATGAACTGCCTCTAAGATCGACAACACTGTTCAAGCTGAAAGATACTGGAGTTATTTAAACACACACCTGCATTCAAGTCCTTTGTTGACGGCATCGACTTTTCTAAATACCAACTCTCCAACATGATTGCTATGGATGAAACTGCAGTGTTTATAGGCCAAGGATCTCAAACGACAATTGATCAGAGGGGTGCCTCGTCAATCTACATTCCCTCCACTGGTTATGAAAGTACACGTGTTACCTGTATTTTGGCAATTCGTCTGAATGGAAAAACAGCCCCATCTCTAATCATCACTAAGGGCAAGAAAGATAAGGTTGGACGTGTTTCAGGCATTTATGTTCTTGAAACCGAAAAAGCCTGGTGCACATAAACAGTTATAAGGAAGTGGGTTGATTTAATGCTGCCACTTGTTTTGTGAGGTGGCCAAAGAGGTCTGCTAGTCTGGGATTCAGCCAGCACTCACCGCACTAAAGACATGAAGAACTTTCTTGTAGAGAGAAGAATAGATCAAATAATGATTCCTGCAGGAATGACTGCCTATCTCCAGACTCTTGATATTGCAATAAACAAGCCATTCAAGGACGATTTGCCCATGGAAATAAATGACTACATTGAAAATAAAATGGAGAGAAATCAGCGTGGAAACTTTGTGAAGCCTAGCCTGCAAGAGGTCGTGACTTAAGTGAAGGATTCATGGGATAAAATCACTGAGAGCTGTGTTGCCAATGCACTACGAGCAGGCTAAATGGACAAGAAGTGCTCATTTAAGGAGAGCTGTTTTCCTGGACATGAGAGATTAGGGCCAATGGTTATACAGGACATGGAGCTGCAAGAAATTCAAGCTGGAATTAGGGGTTTGGAGAATTATGACGATGTTCCAGAAGAAGATGACATGACTGTATTTGAATAAATGTAGATTTTTGTACATGAATGAATAAATGTAGATTGTTGTACATGAAAAAAATAAGATATCTCCTGAAAATAAGCTCTAATGCATCTTTTGTAGCAAAAATTAATATAAGACCCGGTCTTATTTTCGGGGAAATACGGTAATTATTCCTAGTATGGAATGCTGACTGTGTGGTCAGTTGTGAGACTTGCTTAAATTCACTACACTTGTAAGGGTTCTCCCCAGTATGAAATCTTAAATGAATCCTGAGGACAGTTTCCTAGTATTTCCATGTTCAGTATATCACCGTGTTTTCCCAAAAATAAGACTTAGCTGGACCATCAGCTTTAATGTGTCTTTTGGAGCAAAAATTAATATAAGACCTGGTCTTATTTTAATATAAGTCTGGGTATAATATAATAGAATGCTGGGTCTTATATTAATTTTTGCTCCAAAAGATGCATTAGAGCTGATGGTCCGGCTAGGTCTTATTTTCAGTGAAACGGTAGTGTAGTTTCCATCCTGTGTGAATTTTGTCATTACTCCAAAGGCATAGACATTTGGTGAAGAGCCTATGACATTCAAATTTGTAAGGTTGCTCTCCAGTATGAATCCTCTGATGTCCCACACTTTTGACCTTTGGGTAAAAGCATTAACACACACATCAATTTTGTGTGGCTCTCTCAAAGACATGCATTCTGATTTCTAGTTAATTTGAGACCTGGAAATAGGCTCTGCCACATACATTTACATAACTTCTCTTCCCTATGGGGTCTCTGCTGTTGATTAATACTTGAACTCAAAGTAATGCCTTTGTCACACTCATTGCACCTGTAAAAATCTTGCCACACACTAATTTGTGTGATTTCTCTCCTGGATGCATTTTCATATATCCAGTAGAGAGTGAGCTCTAATTTAAAGTTTTGCCACATTCACCGCATGTGCAAATATGAACTACTGGATGAACCCCAAGTTTAAGGCAATACCTAAAAGCCTTCCACATCCAGTACATTTATCAAGTCTCTCGCCAGTATGGTAAGTTAGGGTTCAGCTCACACTAAAGACTTTGTCATACTTGTGACATTTTTAAGGTTTTTCTCTCAGATGTCTAGTATGTATTCTCAGATGTCTTACAAGGGGTGAGGTGTAACTAAAGACCTTGCCACAGTTGGTACATTTGTAATGTTTCTCTCCACTATGGATTACCTGATGTCTGGTTAGGTTTGAATGCTCACTAAAGGCTTTGCCACACACATTACATTTGTAAGGTTTCTATACAGTATGAATTCTCTGATGATCTGTAAGGTGTGATTTCTGTACAAAGACCTTGCCACAGTCATTACATTTGTAAGGTTTCTCTCCACTATGGATAAACTGATGTCTAGTCAGGTGTGAACACACAATAAAGGCTTTGCAACATTCATTACATTTGTAAGGTTTGTCTCCACTATGGATAAACTGATGTCTAGTCAGGTATGAACACACAACAAAGGCTTTGCAACATTCATTACATTTGTAAGGTTTGTCTCCACTATGGATTAACTGATGTTTAGACAGGTTTGAACGCACACAAATGGCCTTGCCACATTTCTTACATTTGTATGGTTTGTCTCCTATATGAATTCTCTGATGACTTGTAAGGTGGAATTTCTGACTAAAGACCTTTTCACACTCATTACTTTGTAAGGTTTTTCACCAGTATTAATGCTTTGATGATGTACATGGTTTGATTTTTTTACTAAAACCTTGCCACACTCATTACATTTGTAAGGTTTCTCTCCAGTATGCAGTACCTGATGATAAGTTAGGCTTGACCACACCCTAAAGGCTTTGCCACACTCACTACATTTGTAAGGTGTTTCTCCAGTATGGATGAACTGATTGTAAGTTAGGCTCCACCACACCCTAAAGGCTTTGCCACACTTGTTACATTTGTATCTTTTCTCTCCTGTATGAATGCTCTGATGACTTGCCAGATGTGATTTTCTATGAAAAGTTTTACCACGCTCAGTACACTTGTAAGGTTTTTCTCCAGTATGGATTATCTGATGTCTAGTTAGGGTTGAACGCACCCTAAATTCTTTGCCACAATCATTACATTTGTAAGAATTTTTCCTTCATGCTTTCTGGTCTGTTATTAGTATTGAACGATTCCTAAGGTCATTCCCATATATATATATATATATATATATATATATATATATATATATATATATATTAGAAATGTGGGCTTGGGCACTAGGAGGCACTCCTTGAAGTGGAGAAACAGAGGAAGTATTGTTGATAGACTTCTCAGTTACTTTACATTCATAAGTTTTCCCTTCATGATGAATTATCTCTACATCAGCCAGATGTGACTAGAAGCTTAGTCCAAGCCTATTTTGAATAGGCTTATTTCCTGCTTGCTTTCTACCATGTTGATCTCTCCTATCAGGAAGATGGTTTTTATGAGTTATAGGCATTCCTTGGTAATTTGTTTCATCATCTCTCCACTGACATGCAAAGTCATGCATATTTTTCTGTATTTCTCTGAAGGGAACATTTTTTATTACATGGCTGTCATGTCTTCTAAACATCACTATTTGGAAGATTTCTCTTGTATTATTGGGTCTTGTTGGTTTTAATTTCTTGATCACATATGGAGGACAGATATCTACAAGATATAAAAAGACCATAGTTTTCTTATTAATGAGTTCCTAAATAAAAGTTTCAGGGGCCCGCCTGGTGGCTCAGGCGGTTGGAGCTCCGTGCTCCTAACACCGAAGGCTGCCGGTTCGATTCCCACACGGGCCAGTACCAGATGCCTCAAGGTTGCTGGTTCAACTCCTCAACTCCCGCAAGGGATGGTGGGCTGTGCCCCCTGCAACTGACAACAGCAACCGGACCTGGAGCTGACCTGTGCACCCTCCACAACTAAGATTGAAAAGACAACAACTTGACTTGGAAAAGCCCTGGAAGTACACACTGTTCCCCAATAAAGTCCTGTTCACCTTCCCCACTCCCACAAAAAAAAAAAAAAGAATAAAAGAATAAAAATGTGAAGAAAAAAAAAGAAAATCAGAGACAAGCATTGATGAGGATATGGGAGAGAGAGAACACTAGTGCAATGTTGGTGGGAATGTAAATTGGTGCAGCCACCATGGAAAGCAGTATGGAGGTTCCTCAAAATATTCAAAAAAAGGAAAACCACATGATCAAGCCATTGCATTTCTTGGAATATATATATATATATATATATATATATATATATATATATATATATATCACTATCTCGAAGACATACCTGCAAACCCATGCTCATTGCAGCATTATGTACAAAAGCCAACACATGGAAACCAATCAAGTGTCCAACAACAGGTAAATAAATAAATAAATGAACTATGATGACATTATGCTATGTGAAATAATTCAAACAGAGAAAGACAAATAGTGTATAATTTCACTTCTACAGCTTTCTTCTACAGCTTTCTGTGGAATCTAAAAAAAAAAAAAGAAAAAGAAAGCCAAATAGAAAAAGAGGAGAAACAGTGGTTTCCAGGGGCAGTGTGAGTGGCAGGAATGGGATGTTAATTAGAATACATTCTTCCAGTAATAAGATGAATAAATTATGATGGTCATGTTAATTAACCTACTATGGTAATTATTTAGCAATATACATGTATATCAAATATCACCATGTACACTTTAAATTTACAGTATGTTATATGTTAAAAGCTAGGAACAAAAGAAAGTACAAAAGAATATTCAAAGAGATCCTGGCTTACCATTGCATAAAAAAGATTTCCAAATAGAAGATTTCAAAAGAAGAGAGAGAGCCAAAACTAACAAGAGGAAGGGGGGAAAAGAGTAAGATTAGAGATAAACATAGAGCATAAAAAATAAGAAAGAATACAAAACTAAGAGTTGGTTCTTCCAAAAGTTCAACAAAATTGAAAAACCCTTCGTTAGGTTAAGAAATAAAGAGAGAAGACTCCAATAATTAAAATTGGAAATGAAAGAAGGGACATTATACTTGCTTATAACTGATCCTACAGAAATCAAAACCATTATAAGAGAATACAATGGGCAATTCTATGCCTAAATATTGGATAATCTAGAAGAAATTAATAAATTCCTAAAACAAAACAAAACAAACCACACACAACCTACCAAAGCTAAAGCAAGAATAAAAAATATGAACAGACCTGTAACTTGTAAGGAGATTAAATAACTAATCAAAAAACATTTAACAAAGAAAAGCTACATAGCTTCACTGCAAAATTCTTCCCAACATTTAAAAAGAATTAACACAAATCTTCCTTAAACACTTCGCTAAAAATTGAAGAGGGAACACTTCCAAACTCATCGTAGGAGGCCAGAATTACGCTAATATCAAAGTAAGACAAAGACAATACAGTGGTACCTCGGTTTTCAAACATAATCCATGAGTTCTGAAATGTTCAAAAACAGCCGACAGCTAGGCCTCAGGATCTTGCACTCAGCGGAAGCTGTGTGACATGTTTGACTTCTGAGTTGTGTTCGAAAACTAAAGCATTTACTTCTGGGTTTACGGCGTTCATAAACCAAAATGTTCTTCAATGGAGACGTTAGAAAACTGAGGTACTACTGTACAAGAAAACCACAGATCAATATCCCCAATGAATACTGATGAAAAAGTATCAGTGAAACAATAATAAATCATATTAAACAGCACATTAAAAGGATTATACACTATGACTAAGGTGGAATGTGTCCTTGGAATGCAAGTATGGTTCAACATATGAAAATCATTCAATGTAATACTGCACAGTAAAAGAACGAATGAAAAAAAAAACACATGATCATCTCAACTGATGCAGAAAAAGCATTTGATAAAAGTTCTCTTTTCATGATAAACACTCCATGAACTAGGAATAAAAATTAACTCCCTCAACACAAAAGACGATACATATGAAAAGCCCACAGCTGACATCATACTCAAAGGTGAAAGACTCAAAGCTTTTCCTCTAAGATCAGGAACAAGACAGACATAATTACTCCCAATATTTCTGTAAACAATGATACTGGAAGCCCTAGCCAGGACAAAGAGGCAAGAGACAGAAATAAGGGGCAGCCGGTTAGCTCAACTGGTTGGAGGCCGTGCTCTTAACAAGGTTGCCAGTTTGATCCCCACATGGCCACTGTGAGTTGCGCCCTCCACAACTAGATTGAAACAACTACTTGACTTGGAGCTTATGGGTCCTGGGAAAACACACTTAAACAAATAAAAAGTTAAAAAGAAAAAAGAAATAAAAGGTATCCAAATAGAAAAAGAGGAAGCAACATTTTCTCTATTCACAGGTGATATAATCTAATATGTCAAAACATGAAAACTCTGCAAAAAAAAAAACACTGCTAGAACTAATGAATGAATGCAGAAAAGTTGCAAGATATGAAATCAAAATGCAAAAATCGATTTTGGTTCTATACATTAACAAAGAACAATCGAACAGGAAATTGACTAAACAATTCCATTACAATAACATCAAAAATAAAACATTTATGCATAAACTTATGAAAGAAAGGGAAAATTTGTGTACTGTTAATGAAAAACTGCTGGAAAAAAATTAGAGAAAACACAAACAAATGCAAAGATATCCCAAGTTTACAGATTTGAAGACAATATTGTCAAGCTGTCAATATTAACCAATATCAACAGATTCAATGTAATTCTCGGGAAATTTACAATAACTTTCTTGAAAAAATACATAAATCCATCATAAGCTTCATATAAAGTCTCAAGAGACTCTAATTGGAAAAAGAAACTTGAAAAAATAAAGTTGAAAGACACACTTCCTTATTTCAGAACTTATTACAAATCTATACTAATGAAAACAATGTCATACTGGAATAAAGACAGAGAGACCAGCAGAACAGAATATAGAGATGTCAGAGAGAAACTCAGGTATATATGGTCTAACAATATTCCACAAGGGTATCAAGACCACTCAATGAAGGAAAGTCACGTTATTCAACCAAAGGTGCTAAGAAAATGGGATATAAACATACAAAATAATAAACTGGGACCAATTCCTTACACCATATACAAAAATTAACCAAAGATGAAACAAACACCAAAACAAAAGACCAAAAACTATAAAACTCATAGAAAACATAGGAGGAAAACTTACATGGGATTCAACAATAATTTATCAGATATGACACCATAAAGACAGGCAACCAAAGTAAACACAGGTAAATTGAACTACATCAAAATAACAAACTATTGTGCACAAAAAAAATACACTCAATTAAGTGAAAAGACAATCCATGGAATAGGAAAAAATATTGGTGAATCATATATGAGATAACATCTTACTACATCACTGACTTATTAAGAAAGAATATAATGTAAGTATAGCCAGATGAAAGGACAGAGAGGGCAAAGTATGGAGAAAGGGCCAGGTGCTTCCATGCTCCTCCCAGCATGCCACCCCCCACCCCACCCTATTCTCCACATGTTCACTAACCTGGAAGCTCTCAGAATACTCTACTTTTGGGTTTTATGTAAGTTTCATTACATAGGCATGATTGATTAAATCACTGGCCATTGGTGATTACACTCAAACTCTAGCCCCTCCCCCCTCCCAAGAGTTCAGGAGGTGGGGCTGAAATTCCAACCCAATAATTATGTTTGGCTCCCACAACAAGTAGACTGATCATCCGTGGGGATTTCCAAAAGTCACCTCATTGTTATAAACAGAGTTGTGAATGAGAGGAACCTGTGATGATTGACACCCACTTTACCTTTAAGACACTGAAAAAATTGCAGGAAGTAAGGACAAGAGACCAAATGTTATAACAAGAGATCCGCCCACTGCTTTTATCAATCAGGAAACTCCAAGGCTTTTGGGAGCTCGTGTCAGAGTGGGATGAAGACCAAATATATA
This sequence comes from Rhinolophus sinicus, assembly GCF_036562045.2. Lineage (NCBI taxonomy): Eukaryota > Metazoa > Chordata > Mammalia > Chiroptera > Rhinolophidae > Rhinolophus > Rhinolophus sinicus. Next base: position 322,876 of record NC_133760.1, read on the forward strand.
TTTCTTATTACAAATCACAGTATCATAAAGTGCTACACCTCAACAAGAACAATAAACCCACATATTCCAATTAAAAAGTGGGCAATGGACTTGAGCAGCTATTTCTCTAGAGATGATATACAAACATATGAAGAGATATTCAGTATCACTAATCATTCCAGAAATACACATCTCAACCACAATGAGGTATCACCTCACACCCATTATGATGGCTACTATTAAAAGAAGAGCAAGTAAGTGTTAGAGAGGCTGTGAAAAAACAGGAGTTCTTCTGTATTACTGTTGGGAAGGTAAGACGTTGTAGCTGTCATGGAAAACAGGGCAATTCAGTTCCTTGAAAATTTAACACTGAATTACCATACACTACAGACTGAATATGGGTGTCCCTCTAAAATTCTGATGCTAAAATGTTCCAACATACAATGGTAGGTGTTTGGGAGGTAAGTAGGTCATGAGCGTGGAACCATCATGAGTAAGACCCTTCCAGAGACCAGCTAGCTCTCCCTCTGCCATGAATAAACAGTGGGAAGTCAGCCATCTGCAACCTAGAAGAGGGTTCTCCTCAGAGTGTAACCATGCTGGGCCCCTGATCTCAGACATTCAGCCCAAAAATTGTGAGATATATTTTCCTGTTAATAGGCCACCCTGTTGGGTACCTTGTTATATGCATGTGAACAGACTAACACACTACACTGTACGATCCAGCAATTCCGCTTGTGGGTACATATACGAAATAGTGGAAGAAGGATCTCGAAGAGATATTTGCATACCCGCGTTCACAGAAGCATTCTTTACAACAGCCAACAGGCAGCAACAACCCAAATGTCCACTGACAGATGACTGGTCAAACACACGTGGTAAATAGGCATAACAGATTATTCAGTGTTGAAAAGAAGGCACTTACACAGTCATTTGCTGCAACATGGATGACCCTTGGGAACATTATGCTAAGTGAAATGAAGCAGTCACAAATAAGACAAATACTATGTAATTCTCTTTATGGGAAGTGTCTACAATAATCAAATTACTAGAAATAGAAAAGAGACTGCCAGGAGCTGAGGGAAAAGGGAAAAAGGGAGAGAAAAAAAAGTGATTTTATATACTCATGGTAATCACTTGAATCCCTTCTCAAATCACAACAAAAAATATATGGTATGGTTTAACTCTGCTAGGCACAAATGATGTGAAATAATGTAAGTTATACAACACAATAAAAAAAGAGACATGAGGAGTTCCATCCGTAGCGGGAGTGGAAAGCAGACCCCAGAGACCCCACTGCCGCCACCGACCTAGTCACCATTACACCTCGGGAGGAGCCGCAGCTGCCGCAGCAGCCCCAGGCCTGTCACGTCACAGCAACCATGAGCAGCGGGGCTGAGACCCAGCAGTCACCGAGCACCGCGGACAGCCGCCAGGGAGCAGCAGCCCCAATGAGGACAAGAAGGTCATTCAAATGAAAGTTTTGGGAATAGCGAAATGGTTCAGTGTAAGAAATGGGTATGGTTTCAACAGGAGTGACACGAATAAAAACGTCTTTGCACACCAGACTGCCATAAAGAATAACCCCAGGAAGTACGTTCGCAGTGTAGGAGATGGAGAAACTGTGGAGTCGTTGAAGGAGAAAAGGGGGGGTGGGGGGTTGCAGCAGATGTCACAGGCCCTGCCCTGGTGGAGTTCCGGGGCAAGGCAGTAAATATGCAGCAGATGGTAACCATGATAAATGCCACGTACATTGCAGGGGTCCTCCACACAATTACCAGCAGAATTACCGGAAGAGTGAGAGTGGGGGAAAGAATGAGGGATGGGAGAGTGCTCCCGAAGGCCAGGCCCCACAGCGCCAGCCCTCCCACAGACTGCGGTTCCTACCTCATTACATTCGGAGACCCGATGGGCGTCCACCACAGTATTCCAACCCTCCTGTGTAGGGAGAAGCAATGGAGGGTGCTGACAACCAGGGTGCAGGAGAACAAGGTAGACCAGTGAGACAGAATATGCATCGGGGGATAGACCATGATTCTGCAAGGCCCTCCTTGCCAAAGACGGCCTAGAGAGGACAGCAATAAAGAAGACAAGGAAAATCAAGGAGATGAAACCCAAAGTCAACAACCACCATGCAGAGCACATATAAAATGTATTATATGTGCTGGACTGAGGCTTGCAAAATAAATTGGTTGCTAGTTTGGAGGGCCCCTGTGACGTGGACAGGACTATGGCCACATATGTTTGAGACTGATAAGAGTGAAGTGAAACACATGTTTTTGTGTGAAAACTGAGCATAACAAAATTGAGTGATAAACACCCTTACCAAGCAACTCCTGGTTGTCATCTAAGAGGCAAACAATTTCTGGTTATCACCTAAGAAGTCAACGAGTCCAAGGAAAAGAGGATAAAAGCAGAACTGCAGAGCAATGCCATGAGCAGTCTGACTGGGCGCTCAGCTAAGACCCTCTGCGAGACTATGGGTGAGACAATATCAAACAGCGTCACCTGCGAGTGGCAAGCCAGGACTCTCTGAAGTTCTTCTTTGCAAGACCAGCTCACCTCAGACCCGTCGTGGGCCCAGTCATCTCTCCCGGACCAGGAACCTTCACCACCTCAATTGACCCTGGGACTTGGTTCATTATGAAATTCTATTCTATTCTGTATAATATTTTGTACTTACCAGAGCATTGGCCTCTGGAGGGACACTGGCTCCCAAATAAAGCTGTGTTACTTACTCTATCTGAACCTGTGTGCCGGGACTTTGTTCCCCACTCGCGTCCCGAGTACCACGCAGGGATGTAGGGCCTGCCGAGGGGTTAATGTCCCCTTGACTTTCAGGAATAGACTGAAAATGTGGCGACTGTCCTTCACAGGCGCTTGCGACACACCACACTGTCGGTACCGCCGTAACTTCAATGACCGACGCAGACACCCAGAAAACCCTAACCCACAAGATGGCAGAGACAAAAGCAGCCAATCCATCAGCTGAAGCTGAGCAAGGAGGGGCTGAGTAAATACCAGCTTACCATCTCTACCATCATCTGGTTTAGTCATCCAACAAGAAAGGAATATGAAATTCCAGAAAGAAGAAATGAACAAAAGATTGGAGGTAAAGATCTTACATGCTTGCATTTTGCCCATTGACCAGATAACAAGAATTATCTGCATTATCTAGGCAGCATGGGGTTTTATTATTTTTACCTAAAGATGAATCTTTTTGGTAATGACAAACATGATTTTTAATTTTAAAAAGTCTGTTTTTTCTCAATACAGTTTTAAAGGTTTTTAAATTGTTTCATATCTGGTGAAGCCGAGATTTTTAATTTGTAAAAAAAATTTACAACTTGATTTTTCTCAAAAAACTCAACAAACTGCAAGCACCTGGTAATAAAGGTCTTAAATTAAAAAAGAGAGAGAGAGACATATAAGGTCAGAGGAATTCCCACTGCATGTATTAGTAGACGCATAACTGTTATGAGTCAATGACACTTAAGGTGTACTTATCCAAAATTCTTAAGTTCCACTCCATAAATATCATCAGGAGAATGTAAGTAACCTTCTGGAGAAAAGAAGTAAATGACCCACAAACAAGAAGGGCTTGTATTCAAGGGCCTTGTAAGTAGCAGCAATTATGTGCAGAAACATGTAGAAGTGGGGTGGAGACCCATAGAGCAGGTCAATGTACAAAGGTGATTAGCAACATATACAGCAAATAAGAGCCAGAGAACAACAGCACAGCACCTAGAAGGGGACCTCAGGGCCCAGGTTCTACATGAGGTTCAAATGGAAACAAACGGGAAACAAAACAGTATTCAAGTCTTCACTCAAGGATACAAGTTCCAGAACTTTAGAAATTTTACAGAACTTACAGGTGTTATAAATACCAGGGGACAAGAAGTCCTTAAAGTCATGCAAGAAATCAGCTAAGTTTCCTGGAAAACACAATGATATATTTAAGTACTAATTCAGTATACCAACGCCAACATGCTGATTCCAGACACTCAATATATTACGGATAGAAAATTGAAAATATATTGTAGAAAAATAAATGAATCTTAAATAACAAACTATGACAAATCAACTTAATGCTATTTCTGTGATTAAGAAAGTGACATATATATACACATATGTATATATGTGTGTGTATATATATATATATATATACACACATACATATATACATATATATATATATATATATATATATATATATATATATATATATATATATACATGAAGGGTGCCAAAAAACAATGTATACACATTTTTAAAAAAGGAAAAAAACTGTATTAATTATAATAATATATACTCATAACAAAAGATGAATACAACTCACATTTATTTGACTTTTGCAATTACAAGAGTTACTCAAAGTGGTTACCCCATCAGCATCCAGACACTTCTGATTACGGTGAACTACTGCATGAGCATTGTGGGGACAGAGCTAAGAGAGTCGTTTCCAGGCTCTTGGCCTCATGTGGAAGGGTGCTGGCTCAGTTATTAGATGGCCATCAGCTGTAATCAGATGGCCATCCACTGTGGCTGGTTGGCTATCAGGTGTTACCGGTTAGCCATTAGCCACTAATATAACTGCCGTGGCTACGCTAGGGGAGTGGTCGGTTGGCAGACTGAGTATTGCGGCTGGCAACTGTGGTTAGCAAGTGGATTACAGTGCGGATCGTATTGATCCTGCTTCCTGTGTCTCACCCATCCACCAGCGAGACTGGGGTGCAGGAAGACCCCTCATTGAGGGACTGGTGGATGTTTTCTTTTGTGTCTCAACCAGCCGCCATCGAGAATATAGTGGTATGACTCCCCTATCTATGGCTCCATTGTTGTTCCTTTTTGGCCTCACCATACTCTGCGTCCACCCGACGAGAGTGAGAGTGGGACCAGAGACCCCACATGACACCAAGTTTCTGAATATAGAGTTGGTATACAAAACAAGTTTAACTGCAAAAATAGTATAGTAATTTAAAGACCTTTGAGAGGCTACCTTTCCTTAGAATTTAGAACATATATGGACCAAGCAGTGTTACAATAAAATATCACTGGCTTATAATTATAAGTTGACCAGTTTGTTAATATACAACCTAGGGGGCTCTCAGGAGGTATAGATACAGAGCTCCCCATTAGCTTGATGTTTAAGACACAAATAGAAAAGGAAGGGGAAGAGGGAAAAGACAGACTAGAGGCAAACAAAATAAACAAGTCAAATAAACCAGAGTACTCACAGAACCAAATCCTCCCGAAATGAGGAGCTGGGGGGTCAAAATTTGGTCTCTAACCAGCCCAGCACCGCAGATTGGCCTCAGAGAGACCCCAGATTGGCACAAAGCCCAGATGGTGTATAAATCCAGAACAGGTGCTGGTGATTAGCCTAAGAGAGGCTTTGACAGCAGAGACAAGGGAGTATAAGTTCCCAGCTTGCAGAATAGAGGGGCCACTTCCTATGGCTGTGGGGGTAGTGGTTCATGATAGCTAAGCCAGAAAACTGAGGGGCATACCCATGATTTTCTGCCAGTTTTTTGAGGGGCTTTGTCATGTGGGGTGTTGTCCTGCGGGAGACCCTGCTCGCTGCGCCATTTATCATGCAGGGCTGCCTGCGGTGTCTCTGCTCCCGCTCCCCACACAAGAACGCAGGATATGGTGAGGCCAAAAAGGAACACCCACGGAGCCATAGGTAGGGGAGTCATACCACTATATTCTCTCTGGCGGCACTATACTCTCACTGGAGGCTGGATCCACACTGTCCGCAAACCGCCATCCACGCTTGCCAGCCCAGTCGCCATCTTCTTTCCAGCCCCCATTCTCTCTTTTTCCTCTTCTCTGCTAGCATAGCCATAGCAGTTATTAGTGGCCAATGGCTCACTGGTTACAGCTGACGGCCAACTAGCCACAGCTGATGGCCATCCCATCACAGTTGATGGCCATTTACTACCTGAGCCAGCACCTGTCTATGTGAGGCCGAGAGCCTGGAAACTACTTTTTGGGGTTCTGTCCCCACAGGTGTTATGCGGGGTCTCTGGTCCCTCTCCCCACATAAGAATGCAGGACATGGTGAGGCCAAAAAGGAACACCCACGGAGCCATAGCTAAGGGAGTCATACCACTATATTCTCGCTGGCGGTTGGGTTGGAGACACAGGAAGCAGGAGCCACACAATCCGCAACCCGCTGTCCACTTGTCTCTGCCAACCAACCTCACTTGCTAACTGCAGTCCGCCGTGCTAACAGCAATCCACTCTTGCTAGCTCAGCCACCACCTTCTTGCTAGCTCCCATTTGCTGCTAGTTGAGCCACAGCAGTTATATTAGTGGCCAATGGCTCACTGGTTACAGCTGACGGCCAACTACCCACAGCTGATGGCCATCCAATCACAGTTGATGGCCATTTACTACCCGAGCCAGCACCTTTCCACGTGAGGCCGAGAGCCTGGAAACTGCACTCCTGGCTCTGTCCCCACAGGCCTCTATCTCTGGAGTTTCAGAATTAGTGCATATTACCATGTACTTCAGAGAGAGACAAGAGTATGAGACTGACCGTTAGCTATGACAGCGTCCTCAACACTACTAAGGTCAGGGGTAGTGGACCAGGTCTGGGGCATTGCTGGCGCCCCATGGATGTCCCCAAGCATATCCACTTACCTACTGATGCCCCAGCTAGACCACCAGAAGTGCCTCGTGGAGAGGGAAAGTAAAGGAGACAGGGGAGTGGAAGGGTTTAACATCTTTCTGTGAGAGGCTCCTGAGGGAGAGAAAAGAAAGAGTTGAACTCCAGGAGAGGATGTGGGGACAGAGCCCCAGAAAGTAGTTTACAGGCTCTCGGCCTCATGTGGAAAGGTGCTGGCTCGGGTAGTAGATGGCCGTCGGCTGTGGCCAGTTAGCCGATTGGCTGCTAGTATAACTGCTGCGGCTACGGAGGAGAGCCGAGGAGAGCCGAGGAGAGTCGAGGAGAGTGGAGGAGAGTCGTTGGTCGGTTGGCACGACAGATGAGGAGGTAGAGTTGAACTCCTGGGTTTCGGCACCAGATGTTTTGTCATTGGAAACCCGTGGTCACTCGCAAAAGGTGAAAGAATTCAGATTCAGAAACGTAGGAGAACAAAGAAAATTTTATTGAAGGTCAGGCAGAGAGAGAATGTTCATGTTTAAAGAAGACAGCTGCCCCAGGTAGTAAGGAGAGAAACACTGGCAGAGGGGTTGCCAGTGCAGTCTTAGAATAGACAACTTCACTTAACTGTAGGCTAGCTTTTTCTCATATAGGAAAGGGTAGGTAAATTTCCTTACAGCAGGAAATGTGATGTATAGACTGAGGTCATTTGATTGACATACGTTGATTATATAACTAGTTTCTTTCTGTGCATGCTGCTACAGAAAAACCCATGGGGGGGGTGTAAGTCTTAATGTTCATTTTATTTTAATTGTATTATAATGAGGCTAGAGTTCAGGTAGCGGCCAGGCTCCAGCACTTTGCACATGTGTTAGGAATGAACTAAATCCAGTTGAGTCTTTTTAGGAGTCTTTGGACAGCTCGATTGATCTCTAGGGGCTGAGCGTGAGCAGTTCCCGGGGAGGGGATGCAGGCCTAGGCAGTCCCTGTTTGGGCTCACTTTTATTTACTCTTTTTGCCTCATCATGGAACAGCTCGCTAAAAAAATAATGATGCTCCACCCAGACCACTTGTCCAACTCCCAGGGGGAGAGTGCAGGTGACATCACTCCTTGAATTCCTGACGTGACCTAGGAGGAAACGGATGGGAACATTTAGCTTCAATAAGCATGCAGGTCCCTGGGGGATCAGGGCCCACTCTAAGCACGTATGGTTCTGCATGTCTGCAGGGGGCCCAGGACATGGCATCTTTAAGTCTCCCTGGGGAGAGCTGTCCTTTCTCTCTAGACCTGTTTCCAGTAGCACTTCTTTCCCCCCGCATCACTGATATTTTTTTTGAAAAATGCCAGTATAGAATAAAGCTAAATACAGATGGATAGAGGAACAGAGAAAGGGAGTGTAGAGTAGTCGTTCAGAGGGATTTTTCATTGTTGTTTCTAATTTACTTCTTTTTGTAAAAGGATAGTAAATGTTTAAAATTATAAGTAACTGCCCAACAGTTTTCCAAAGTGAATGCACATTGTACTTTCTCTGTCAGCAGTATATGATCATTCTAATTCCTCCACATTCTCACTGATGTTTGTTTGTTGTTGTTGTTTTTTTAATTGAGCCATTCTAGAAAATATGAAGTGCTATCTCATTATAGTTTCCCTGGTGTTTAGGATGAATCCATTTCAGAAAATGTGATATATATATATATATATATATATATATATATATATATATATGATATTTTACATGTATATGGTATATATGGAGAGAGAGAGAGAGAGAGAGAGAGAGAGAGAGAGAGAAATACAGAGAGAGAATGGAATGTTTTTATGCCTTTAAAAATTCCTTCCATAAGCAACAATATGGATGAACTTTGAGGGTATTATCTAAGTGAAATAATCCAGAGACACAAAGACAAAGATTGCATGATCTCAATTATATCTAGAATCTAAAATGGCAAACTCATAAAAGCAAAGAGCAGAATGATGGTTTCCTTAGGTGAGGGTGAGGGAAATGGGGAGACATTGATCAAAAGTTTCAAAGTTTCAGTTATGCAAGATGAGTAAGTTCTGGAGACCTAATGTACAGCATGGGAACTATAGACAATGATACTGTACTATGTATTTGAATTTTCTGAGAAAGTCTTAATGTTCCTCCCACACATACCCATCTTTTCAAAGCCTGCCCAACAGAAACTAATACCCAAAGTTCACATAATTTTAATCTATTTAAGACACTTTTGTGTCTGTTTCATAGTACAAACTGACAAGTAACTTAATGTAGAACCTTAGAATTTCCTGGGAAAATAATATTAGAAGCTATTTTATTCTTTAAAAAGTAAAAGGAATATTAATACCATAATAATTTTAAAAACTCTTCCATACATAGATGGTCCATCAGGGACGATATCGGAACTCATGAAACAGAGAAAGGGAACTGGTCCAAATGAAGTCAAAATCCCCTCTAAAGCACCCCTTCCTTCCACCCAGAGTCCTGAATTCAACCATTTAACTGGTTGTTCTAAACCAAATGTTCTTGGGTGGTAGAAACCATGACAGCTTCATCTGTGTTTTTCAAGGGGCATATAAAGTGGGAACAATGGCTGTATCAGTTTACACCTCCATACCTGGCTCAGTGCTCTTCACCATGGCACCGGGGACCTGGAGGGACTCCAACCTGGGTACCCACCCTGAAACATCCCACAAGGAAAAGATTACTATGTGCCAGACTATAAAACCACTGTTAGCTTTGCCCCTTGAATCAAGGGACACAGTGGCAAGGGTGGAGAGTTTAGGCAGGTGGGTGAGTGGTAGGGAGCACAGTAAGAAGGGAACATAGGGCAAATGTGGCATGTGGATAAAGTGGGGTTGCAGAGAACAAGGTGCATGTGGGATTGTGGGTACAGGGGAGAAAGTGAGAGGCTACAAAGACACATGGTATTGGGGTGCAGTGGGGTAAAATGCATTGCAGAGTTTAAGGGCACAAGGGGTCAAGGTGTAAAAATGAAGAGAACACTGGGTGGTGAAAGCATACTGGGTGCCAGGTGTTGGAAAGCGAATGTCATAAAGGGGACGAAGGAGAACAAGTGCAGGGGTTAAAGGGCAGAGGTGGGTGAATGCACTGGAGATTCTATCAAGGCAGGGCTAAGGAAGCAGGGGGCAGCAGCTTGGGGTACAGGTCCCAGGGATTGATGGTGGTCCACAGCAGAGGGAGAGGGTGAAAGAGGAAATGGAGATTGGAGGGGAAATGGACACAGGTGGATAAAATGTGTATGAGACAAGGGAGGCAATCAGTGGAAAGAGGTATCAGTGGGCTAAAGGACCCAGAAAAAAGGGCTGGAGTTATAGACCCAGGAAGTAATGGAGAGTGATGAAAGGATGGGGGAGATGGAGCAAACCAAACACTCGAAGGCTGGCAACAGAAAGGATGCAATAATTAGACTAGGGTCACTGAAATGGGGGATCGGATACAGGACAAGGAGGAAGGCAAGGAGTTTGGGACTGACATTCTTGGAGTGCTGGGATAGACTTCTTAGTGGGATGAAAGTCCAAAGGGCACAGACTGGAGGTGATGTGGCAATATGGATGCCCAAAATGGTTGGGTGGATATAATGGGGCAGGTAGCAGTCAAGGAGATGGAGGGTGACCCAGCGAATGAAGGATGTGGGACAGAGCTCATTCACCTGATTGATGGATGAAGGTCTGAGATTGTAGGGAAATGGAATCAGGAGGGTGAGTGGAATAGAGATGGGGAGATGGACAAAAGTCACAGTGAAAAATCACAAATTCACTAAACTTCCTCATTTATAGTTGACTCACAATTTACTCATTTTTTAAAAAATTTTATTACATTTATTGGGGTGGCATTGGTTAGTAAAATTATATAGGTTTAAAGTGTACATTTCTATAATACATCATCTATATATTGCATTGAGTGTTCACCACCCAGAGTCAGTTCTTCTGTCACCATATATTTGACCTCCTTTACCCTCTCCTACCACCCCACTTCCCTCTTACCCTCTGGTAAGCACTAAACTATTGTGTCTATGAGTTTTTTGTTTGTCTCTTTTTTAAAAAAATTTAGCTCAGCAGACAGAAATCTTGTATATACAAGATATCCCTGAGAATACCCTTAAACTGTATATACATTATAGGGGTGCAAGTAAGATTTAGGGAGAACAACAATTCCTTTTGCTCTCTTCTTTGGGGATGCCAGGTACAGAGAGTGACACTGGAGGGGTCTGGCAGGGGATGTTTATTTGTACCTGATCATTACTGATGGAAATAAATGTCTGTGGCTGTCCCCATACTAAGCTCTGCTTATGTCTGGAAGAACTTTTATTCCCTTGTAAGAAACCATCCCAAGAGGTAACCATTAGTAATAGTTTCATGGATATATTGTAATATTTTCCATTGAAAACAATTACATGCATGTTTTATTATAAAATATTTAAGTTAAAATAAAAGTCCCCATTTAATCACCCCTGCCCAATACTAGTTTGATCTCCAGATGGAATAATTTTCATGTCTTTAAGGAGTATTCTCCTTTTTATGCAATTTGGGATATCACATGCCATTACATATTAACATAAGGCATATATTCTGTACTTGTATCAATATTGACATACATGCTGTCATACTAAACTTACTGTCCAATCAAATTGTTAAAATATCTCCATCTAGACTCACATTAACAGATAGATACATAGTAGATTAATGTCTATTCCAGGTGAATTTACAATTTCAAGTAACACGAAAAATACAACGACAGGGAACAACTTCAAGAAACCTTAGTACATTCAAGTATTGCAATACTAAAAAGCTGAAATAGCTCAGTCAGTCCTCATGTGAAAACATCTCCAAATTTCCATGCTACAGTGCAAGTAATTAAACAGTATTTTTATTAAGCAAACCAAAAAGGATATTTAAAAATCCAAACAGTATTTACGCAATGCTTGCCATGTTCCAAATACTATGCTAGATGCTTGACTAATAGTAACACACTTTGTCCTTATAATAACCCTGTGGTAGGTACTCTTCCTATAATATCCATTTTACGGATGAGGAAAGTGAGACACAGAACATAATCGCTTACCTAATGTTACATAAGCAGTGACCGCACGAGGATTCCAATTTGTCCCCAGAATTTCTGCTACCACTACAGTATGTGCTTTCCATGATGTACATACTTACATTAGTGTATGAATAACAAGTTCTGGAATGTCCCACCAGGAACTGTGGTTAAGGGTCTTTTGAAGAGATAAGGATAAAGGATTGGGAGAAGAAAGGGGGTTTTTGCTCTTTATTTTATTTCTATTTGTCCAAATTTCAAATCTGTTTTTACTTACTACTGCTATTTATGAAATAATGTAAAAACTTTTATGCAGATATGAAATTAATATAAGAATGGAATAGGCATAGATTAATAGCAAAGCTCACAAAAGAAAATTCATCTAACCCTTTAGAACAAACATTTCTAAATATCGCATAGGTGGAAATTTTGGAACACAGGTATCAAAGGAAAATATTTATTACTCGATTCTTCATTCGCAAAGATGTATGGAGTATAACACACTGCATTTTGAAGTAATATTTAAAAGAGTAAATGTTGTCAGAATATTTGACACATAGTCATGTTTAACTTTTAAATATTCCCCTTCAATTATGCATTTTCACAAGATGAGAAAATATAAGTAAGTCAATGAAGAAAAGAACCTGGGGCCGGCCCGGTGGCTCAGGTGGTTGGAGCTCCGTGCTCCTAATGCTGAAGCCTGCTGTTTTGATTCCCACATGGGCCAGTGGGCTCTGAACCACAAGGTTGCCAGTTCAACTCCTCGAGTCCCGCAGGGGATGGTGGGCTGCGCCCCCTTCAACTGGCAGCGGCGACTGGACCTGGAGCTGAGCTGCGCCCTCCACAACTAAGACTGAAAGGACAACAACTTGACTTGGAAAAGTCCTGGAAGTACACACTGTTCTCCAATAAAGTCCTGTTCCCCTTCCCCAATAAAATCTTTAAAAAAAAAAAAAAAGGAAAGAAAGTGTTGCATCCAGCGCAACATGGGCAGTAGAATGAGAAGGGGCGGCGAAGGGTTAAGAAGGAAATAGAAATCAAGAAAGTTTTGAAACAGGGGCCAAGGGTCTCACAGCCTCAAAGGACTGAGAGCCCCACATCGGGCCTCCTTGTGGCTTTTATTGATGCACATACAAGGAAGTAGCATTGTTTTCTCCACAGTCTGTGAGTCCCATACACGATACCAGAAAGCTGGTTCAAACCAATCACCCTTGCCTGTCGAAAGTCCCATGATGTATTAGTAATTGTGGTTTGTACCTCCCCAGGGGACAAAACCTTTATGCTGAAACTTGCTGAGATGGAGAACTGACGTTATCACATCTAGAATCACTTCCAAAGCAGGCTGTGGGAAGGAATACAGCCACAGAGGCAGAAGCTCTCCTTCGACGGGGGAAGTGGGGGTCTATGCCCACCTCTATCAACCCTGTGAGTTCCCCACGTGACTGTGCCTGTCTTAGGTTGTTCCTCTCTTGAGGAGTCTTACCCATCATTGGCTGACCAGCCATCCTTTCGGGCCAAACAAGGAGACATAAGGTGTAAGCACAAAGGTGAAGCAAAGTCCCTGAAAGGATTAGTCTCACAGACTCTTCTTTCTTTTTAGGGGTAGGCACGAGGGGACAGACGGGAAGGCAGCTGCGTGACAAAAAGAAAGAAAAGAACATGCTATCATACCACATCTTATAGAAAACCACTCTTAACATCTTAACATCTTGGTGTGGACACATACGTACATCCTTCCCACATTATGTTCTGTGGAAACACTGTTATGCATACATTGCCTTTTTAAAAAAACAAACAAAAAAAAAAAACCTCTGATTATCTCTAAATGTTTTATTATCTCCAGCTTTATTTTTTTTAAATTAAAGTTTATTAGGGTGACAATGGTTAGTAAAATTACATAGGTTTCAGGTGTACAATTCTGAAATACATCATCTATATATCACATTGTGTGTTCACCACCCAGTCAGTTCTTCCATCACCATATATTTGATCCCGTTTACCCTCATCTACCAGTCCCCTCCCCCCTTACCCTCTGATAACCACTAAACTATTGTCTGTGTTTATGAGTTTTTGTTTCTTCATTTGTTTGTCTTGTTCTTTTGTTGTTTTCAGTTTTGCATACCACATATCAGTGAAGTTATATGGTTCTCGACTTTTTCTGTCTGACTTGTTTAGCTTAGCATAATAATCTCAAGATCCACCATGTTGTTGCAAATGACACCATTTCATCTTTTCTTATGGCAGAATAGTATTCCATTGTGTATCACTAATCATCAGAGAAATGAAAATAAAAACCACCTCACACCAGTTAGAATGGCTTTATTTTTTTTATAGGTCAAAAAAACTACTTTATTTCTATTATGGGTCATAAACTACTTTGTGAGCTATCCAATATGTATTATGGTATTACTCAAAGTCTTCAGTCTTTCCTCACGAGAATTATTCCATTTCCATTTTTGTGTGTTTAGACTATTTCCACTCGATTTTCAACCAAAGGCATGATAAAAATATGCTCACTTTCTTCCTGGAATAACTTTTGAAAATAAACCCCGAGAAATCTCTCAAACCATAGAGAATCTTTGTCCTAACACCTCTGACAGGTAGCTTAGCATCCCGAGTAAGAGTGAGCCAATGGAGGTGAAGACACTATCCTTATTATCTTAGAATAGGAAAAGATTTCTTCAAAAGTACAAAACACCTGGGGCCAGCCTGGTGGCTCATGCGGTTGGAGCTCCATGCTCCTAACTCCGAAGGCTGCCAGTTCAATTCCCACATGGGCCAGTGGGCTCTGAACCACAAGGTTGCCAGTTCAACTCCTCGAGTCCCGCAGGGGATGGTGGGCTGCGCCCCCTTCAACTGGCGGCGGCGACTGGACCTGGAGCTGAGCTGCGCCCTCCACAACTAAGATTGAAAGGACAACAACTTGACTTGGAAAAAAGTCCTGGAAGTACACACTATTCCCCAATAAAGTCTTGTTTCTCTTCCCCAATAAAAATCTTTAAAAAAAAAAAAAAAATGGGGGTTTACTCAATGGCTTATAAATGTGTGAAAAGATGTTCAAATTTCTTACTCATCAAGAAAATCCAAATAAAGTCACCACAGGGTACTATCGCACAATAACCAGAAAGCTAAAATGAAAATGACAGAAAACGTTTTGTTGACAAGGATGCAAATAAACTAAGAACCTCATCAACTGCAGTGGGGTGTAAAATTCATGCACACATTATGTTGGCAAACTGTTGGAAAACTGTTGGCAATATCTCCTAAAGATGGACAGATATACAAGCATACCCCATTTTGTTGTGTTTCACTTTAATACACTCTGCAGATATTGCGTTTTTTACAAATGAAGGTTTGTGGCAACTCTGTGTCATGCAAGTCTATTGGTGCCCTTGTCTTATGGGTGAGCAAAGAAAGTGATTTCTTTATTTTTTTAATTTATTGGGGTGACATTGTTTAATAAAATTGTATAGTTTTCAAGTGTACAACTCTACAATACATCATCTGTATATTGCATTATGTGTTCACCACCCCAAGTCAAATCTCCTTCCGTCACCTTATATTTGAGCCCCTTTACCATTCCTCTTCTACCAGAAAGTGGTTTCTTGTGATGGAAACTACTCCTGGTGAAGATGCTGTGAAGATCATTGAAATGACAACAGAGGATTTAAACTATTACATAAACTTAGCTGATAAAGCTGTGGCAGCGTTTGAGAGAACTGACTCCAAGTTTGAAAGTTCTACTCTGGGTAAAATGCTATCAAACAGCATCGCATGCTACAGAGAAATCGGTCATGAAAAAAAGAGTCAACCGATGTGGCAAATTTCATTTTGCCTTGTTTTAAGATACTGCCACAGCCACCCCAACCTTCAGTAACCACCGCCCTGACCAGTCAGCAGCCATCAACACTGAGGCCAGACCCTCCCCCAGCAAAAAGATTAGGACTTACTGAAGGCTCAGACGATGGTGAGCATGTTTTAGCAGTAAAATGGTTTTTAACTAAGGTATATATATTGTATTTTTAGACATAATTCTATTGCACACGTAACAGACTACAATATAGCATAAACATAACTTTTATAGGCACTTGGAAACCAAAAAGTTTGGTGTGACTCACCTTATTGCAATATTCATTTTATTGCTGTGGTCTGGAACCCACCTGCAATATGTCTGAGGTCTGCCTGTAACCCTATGACACAACAATATCATTGTCACATATACATCAAAGGGAAATTTCTACACATCTCATCAAAACACATCCTAGAATTCAGATATAGGCACTATTCCTAGAGTGCCAAACAGAAAATCACTCACAATGAAATTCTGTCACCAGTGCAAATGAATCACCAATAACATGCAAAATAGCAATAACATCAAAAACAAAATATGGAAGTTAAAATCAAAATACAAAAGAATTCGTGCTATATGATTCCATTCATATACAGTACAAAATAGGTAAAGAGATTCAGATGTTAGATGTCACAATAGTGGTCACCATTAAGGACAGTGAGTAGGAGCTGCCACAGGCTGACAATGTTCCATTGTTTGGCATAGGAACTGCATATAGGTGTGTTCAGTTTGTGAAATGTCATTGACCTGTGCGTACATATTAATTTTTTAAATACATATCTGCAAGTAAAGAGAAATTTTGGAGGGTATGAATAGGTTAATGTCATTATTGTCTTATATTGTCAAGGTAGAAGGTAAAAATATTAAATAACTTCACATTGTGATTTTTTTTTTTTAAGTATGCTGCAATGCCTCGGTTAAAGAGATACTGAAAATACAACCTCCAAAAACAGGCAAAATGTGCAATAATTTAAAAAGTTAACACAGAAGACAGAAAGAATAAGAAAATAGAACAGGTGTCATGAAGAACACAGTAAATCGATAACTTCAATCCCAAATATATCATTATTTTAAACACATATATTAATTGCTCCTGTTAAAGGCTAACATTGTTTGACTATATTCAATTGGATTTTTTTTTTTCAAGAAACATGGCTAAAACATAAAAGTTAAAGTAGAAAAGTGAAAGATGCATTCCTTGTCCTTTTCAACAATTAACCAAGAAGGCCATGTAATTACCAGATAAAATAAATGTGAAGTTTAAAATAGTTTGTCATAATTAGTATTATGTTTACCTCTATTAATGTATACTTTTCCAGCATTATTGCTTAGGGGTTAAGAAAGATAATCTAATTGTGTGTATACATACATATCTATATCTAGAGCTCCATCTATCTATCATCTATCTATCTATCTATCATCTACCCTTCTATGTGTGTGGGTGTATACACACATTTATATGTATACAAATGCATATAATGTGTGCACATGCCACCACTTGTAATGTGACTCACATAATTGTGCTTACAATTTTATAAATCTGAGGAATGAGTGAATTAACAACTGAATATTGTGAAAAAACATGCAATATCCATGCTTCTGACAAGATTAGGGTGTTTTTTTTATTCCTTATCCAGGCAAAGCAGAGCCTGGAGACACTGGAGTCACAGTAACGAGAACAAAGGGGCAGAGCACTGGGAAACAAACAGCAAATACTTCAGACATGTTCACCATCAACCAACTGGTATTATTAAAAAGAACCGAACAAACTTGAAAGATGGAGGAGATGGTGTAAAACGATACGAAAGTGCTCACCAGGAGAAGAATGGTTTTGGTGGCTCTGGACTCAGGGGAGGACCAGGACGAGATGTGGGTCCTGTGAATGTGTTGGACCCTCTGCTGGTGCCTGTGCAGGACAAAGACCATGGAGCCACTGAGCATGAGCGCGAAACATAAAACATCAGGGGACGACAGCATCACTGCATACAATGTGTCAGTGATTCTGTCATGATGAACAGAACAGTATCCATAGACTTTTTTCCTTGTGATGTTTGTATTGATCCACCTTCCCATCCCACAAAGAGGGAAAATGGTATTTATCAGTATGTTCAGGACCCAGCACAGGACGGTGGAGGGGCCAATGTACTTGCAGGCTCTCACTTTCAGCTCTGCCCACCCGGAGTTCCAGGGGTGATGGTGATGGCCTGGAAGACACTCAGGAGGCAGGTGGTGCCAATGGACGCACCTCTGGCCACTCTCTGAACATAGAAAATAAGTGTGTATCCAAAGTCATTGGGGAAATGTCTTAATCCAAAAGTTATCATTGTCCGGGGGACTCCTTTAGAAAGAAAAACCAAAAAGTTCACTACTATCATGTGCGTGAGAATCAAATCTGTGCACTTTCCCTGCACCCAGCGATGTTAAGGGAGAGATAATGGTGAAAAAGAGAGACGTTCCCCAGGAGTCCAAATACAGTCTGTGATAAGAAGATCATTCCTAGTGCCAGATCCCTGGTGACCATCCTGTTCTCAGTGACTGACACTTGTGTTCAAAGTCATTGGATCCTGCGTGGGAATAAGAGGCATGCAGGAGGGTCAACTGAATTCCAATATCCCCATTCACTGTTCTGTCTGACTTATTTCTAGGTTCGATTTAATTTTTTTGTCTTTTATTAAGAGATGTTGAAGAATTGACTATATAAGCTTCAGAGAAAACTTACGATGTATGGATCATTGCTACAAGGAGCATACATGTGGTAACTTCTTTGTTCTTCACAAAACTATGAGACACACACTATTATTACTTTAACTATAAAGATAAGGGGAATTTAGGCAAACAGAGGTTAACTGATTTGTCTAAATCCATATGCTGGTGAGGGGCAGAGTGAGGACTTGAAAATGCCTGGCTGGTAACAAAACAGTGCACTGAACCACCAAGCTACACTAAACAGCCGGCTGGCCGCACTCTTCAGATAATCCAGATGCATATTTAGTGTCGTTCTTCCTTTGTTGTTTGGTTTTAGGTTGGTCGTGATTTTATAATTTTGATTATAACAAGTTTCCATTTATGTGCATAGATTTTCTATAGGCCAAAAGCCATTATGAATGAAGATTTATAAATTTTAATAAATGTTGATGCACTGATAGGAATTTAATGCTACAGGAACCTGCCGCATAACAAGTTGGATTAAATGAACAGAAGAATGCGTTGATATGAGGAGAGCAAAAGAAAGATTTCTTTGCTTTTATGCCAGGAAAAAAAAAAAAATACAGTGGCACCTATTACAGGAATTATTGAAAAATTCATGCTGTACTCTATAGGACATAAAACAATATTGTGTGATAAAATAGTGTAGAGTAGAAACTAATTATTTTCAGATCATCTACTTATATATTTATTAATACCCAACTTAGTAAAATTATGAGCAATGATGCACAGATTTTGAAAGATACTAAAATATGAGACATATGAACAAAATGGAATCTCTAGGGCATGAAATCTTGCATATTTTATGAACTGCAACAGTAGAGTTTTTTATTTGATATAAGAATGTTTTTAAACCAAATACAGTATCACAAAATATGCATTCCTGACAGCTACTGTCTGAAATTGATAGTTATAAAGTTATCTTTTCCTTCACTGCTGTTTCCCTAACTTTATATAATTATCAGCAGACCACAGGTGTTTCAGTAGAAACACAATTACTGACACCAGTTAGAGAAAACATTTCTATTCCAGCAATTGTGATTCGAATACACTGATTCTGCACAGTATTATATGGTCCTTATAGATTCATCCTGTTCTTTATTACAAGCATGAATGTGTTACAAGCACAAATCTAGTAATCCTGAAATTTAGTTTATGATTCTGTAAAGCAGACAGAATAAGCAGATTGATCTCAGAAAGAATTTCAGTTCCTAAGCACCTTAAAGATCAGTTTTCATTATTACTTAAACACCAAAATGACTTTGTCAATTACAGTAAATTAAATTAGGAGTCGTGATTGGTGTGAGGTGTAGGACCTCATCTGCCTTTACTAGCCCGGCTCATGCCTCAGGAATTATTCCTCACTCTTGCGTGGCTTTGACATTGGACTAAGTTCAACCCCAGAAGCATCAGTTTTTCCAACAGATTTATCCAGACTTCTGACAGCCCCACTTTCATTACAGATTGTGCCTCTCAAGTTGAAACAGAAAACACCCAACTGATTCCTGCTGACAGGATGGTTGGTGCTCATGTGAAGGTCACAGCAGCCAACGCAAATGAGGGAAGGAGTCAGCTGAACCTGACAATTGGTGAGTGATTCTGTGATATCACTCACCAACCCCTTCAGGACTGCATTTGTCATTTCAGCTATAGCAGCCATCAGAGTACAGGCTGGCGAGGGAGAATGTTTCTGAAATCTACTTTCAGTTGCTAATTACAAAAAAAGAAATCAACAAAACAATTACAAGTTCCTAGTTAGCTTCTCCAAAGGGACCTTTGGAATGTTTGAGGCAGGCTCTTTCTCCACGATTCCTACAGGCAGACACTTGTAAAAGTGGGCTTTTTTGAAGACAGTTATTGCAACAAAGGAACCAGGGAAATCTAGGGTCTGACATGTGGGACCGGCAGCCAAGCACATGTGTCTCACTGCATTCTCTAACAACTTCCATAAGAAGTCATTTTACAAAAAACAAACAAAAAAACCCCCCGTATTTTCTTATATTCAGACTATTGAGCTGCACCACCATTTAAGTCATGAGCAGAGACAAAAATGAGACACAATTTCCTGAGCAGGATTTTCAGATGTTCAAGTAAAAGGAAGAACATGATGCCAATATTTCACATTAGAATTCATTGAAGTTATGTGCGCAATTTCACATTGCCTAGACATTGTCACATTTTTTATTTACTTCATTTTTTTCATCATATACCGTCTTCCAGTGCACTTCATAAATGACTGTTAGTTGTACAGAGGAAGACTATTATTTTTGTGTGTGTGTCAATGTTATATTGTATTAGTTTAATGAATCATTTTTAATGAGTTTTTTTCTTTCAATTCCTTTGTGTTCCTAGATATATAATAATAATATCATCTCCAAACTGGGTCTTCCATCATTGTTTCCAATTCTTCTGCCACTTTAAATTGCCTTGGGAGAGCTTCAATGTAATTTTAAATGAGTAACACAGGTAATATTGTGTTTCTCAGTGTTGTTTGTGACAATAGTGGGGATGCTACTTCCCATGAGCAGCATTAGGACATTAATATGCAAATAAATATGCAAGTCAGCACACACCTGAGTAGGGTAAAGATTCTGTTCTGTCAAGTTAGAAAAAAAAAACACATGGAAAACAGTAGTATGGAGTTCCCTCTAAAAATTAAATACAGAACTACCATTTGATCCAACAATTCCACATCTGGGTATTTATCTGAAGAAAACAAATATATTAAATCAAAAAGATATCTGCACTCCCCTGCTCACTGAAGCATTATTCACAATAAACAAGACATGGAAGCAACCTAAGCAGCCATCAATACATAAATGAATAAAGAAAATATGCACACCGCATTTGCTTTATTTATAATGGAATATAATTCAGCCATACACACAAAAAATCTGTCATTTGCAACAACATGGAATGACCTTGAGGGCATTATGAAAAGTGAGATAAGTGAGTCAGAGGAAGACATACTATATGATCTCAAAACAAAGAAACAACAACAAAAAAAAACCTAAGCTCATAGACTCAAATTTTGTTAAACTTTGCCAGTCTTGCATCATCCATTCCAAACCCCTCTTTTGGGTGCGGTAAGTGATGGAGAGAACATCTTAATGCCTATACTAGAGGCCTTTCAGGATTTGAGATAATTCATATTAGCAAAAATATAATTTATAAGAAAGATTATTGACATTACCAGCCCATATTAAATAGTTCTGCAGACTAAATCCAGGAAAAGTTCTTCAAAGCTTTACAAAGATAATTATATTGTTGGTTGACATGATAGAGTATTCAAATAAATGGAGAGTGACATATGACTATAGTTGGAAAAACCATAAAAATTCAATTCTCCCAAAATTAATGTATAATTCAATTAATTCCAATCAAAATCTCAACAGGTTTTTAGAACACTCAAATGCAATTGAAAAATTAACAGAAAAGAGCACAGAGACAAAAATTATGAAGACAAATGAATCTAAGAAATATTACACTGTGAGAAATGTACCCCTCTAGGTACCACCCTCTATTTTAATGAAATAGTAACTAAGATTGTGCAATAATAAACATAGAAGTTAATGATGTGAAATATATGTCCGCTAAATATTCATATAAAATATACAGTGATATGTCAGAAGAGGCTTTGGAACTCAGAAAATAATGGATTACTCAATATTTGTGGATGGAAACAAATTTTTAGCTATTTATCCCTATGTTTTACATGAATAAATGCCAGATTCACTACTTTCAAATTTCTATTCTGCCTTGATGTATTTTATTTTCTTACTATATTTTTGGAAATACCACTATAAACAAAAACATTTAAATCATGTCAGACTTGAGGCACTAACATTCTTCAAGACATAGGTAGAGCCCAGAAGGCCATGTCCCCTGTCAGTAGTAGGTCCTGGAACAATCAGGAGATTATAGGAATGTCTTTGAGTGTGTGATGTTCAATCTGACCTAACAATTTAATTAGAAAATAACTGAACATGGAGTTTCTAGAAAAGTTCCATAAAAAAGACATAGCATGGGGGCCGGCCCGGTGGCTCAGGCGGTTAGAGCTCCATGCTCCTAACTCCAAAGGCTGCCGGGCCAGTGGGCTCTCAACCACAAGGTTGCCAGTTCAATTCCCCGAGTCCCGCAAGGGATGGTGGGCTCCGCCCCCTGCAACTAAAATTGAACACAGCACCTTGAGCTGAGCTGCCGCTGAGCTCCAGGATGGCTCAGTTGGTTGGAGCGCGTGCTCTCAACCACAAGGTTGCCGGTTTGACTCCCACAAGGGATGGTGGGCTGTGACCCTGCAACTAGAAACGGCAACTGGACCTGGAGCTAAGCTGCGCCCTCCACAACTAAGACTGAAAGGACAACAACTTGGAGCTGAACGGCACCCTCCACAACTAAGATTGAAAGGACAACAACTTGACTTGGAAAAAAGGCCTGGAAGTACACATTGTTCCCCAATAAAGTCCTGTTCCCCTTCCCCAATAAAATCTTTAAAAAAAAAAAAAATGGTCCTTTAAAAAAAAAAAAAAAGATAAGGGGGGTGGGGGTGGAGGTGAGGGTAAGGGGGATCAAATATATGGTGATGGAAGAAGTGACTCTGGGTGATGAACACACAATGGGATTTATAGATGATGTAATACAGAATTGTACACCTGAAATCTATGTAATTTTACTAACAATTGTCACCCCAATAAATTTAATTAAAAAAAAAAAAGAAAAGAAAAGAAGAAGACATAGCATGTGAGATGATCATTGAAGAAACTGAAGAAAATATGTTCCCAGGGAATAATGAAGTAATATGTGGTGATGCTGGAATGAAAGTTAAGTTTCATATAGTAGTTGCATTTGGGCCCAAGTAATGAAATTTATACCTTACGTCCTGACAAAGATGGTAGTCATTTCAAATATGATTACATAGAGGGAGATAAGCATATTTCATGTAGAAATGGTCAGATTAAACTGGAATGGAAAGGGGAGAACACAAAAAATGTTTTGGCTGATTTTTTCCAACTTTATTGAAGAAATATTGACAAATCAAACTTGTATATATTTAAGGTGTATTTAAGATTATTTGATACAGTATACATTGTCAAATGATTACCAATTAAATCCATCATAGTATTTATGTATGATGAGCTGATTGAAGAGCTATTCTCTTAGCACATTTCAGATTATAATACAGCATTGTCAACTATAGTCACCATGCTGTCCACTAGATCCCCAGACTTATTCATCCCATAAATGAATGTTTGTACCCCATGAAAAACATCTTCCTACCCTGTCAACCACTATTATACTCTCTGCTTCTGTGAGTTTAACTATTTTAGATTCCATATATAAGGGAGAGCATACAGTATTTATTTCTCACTGTCTAGTTTATTTCACTGAGCCTAGGTTCCTCCAGGTTCCTCCATGTTGTCACAAAGGACAGGATTTCCTGCTCTTTTATGGCTGAATAATATTCCATTGTATGTATATATACCACATTTTCTTTATTCATTCATCTGTTGGAGGACACTTAGGTTGTTTCCCTATCTTGGTATTGTGAATAATTGCAATAAACATGGGGATGGAGCTCTCTCTTTGAGATAGTGATTTCATTTCCTTTGGATATATACCCAGAGTGGAACTCCTGGATCATACGAGGTATGACAATTAACTTGGCAAATTCTTCCTAGAAAAAGTGCTACATATCTCATGGCTGAATATCACTACAGTCACCTTCGAAGTACTCCCCTTGGGAAGCTACACACCGATGCCAGTGCCTAGTCCACCCTTCAAAGCAATTTTGGAACTCTTCTTCTGGAATGGTCATCAGAGCTGTCACCATCATATTACTGAATGTCTTCAATATCATCAAAATGTCTTCCTTTCAATATTTCCTTTATCTTTGGGTAAAGAAAGAAGTCATTGGGGGCCAGATCAGATGAGTAGGGAGGGTGTTCCAATACAGTTGTTTACTGGCTAAAATCTCCCTCACGGCAGTGCCGTGTGAGCTGGTGCTTTGTCGTGATGCAAGAGCCATGAATTGTTGGTGAAAAGTTCAAGTCGTCCAACTTTTTCACACAGCCTTTTCAGCACTTTCAAATAGTCAACTTGGTTAACTGTTTGTCCAGTTGGTACAAATTCGAAGTGAATAATCCCTCTGCTATCAAAAAAGTTAGCAACATCGTTCCAACAAGTTAACGAACTTAATTGTCAGACCTTCGTATCTTAACTTCTTTCACAAATCTTGCCTTATTGTTCACATTTTTATTTAAGTAAGGCACTGGTATAGATAACCATATGATTTAGATTTGGTAATATTTATTCTCCACTCTTTACTATTTCATCACATCTTGGTATTTCATGCCCCATGGTTTAGAACTAACATTGTGTTCAGTGGTTCCTGTGACAAGTATCAATTTGTTCTTTAAATACAACTTGTTATGGAGCAGATCCCTATAAATTTATATGACAATCAGTGTATATACATTTTATTAAATATTTAAATCTTTCGTCACAATTTGGTATTGGTTTATGCAATAAATCTTTACACATTAATGGAAACATTAGAAATTACAAAATAAAATACAACCAATCAAGACTAAACATTCGTCTGCACTTTTTTTTTTTTTTTTTTTTTGGAAGAACACAGCTAACTAGCTGGGCGGAGTATTTTAAAGACATTGTCTTTTTACCAGCCCAGCCAGGTTCAAGTGCCCACTTTGCCCTTTATAAAGAATTGAATTTAGACAAATCATTAACCTTTATCTATCTAAATGCTCTTTATATTTTCAGAGAGAACAACAGTGCTGCTCATCTCATGGCATTAGGAAGAATAAAGGATTTATTACATGTTCAGCCTTCATAACTGTGACTCGTATTCGCTCAGTATGCTTTAAAGGTTATATATTCAACTCTGAGGAAATGATTAATAAAAGAAATAATTTAAGTAATTATTTCTAAGTGGGAACTAATGCCCATAGAGAATCTTGATTTCTTTCCATCTTTCACCTCATGTTCCCACACAGGAATCTCCGGCTCTGAAGACAATATCAGCCCCTGAGAACTGAGAGGATGGCAACCAGAAACTTGGCGCTAGGAATCACCTTTTTATTACAGACAATAGTTGGAACTCTAGGGAATTTCTCTCTTCTTTACCATTATCTCTTCCTTCATTTCACAAAATGTAGGTTGAGGTCTGCAGATCTGATTCACAAACACATGACTGTCGCCAACACCTTAATCGTTCTGTCTAAAGGAGTACCCGAAACAGTGGCAGCTTTTGGGTTGAAATATTTCCTCAGTGATATTGAATGCAAACTATTTTCTATGTTCACAGTATGAGCAGGGATGTGTCCGTGGGCACGACCTGCCTCCTGAGTGTCTTCCAGGCCCTCACCATCAGCCTCAGGAATTCCAGGTAGGCACACCTTAAAAGGAAAGCTGCCACGTATATGGGTACCTCCACCTTCCTCTGCTGGATTCTGTACGTGACGCTAAATACTATAGTTCCTGTGTATGTGACTGGCAAATGGAACAACAAACAAATCACAAAGAAAAGAGATTGTGGCTACTGTTATTCTATCCAAAGTCACAGTCACTGTATGTAGCATTGGTATTACTGCATGATGTTTTCTGTTTGGGGCTCATGATCTGGGCTAGTGCCTCCATGGTTTCCATCCTGTACAGGCACCAGCAGCAGGTCCAATACATACATAGCAACAGTCTGTCCCCCAGACCCTCTCCTGAGACCAGAGGCACCCAGGGCCCTGGTGCCCTGGTGAGCACCTTTGTGTCTTTTTACACCCTCTCCTCCATCTTTCACGTTTGCTTGGCTGTTTTTAACAGACCCAGTTTGTGGCTGGTGAACATCGCTACACTGATTGTTGTATGTTTCCCAGCAGTCAGCCCCTACATTCTCGTGAGCCATGATGACTCTAGATTGCCCAGGTCCTGCTTTGCCTGGATAAGGAGTACAACATCCCCTACAATTATCAGAAAAATGTAAAATGTAAGTATATTCACAATGCCTAGTTGTTTATTCATTAATCTTCTCAAAGTTTAAGTACAATTCTAAAACAGTTATAAGAGAGTAGTAAACCAGACAGAATCAATTGTAAATGAAATATGATAAAATTACCATGTTAATTCTTATGTAACTGGAGTCTCATTAATATTTGCAGTGGAGAAATTCATAGTCTATGCACTTTTAAACAGTTTTTCCTAAAACAATCTGCAGATTACAGGAAAGTCGTATGTGTAGCTTTCAATCTGACATAATTAATTGTCCCAGGCTTTAACCTTCAGTGGATTGTAAGAAAACCCACATGTAAGAAGAATACCATTTCAGGTGGTCATTTGAGAAACTGAAGAAAGAAAAAAGTTCCCATAGATTAGTAAATAGCATGGAATTTAGCTATAGGGTAGATTCAGTTTCAAAAAGCAGTCATCGAGGGCCAAACACAAGTTTTGTACATTACATATTTAGAGAGATTATAATATGAAATACAATGCTATGAGGGAGATGAGTATATTTAAAAACATTTTCATGTAGAAATGACCAGGTTGACCAACAGTGTGATAAAAGAGAACACAAAAGGATGTTTTTGCTGATTTTTAAAAATTATCAAATAAGTGTTGACTATGAAAAAATACATGCTGTCTGGGACAAAACTGCACAGATTCGGGGATCTGTAGAAGGAAGATTTTTGTCTATTATGTGAAGATGCCAATTGAACATGTTGCAAAGAAATGTTTGAGGGTACATGCGCATGTCTCTCAGGCAAAGGAATAAGGTTTTGCTGGAGCCTTCCATTGACTTTGAAACAGTGGGAGAATAGCCATTTGGAGGGGAAAGTCATGAATTCAACTTATTCATGTAAAGTTTCTGGCCTGTGATTTTCTAAAGCAGTAAAATGGATATTTCCTCAATTCTAGGAAGTATTTTAATATAACTTTGTCTGTATTTACATTGTAAAGCTGATGCAAAGTATTAAAAATTCAAAAATGGAAAAAAAAAACAGAAGAATTGGTTTAACCTACTATATACTGAATGTTGTGCAAAAACATTTTTAGTTTCTATACACACACACACACACACACGGTGCCAAAAAATGTATACACGTTTTAAGGAAAGAAAAAAACTATTAAAATTGTAATACTCAATATATACCGGTAACAAAAGATGAATACAAGTCACGTTTGATTTCTGCAATTACAAGAGGTGCTCACAGTGGTTACCATCAGCATCCAGACACTTCTGATTACGGCGAACTACTGCTTGAGCAACATTGACCAAAGTGTCCACTTGCATACATTTTCTTTGGCACCCCTGGTACATATATGTACGCATTCTACTTAGTTAGTTAAAATGATATGGAATGTGTTTTTATTTTTCTATTCCAATCCTTATGTTTTAGCTATACCTTTTGAAAAAATATCCAAATTGTATATAGTAAAATATGTTCAACTTTAACGGGAGTAGTCTGTTTATGTTCAATATAATACTGCATAATTTAGGATTGGATTTACCAATTTACAGTATGCTCTTGTAACCCATTTTAAAATACTGGGGTTTCCTTAGTTTGAGGATCGTCATCTGTGGTGCAAATCTACACTGTACAGCACACACCTGGGCCTCTTTGCATCACCCCAACTGCAGGATTTGGGAAGAGCAAGGGGCATAGTTGCAAACATGAAGCGCTTGCTGCCTATCGTGCCATAAAGAATTAAGTCTTTTGTGTTCTATCCAGGAATCTCATGTGTTCTGCAGGGATCCATGCAACTAGTCATGCTAACTTGCTGGCTTGTAAATAGTGTAAATTTTAAGTCTCTACATTCTTCTTCCCAGTTTTGATGATGATGGGATGCTGGTGGGAAAGGAGGAATCAGGACCCTCCACTGTCCTACCTGGGAATGAGGCTGATGGGTGAGAAACAGGATTGAAACAAGCAACCTGAATGTGCTTTGCTTGCTGTTCATTCTCTTCCAAGCAGGAGGAAAAAGGGTCAAGGTGTCTCTAAATTGATATAGAGCCTCACGTAATTGGAAAACATTATATCATCATTTGGTTGAGCTGACAGCAGCTGAGAGGCTGCTAGATACTGAAGGGAAATGTGTCTTGCTAGTGCCTCATTTGCTAGTGCAGAATTGCTCTCTCTCTGTCCCGATTCCTCCCTCTGTCCACACTCTTACTTCAACAGCATTAAAGAATATTCCTGGATTCTTTTTGGAAGGGTAAAACTCAAACTTTTATATCTCTGTTGGACACAAATGTCCATTCTAGGTCACCATCCTACCCTCTGTAGTGCAGGGATGAGGGAGCGCTGGGTGCAGGAGAAGATAAAAGTGCCCCAGACTGAGGGATTCAACCTGGTGCGTGCTTGGGGAGAATGAAGAGCCACTGCCTGGAACACTGTCTGGGTGCTGGGAGATACAAGGAGGGGAAGAAAACACAGAAGTAGGGTGAGGAGCCAAAAGGAAAAAACTCCCCACTCTCCTTCCCAGTCCCCCCATGTTTACCCCATCTGGTCCCTTGCATTATCCATACCCAGGCCCAGAGGATAGTGTAATCTTTTTTTTGGTTTTTTTTTTTGTTGTTGTTGTTGTTGTTGCTGCTGTTATTTGTTTCAGGTGGGGATATAGTGTAATCTTGCTGCAGCCTCTTTCTGGTAGAGCTTTGAGGAGGATGTTAGCCAGTCTCTGTCATGATTTCAAATGCGATCCCCTTTGACAGTGCAGCTACAAGTCACATCCTCCAACCCAGGTAAAGAAGTACTTTAAAAGGTTGACTTTCTGAAGACAGTCACTGCAGCATTCTTGTAAAATAATCTATATATTGTGAATAGCAGAATGCTTACATGGGGGGTTTTAAAGTTTGTACTAAAGATATATTAATTAAGATGAAAACATCTCCAGAATATATGGGTTAAGTGTTGAAAGGAAGCCACAGATTATACATAAAAGAAAATACCCAAGCAATATAAAATGCATAAATTTAACTAGGTATCTATATGCATATTTCTAAAAGAATTGGAAAGATACAGGCAGGACCAGTATGAATGATTGTTTCTATTAATAGAAAGATTGGCATTGTGAGATAAGGAACTGAAGGAAATATGTTACTTCTTCCTCAGCTACTTTACACGTATTTGAAATTTTAACTCAAAACAAGTATATAATTTAAAACGTTACACTTGGTGACAATTTAGTGGAACCACAATGGAATGAAACTAGAAATCAGTAACAGCAAGGAAACCGGGAAATTCACAAGTACACAAAAACGAAATAACATACTCTTGATTAACCACTGGGTCAAAGAGGAAATCTAAAGGGAATTTTTTAAATATCCCAATTTGCAACAACATGGGTGGACCTTGAGGGCATTATGCTAAGTGAAATAAGTTAGACAGAGAAAAAACAAATACTGTATGATCTCTTTTATGGGTGGAATCTAAGGGGGAGAGAGACAGAGAGAGAGAGAGAGAAATGTCAGATTTTTGGTTACCTTAGGCAAGGGGTGGAGGCTACAGTTGGATATGATAAAAATGAAAAACCTACAAATTTTCACAAGAATGATCAGAAGGTAATTCTCCTGAGGGGACCCAAAGGGATGCATAAATGTGTCCTTTACAGTCTCTGCTAGGAGACAATACTGAACTGAAACAAGAGGAATGCGCAGAAGTCAGCCATGGCTAGAGGAAGGAGCTGGTCATTTAAAACACAGGACAGAGCTATGCAAAACCCCTGGACGAGGAGAGACAAGATGTGTTGGAAGAAGAGAAATATGCCGTGTATGCCAGGAGTGTGTGTGCATGGAATGAAATTGGTATGGGAAGAAAAGTGACAGGTTGCCATGGACCAGATTATAGTAAGCAGCTTTGGTAACACATCTGGATTTCAAACTGAGAGCAATCAGAGACCATGGGGAATTAAGCAGGAAAGTGACAATATGAAATCTATGTTTGTAAACGACTTCTCTATGATTGCCAAGTGAAGTGAAGCTTATAAAGGAAGAGATTCATTAAGAAGCTCCTGGGGTGGACGGGTGGCTCAGTTGTTTAGAGCACGAGCTCTGGGCAACGGGGTTGCCGGTTCGATTCCCACGTGGGCCAGCGAGCTGTGCCCTCTGCAACTAGAATGAAGTCAATGAGCTGCCGCCCAGCTCCTGGGTGGCCAGATGGCTCAGTTGGTTGGCGCTCAGGCTCTCAATCACAACATTGCCAGTTCAACTCCTCAACTCCCTCCAAGGGATGGTGGGCTGCGACCCCCCCCACAACTAACAATGGCAACTAACAACGGCAACTGGACCGGGAGCTGAGCTGCGCCCTCCACAACTAAAGATTGAAGCGCCCTCCACAACTAAAGATTGAAAGGACAACAACTCGACTTGAGAAAAGTCCCAGAAGTACACACTGTTCCCCAATAAATTCCTGTTCCCCTTCCCCAATAAAATCTAAAAAAAAAAAAAAAAAGGAGCAGCAGCTACTGAAATAGACCAGGAAATTATATGCTTTCTTTTAATTGAGTAGAATTAATTATTTTAAAGACATTTAATGGATTGGGGCTTTTTTGATACCCCTGGTTGTTCACAGAACATGGGAGAATTCATGGGACTCATAAAAGTAGGAAAACAAGAAAAAGTTTGTTGTAAGTAAGAGAAAGTCGGGCAGCGAGGATGCCCATGGCAGTGTCTAGAACAGGCAGCTGTGCCCAGACAACGGAGCAGAAGTCAGACAGAAGCACCAGCAGAGAAGTTGCCGGAGTAGAGTGTAGACTAGACAGCTGCAGCAGGTTTCTGTTTAGTTGGGGCTTTATATTTTTCTGTGCAGGATGTAGGGTGATTGTCAGCTTCCGGGGGTTGCCATTACAATTGGCCTCCTCTGGCAACCACCCATGATGGATGCAGGGTGCTCACCAGCTTGCAGGGAGCTTCTTCTAGAAACCATTCTGTTCCCATCTACGATGGGTGTTTACCCCTGGCAGGGGGTTGCCATTGCAGTTGGCCTCCCCTGGGAACTGTTCTGTTCCCATCTATGATGGATGGAAGGTGCTTGTCAGCTTATAGGTACAGTGCTAGACAGGGAATTCAAAAACAAGTGGTTAATTTTTAAGCTCGTTCCTGCTAATTCACATGCTCACTCCTGTTAACTCTGCCTGTCTCATCATCTAACGTGCCAATATCTCACTAGATTGTCAGGAAAACTTGTGAAAGACTTTGAAGCAAGTGAGAAATACCTTGGTTTCCTTTTCAGTGGAATTCTGGCATCCTAGGGTTGATGAATATGGTACATTTTTCCCTCTGGAAATTGTGGAATAATTTTCTCCCCCAAAGAATTATATACTCATATTAATTTTTTCTCCCATCACAATACTTTTATTTAATACCTTATGATAGTTCTCTATAAAAAATATGTGTTTAAAGCTATTTCTTCTTAAAATTTTGATAAACAATGAGTTTTTAAATTATCATTAAGTTAACATTAATTTCTAATGCACAAGTGATAAAAGCAATCTAATATACCATGTATGTTGAGAAATAAATATTAAACATGAAAACTGTATTTGGATTATAACTATACTCCTGAATGAAATGGATATGGATTTAAACGCCTTCAATAAAAGTAGCTTTACTGGGCTGGCCCAGTGGCTCAGGCGGTTAGAGCTCCATGCTCCTAACTCCGAAGGCTGCCGGTTCGACTCCCCCAAGGGATGGTGGGCAGCGCCCCCCTGCAACTAGCAAAGGCAACTGGACCTGGAGCTGAGCTGCAACCCTCCACAACTAAGACTGAAAGGACAACAACTTGACTTGGAAAAAAGTCCTGGAAGAGCACACTGTTCCCCAATAAAAGTCCTGTTCCCCTTCCCCAATAAAAATCTTAAAAAAAAAAAAAAAAGTAATGTCCCTCTTTTAGTAACTTAGCAATTAAAGCAACATTTTAAGACTGGAGGACAGATGAAAAATCGTTTTTCTTTGTTAAAATGGGGAAAGACCTATTGTTTCTGCGAGCTAGGAAATTAGGCGAATTCTCATTCTGATTGGGCATATAGTTGTAAGGGTGAAACTCAGTAAATCAATAGCACAGTTAATAGACTTAGCCAGTTTGCAGTTTAACTCACTGCATAGTTCGCTGTCTAGCCACCTATGATTAAACCTAGTTTGTTTGCAGTTTGATTCATCCTGATATTCATCTGTTTGCTCTTTGTTTCTCCCCTCACTGATAAAACTGAAGAACTCTGTGTGTTCCCTTTCTCAAGGCCACCTATGCCTCATTAATTAACAACATCCTAACCTGGAAGAGAGCAATTTCTTAATCCTCAAGTGCCCAGACACCGGATGCTGGAATCTAATTTACAACCTCTTGCAGTTTTTACTGGTGACACATTAAAGTCCCAGACCTCGATGGCCGAGTCCGAGTCCAGAATCTGGAGATTTCATCTTCAAGCAGACCAGACCCCAGGAAGGATGTCAGCCCTCAAACCTGCCTGACCGACTCCCTCTTTCCTATGTAAGAAAAAGCTAACTGCAGCTGTTTACTCTCAGACTCTGGACTCTACCCCAGCGACACCCTACCCTGCTGGTGTTTCCTTACAATCAATGGCAGCGTCATCTTTGGACATTGCCATGGGCATTCTCTCTCTGCCTCAACTTTAATAAAACCTTTCTTCACTCTCCCACTTTGTAGAGTCTTGTGTGAATGCTTTCACCTTTTGCGAATGACCAGGGGTTAATTCCACTCCATGACAATAGTGAGTACAAACAGTTGTTGAACTAGAAATTACCTTAAAACTCTTACCTGTTGGAAGGTCCTCATGTAATCAATCCTACAGTGAGGTCCATACTGCAGATATAGTATACCTAAGTTAGTAAACACAAATGAAACCAAGAAATGTTCTTTATTCCGCTTCAATGCACCTCTAGAACATCCATCAAATATGAGATTACAGTAGGGCAAAAGAAAATTTCAGCTAACTGAAAAAAGTAGATGCCATCCAACTTTATTTTTAAAATATATGGATTTATAGATCACCTCCAGTGTGTAATAGATCAACAAACTGAAGATAAAGAGGAATTAAAACATTAATATCTATTTTTTTAAATTTTTAATTGATATTTTAAAGTAATGGATTGGTGACCTCAATTATCAGATACCCTCCACCCACATACCCAGGTCCTTCCTTGGTCCATGAAAGACCCTGGACGTGACCCCAGGGTTACTACTCTGAGTGAGTGGAGAACAGAAACAGGAATTAAGTACTGACGAAGTCGTTATAAAATTGCACATTCCTCACCAGCAGATTTTTGCATTTCATCTTCCAGTTTCTATCCCCTATACAGACAACTCCAGTCCTTGATTAATTAAATAATCTGTTCTAATTGTCACAGCCATAAATATTCCCAGACCAAACCACTGTGTGGAAGAAAAAGGGGTTCTACGGAAAATAACCTCACAGGATGATCTGATCATAAATCCCTAACTGGGCTGGTCGTGGGTAGTCAAGCCCCAGGCCTGTAACTTCTTTAGTAGAAAAGGTTTATCTTTGCCTTAAACAAGCCCTATCCATTGTTTCTGTGCATCTAGGTTAACACACCTTTGAAATAAACTGTAACCACCCTCAAGACAGCACGTAATCTTGTTACCTATCTTGGAATCCCATCCCCACCTTGCTTTCTCTCCCCTTCACATAATCTTCCTCCTGTTCCCTCAATTCCTGCATAAAAGAAGCTGCAAACTACCATTCTCCAAAACATTTTGCTCAGTCTATTGAAGTCTTGCTTCCAGGCGCCTCCTCTGTTTCGCTCAACTTTTTATGAAAGTTATCTACAGGTTTGGACAGTCACCAACAATTGCTCTACTACCTCAATCCCCACTGTGGTGCCAGCGCCCCCGCTCCACTCACAGTGTCTCCACCCACCAGCAAAAACTGTCTTTGATTTAAAACTTTTTCAGTTTATTAAAAGGACAAGATCTCACCTTCCAAATACAATTGGTCCACAGCACCCTAAACTTTTATCTTACATTGTTTGAAACATTTACTTCAAATAAGCAGGAAGTAACTCCATTAAGGGAAAGAAATTCAAACGCTTATGAACCCAGGTCAAATTCTGTTCGGCCGAACCAGAAACGCCCTGGGGGCGGGGCGGAGGGTAGACCCGCCCCTTTTCAGACCCCCTCTTTACGTAACCTTAACCCGCAGTTCCTGTGCTCCCTCTCCAGCCAGGACAGCCCAGGCCTCCACCACTCGTTGGCCAAGGCCCCGCCCGGGCCCCGCCCCCTGCACCTTCCAGCATCGGCGTTTGCACAGTTTCCGGCAGACCCGGAGTTTGATCCGGAGAAGCGGAGGTCAAGTTTACCTTAGGGAGATTTTGTCTTTCTGGTTCAATCATGGGTTTGGCGGCCTCCCAGTCCGTAGACCTCCACAGCTCGGGTTTTGGGAGTCGCTACGGACGTTAAAATACGCCCATCCTTCCCGTGGTGAGTCCCAGTGTCGTTAGGAGACCTTCCGAATTCAGGAATCCACGTGCATTACGTATTACAATCGCTCCGAGGTCGATCCCTGCTCCCTCTCTGCATTCTGGCCGTGTGGGCGCCACCTGCCTCGTTTCCTTGCTTAAAACCCTTCACTGACCGTCCTCATCCACCCCTACGCCGTGTAAAAGCCTCACTCTGTACGTGGATTCTTGCCCTTCTCCCACCTCCGTCGCGGGTGCCCACCCCTTGCGGGCAGTGCGTGTTGCCAAATCCCCTCCCTGGTCCTGGAATTCTGCAGATCTCACCCGGTCCTGAGACACCTCCCCGCCCTCATCGCGTTCTCCAAGCCGGGACATGCCTCTCTCCTGGCCCCCACTTCGCGGTTACTACCTCGAGGAGTCATCCCCCGGATTCCTGGGCGAGGTGACAGACTCCTGTCCTGTGGAACCTCCTGTTTCTTCCATCCCAAGGCTCATCCCATAACAGGGCTGGCTAGTCGTGGTGTGTTTACAGCCCCAAAGCCCCACTGATCAGTGTGCTTTTCATATAGGGAGCAACTTTATTCCATTCCTGTATTCTCAAATTTTATTTAAATTTGGTCCCACATTTATTACATTTTTCTTTTTAATTTCCAAATTACTTTTTTCCTTTTAAATATATCGTATCAGATTCAGATGCAGTCTCAATGCCTTTCTAATCATTATATGTTGAAAATACTCTTCAGTATCTGGTAACTAATTTTACATATTTCATTGTGCATTTGGTGAGTGTATTTGTTTCCTAGGGTTGCCATCACAAAGTACCACACATTGGGTGCTTAAAATAACAATTATTGACTCATGGTTCTGGAAGCTAGAAGTCTGGTGAAATCAAGGCGTGGGCAGGGCCCTGTTCTCTCTGAAAGTAGCCTCTTCTATTAGGTTGGTGCAAAAGTAGTTGCGGTTTTTGCAAATTTTTTTTTTTTTTTTTTAACCTTTTACACCGCAGTTACTTTTGCACCAACCTAATAGCTTCTGGCAGTCATTGAGGTGAGGTACCGTGGCATGTAGGTGTATCAACCAACCCCATCCTTGGTCTTCACAAGGTGTTCTTTGCATGTCCTTCATATGGTGTTCTTTTTATAAGGACACCAGTCATTGAATTAGAAGCCAGGGTCCCCCTCTATTCCAGAATAATCTCATCTTAACTAATTATATGAGCAATGACCCTATTTCCTGATAAGATCACACTCTGAGGTATTGGGGTGAGGACTTCAACATATCTTTGGAGGGGGGCCTAATTTTACTCATAATAATGATGATTATCTTTTATATTGACTGTCAAAAATTAGTTTAACCAGATCACCTAATATTCAACAGCTTCATTTCTTCCCTTACATTGTGTTAAATATCAGCAATGATGTGTTTTTCAGTCTTTAATCATGTCCTTTGAAAAATTTTGACGGCTTCACATAAATCTGGAAATGCCTTCTAAGAAGAAGTCACAGTATATTTGCTAATGGGAATGCAGGCTGTTTCTGTTTTTGTTTGTGTTGTTTTTTTAATTACTGCTACAAAAGAAAGATTGGTGTATGTTAAGAATTTGCTCTATGTTCTCAATTCTCTTATTAGCCCTAACAGTTAAAATAAATCCTCCACTGTTTCGGGTATGTAATCATGTCACCTGTGAATAATAGCTGTCCTAGCTATTTGATTCTCTTTTCTTGTTTCCTCCTCTTTGGATTCTGGCTTAGGCATCCTGTGCAGTGGTGAATGGCTAGGTCTGAGCTTCACTTTCATGGAAATACTCCCAGTGTTTTTGCTGCTCATAACGTTTACTGAAACTTTCTTGCTTAAAAAGACTTTAAATTGTCATTACTTGGCATGATTCAGTTATCAAATATCTTATTCAAGGATCTACTGCAGTGCTGAAATATTTTTTCTATTTAAATCTGTTATTTTAGTGTATAGCATCAACCGATGTCCTAATATTGAATCTTTTTTTAAATTAGAATGAATTGCATTTGGCTAATATTGATTGCTAACTGGCTAAATTTAAACGGCTAAAGTCATATTTATGTTTTCACATTATGCATTTGTAATGCAGGGACTCAGCTCCCACTCCCTGCACAAGAACGAAAGATATGGTGAGGCCAAAAAGGAACAACAGAGCCATAGATAGGGGAGTCATACTACTATATTCTCGATGGCAGCTGGTCGAGACACAAAAGCAAATATCTGCCAGTACCCCAACAAGGGGTTGTGGGGACACAGTCCCAGAGAGCAGTTTCCAGGCTCTCGGCCTCACGAGGAAAGGTGCTGCCTCAGTTATTAGATGGCCATCAGGTGTAATCAGATGGTCATCTGCTGTGGCTGGATGGCCGTCAGCTGTTACCGGTTAACCATTAGCCACTAATATAACTGCCGTGGCTACGCTAGGCATTGGTTGGTTGGTAGAAAAGCGGATTGCACATTGCTGTTAGCAAGTGCAATTAGCAAGCGGATTACATTGCAGATCGTGTTGATCCTACTTCCTGTGTCTTGCCTGGACGCCAGCAAGACACAGCAAGACTGGGGTGCAGGAAGACCCCTTGTTGGGGTACTGGCAGATGTTTCCTTTTGTGTCTCGACCAGCGAGATAGTTGTATGAACGCCCTATCCATGACTCAGTTGTTGTTCCTTTAAGGTCTCACCATATTCTGTGTCCACCCACCGAGAGTGGGGATGCGACCAGAGACCCTGCATTGCACTTGGCACAGCGAGCAGGGTCTCAACCAGCACAAGGAACAGGAAACCTGATCTGCCTGGGTGAAACATGACCCTCAGTAAATTGGTGATTCTCTTGAGCCTCCAGATGGCATACCATCCTCTTCACCATAGCAAGCATCGCCTTCTTTTTTGTAGTCTGCTGTAGGCTCTTAGAGTTGTGGACATCTTACACCCAGGCGACCACCCACTCGGACACCTGACTCAGCAAGCAGGATTCTGGCCAGGTAAGAATGATGTCTGACTCTGGGCAGGAGGACATGGGCCCCCCCACACAGTGTGGTGCCCAGTGGTCACTGTTCTCAGGAGTTGGACCCGCATGGCGGGGTGGGAAGATGTGGACAGTTCTCCAACCAGCATAGGAAATGGTGTGCAGCTGCTGGAGAGCTGGACCCTGGTGGAGGGGTGGAAAGACGTGGATGATTCTCCAACCAGCATAGGCCAGAGAAAGCGAAGGTCGTTATAGCTGGAAGTGCTTGCTGAGGCAGCCCAGGTGAGGGACTTGTAGTCCCAGCAGGAAATGCTTGCTGAGTCCTTGGTGGAGGATGCGGGTGAGGTCAAGGTCGTCCCTCACCCCCAGGTTGGAGCCCTCGCCCTGCAGAGAGGGCACACATCGTGAGGCCAACTCACAGCCCTGGTGAATGACTGTGGACTATGGGGAATTGAATAAGGTGATACAACCTTTGCACACTGCAGTGCCTTCCATCCCTGCCTGATGTGATGGACCGCTTGACTGTTTGCTTGGGAAAGTAGCACCATGTAGTGGAACTGGTGGATGTATGCTTCCTGTGTCTCACCCAGCTGCCAGCAAGACTGTGATGCAGGAAAACCCCTTGTTGGGGTGCAGGCGGATGTTTGCTTCCTCTGTCTCACCCAGTCGCCAGCTAGACTGTGGTGCAGGAAGACCCCTTGTTGGGGTGCAGGCAGATGTTTGCTTCCTGTGTCTTGACTGGCCGCCATCGAGAATATATAAGCACCTTGGCTGTGAGCCACTATTGTTCCAGCACAGTACCCTGAGAAACCCTGGCTGTGCCCAGGAAGTCTGGCTGTGCCTAGAAAAACTGACAGTACCCTGAGAACCCTGGCTATGCCCAGAAAAACTGGCGGTACCCTGAGAAAGCCTGGTGGTGCCCAGGAAACTTGGCTGTGCCCAGGAAACCTAGCTGTGCCCAGAAAGCCTGGCTGTGCCCAGGATGTTGCATCCACCTCCAGGTTCCTCACACAGGGCCCCTCGTGGAAGACGCTAGTGATGTAGATTCTGAGGTGAGACCCTACAGGGGTGGAGTGTGGTGAGAGAATCCCAGAGAGCAATTTCCATCCAGGCTCTCGGCCTCATGTGAAAAGGTGCAGGCTCGGTTATTAGATGGCCATCAGCTGTGGCTGGGTAGCCATCAGCTGTTACCAGTTAGCCATTAGCCACTAATATAACTGCTGTGGTGCTGTGGTTACGCTTGTTGGTTGGTTGGTTGGCAGAGAAGCGGATTGCTGATTGTGGCTAATAAGTGCGGTTAGCAAGTGGATTACATTCCGGATCGTGTTGATCCTACATCCTGTGTCTAGCCTGGCCGCCAGCGAGACAGGGGTATACGAACACCCCTTGTTGGGTACTGGCAGATGTTTCCTTTTGTGTCTTGACCAGCTGC
Source organism: Rhinolophus sinicus (assembly GCF_036562045.2). Lineage (NCBI taxonomy): Eukaryota > Metazoa > Chordata > Mammalia > Chiroptera > Rhinolophidae > Rhinolophus > Rhinolophus sinicus. The sequence continues at coordinate 361,925 of NC_133760.1, forward strand.
CAGAAAGGATATAGTGGTATGAACCCCCTATCCATGGTTCTGTTGTTGTTCCTTTTCGGTCTCACCATACTCTCTGTCCACCCGCCAAGAGAGGCAACGGGACCAGAGACCGTGCATTACAGGGGTCTTGCTGCACCTCAGTCTCACTGGTAGCTGGGCGAGACACAGGCAGTAAACATCCGCCTGTACCCCAACAAGGCGTCTTCCTGCACCAGTCTCGCTGGCAGCCAGACGAGACACAGGAAGCAAACATCTGCCAGTTCCAATACATGGTGGTACTTTCCCAAGCAAACAGTCAAAGTAGTCCATCAAATCAGGTCTGGAAGGCAGTTCCCCATAGTCCACAATCATTCGCCAGGGCCTCACAATATGTGCCCTCTCCACAGGGTGAGGGCTCCCAGTCCTCCCCAACCTGGGGGCGAGGGACGACCTTGACCTCACCCGCATCCTCCACCAAGGACTAAGCAAGCATTTCCTCCTAGGACTACAAGTCCCACACCTGGGACTTGCCAAGTGCCTTGGCAAGCACTTCCCAGTCCACATGGCCACAACGACCTTCACTTTCTCCGGTCTATGCTGGCTGGAGAACCATCCACATCCTCCCACCCCTCCACGGGGGTCCAGCTCTCTGGCAGCTTCACGGCTCCTTCTACGCTGGTCGGAGAACCATTCTGTTCACATTTTCCCACCCCTCCACGGGGGTCAAACTCCTGAGAACAGTGGCCACTGGGCACCACACAACTGTGGGGGCCACATGTCCTCCTGCCAAGAGTCAGACATCATTCCTACCTGGCCGGAATCCCGCTCACTGCACCAGGTATCCCAGTGGGTGGTGGCCCCGGTGCAAGATGTCCACAACCCTCGGAGTCTACAACAGCAGCAGATTAGCAAAAGGAAGACGACGCCTGATATGGCCAATAGGGCGATGTGCCATCCAGAGGCTCCAGAGGACCACCAATTCACCGAGGGGTCATGTTCCTCCCAGGCAGATCGCATTTCCTCCTCCCAGCACTGCTCCTCACAGGCCCCGCCAAGACTGAGTGTTCATATGCACAAACTGCTCTACCGCCCTTTGGAGAGCTTGGGCCAGCACCATACCCTGCTCGCTGTGCCAAGTGTAATGCAGAGTCTCTGGTCTCGCTCTCGGTGGGTGGACACAGAATACTGTGAGGCCAAAAAGGAACAGAGCCATAGATAGGGGAGTCATACCATTATATTCTCGATGGTGGCTGGGCAAGACACAGGAAGTAGGATCAACACAATCCGCAATCCACTTGCTAACCGCACTTCCTAGCCACAATCCGCACTTGCTAGCATAGCCACAACAGTTATATTAGTGGCTAATGGCCAACTAGTTACAGCTAATGGCCATGTGATCATAATTGATGGCTATCTGATTACAGCTGATGGCCATCTACTACCCAAGCCAGCACCTTTCCACGTGAGGTCGAGACCCTGGAAACTGCTCTTTGGGACTCCGTCCCTACATATTTAATGAAGATTCAAGTTAAAATTGTTTTCGTTCTTTTTTTTAATAGCCTGATGTATAATAATGGGAACAGACTTATTTTTTAGAAGAGTTTATGTCACATTGGAACTATATCTGGCTTAAAATGAGTCAGGCTTTGTTAATCCCCTACAATGCCTTTAAATCTGTATATTAAAATTGGTTATTCAGATTTATTCTGATTGTCTGGTTATTTTTCAGTCAGTATTTGTAACATAATTTCCTAGAAAATAATACATTTCCCTTAAATAGTTTTTTTAAATGGAAGATACTGTACTATTTTACATTCTGAGCAGAAATATATGAGGGTTCCAGTTTCTCCGTAGCCTGTGGAACAATATTCCCGCTCTTTTGTATTGTAACCATTTTAGTGGGTGTAATATTTCATTATTATTTTGATTTTCATTTGCCTGATGATGTTGAGCATATTCTCATTTGTTTATGAGCCATTCATATATCCTTTTTAGTGAAATGTCTATTCAAGTCTTTTTCCCATTTTTTAATTGGGTTGGTTTCTTAATGAATTGTAAAAGTTCTTTGCATATTATTTATCTGAAAATGTCTTTATTTTGCCCTTAATTTTTTAATAGTTTTGCTGGATATAGCATTCTTATTTGATTTTTTTAAATATTCTTTCAACATTTTGAATATTTTATTCCACTGGCTTCTTTTGTTCACTGTTTTTAATGAAGTGCCAGGCATTAATCAAATTGTCTATCATTCCCCTCAATGAGATGAGTCATTTCTCTCTTGCTGCTTTCAAGATTTTCTCTTTTTCTTTAGCTTTCAGCAGTTTATAATGTGCCTCTTATGACTCTTAGATTTTGCATTATGGTTAGACTTTCCATTATAAACAACACATTAATTATGTTTATGAGTTTTTTGTTTTGTTTTGTTTTTTACATTTATATTTCTGATCGCTTTGTATCTTGTTCTGACATATAGTTTGAGGTATTGAATGAATTTGATCATTTTCCACATAACTACCCTGTTATCCCAACAGCATTTTTAAATAGTTCATCATCAACAAAGTAGCAATGTGGTATCTTGACTTTATATGCTTACTGGGAGCCATTTAAAGGACAAAAGGGATTACAAAAAATATTTCAGATTTCCTTCAGTTATACCATAGTTATTTTAGAACTATCGCCATTGTTATTTTGAAAGTATTTTCTTTATATTGTAGGCAACAGGATATAATTATGTTAATAAAGTTAGGATTCAGTAAGTTGAGAGAAAAACATTATAGGGTTAAAATTTATTTGAAAATATGAATGGGAGACAAGCATTCTTTTCCTACTTCTGTCCACTGAAAATGTCTAAATGCAGTGTCAACCCAACAGTGCCCAGATTGTGTTCACTAATGTCACTTCCAACTGAAAGGAACCAGGACTTTTTGGAGAAGTGGCTCATTCTGCATCTGGAATAGAGAAAGAATAAAGTGAACCCGGGAGAGCTGGCTGGTCAAAAAGCAAGAAAATTTTCAATAACTAATGAAATCAAATTTTTAAAAAAACGGTGTTGTGAAGAAGATATCCTTGCTATTGTGAACATTTGGGCCAATATAAGGAATATTGATTTCTGTAATTTGAAATACACTGATTCAATGAAAATTTATGGCTCTAATCTCAAAAGAAAAAGCCAAAATAACAAGTTATCCACATTCAAAGTGGTTTTTAAAACAACTGATTACTTTAGAAAGTGTCAATTAAAGAGGCATACATACATCCTGCCTTTAGAATGGGGTTAATATTAGATGTAACCACACAGTTCCGCTTTATAAAGGTAGACTTACTTTATAAAAATATACCAGTTAATGGATGTAGAAGGAATGTCAAAATAAGGAAAAGTTTTTTAAAAATAAATAATGACATGGGGAAAATATCAATTACTCTTAAAATCAACCACTTAATAATAGATGGGGCCTAGAAATTCATATACAGTTGACCATTGAACAAGGTGGGGGTAAGAATGCCAAACCCCCCAACCCTACAGAGTAGAAATTCTGCCTATGACTTTTGACTTCCCTAAAACTTAATTCCAGAATCGGCCCTTGGTGCCCACAGAGGTATTGTTTCTAGGACCTGTGGGGATACCCAAATCCACAGATGCTCAAATTTTATATAAAATAGGGTAGTCAATGTGGGGACAGCCAGGAGAGCAGTTTCCAGGTTCTCAGCCTCACGTGGAAAGGTGCTGGCTTGGGTAGTAGATGGTCATCAGCTGTAACTAGTTGACCATCAGCTGTTACCGATTAGCCATTAGCCACTAATATAACTGCAGATTGCAGCTAGCAAGTGGGGTTGGTTGGCAGAGAAGCGGATGGAAGATTGCGGCTAGCAAGTGTGGTTAGCAAGTGGGTTGTGGATTGCAGATCGTGTTGATCCTACTTCCTGTGTCTTGCCTGGCCGCCTGCGAGACTGGGGTGCTGGAAGACCCTTCATTGGGGTACTGGTGTGTCATGCAGGAGACCCTGCTCGCTGCGCCATTTGTCGTGCGAGGCGGCCTGCGGGGTCTCTGGTCCAGCTCCCCACATACTAGGGTTGAAAATAACATGTCTCATACGCATTTCACAGATGATTTGAGTAAGTTCAGTATGCGATTGCCATTTACTCACAGTGTCTGGCAGCTCGCCAGCCTGTCCCCATACTGTGTGTACCGCAGCGGTGAGCCACTCCATTAGAGTGTTGTTGCCCTGGTCGTGGGCCAACCTATGGCAATTCTGTAACCTTTGTCACAGGGACGGATACACTGCCACAGAGGCTAGCTTTTCCATCTCGCCTGGGGAGCAGAGAATGCTGTCTTCCCCTCATCCCATAAACGTAGCAGCGAAGCTGAGATCGGCTTTCCAGGGCCGATCTGTTGGCACTGGCTCCCCAGCTCTTGCAAGTCAGTGGGAGTGTAAGGGGTGTAGGCTATGAACTCGGTTACTGCCGGTAGCAATGCCCCTGGGGGCCCAAAGGTTGCTCATGCTTTACCTTTTGCATCACGATAGGCCGGGTGTGGGGGTTGGGAGCTACATTGTCTGCCTCAGAGTCTCCACTGTGGGGCTCCTCCTCTAACAGGCGGACCTGAGCTTCTAGCACCTCCCACTGTGACTGCTGGTCCCACACCTGGGCTATTTCAGCAAGCGCTTCCTCCGAGTTATGACGCAATACGGTGAGGACCTCCTCTGACTGGCGGTCCCGAGCTTCCAGCACCTCCCCCTGGGTCTGGTGATCCCGCACCTGGGCCATTTCATTAAGCGCGTCCTCCATGTTACGACGCAACACAGTGAGGAACATCCTGCCCACACGGCCGGCTGTACCTTTCACCTCCTTTGGCAACCACTCAGCTAGAACCTGCAGGGCCCTCCACGCTGGCCAGAGAGGCCTTCCATGTCTTCCCACCCCTCCTCGGGGGTCCAACTCCTGAGAACAGTGGCCACTGGGTACCACACACTGTGTGGGGGCCACATGTCGTCCTGCCCAGAGTCAGACACCATTCCTACCTGGCCGGAATCCTGCTCGCCGTGCCAGGCTTCTGAGTGGGTGGAGGCCTCAGTGTAAGATGTCTGCAACCCTCGGAGCCTACGGCAGCAGCAGACTACCAAAAGGAAGGCGACACCTTCTATGGCCAAGAGGGTGGTATGCCATCTGGAGGATCGAATCTCCCAGGCCAACCACGCCTCCCGTTCCCGGTGCTGCTCCTCACAGGCCTCCCAAAGCTGAAATTTCACACATATAAACTGCTCCATTACCCCTTTGGGGATTCTGGCTGGTGCTGTACCCTGCTCACTGTGCCACGTGTAATGCAGGGTCTCTGGTCCCACTCCCCACATAAGAATGCAGGATATGGCGAGGCCAAAAAGGAACACCCACGGAGCCATGGATGGGGGGTTCATACCACTATAGTCTCACTAGTGGCTGGGTGTGGCTCTGCCCCAGAAAGTAGTTTACAGGCTCTCGGCCTCACGTGGAGGAGTGCTGGCTCGGGTAGTAGATGGCCGTCAGCTGTGGCTGATTGGCCGTCAGCTGTAGCCAGTTAGCCAATTAGCCGCCAATATAACTGCTGCGGCTACGGAGGAGCCGAGGAGAGTGGAGGAGAGTGAAAGAGAGTCGTCGGTGGGTTGCAGACAAAACGGACAGCAGGTCGCACGTCCAGTGAACCCAGCCTCCAGTGAGACCGTAGTGGTATGACTCCCCTACCTATGGCTCCGTGGGTGTTCCTTTTTGGCCTCACCATATCCTGCATTATGTGGGGAGCGGGACCAGAGACCCTGCAGGCCTCCCCGCACGACACTGGGTTGGAGATACAGGAAGCAGGCTCCACACGATGTGCAATCCGCCATCCACTTCTCTGCCAACCAACCAACCCCCCAACATAGCCATGGCAGTTATATCAGTGGCTAATGGCTAACCGGTAACAGCTGATGGCCAACTAGTCACAGCTGATGGCCATCTACTACCCGAGCCAGCACCTTTCCACGTGAGGCCGAGAGCCTGGAAACTGCACTCCTGGCTCTGTCCCCACAAATATATGGACTAAATTGCAAAACAACCGGAGCATTTTATCAATCTGTTGAGACTCTTTCCCAGCAATTGTCGTCAGTTTGGCTCAAATAAACTCATAACCTTTTTCTTAGGCTGGATGTTTTTCTCGTGGACACTTGGATTCTGTTAAAAGTGAACTGGCATCTTAAGATGCTTTTTTTTTTTTTTTAAGAAGAAATGTTGTATTGCATTGGTTTTATTTATTTTGGGGGGGAGAAGGGTAACAGAACTTTTATTGGGGAACAGTATTGTCCTGCAGGGTCTCAGCTCCCGCTCCCTGCACAAGAATGCAGGATATGGTGAGGCCAAAAAGGAACACCCATAGAGCCACAGATAGGGGAGTCATACCACTATAGTCTCACTGGCGTCTGGGTTGGAGACACAGGAGATAGGAGCCACACAATCCACAACCGGAGACGGCCAAGCAAACATCAACCCCGTAGCAGTGTCCACTGCTGTGAATGCATATATCGCATTGCGGGCCTTAGGCAGGGGTCCAATGTAATCCACTTGCCAGCAAGTGAGGGGCACCCTCCTTGCATAATCTGCTGTGTCTACCAGGGAAGCCTCCGCCTTTGGGGCTGTCCTGGGCACAGATGGCACAATCATAGCAGACATCTGCTATCTCTTGCCATTTCAAAGGCAGACCCCAGCGTCTGCTCACCACCCCATGGTTCGGCTTCCAGCGTGCCGCAATTTCCTATGCAGCCAATGGGCCACATCAGTGGCAAGGGCCCATTCTAACGACCGGACATGTACTAGGGCATCTGCTTCATCATTACCTGGTGACACTAAGGTGGAGAGACTTGTGAAATGCATTAGGGTCACCTCCTTTCTGTGCCCTAGGTCCCAGAGGTCCTGCCACATGGCTTGAACCCACAATGGACAGTGTCCTACCAACCAGTTTTGGTGTTTCCACATAGGGAGCCACAATATTAGGCCCCAGAACACCGCCCAGCTGTCAGTACAAATAACTAGGGGCCCAGGCTCATGGCTGATTATCATCCACACAGCTCATAGCTCAGCCCACTGGCTGCTCTGGCCCATCCCAGTATCAAACCAAATGGTGTCTGTTTTGGGCTGCACACCAATAGCCGTCCAAACAGCTGCAGTTCTGTGGCTAGAACCATCAGTAAACCAGGCATCCTCAGGTACTGGGGGCTGTCCTTTGTAGGGCAAGGGCTCCAAGTCCTGCCCCCTAGGCAGAGTGCTTGGCTCAGCCTGGGCTACAAGCTCCACAGGCCACAGGATCTGTTGTAGCTCTGTGCTCAAAGGGCTTGAACTAAGGGTGCTACATTGCTCCAAGTAGGCACCCCAATTAGCAAGGGTGGTAGTCTGTGCCACCCCCGTTTTGGGTCCCTGGGTCCATGTACGGACCCACCCCTGGATGGGCTAGGTTGTTCGAACCAACACCTATGCCGTTCCTGTAATGGCTTTTGTGGCCACTAGGGCTGCGTACACAGCAGCCAGCTGTTTCTCTATTGGAGAGATTTCCACTCCTTTCCACAATTGGGACCAAAATCCCACTGGCAGCCGGAGACGCTCCTGCCGTTGCCAGAGACCCCAACCATACCCCTCTTGGGTTACGTGAACATCAAGTTCAAATGGGCGGCTAGGGTTTACTACTTGCAGAGCCCGTGCCTGCTGCACTGCCCATTTTGTGGCAACAAAGTCTTGCTCTATAGCCTCTGTCCAATCCCATGAGGCCCCTTTTTTTTATCATGTTATACAAGGGCCTTGCCATTTGTGCAAAATGGGGTACAAATGCCCGCCAATATCCTAGCAGACCCAAATATGTCTGCAGGTGGAAGACCCTGGTCGGCTGGGGAAAGGCTTGTATTTTGTCAGTAATTGCCTCAGGTATGACCTTTGTCTTACCTGATCACACAACACCCAAAAACTTGATGGATGGGCCAGGGCCTTGGACCTTTTCCTCATTCACCACTCAGCCACGTGACTTCAGGTGGCAGAGAAGAGGCAGCTGCTTGCTCTAAATCTGAAAGAGAATCAGTTGTTAATAAAATATCATCGACATAATGAAACAAGGCCACAGAGGATGGGTGATCCCACTGTGCCAAATCCTGGGCTATGAGCCCGTGGCAGATAGTGGGGCTGTGCAAGTATCCTTGCAGAAGGACTTGAAAAGTCTGCTGCCACCCGTCCCAAGTAAAAGCAAACTGCTCTTGACAATCGGGTGCACTGTCAATGGAGAAAAAAGCATTGGCCAAGTCCACTACATAGTGACATGTTCCCAGGCGGACAGTCAGACGATCCATCAAATCGTGTATTGAAGGCACTGATGCGTGCAAAGGTGGCGTCACATTGTTTAACTCCCTATAGTCCACAGTCATTCGCCAGGTCCCCCTCTGGCTTCTTGACAGGCCATACTGGGGAGTTAAAGGGACTGTGTGTTTGGCCTCACAATATGTGCCTTCTCCAATTCCAATATTGTATGACCAATCTCCTCCTGCCCTCCTGGCAGGCGGTACTGTCGCACTGTAACCACGCGCCAGGGCTGTGGCAACACTTGAGGAGGGTGGTGAGCATGCCCGCGTGTCACCGCTTTCACCACCCAGATCCGGAGACGGAACTTTCAAACCGACGTCTGTAAACTGAGGCCATGTAGCACATCCACTCCTAGAATATACTCCGGAACGGGGGGGACATAAACCTTGTAGGTACGAGGAGGAAGCCTTCCTATACTCAGTGTTAGGGAAATGGCTTTTACAGTCAGTCTTTCCCCCGTAGCCATCAATGCAGATTGCTGGTCCAGGGAACAGTTCTGGGTTCCCATAAACAAGACTGCAGTCTGTGCCAGTGTCCACTAGGGCTAAAACCCTCTGCACATTAGAAGGGGACCAATGTATGGACAGTTCCACGTGGGGCCTCCGGTCCCCGCTTGTCTCCTTTGACGTGGTACCTTGGCCCCACTCTTAATCAAGCTAAAAGGAGTTGGCCTCAAGTGGCCGCATGAAGTCCTGGAGGGACACGGGTCGTGCTTTGCCAGACTCCTCCTTTAGGCTTCTCCTGAATTGCTGTTCCGGATGCAACTGCTCCCAAAGTTCCAACAAGAGTGCATTGGGTTGTCAGTCTATTTTTTCCCAATTGACCCCTGCTGCCACGAGATCACGCCACATCTGCATGCGTATTACTCTCTGAGGCCCATGACCTCGCCCCCTTGCTTTTGATTTGGGCTTCCAGGTCTCAACTTCCCAGACCTCCTGTCTTAACTTCCTTTGCCTCCAGCTTTCAACATCCCCTAGGGTGGCCATGGAATGGTAACTTCATGGATCCGCCGCCCCACATAGGGCGTAAGAATGGCAACCAAGGATCCAAAAGCACTCGCAGGTGCAGTATCCAAAACCAGATCTCTCATGCTGGCTGTAAAAAGCTCGTCATCCGGCCCTCGCATATTAGGGTTAAAAATAGCATGTCTCATACCCATTTCATGGATGATTTGAATAAGTTCCGTATATGACTGCCATTTACCCACAGTATCTGGCAGTTCGCCAGCCTCTCCCCATATTGTGCGTACCACAGCAGTGAGCCACACTCCATTAGGGTGTGGTTGCCCTGGTCTTGGGACAACCTATGGCAATTCTGTAACCTTGTCACGAAGGCTAGCTTTTCCATTTTGCCTGGGGAGCAGAGAACGCTGTCTGCTCCCTGATCCCATAAACGTAGTAGCCAAGCCGAGACTCCAGGGCGCTGTCTGTACTGCCTCCCCAGCTCCTGCAAGTCAGTGGGAGTGTAAGGGGTGTAGGTCGTGAACTCAGTCATAGCTGGGTTGCCGGCAGCAACACCCCTGGGGCCCAAAGGTTGCTCACGTTTTACCCTTTGCTTCAAGATTGGCCAGGCTTGGGGGTTGGGAGCTACATTGTCTCACTACATTGTCTCCACTTCCTCCGCCTCTTCCTCAGAGTCTTCACTGTGGGGCCCCTCTTCTAACAGGTGAACCCGGGCTTCCAGCGCCTCCAACCAGGACACCTGGTCTGGCACCTGGGCCATTTTATTAAGCATACTTTCCGTGTTGAGACTCAAGGCCATGAGGAACATCCAGCCCACGTGGCCGGCTGTAGCCTTCTCCTCCTCCGGCAACCGCTCAGCCAGAGCCTGCAGGGCCCTCTCCACACTGGCCTGAGAGCCGTCCATGTCCTCCCACCCTTCCTGGGGGGTCCAACTCCTGAGAACAGTGGCCACCGGGTGCCACACACTTTGTGGAGGCCATCTGTTCTCCTACCTGGAGTCAGACACCATTTCTACCTGGCCGGGATCCTGCTCGCCGTGCCAGGCATCCAAGTGGGTGGTAGCCCTTGCACAAGACTTCCACAACTCTCGGAGCCTATGGCAGCAGCAGCCTACCAAAAAGCCAGTGATGCCTGCTATGGCCAACAGGGAGCCATGCCATCCGGAGGCTTAAGAGGACCACCAATTCACCGAGGGGGTCACATTTCTCCCAGGCAGATTGCGTTTCCTGTTTCCAGCGCCGCTCCTCATGGGCTTCCCAAGGCTGAGTTTTCACACGCACAATCTGCTCTACCATCCCTCGGAGAGCTTTTCCTGGCGCCATACCCTGCTCGCTGCGCCATGTGTCATGCAGGGTCTCAGCTCCCGCTCCCCGCACAAGAACGCAGGATATGGTGAGGACAAAAAGGAACATCCACGGAGCCATAGATAGGGGAGTCATACCACTATATTCTTGCTGGCATCTGGGTTGGAGACACAGGAGACAGGAGCCACACGATCCGCAACCTGCCGTCCACTTGTCTCTGCCAACCAACCTCACTTGCTAGCTGCAATCCACAATCCGTGCTTGCTAGCTCAGCCACCATCTCCTGACCAGCCCCCATTTTCTGCTAGCGTAACCACAGCAGTTATATTAGTGGCCAATGGCTCACTGGTTGCAGCTGATGGCCAACTAGCCACAGCTGATGGCCATCCAATCACAGTTGATGGCTATTTACTACCTGAGCCAGCACATTTCCACGTGAGGTCTAGAGCCTGGAAACTGCACTCCTGGCTCTGTCCCCACAAGTGTGTACTTCCAGGACTTTTCCAAGTCAAGTTGTTGTCCTTTCAATCTTAGTTGTGGAGGGCCCAGCTCAGCTCCAGGTCCAGTTGCCGCTGTTAGTTGCAGGGGGCGCAGTTGAGGAGTCGAACCAGTAATCTTGTAGTTGAGAGTCCACACTCTAACCAACTGAGCCATCTGGCCACCCGGAAGCTGAGCTGCAGCTCATTGACTTCATTCTAGTTTCGGAGGGCACAGCTGGCTGGCCCATGTGGGAATTGAACCCAGGTCCCGGTTGCCCAGAGCTCCGGCTCTAACCAACTGAGTCACTCGAAGGCCCCTTAAGATGTTTAACCATAGAGCTGGGAGGACTATGGGTGGAGCTGGGCCCCCTTGTTAACTCTCTAGTCTTGACTTCCTCTTGAACTCTATGATAACTTCGGGTGTGGGGGGGATGAGGGGATGCAAATAAAGGGGAAAGCCAGGTTGGGCTGTACCCTTTTTTTTTCCCACATGGGTGATAATAAGCAGGTAGGTCAGTGTGCACGCACTCCTTGGTGATTCTGTTTCAATAAACCATTTTCTTTTGGTGGATTACCTGGAGAATTATTTGGCCAGTCGACAATTCCAACTGCAGATTGAAAATAGTTTTCCATTGGTTGATGGAATACAGCTGATGAGCTGACTGTTTATTGAAAAATATTCCCACATAAGTGGACCGGCATAGTTCAGCCCCCTAGTGTTCAAGAATCACTAATACTTACAAGGTAACCACACAGGTTACAATCTAAACACCCTTAGGCTAGGTCCCAGGAGCAGTCTGCTCTATTGGACTCCCATCTCTTGGGGATTCCTTCCTTGACGCTGAACATTTTTCAGGGGCCTGCCGGTCCATTGTCCTTAGCAGCAGGCTGAATTTCAAGCTGGGAGAGATAATGAAGTGCTGGCAGGGCTCCCAGCATTTGCAAATTCCCCCCTAACAATCGCGCTATCAGGCACAGCTCCTTTAAAGGGCAGAACGCCTGAAGGCCGTGCTTCCAGACCGGAGGATTCCCACGAGAACTACATTTCCCAGAAGTCTCTGGGGGCACAGCCCACTCATTAGGGCCATGTAGAGTTGCCAGCTGAGGAAGTGAGAGAAACCGCTTCCAGCTCCGCGGATTCCCAGATTCTGGACTACATTTCCCAGAGGTCTCTAAGGAACAGCCCCATTAGGAGCGCTCCAGTTGTATGCTGGGAGACGCGCTTCCTGCGCGAAGGGGTTTTTAGGCTCTGGCCCCTGCAGGTCGCCGTCCCGAGTTAAGCTCAACCGTTGCGCCCCCTCCCGACTTCGTGTTGGTCGCTGTGCCCTACGCGGTAAGTTGTTAGCAGTTGTTAGCATCCCAAGAGGAAAGCAGCGCGGAATGCCACGGGGGATGGCGGGGAGGGAAGCGCCCCGGGCAAGGAGGCCGAAGCAGAGCCTGGGCCTATGGCTACGAGAGCAGCTGCGGAGAGAAGCGCGCTCACGAGAGAGAGTGTGTATGTGTGTGCGCGTGCGCGTGCGCGCCAAGGACCAGGCCACGTCCCCGCAAGTGAGGTGCGTGGGAGCGTCGGTGAGGGTGACAAGGACAGGCCCTGTCCCCGTGGCTGTGACGCACTTGGAAGTGAGAGAGGGGGTACGCCGCCCTCCCGGTCCCGGTGGCTGTGACGCGTGCGTGGGAGCGTCTGTAGGGGCGACGCGGCCAGGCTGTAAGTCGGCGACTCTGCTCTGTGTGAGTTACCTGCGTGTGGGCTTTGAGGGGATGGCAGGGCCCAGATATGTCTCCGTGGCTGTGAACCGTGTGCCTTTGCTCATCTGTGGGTTTGTCAGGGCCGGGCACCGTGTCTCTGACGTGGGCGTCAGTAACGATGACAGGACTAAGGTGTATCACCTAACGGTGCGATTGTTAGGCTGTGACTACAGGTGCAGTATTGTGCTCGCGTGATTCGGTGTGTGGCCACGGATTGAGTGAACACGGGTGTGTTGTGACAGTGTAACCTGTAGCTCGGATGTCTGCAACTCCCTCTGCCTTCACCTAACCATGTGATACCTGCCTAGACGCAGGGACACTAAAGGTAAGTCAGAGCCTGAACCCTATAGTGAAAATGACTAACAAGAAGGGCGCAGACATAGTTATGAGATGGCAGTTATAGATCTAGCACTGCTCTCGATACAGGCTCCCTGAATGGCAGAATGGAAAGGCCTCAGGAATAAGGTTCCTTTTTTTAGAGGGTAGAGGTCCCAGACTTGGCAGGTGGGAGTATGGGACAGCTACATATTTCAGAACCCCAGTTACTAGAGCCTGGTCCCCAAGAATCTCTGAAATACTCAGATCCCAGTTCCCCCTTATTTGTGATTGTTTTTAGATATGACATGGGGATAGGTGTGGCCTTGGACGGTATGTTCTGATGTAGTCTGTGCTCCAGAAAGAACCTGGTGTCTCATTCTATCCTTCTCTTTCCCCCAGGCCAGCCATCCTCTAGATAAAGCATCCTCAGGAGGGAGAAGAATTGTTACACATCTTAAAATCAAGGTTCAGATGAGTTGTTTTTTTGTTGTTCAGTAAGTGATTTGTGTTTATAGGACTTAAGAATATTTGCTTTCCTTGAAATATCCTCCCTAACAGTGACCTATCCCAGTAATTCCTTCCCAAGAGGTGTGACAGGGGCTGTGCAGGTGTACCCACCCTCCCCAGTGTACCCACCTTCTCCAGTGAGTATTCACCTACTCATTTGGCAGATTACTCATATCCTTCTGTGTGCTCTTTTCTAAGAATTTGATGGCGTAAAAAATATTACTGGGAGGTTATTGTTTGCACTTTATTTTAGTGTGATTTGGTAAGTAGTACATTGATTTTTAGGTGGAATCAAACACTAGATATCTTTGGTCTTTCCCACACACCTGACTTTTCAAAGCACAGGAAGAAAGGAGAAGTTTGATTGTTTTAGTCCGTACATGACAAAGTTATCAGCTTCGTGAGGCTTTGGGGAGTGGGGTTTGGGCAAAGATCTTTGTCATGAGGCAGGAAATTTTTTTCAGTAATCTATAACTAGAAGTGTGTTGTATGAGCCGAGTCTTGTTTGAAGTCGGTCAGTTTCAGTTTGTTTAGATACATCTTGTATTAACTGAGAAGCAATACGGTTTGATACTGAGTATAAATTCTGAACCTGGAGGAGAGGTTGCTCAACTCTTTCTATAGAGGGTCATGTATTAAACATTTTATGCATCGTGAGCTATATATGGTTGCATATGTTCTTTTTCAGCAGATTTTATTTTTTAGAATGGTTTTAGATTTACAGATAAATTCCAATGATGGTACAGAGAATTCCAGGTACCCTGCACTCAGTTTCCCCTGTTATTACCAACTTACGTTAGTAAGGGACATTAGTTGCAATAAATAAGCCGATTTTGATACATTATCATTAACTGAAGTCCATGCTTTACTCATTTTCCTTAGTTTTTGCATAATGTTCTTCATCTGTTCCAGGACCACCCCACCCCCCCCCCCACCCCCGCCCCAGGACTCCACGACAGTTCATTGTCATGTCTCCTTACGCTCTTCTTGGCTGGCTGTGACGGTTTCTCAGACTTCCCTTGTTTCTGATGACCTTGACATTTTTAAGAGGTACTGGTCAGGTGTTTTGCAGGATGTCCCTCCATTGGGACCTAATGTTTTTCTCATGGTTAGACAGGGTTTATGCATTTGAGGGTAGAAGATCACAGAGGCAAATTACCACTTTCCTCACGACATGGCAAAGGTACGTAGTCAACACGATTTGTGATTGTTGAGGTGGCACTTGATCACTTGGCTGAGGTAGTGTTTATCAATTTCCTCCAGTGTAAAGTCACTCCTTTTTCCCCCTTTCCATACTGTCCTCTTTGGAAAGAAGTCACACTGTGCAGCTCACACTTAAGGAATGGGGAATGACGCCCTCTCCTCCTCCTTTGCTTTTTGTTTGTTTTTACAACCCTTTAAAAACATAAAACCCCTTGTTGGCTCTCTGGCCCCGCAAAATCAGGCTGTGGGCTGGATTTGGCCAGCAGGCTGTAGTTTGCCAAGCCTGACCTACAGCCTAGAGTATTGGGGTTCCGATCCGGCCTCTTCCTGGCATTTTGAGCTTTATGAAAATAGGGTTGAGATAATACAGGTAAAATCTCTTAGAACAGCCCCCCCCAGAGCATAAGTGTTCAGCAAATACTGTTTTTGCTATATGGTAAGTCTAGACTTTCTATAGATCAGGAGCAACATATGTTCACTGTGATTGGTACTTGCAAGTTGACAAAATGAACTAGATCCTCAAAGGGTCTAGGACTGGAATCCTTAAACTGGGGTCCTTCTTTTAATTCCATTTACAATTTCCCAAAGGAAATTATATGCAGTCAGTGCGTATGTTTGTAAATGTGGTGTTTTCCTGGGAGAAAGTCTATAGCTTCATGGCGTTCACAAAGGTGGACACGCCCCAAACAATTAGATTCTTGGTCTGGAATCAAAGACTGTGTTAGCCTGACTACGGTCAGTATTTAGGATGGTGGGAAACCACACCAAATTCACATTATAGAATATTACGCAGCTATGAAAAATTATGTTTAGAAATAGTCATAAGAAGGAAAAACACATGTGATACACTATTAAGCAGTATTCATAATATGGGTGAAATTTTTCAATTAGCTTGAAATTCATTTAATAAAACACTTTTTAAGTATCCTATCCAAAATGACGTTTTAATTGATTATTCAGCAAAGGTGGGGGGGAGCGTGGCCACATTTATTGAGCACCTTCTCTGTACCAAACAGCCTCCTGTCTGCCTTGCACACTTTTCCTTATCAGTCTGCAGAGCAGCTTAGCTGCATTACTGTGCTCAGGGTCTGATGGCACTGCTGAGACGCAGTGGAAGGACATCCAGGATCAGCGAGGTGACGTTTGTTTTGGTCACCTTGCTTTTTCAATTCTAGGCTTTGTAGCAGTTTCCTTTTGCTGCTGTAACATATTGCCACAGATGTAGTGGCTTAAAACAACACAAATTTATTATCTTACAGTCCTAGTAGAGGTGCAAAGTCAAGGTGTTGGCAAGGCTGTGTTCCTTTTGAAGCTCTAGGAGGCATTCTCTCTCTCTGCCTTTCCCAGCTTCCAGAGCTGCCTGCTTTATTTGGTTTGTGGCCTCTTCCTCCCTCTTCAGAGCTAGCAAAGACAAGTCAAGTCCTCTCCTATCACATCACTCTGACCCTGCTTCTGTCATCACATCTTTCTCTCCTTCTGACCCCTTCCTCGTCTCCTTTTAAGGACTCTTGCAAATACATTGGGCCCACATGGATAATTCTGGATAATCTCCCTACCTAAGGTCAGCTTATTAGTGACTTTAAGTCCATCTGCAACCTACATCCCCTTTGCTAGGTAGTGTAACATATTCACAGTTTCCAGAATTAGGGCATGGGCATCTTTGAGAGACAGTTACTCTGTCTACCACAAGCCTGTTCCCTTAATGACTGCAAGATACTGCTCCCCCATAACCAGGGTCCTTTTCTTTGTTAATTATTTTTTAAAATTTGGGACTGTCTTAAGTTACATTTCTTATGATGGGATTAATGCAGGCTTGCTGCAAAAAACATTCAGTTTCCTAGGGAGATCGTACAAAAGAAACTTGAAATTACCCGTAACTGTACCATCCAAAGATAATGACTGTTGATAGTTTGGTGTGTCTGTTTCCAATCCTCCCCTCCCCCTCTAAGCATGTGTGTGGTTTTGTTTCTAGAGCATTGAATCCTGCTAACTGCTCGTGCAAATGAGCCAAAGACTCGCCAAATCTTAGTTTGTAAAAGGAACCCACTTCGGCCATGGATCAGGTGATGCCTGTGTACCTGTGGGGAGGGGAGAGGCGTGCCAGTGAGCCCCTCTTGCTTTGAAAAAAATCTCTCACATCTTTACCCCTTATAGGATTAGAGATACATGATTTGAAACTAATTCCATTTCAATAAATTAGCAAGAAAGACTTTCAAAATTAGACTTTCTAGGATTTTGGTATATCTTTCACAGACCATGGCAGTGGTCACTGACACATTACAAATATGGACTGTACAAGTGACATTTCCAAGGGCTGATATATGAGAAAAGTATAAGATGACAGCAGTTTAAAATGTTCACATAAAAAAAAAAAAGAAGTAAAATGTTCACATAAATCTCTCATATCCCATAGAAGAAAAGACTGAGCCGCTTGATAATGTTCTTAATTTGGCATCTCCTCACTTTCAGTCCTTCTAGCTAGATTTTTAACGCAGAATCCTGGCTGTCCCTCTCTTTGTTGGTGGAGATAAAACATTTCCTCCTTATCTGTCTCAGAATCTTTTTTTTTTTTTTTTTTTTTTTTGCTACTATTGTTAATTAAAAATAATTTCATTCTTAAGAGGCTCTGAAAGTTTTTTGTTAGTATTGATTATATAGACAGCAGGTTTGAAAACATTTTTATATCAGAAAATGACACAGCAGTCTTGGATTTCTTTTTAAAAAACCGGATTGAGGGGTGTCTAATGTTAGTGACCTTCAATAATAACAGCTAACTTGCGTTAAATAATTGTTACATATTGTGCTTTATGTAGATGATTTTAGTAGTTGAGACAGTCATACCTGGTAGGTACTATTTTTACCCCTGTCTCACAAATACTGTGAGGGTAGGAACCATCAGCGCTAAGATTCGCATCCTGAAAGTCAGACTGCAGAGCCAGTATTCTTAAATTCACCCAGACCCCTCCTCCCAAATTATACGTACTTTTTTAAACCTACCTTCTTTGCTTGGTTATTCATCTTAAATTTCTTTCTCAATTCATATAAATCAATATCATTACTAGTAAACATATGCCATTATAGCAGACTGTAATTTATTTAATCTATACCCTACTATGAATTATTTATATTTCTACTTTTTTTCATTTTTTAAAATAATTCCCTGGAAAATCTGAATAAAATAAATGGATTGTGTGAATGCTAACATCCCAGTCGTGATTTTGTACCATATGGTTTCGTGGTGTAGTACTCTTGGGGTAAAGGTTACACAGGCTCCCTCTGAATGATTTCTTACAACTGCACATGAACCTGCAATTACCTCAACTTAAAAGAACAACTGTCTCATAAAAATATTTGTGTGTGTGTGTGTGTGTGTTTGTATACACACACTATTATAGCTTTCTCCTTGGGATACATTCCAAAAAGTGGACTTTTGAGTCAAAATCCTACTTTCGTTAAGTGTCTGCAATAGGCCTGACTCTGTGGTACTGGTACTTGGAATGACAGAGTGACTGAAGACACACGGTTACCTGTGCACTGCTTATAATCCAGCAAGGAAGGGAAGGTCTGAATGGCAGAAGCACAAGGCAGGCCGTGGCGAATTCCAAGTGATGTGCCCTGAGAGGTGCTAAGGACAGGGTGTCATTCTCACTAGAGCCACTGACATCAGGTCATGACCAAATACTTCTGAATTCACAGGCTCTATGTGAAGGTAAAGGGAATTTATTTTCTAAGTTTTATGCCTTACATATTTTTTGTAACGTTTGATGCAAAGTGAAGACTAATAGGCTCAAGTGATTTAGCAGTCACCTGCAGGACACCGCAGCTGAAAGGACAGATTGAAAAGTAAAATTCACCCCCCCACCAAGACATAAACTAAGCAGCATTGAGACAGCCGTCAGTATCTAAGGCATCACTTGGAATTTTAGTCATTTTTCCAGTCAGTACTCCAACATTTGTAGGCATATATGGACATCAAAGAGTTGGTTTAGGTATTAGGAAGTGAAAGGAAACAAAAGTTATTCATTAAGATAATCCAAAGATAATATAGTGTCAGCTTTTTCTGCAATTCAAGAGGAAACTGTTTAAAAAAAGACAGGTTTCTCCGGTTTTTAAGAGTCTAACTGCGTCTTAATAAATTTAAAAGAAAGAAATGCACACACATTTATATTTATCAAGCCAATGCATGGCTATGGTTGTAATACCCAGTTAGGTATACTTATACAAAAAGAAGAAACTCAAGGTCAAAGTCTGCGTCAGAGTCACCAAGGCCACTACCAGGTTCAGTGGTTCTCTGGCTGGACTCACAGGATTCAACCTATAGCTCTGCTCATGGCTAAGATTTATTACAGTGAAAGGATACACAAAGTCAGCAGAAGGAAAGGCGCACAGGACGACATCTGGAGGAAAACAGGCACACGCTTTCGAGGGTCCTTTCCCAGGGCAGTCACACACGACATGCTTCATTCCTCCGGCAACAAGTGTACAGTATGGTCTACCAGGGACACTCGCCTGCCTAGAAGGCCAGGGTTTTTATTGGGGGGTCAGTCACATAGGCATCCCTGCCTTAACACATACCCAAAATTCTAGCACAGTGAACCACTCTTAGCCATTAGGGAATGGTGGGAACATTCTGGAAGACCAGCCAAGGGCCAGTCTTACAAGAAGGCCTAAGGATAGCAGCTTCAGACCTGCCATGTTAACGCTTCTCTGTAAGGAATATGTAACTTTCCAGGATATTTTCCTTCTATTGATCTGTTTCTTTTTTTTTTTTTTTTAAAGGTCTGGAACGGATTGATCCCTTTTTTGTTTTGTTTTGTTTTTAGATTTTTTTTATTGGCGAAGGGGAACAGGACTTTATTGGGGGAACAGTGTGTACTTCCAGGACTTTTTTCCAAGTCAAGTTGTTGTCCTTTCAGTCTTAGTTGTGGAGGGTGCTGTTCAGCTCCAGGTCCAGTTGCTGTTGCTAGTTGCAGGAGGCACAGCCCACCATCCCTTGTGGGAGTTGAACCGGCAACCTTGTGGTTGAGAGCCCATGCTCCAACCAACTGAGCCATCCGGGAGGCAGCTCAGCTCAAGGTGCCATGTTCAATCTTAGTTGCAGGGGGCGGAATCCACCATCCTTTGTGGGACTCGAGGGATTGAACCGGCAACCTTGTGGTTGAGAGCCCACTGGCCTATGTGGGAATCAAACCAGCAGCCTTCGGAGTTAGGAGCGTGGAGCTCTAACTGCCTGAGCCACTGGGCCGGCCCCTCTGTTTCTATTTTTATATCCCTTTCTTTCTGTGATGTCTTATGGTTTGTCAGTGTCTGTGTGTTTGTCACTCTCTCTCCCCTCTGTGTGTGTGTGTGTGTGTGTGTGTGTGTGTGTGTGTGTTATATATACATATATATAACACACATCATATTACACATGTGCGTATATAGTCATATGTAGAATGTTACAAATGTGTTACTGTATCCTGTTTTGGTACTGATTTTCCAACTGGCAGTATATCTGAAATACCATTCATGTCTAAGTATTTCTCCCGTCGTAGCGCTGAATAAGCACTAATGTCATTGTCTGCACTGATCGTCTGCATGTGTTCATGCAGCCAGCTTTTCTGGACTCAGTGCTGACTGCTGCCTGGGCAGTCCGTCCGTCACCCCATGCACTTGCCATGTCTTGCCCCACACCACCCTCTCTGGAGGCCAGAAGAGACTCAGGTTTGGCTGATGCAGAGCCTCTTCACCCTGGACAGTGTGACTGGGGGGAGCAGGATGTGCTCAGAGTGAGACAGCGTCCTAGACACACCCGGTCTCAGGTCCAGATCACAGTCCCCCTGCCCGGAGTGAGCCACACTAAGGTCTGAAGGCACAGTCTCCACCCAAGACCACCCCCAGTTCTCACACAAACTACAGGATCAGGAGTTTCCTGAAACCAGCCTCAGGATCAATAATTCAGGACTAGAAGGATATCCAGAACTCTGAGAGCTGTTTTACTCCAGTACGGTTTATTCCAGGGAAAGTGTACAAACTAACGTCGGCCAAGGAAACAGGTGCATAAGGTGAGGAGGTCCAGGGCTGTTCCCAACCCGAGCTTCCGGCGTCCTCTCCCCAGAGTCAGGACTCCTTACTCTGCTGGCGTCAATGTCTGACAACACGCACAGAGCACTGCCAACCAGGGAAGCTCAGCTGAGCTCCGATATTTAGAGTTTTCATCAGGACTTCATCGCATAGACACAGTGGGTTGATTGATTCTATAGACATGATTGATTCATTCGTTGCTTGGATGTTAACCTCAGTCTTCAGGTCAACTGATACCCATGACCCAAAGCCCTCCACCCAGAATCACCTGGTTGGTCCTTCTAGCAGGGCCAGCTCCCACCATAAGACTTGGGTATAGCCAGCCAGCACCCAAAACAGAGCCCTTCCTATCAGGTATGATGTAGATTCCTCTCAGAAGCTGAGGACAAAGACCAGACCTCTCTTTGGTCGAGACCAGTTTCTTAATACCTACCCACCAACAGGGAGCTGGCCACGAATCCTGCTAAAATGCCTGGGTCTTGAAGTCAAGGTGAGAAATAAATACATAAAAGCTCCTCTGCTCGGTTCTATGCCCCTGGGTTTCCTGGTGTTTCAGGGAGAGCTTGTTGTTTTCTAGAATCCTCTTCATCTTCTCCAGATGTGTGTGTGTGGGTGTGGGGGAAGGAGCCACGGGTTCTTTAGAAGCAAAGACAGAGGAGCAAAAAGGTTGTAAGTCATTTTGTGGAACCAAGGTGCACTTACTGCGATGCTTCTTTCTCCTCGTCCAGCTCTAGTTTCTCTGGATTTTGTGTCTTCGGTAAAGAAAATCCTAAGACAACTGGTCAGTTCTGGATTCTAAAACTATGGCCCATGTAAGTATTTCTCTTTCCTTCTTGAAATATGCGATTTGGGTCCTGTGGCTTCTTTATGAATTATCCTGAAGCCCCCTGCCCAGGAATTTCATTCAATAACCTACCTCCCAGTTCTTCCTGTTCTGGTGAATGGTGATGCCATGTAGCCCTGTGCCCACCCTTTGTGGCTAATGTTCATGTAACCATGGAGCTGATTGTTCCGTATCTCCTTTGTGCTCAGTTTTTTGTCTTTGTCTAGAGGAATGTTGTGGGGAGGGCCAAGATGGCAGAATAGATAAATGCTGTGTCTGCCGCCTCCCATGATCACATTAAAATTACAACTAAATTACAGAACAATCAATTTCGAGAATCATCTGAAGACTGCCTGAACAGAACCCCTATAGCTAAGCATATAGAGAGGAGGCCACACCAAAACTGTTGTAACAGTAATGTTGTAACAATGTTGTCACAATGGAGGAAGACAGTCCCTTGAGAGAAATATTTAAGTTGAGTCTGTGGTTTGGGGACTTAGAGATGTTGGTCCCATTTGACCACAGGAGAAAATGAGGGTTGTCAACTGATCCCCGCTGATCATTTTTCCTGGACGATAACAGGGAGTGTTAATGTTCATTGGTCTCAGGCTTAGTGTGCGGTGAGAGCTCAAGCTTTATGAGGCGTTGGGATTGCAGAGGGCTGTGTCTGAAGCCTACAGATTTAGAGGTCATGTTTTTGTCAGGGAACCCAAGAGGTCAATTTTGTTGTCGAACAGACCTGCCAGACCTCTATATGCTTCTGCATCATTCGGTACCGTTATCCTCTAAATCAGGAACAAAGGCAGGCAGGGCGGCAGGTGGTAACAGGCAGGGTTATCCAGGACGGAAACAGTAGATGATCATATGCTCCCAGAAGTGGGGGGAATCTTACACATTTTGTTCAACCCAAGTGTATAAGTGTAATAATTAAGTCTAATCCATCATACATGATGGAATAAGAAATGCTTTTGTCATTACAAAGGAAAAATGCTTAAAAGATAACCTGGCAAAATGATGAACTTGAGGCTTGAAAACATCCAAACATGCAAACCTTATTTTTGAAGTTAAAAGATCTTATATTACGTTACATGGAAACAAAAGTGTAGGCATTTTTTTCTTTCCCCTCAAAAGGCAAAGGATACCATGGAACCCACACCAGCTGAGAAGTTGTGAGGCAGGCCCGTGGCAGGCTCTGTGCTTATCAATTACCCATGTCCTGACAGGTCAGGATGAGTAAGAATTCCACAGGGTGTAGGTGGCTTTCTGTGCAGCCGTGGGGCTCTTCAGTAACCTGTAGCGATTCTGTCTCAATCCCTGACATGTCCTTACTGCCCCCTTCCCATATCACAGGCTTTCAGTCTATGCACCGTATCCGCCCCCACCCAAAGCGTAGCCCTTCCTCTCCTTTCCTTCATCTTGAAACTATCTTCTCATTTCATCAGGGACATGTGGGCTTGTGTTTTCAGAGTCTGGTGACATTCTCAGATGTGGCCATCAACTTCTCTCAGGAGGAGTGGGCGTGCCTGGACTCCACGCAGAGGGACCTGTACTGGGATGTGATGTTGGAGAACTACAGCAACCTGGTCTCACTGAGTAAGTTGCCTGCGTCGTAAACTTAGACTCTGCTCCCTGGAATGTCAGCCCCCTGCGTTGTGAATTTCAGGACTGTCATTCAAGAAACTAGTTGAGGTTCTTCTTCTCGTCCCCAGGGAGTGCTCTGAGTTGTCGATTTGGGAATAGGCATTACGTACCTTCATCGTCTCATCCATCAATGGTCTTCCCACCTTTGTCTGGCCCTTGCTGTAATTACCGCTCTATCTTAATGACCAAAGAATGAATTAGAATTCTGCAACATATATTTCATGACCATCTTCAAAGAAACCGAGCTTCACACTGTGATATGTTTATACCCAAATTGCTGTTGATAGCCTGTGGTACTTTGGGTCCACCTTTAAGGAAAATGGCTTGACACAGTGGCTGGATTTTTCTCTAGTTAACCAGCCTCGGTCTGATGTAGAGCTGGATTGAATGAACAGAATTCATATAAAACCAAAGTGAGCATATTTCATTTCCTATGCATTGCATCTGAAGTGAGGTTGAAAGTTATAATCCATGAACTTTGACTTAAAATATTGGATGATAATATCTTGTAAATGTCCCAGGAAATTTCTTAACTTACTGTTAGTAAAATAACAACCATAATAATGGCCAATATTGTGCTTACTCTATACCAGGTATTGTTGTAAGCACTGTGTATATATAAATACATTTCATTTCATTCTCACAAGTTTATGAGAAAGACATGATAGTATGTCTGATTTGTAGGTGAGTATTCTGGGGCACAAAGTGACTGGTCAGACAGAGAAGGCAGAAGCAAGAATTGAGCCTAAGAATTCTGGCCCAGAATCCATACTGTCAGCTGCCACGTTGTACTCACCTCCAGGGATAAGGCCCTCGGAAGTTTAAAATAAGAGCTTTTCCTTACCTGCCTGGTCCACCTGTTTTTTCTTTAATCCATTCTCTTTTCTGAAGTCTCTTAAGATTTTTACTTTCATGCTGTTATAAATTTGACTAAGGCTCAATCAAAAAATTTGTGAGCAAGTTCTACATCATGTGGCATTTCAATTTTTGAAAGCAGGACAGTTCCTTTTGGATGTGATTGTCTGTTATGGAAGGAAGGGAAAGAGCTTTGATGGCTGTGAGGAAAAAGACAAGAAGACACTACAAAGAAAGAGCCAGTCTGGCTGGGACAAAGCATCCTTATGGCAGCAGCCCAGCTGGGCAGGGAGCAGGTGCACCCCTGAGGCGTTTGGACCTACTAGCAAGGTCCAAGGCCCACAGCTTCTGGGGAGGAAACCACCACCATGAACTTCATCTGCACCCCATCCATTCTCACCTTGTTGTTTTCTCATATTTCACCCGATTTCATGTGTTGCTGATGATAATCTCTACCACAATCTATGACATTCCTGGTATGTGGGCCACGCCTTGAGTAGCCAAGGTGAGGTGACATGATCCTAGGCCCGCACCTGTTCCTGAAGGCTGTTATCCTAGCTTCGAGTGCTTTTTTTCTTTTCCTTTTATCTAATTTTGACAGTGCTGCATCCTAGGTGCTGTTACATTCTTCCATCATGACACGCTATCTGGTTATGGTGCTATTTGAGTGCCTAGATTCACTCTTCCACTGGGGGTTCAAAATGGTGGTATTCTACCATTGCTTCTTCATTTATTCACTGTAATAATTCTTTAAAAAGAAACTGTGCTCCATCTGCTGGTTGGTTATGTATATAGTGGCACTGTTCATATTGGATAAGAAGGTTGTTCATTAAAGAAAAAATAACTAGGGGTGGCCGGATGGTTCAGTTGGTTAGAGCGCGAGCTCTCAACAACAAGGTTGCCTGTTCAACTCCCGCATGGGATGGTGGGCTGTGCCCCCTGCAACTAAAGATTGAAAACGGTGACTGGATTTGGAGCTGAGCTGCACCTTCCACAACTAGATTGAAGGACAATGACTTGGAGCTGATGGGCCTTGGAGAAACACTGTTCCCCAATATTTCCCAATAAAATTTTAAAAAAATTAAAAAGAAAAACTAACTAGTTTTTAATAATGAAGGGCTGTTTTCCTAGAATACTCCAAGATTGGTCATTTAACTTTTTTTAGTATCATTATGAACTCATGGATTTACACACTGTTTTTAATTGGGGAATATTGGGGAACAGTGTGCTTCTCCAGGGCCCATCAGCTCCAGGTAGTTGTCCTTCAATCTAGTTGTGGAGGGTGCAGCTCAGCTCCAAGTCCAGTCACCGTTTTTCAGTCTTTAGTTGCAGGGGGCACAGCCCACCATCCCATGTGGGAATTGAACTGGCAACCTTGTTGTTGAGAGCTCGCACGCTAACCAAGTGAGCCATCCAGCCGCCCCTCTGGCAGCTCAGCGGCAGCTCATTGTCTTCAATCTAGTTATGGAAGGCGCAGCTCACTGGCTCATGTGGGCATCAAACCAGCAACCCTGTTCAGAGCTCACGGTCAAACCAACTGAGCCATTGGCCGCCCCTGGATTTAAACATGTTTGATGTTTTGCTGTTCACATCCTTTTTGATGCTCAAATTTTTCTAAACATTTCCTCATAAGTATTTCACATTTTTAATTAAATTTAATCCTACTTGTTACCTTTCTTACTGCTTTTGAGTGTTGGTGGGTCTTTCTATCCAGAATTACTTTATTGTATTACTTGCGTAAACATATATCAATTTCAGAATATTAATTTTACACACAGTCATCCAACTGTATGTTTTTATTTTTTACAGTAGTTCTGAATTTAATTTTCCTGGGTTTCCCAGGTATGTCATCACATCATCTACAAATTGTGCTCTTTTTCATCTCCTTTTTTGAGACTTACACTGCTAATTTCTTTTGCTTAATTGTGTCAGCTGATAGGAAAGAATAGGACTAATAGTCAGTACCTTTTTCCTGTTTGACTTTAGCAGGAAACTCTCCAGTGTTTCTCATTAAGTATTGTGGTGTCAGATGTGGACTTTACGTTTTAATGTAGGTCTAGTTGACTTATATTTATTCTACTAGCGAAGTTTTTGATTTGTAGTTAGGCTTGTTTTTTTTATTTTGTTTTCTGTAAAAGGAAACAAAAATTTTTTTTTCCAGATTTGGAGTCACCATTTGAGACCAAGAATTTAACTACACAAAAGGGCATTCATGAAATAAATGTTTCCAAATGGAACTCAGATGGAAAAAATAAATCCCTCGGCCTTAACTGGATGTGTGAAGGTGAGTTGGAAGGAGCACAGGGCCCTCAAGAGGGATATTTCAATCAGATGATAATCAGCTGTAGGAAAACGCCCACTGATGGACAAAATACCTCTGTTAGACCACATCAGAGACTTCATAATAGGGAGAATTCCTATGAATGTAAGGAATGTGGGAAGGCCTTTAGTCGTGGCTACCAACTTACTCAGCATCAGAAAATTCACACTGGTGAGAAACCCTATGAGTGTAAAGAATGTAAAAAGGCCTTTCGTTGGGGTAACCAACTTACACAACATCAGAAAATTCACACTGGTGAGAAACCTTACGAATGTAAGGACTGTGGGAAAGCCTTTCGATGGGGTTCGAGCCTCGTTATTCATAGGAGAATTCATACGGGTGAGAAACCCTACGAGTGTAAAGACTGTGGGAAGGCCTTTAGACGTGGTGATGAGCTCACTCAGCATCAGAGGTTTCACACTGGTGAGAAAGACTATGAATGCAAAGACTGTGGGAAGACCTTTAGCCGTGTGTATAAACTAATTCAACACAAGAGAATTCATAGTGGTGATAAGCCCTATGAATGTAAAGACTGTGGGAAGGCCTTTATCTGTGGTTCGAGCCTCGTTCAACATAAAAGAATTCATACCGGTGAGAAGCCCTATGAATGTCAAGAATGTGGGAAGGCTTTTACTCGTGTCAATTACCTCACTCAACATCAGAAAATTCATACTGGTGAGAAACCTCATGAATGCAAGGAGTGTGGGAAGGCCTTTCGTTGGGGTTCAAGCCTTGTTAAACACGAGAGAATTCATACAGGTGAGAAGCCATATAAATGCACAGAATGTGGGAAAGCCTTTAATTGTGGCTATCACCTTACTCAACATGAGAGAATTCACACTGGTGAAACACCTTATAAATGTAAGGAATGTGGAAAGGCCTTTATTTATGGGTCAAGCCTTGTTAAACATGAGAGAATTCATACAGGGGAGAAACCCTATGGGTGTAAGGAATGTGGGAAAGCCTTTAGTCATGGCCATCAACTTACACAGCATCAGAAAATTCATACCAGTGAGAAACCCCATGAGTGTAAGGAATGTGGAAAGGCATGTAACCATGCAAACCGTCTTAGAGAACATCAGAGAATTCACACTGTTGAAAAACCTTTTGAATACAAAGACTGTTTGGAGGCACCTATACAGCATTCATTTCTTCCATGACAGGAGAAAAATTCGTGATACAATTTAACATAACAAAGCCTTCACTGGTCACTCTTCTTATAGAATATCAGAATAGTCATGCTAGAGGCAAATTTGGAGACTGGAGAAATTACTTTTTTAAAAATGATTACAAGATAGTGTAGACATTTTTTACTGGATGGGTTAATTTAATGGATGCACAGAAGCTTTCTTATACCTTTCGTATCTATCACATTTCAGATTCATTCTAGGGAATAACTCTGCTAATGTAACATGTGCAAAAGCCTTTCATGATGGTATACACCCTACCAGTTATCTCACCATCCCACCTCTACTCCCTGTGAGACACTGGGCAAATTAGCTCTTACTCCTGTGTAGTATTTGTGAAACGGAGATGGATAAGCACACCTACCTAATACATCTATTGTGGAGATTAAATCAGTTTGGTACATGTAAATTCCTTGAAAGTATATCTGGAATATTGTGTAAGCTCAATAAATACTAGCTGTTGTTGTTCTTATCATTGCCATTAGTATTGCTATTAGTGAATTATTACAAGAAGACCCCCTGTGAGTGCAGTGAGTTTAGAAAAGGCTATGAAACTTCTGAGAAAAAATATAGGCACAACTTTGGGGCTGATAGTGTTTCTTGGTACACGAAAGAGACTAACATAAAATAAGGTTAATAAGTTGAACTTCATCAAAAGTACAAAATTCTGTTCATCAGTGATATAATGAAGGTAGTGAAAAGGCAAGAAGCAGGCTGGGGGGCCTGCCCAGTGGCTCAGGTGGTTGGAGCGCCGTGCTCCTAACACCTGGGTCAAAGGTTTGATTCCCACATGGGCCAGTGAGCTGTGCCCTCTACGGCTAAGACTGTGAACAACAGCTCTCCCTGTAGCTGGGCTGCGGTGAGCAGCTGGAGGTTGGCGTGGGCCGCTGAGTGCTGCCACAGGCTGCTACTGTGCTGCCGTGGGCTACCATGTGCTGCCATGAGTGGCTGGCGGCCAGCGTGAGCCGGCTGACATGAGCTGCTGTGAACAGACGACCTCAGTTGGGGGAGCACAAGGCTCATAATAGCAGCATGGGCCAGTGAGCTGTGCCCTACACAACTAGACTGAGAAACAACGGCTTGAACTGGAGTCGGGGGCAGAGGGGGGAGGAGGTGGAAGGGGGGGTGGGAAGCAGGCTGGGAGAAGATATTTACATACACCTGACAAAGGACTCACATAGAATATAAAGGTTACTTCAAGTGAGTAGCAAAACATAATCAAAGAGTAGAGGGGAGGACTTGAATAAGCACTTGAGAAGATTACC
This sequence comes from Rhinolophus sinicus, assembly GCF_036562045.2. Classification (NCBI taxonomy): domain Eukaryota; kingdom Metazoa; phylum Chordata; class Mammalia; order Chiroptera; family Rhinolophidae; genus Rhinolophus; species Rhinolophus sinicus. Next base: position 390,923 of record NC_133760.1, read on the forward strand.
AAATGGCTAGTAAGTGAAAATGTGTTCAACATCATTTCTCGTTAAGGAAATGCAAAGTAAAACCACCATGTGATGTCACTAGCTGCTCACCAGAATGGTTAAAATTAAAATTGCATATGAGCTGGTCTGTTTTTTTGCATATTCAGACATGACTTGTTCAGGAAAGAATTGGGCCAGCACACTGGACCACTACCAAATCCTGGAGGCCCCACAACAGCATGAAGGTGATGCTCAAGGGATGCGAGTGGACTTGTCCTGACAAAGGGCCCTGGGTAGAGCCCTGAGAGAGTTCAGGGAGCAATTCGACTTGGCAGGGACCTGAGCTATCTTAAGATGGTCAGCCCTAGAGCAACGGGAGTGGTTTATTTTAGAAAAAGGGCTAGGGCTCATGGGAGTGCATTTGAAAAGCTGAGGGAGGAGCTGATGGGCAGACTGCATGAGGAAGGAAAAGCTAGTGTTCAGAGACAAGTCCTGGGAGGAGGGGAGACTTTGAGAGCCAGAGGAGGACTGGAATGCTCCTGAGTGTAACCTGGGGAGTCTAGGGTGGGTGCTAAAGCCAGTAGGAGGACCTGAACACGGGATGGTGCTGTGGTTAGAGCCCAGAGAAGTGTCCTATAAAGGCTGACAAAGGATCCAGAACCAGGTTGAAGTATGGCTTATGTTTGGTTTACCTCAGGGTCTGGGTTAATTTCAATTAAAGCTAGTTAGTCCTTGGGTCATATATACCTTCTTGTTGGGTTAAGGATTTGAATTGTGTGGAATGAGGGAACATGAAACATGTTCATGGGGAGGGGTGCCAGACGCAGGTGACTGTGGACGAGGCTTCATCACCCCCATAATCCTCCTTGTAGGAGTTCTCATCCTTTTCAGTTCCCCCTCTCCTGTTGACCCTATGCCAGTATCAACAGAAGGGGCCCAGGCTCCCTCCTGCTTCAGGCTGCAGGCTGGGTGGGCCCTGTCCTCCCAAGCTTTGTAAACAGCAGATGGAGGAGCAGGAAAAGAGTATGAGATGGGAGAAATGTGTGAGGAAGAATTGGAAGACTACTGTCAGGAGGGGGGGGACCATAAAGGACAAAAAGTGTGAGGAGGATGGAGAAATGTGGGGGTGGGAATCATGGTGGAGATAATACTGAGAAACTCGAAGCTGCACAGACAGGCAGTACTGGGCAGGCCTCTGGTGAACACGGCCAAGGTGCAGGGACACTGCTTGGATGGACAGGAAATTGACAGAAGGAAATAGAGGAAGAATGTAAGGACTCTTTGTTCAAGGAGCAAGAACCTAACTCAAAGTAGCCTAAGAGGGCAGAGTGGGGGAATAAGGATTTGACTCCTGCAGAGGTTTCACTAGCTTAGCCTTGGGTGGACCCCGGTGTTTCACTCAAAACTTCCAAGGACATCTGCCTTGAGTTTTGGCTCAGCTTTTTTTTTGTTTTGTTTTTTTTTTAGATTTTTATTGGGGGAGGGGAACGGGACTTTATTCTTTATTGGGGAACAGTGTGTACATCCAGGGTTTTTTCCAAGTCAAGCTGTTATCCTTTCAATTTTGGTTGTGGAGGGTGCAGCTCAGCTCCAAGTCCAGTTGCCGTTGTTAGTTGCAGGGGGCGCAGCCCACCATCCCTTGCGGGAGTTGAACCGGCAACCTTGTGGTTGAGAGGATGCGCTCCAACCAACTGAGCCATCCAGCAGCTCAGTGACAGCTCAGCTCAAGGTTCCACGTTCAATCTTAGTTGCAAGGGGCAGAGCCCACCATCCCTTGCGGGAGTCAGGGAGTTGAACCAGCAACCTTGTGGTTGGAAGCCCACGCTCCAACCGCCTGAGCCATCGGGCTGGCTCTTGGCTCTGCTTCCTTAAAAGTAGCTTTTATGCAGAGGCTGCACACAGTACTGACCATGCCAGGATCCCTCACATTTCCAGCCTGCAGTATCTGGAAGAAAAAGTCTCCCAAATGCTTCCACAGGTTTTTCAGAATGGAGTCTCCCAGACAGACTGGTTCAGGACTGGTTCAGTCTATCCTGGAAACTATCCCCAGGGCAAGGTGGATTCAAAACATCTCTGGTGCATCCAAGCCTTATAACCACCATGGAGCACACATAAGCCTCACAGGATGCGGTTGAGGTTTCTTATTGGGTTTTTTTTGTTGTTGTTTTTAATGTTATTGGGGAATATTGGGAGACATAGTGTTTCTCCAGGGCCCATCAGCTCCAAGTCATTGTCCTTCAGTCTAGTTGTGGAGGGCGCAGCTCAGCTCCAATTCCAGTCGCTGTTTTCAATCTTTAGTTGCAGGGGGTGCAGCCCACCATCCCATGTGGGAGTTGAACTGGCAACCTTGTTGTTGAGAGCTCGCACTCGAACCAACTGAGCCATCCGGCCGCCCTGCTGTTGAAGTTTTTATATATATATATTATTTTTTTTTGGGGGGGGGAGGGGAACAGCACTTTATTGGGAACAGTGTGTACTTCCAGGACTTTTTTCCAAGTCAAGTTGTTGTCCTTTCAATCTTAGTTTTGGAGGGCGCAGCTCAGCTCCAGGTCCAGTTGGAGTCGAACCGGCAACCTTGTGGTTGAGAGGACACGCTCCAACCAACTGAGCCATCCGGGAGCTCAGCGGCAGCTCAGCTCAAGGTGCCATGTTCAATCTTAGTTGCAGGGGGTGCTGCCCACCATCCCTTGTGGGAGTCGAGGAATTGAACTGGCAACCTTGTGGTTGAGAGCCCACTGGCCCATGTGGGAATCGAACCGGCAGCCTTCGGAGTTAGGAGCATGGAGCTCTAACCGCCTGAGCCACCGGGCCGGCCCCCTGAAGTTTTTAACAAAGAAAATCAGGAGCGCTTACATAAGCTGGCCAGATTCGGGACAGACAGAATCAGCAGCTGTTCACATCAGAGCAGGAACCAGGACATTCCTACATTCAGAAGAGGGCAGTTTCAGAAGAGTCTGAACCCACCTCTGTGCGTGCGTGCGTGCGTGCGTGCGTGCGTGCGTGTGTGTGTGTGTGTGTGTGTGTAGGGGAGAGGAGTGGGGAAATGCAGCATCTTGAGCCTTCCTGTCCTTTTCCAGTTTTAAAATTACCCTTACAAAACAGTTCATAAAATCTCCAGTAGTCCATCAAAAAGAAGTATATGCTACTTTACTACCATGTATAATTTCTAACACCATACTTTATATCTACTCTTGAAGTTCTCATTTCTGGGGCTTTAGGGCACTGTACTATTTCCTTAGCCTTCTGCACACAATTCAATTTTTTTTTTCCAGTGCTTGGTGTTGCTTGCCTGAAAATTGCTGTAATTTCCAGCCCTACATTACTCAACCACTGTTTTCATTTTTTGCTTGGTGGACAGTCCCTTGTCAGCATTTTAGCCTTTCTTATATTTCTGCTTCAGAACTCCATTCCCTTTACAAGAAAAGTCCCCTTTGTCTCCCAGTGGCTACCACTGTCATCAGAGTAGTTCTAAGAAGTTCTTCCTCACTGTCCAATGAAATATCAGTACACAGTCCTTGCTTCAGGCTCCTGTTTTTAGAGAGAATAGGTTTAAGGCAGCTCCGTGGAGTTCTCCCTATCACATTACTGTTTGTTTCTGGTACAGATCCTAAATGGAAATTTCTACCAATTTACTGTTTTTTTGTTGTGTTCTACATTAGAATGTGAATTCTTGAATTCTGTGACCTCTTTTGGCTTGCTTACCTCTGAATCCTGACCCCTTTGAACAATACCATGTACACTATATGCAGTCTGTTGAATGAATGAATTTTATTGAGCCTCATTAAATCATTAATTAATGATCCCCTTCTTGCCTATATCAGCATAAGAAATACTTTATCATTAAGGATATGTCTAAGGAGCTGTTAACAAGGGCTCATGGGAATCTCATCAGAAACCAGGGAGACCAAAGAAAGACCAGAAAAGGGAGGGATGATATATTTAAAGTGCTGAAACAAAGCTGCCAATCAAGAATTCTATATATGTCAGGGGCCGGCCCAGTGGCTCAGGCGGTTAGAGCTCCGTGCTCCTAACTCCGAAGGCTGCCGGTTCGATTCCCACATGGGCCAGTGGGCTCTCAACCACAATGTTGCCAGTTCAATTCCTCGACTCCCGCAAGGGATGGTGGGCAGCGCCCCCTGCAACTAAAATTGAACATGGCACCTTGAGCTGAGCTGCCGCTGAGCTCCCGGATGGCTCAGTTGGTTGGAGCATGCCCTCTCAACCACAAGGTTGCCAGTTTGACTCCCGCAAGGGATGGTGGGCTGTGCCCCCTGCAACTAGCAATGGCAACTGGACCTGGAGCTGAGCTGCGCCCTCCACAACTAAGACTGAAAGGACAACAACTTGAAGCTGAACAGAACCCTCCACAACTAAGATTGAAAGGACAACAACTTGACTTGGAGAAAAGTTCTGGAAGTGCACACTGTTCCCCAATAAAGTCCTGTTCCCCTTCCCCAATTAAAAAAAAAAAAAAGAATTCTATATATGTCAAAACTATCCTTCAAAAAATGAAAGGGGGCTGGCCCAATGGCTCAGGTGGTTGGAGCACTGTGCTCATAATGCCGAGGTCGCTGGTTCAATTCCCATATGGGCCAGTGAACTGCACCCTCTACAGCTAAGATTGTGAACCACAGTTCTCCCTGGAGCTGGGCTGCCGTGAGCAGCTGGAGGTTGGCGAAAAGCTACTGTGTGCTGAGTGGCTAGCAGTGGGCTGCAGTGTGCTGCCATGAGTGGCCGCAGCTGGCGAGAGCTGCCATGAGCTGCTGTGAGCGACAGGTGTTAAAGTAAGTATTTCAATACCCTGACTGCCTCACCTCAGCGAGGAGGAGTGCAAGGCTCATAACACCAGCATGGGCCAGGGAGCTGTGTCCTACACAACTAGACTGACAAACAACGGCTTGAACCGGAGTGGGGAGGAGGTGGAAGAAGGAGGGGAAAATGAAAGAGAAATTAAGACATTCCAAGATAAAAGGCAAGGTAGTTGCTTGCTGGCAGACCTGCCCTACAAGAGCCAAAGGTAGACCTTCAGGCACAAGTGAAAGGACACTTAACAGTAATTTGAAGACAAATAGTAACTACGTAAGTAAATATAAAAGCCAGTAGTGTTATACTTTTTGTTTGTAATGTCTCTTTTTATATTTACTACTTGATTTAAAATATAAAATATCAGTTTATGTTAATGAGTACAAAATGTATAAAGATATGTGACAATATACAGGCGGTAGAGCTAGATAGAAGCAGAGTTTCTGTAATGAATCTAAGTTGCTATCAACTCAAACTAGATTGTTTCAAATTTAGGATGTCGATTATAATCCCCATGGTAACCATTAAGAAAATATCTTTTAAAAATACACAAAAGGAAATGAGACAGTAGTCAAAACATTTCACTATAAAAATAAACACAGAAGAAGACAGTAATGGAGGAAAGTAGAAACAAAAAAAGGCATAAGATGTAGATGATGTATTACAGAATTGTACACCTTAAATCTATGTAACAAAAGAAAAGGCATAAGACACACAGCAAACAGCAAAATAGTGACGTCCTTCCTCATCAGGTATTAAAGAGCTGAAGTAGCTATGCTAGTATCAGACAAAATAGGCTTTAAGTCTGAAACTCTTACAAGAGACAAAGAAAATCCATATAGTAATAAAATTCATTTAACAATTATATACGCACTAAACAAAAGAACCTTAAAATTATGAAGTAAACATTAACAATGTTGAAAGAAATATCTACATTAATAAGTATTTCAATACCCCACTTTCAATAACGGATAGAAATCTAGATGGGAGATAGATTTTTTTTAAAAAAAGAGCTTAACACCGTAAATCAATGAGACCTAATAGACATATACAGAACACTCCACTGACAACAGAATACACATTCTATAGAGCACATAAAATGTTCTCCAGGATAGACCATATGTTAGGCCAGAAAACAAGTCTCAACTAATTGGAAAAGGTTGAAATCATAGAATCTTTTATGACCACAATGGAATAAAACTAGAAATCAACACAAGGGGGAAAAATATGTGGAAATTAAACCACACACTCTTAAATAAGTGGGTCAAAGAAAAAGTCACAAGGGAAATTAGAAAATACATAGAAATGAATATTAAAAAAAACTTATGGGATACAGTGAAAGCCGTGTTCAGAAGAAAGTTTGTAGCAGTAAATGCCTACATTAAAAAAGAAAAAAGATCTCAAATCAATAAACTAACTCCACATCTTAAAGTAGAAAAAGAAGAGCAAACTAAACTGAAAACTAGCAGAAGGAAGAAAATAATAGGGATTGGAGTGGTGAAAAATGACATAGAAAAACGATAAAGAATCAACAGAACCAACAATTGGTTCTTTGAAAAGATCAACAAAACTTGACAAACCTTTAGCCAGATTGACTAAGAAAAAAAAGTAATTATACAAAGAAAAACAAAAGATCACTAGAGAACATTCCAGTCTCTTCTAGGCATGCCTGACTAAGGTGAGACATCAAAAAGCAAGGCAAATTTGAACACATCAACATAGTGGATAAACAAAGCAAGGACATTCAGTTACAGCAAATTAGGGGTTGCCAAGCTTTTTCTGTTAAGGGGCAAATAGTAAATACTTAAAGTTTCGCAGGCCACATAATGCTCTGTATCATGTATTCCTTTTTATCTTTTTTACAACCTTTTTAAAATAAAAACCACTCTTCGCCTCTAGACCATACAAAAACAGGGCCACCTGGGAGATTGGGGCCATGGACCAGAGTTTAGATGACCACTGCACTAAACCAACAAGTAAGCATGGGAGAAATTCTCGAGCAGCGTTATCCAGTATGCTAGCCATAAGCGCAGCTGAGCATTTGAAATGTGACTACATGTTAAAGTAAGTGTAAAATGTACACGGTGGGTTTTGCAGACCTCATCCAGAAATAAAAAGATAAAATACCAATAGTTTCACATTAATTACATGTTGAAATGATAACATTTTGGATATATTGGGCTAAATAAAATATTAAAATTTCACCTGTTTCTCTTTGCTATTTTAATGATACTGGAAAATTTTTCATTACATATGTGGCTCTCATTACATTTTGTTGGACAACACTGTTCTGGGCTGCAATTTGGCAATACAGGCATACCTCATTTTATTACGTTTCACAGATACTGCCCTTTCAACATCGTGACAGGCCCCTCCACCAGCCAAAACATTACGACTCTGAAGGCTCAGATGATGGGTAGCATTTTTTAGCAATACAGTATTTTCTAATTAAGGTAAGTACATTGTTTTTTAGACATAATGCCGTCCATAATAGACTACAATGTAGTGTAAGTATGACTTTTGTGTGCACTGGGAAACCAAAAAAATTGTGTGACTTGCTTTATTTTGGTGGTCTGGAACCAAACCCGTAATATCACTGAGGTATGCCTGCATCTGCCAAAACTTTTAAATGTATATGCCTTTGACGCAACACCTCCACTTAAAAGAATATATTCTTTTTACAGCACTAATTGAAATTTTTCCTGTGACATATACATAGACACATATCACCTTTGCCAAAAAATCTCCACTTAATCTCAGGAGCTACTTACTGAAAATTACATTGATCGTTGACTTTCTGTGGAGAATTTCTGTGTGGGTTGGGGGGAAACAGCTGGCAGGGGCTGGGAGAGGGGTTGCAGTATTAATATGAGGCAAACCGATAGACAAGTCCATCGAAAACGTCCACATCTGGTTGTACCTGGTTGTGTTGAAGGAACAATCAAACATCTGCTAGACAGAATTCATGTTCTTTCAACTATTATGTAGTGAGTGAACTGGCCAACTGAAATTTCAAATAAGTTAACAAAATTAGATAATTTGACAAAAGTCTCAGCTGAAAATAGGCAGACTGAGTCATAGGCAGGACTTCAGTGGAAGACATACAAAGAATAAACGAGTACAGTTGTGCTTCCAGCCTTTCAGGTAAACAGAAGAGATAAGGGGCTGAAGATGGGGAGGAATCTAGAGACTGTCTGCAGAATTTGAGGGGTTTTTTCAAAACATACAGGGAAGGTCTCACTGAGAATGTGACCTTTGAGTAAATGCTAGATACAGGTGTCTTAGAGAAAGATTTCAGAGAAAATCTGTGGATAGTAAACATGAAGATAAAAATTCAAATTGTAGTATTGCCATGTTAAACGTTCCGTGAACTGAACAGTAAATGAGTCACCCAGCATCCTCAGTACAACCTGTCATCACAGTTCTTGAACGTGTTTTTAACATACAGGTCACAGACATTACCTATAGCTCTTAAGACCCTTCAATTGCTTTGCACCACACTGATACCCAAATCCACATTACTGATCCTGCTGTCACTTTTTAAAGACTCACATTAAATAAAAATTACAATAATGCTAGGATGTAAGTTTCATCATTCTTCCATTTTCCATATGAGGATACAGAGATCCAGTGAGGTTGAGTAACTTGCCCGAGGTCACACCAATACTATGTGATGAAGCTGTACTCAAACCCTGCCTGCCTCCAAGATCACGTCCTTAATCACTATATTGAATGGCTGTGATATGAGTGCACCGCGTGCAGGATGCCACTCACAGGCTTTGTGTGCACTGACCGGATCCTGAGACACCCCTGGGTTGTAGACACTATCACTGTGCCCACATTTTGATGAAAATGCCAAGACACAGACAGGCCCAACAGTAAGTCATTAAGTGTAATGGTTCAATTTGGAGCCAGGAAATCTCACCATACAGCTCAGCCTTTAACCATTTGGTCGAATCACCTTCATGAATCAATCTGCCTTGAAATGGATGACGGTCATGTTCACCGCACTTACAGCACCTACTCTGGCTGGAACGTCTTGAGCAGTTGCCACTTGTAGAAGGAACACTGCTGCCAGTACTCTTTTCCTCGTGGCTACATTTGCATCAGTCATCCACTCCCGTCTTTCTATTAATATTTTTCTCAGCACCTTTGAAGTCCATTGCACACTGGCTGCTGCCCGCGAACTTCCCTGAGATCATGTAGCCAGCGTCACTCAGGAAAACACTGGGAGTAAACCCAGTATTCACGTCTACAGATCATATCGTTACTCTCAACATGAGACACTCTAGGAATCACTCATATAAGAATATATATTAGAAATTTACAATAATTAACTTTTTTTTAACTTTTTTTTGTTTTTTAAGTGTGTTTTTCCAGGACCCATCAGCTCTAAGTTAAGTAGTTGTTTCAATCTAGTTGTGGAGGGCACAGCTCACACTGGCCCATGCAGGGATTGAACTGGCAACTCCGGTGTTGAGCATCGCGCTCTAACCAACTGAGCTAACCAGCCGCCCCAATAATTAACTTCTTAATATCCTCTAATTCACTTTTTCACAACAATCTCTTGTGTGTATACAGTTGGTTGGTTCTAAATCACAACCAAACAGGGTTTGTTTGTTTTTTCCTCTTGGCTGGGGTATTTTAAAGCACATTCAAAATCTTGCATACTTTTTAAAAGCATAACCACAATATCATTATCACACCCTGCAAAAGTGGGTGATAGAACATGTGTTCTCTCTGATGAAAAACAAGATAGATTGTTCCTCCAAATGTCAGCTTCTGACTCTTATGCTTAGTCAATATTTAATCTGCAGCTGTTAACTCTGGTTTGGGTCATATCATTTAATTTTTACAGAAAGTGCACCATTCTTTTCTCCTGGAGAATTGCCCACGTTCTAGGTCTCACTGATTGTGTTTTCAGATAAGTGACTCCATTCCTTATGTCTTCTATGAGCTGATAGTCGACTAGAGGCTTGATTACATTCTGATCCAATTTTTCAAGGCTATTTTATGGGTAATGTTCTGTATTGCCTGTCGGCCCAATGGGATGTACATGGTGTCTGTCCCACATCAGTGTGGTCATAATGATAAATCAGGTGGTGTCAACCATTTCCACCAAACTTCCACCTAAAGTTTCAGTTTCCATTGTTTCCTGACCTTGTAATTTCATCAGGGCTTCTAATTTTGTTAATCCCCTGCCATCTCTTTTTCTTAATTTATCTAATAACTTTGCTGCTCAGTTTCTTGACCTTCATCCCCCCCAATGGTCATATTCTTCACTCTACTGCAGTTGCTCATTCCCACAGTCAACCCTATACCTTCTTACCAATGCCTTCAACATCCACTAATCTCAATTTCAAGCATTCTGTCCTGCAGTAATCTCTCTCTCTCTCTCTCTCTCTCTCTCTCTCTCTCTGTCTCCTTTTAGTCCCAACCAATAGTAACCATTTATCAACCACACCATTACTTCCTATGCCCCACCCCCTGCCTCTGGCAATGCTGCCATTTTTCAGTGGAGAACTTTTCTTCATCCACTCTATTGTGTAACTCTAAAAAGTCCGTGACAGAAAAGTAAAGAAAAAGGATCATTTACACAATGTTATCTGTCAATTATATCTCAATAAAGCTGGGGGGCGAATAAAAACGATAATTTCTTTCTATCAGCATGAAATGATCCACTTCTTTATTCTTTTTCGTAAAGCCTATTTTGTCTGATATTAATATAGCTGTGCCAGCTTTCTTATGTTACTGTTTGCATGATCTAGACAGATTCCCTTTCTTTTACTTCCAACCTATTTCTGTCCTAATATTTAAAGTGTGACTCTTGAAACAATATAGTTGAAATCTGTCTTTTTTCCCCATTTGGCATTCCCCCGGCCCCTCCCCCCTCAGAAATAGGCACAAGAGGTTACTTCTTATCTGCAAGTAATATTTTATTTCCTCTTTTGGTTGCTGGTTACTTTGTATTTTCTTTGTGAAAATGCACTTTTCTGTGTGTATATTATGCTTTTAAAAGTTTACAACATTAAAGGCATTTTGTCCAGTGGACATAAATCCAAGGTCCTAAATGCATCCCACCTTCACACTCCATGAGGCTCAAAGTCTCCGCTGAGCCAGAAGACACCTGCATACCTCCAGCAGATGGAGGTTCCACACAGCATCTACTTCCCGTATGGAAATTCAGCACTAGGGACATTTTTGTCAGCAGTCTGGGAGCTTGAGGCCGGTGGCTGTTGATCATTGGTCGTCTCCACGCTGTGCCAGATCCCATATCCAAAGTATATGGCAAATCCTAGAACAGAAATGAGACAAGAAGAAGGAAAAAAGGGCACTCTCCCCACTTGTAAATGCCCGGTAGAGCTCCTGTTATGGCATTTGAGGCAATTTGGGGCAAGATATTAGGAAGAGGGCTGGGGTCAGCCACCCGAGAGGCCCCTTGTCCCCAGAAAGCCACTTACCAATCACCATCCAGAGGCCAAACTGGGCCCAGGTCCTGGGAGTCATCTGCATCATTAAATACATATTCACAAAGATGCTCATCAGCGGAAGGACAGGCAAAGCAGGGACCTGTGGGCAGAATCGGTAAATCCCAGCACTCACCGCAAAGCCGGAGGTGCCCTACCCCCCAGGCGGGAAGGAAGCCCAGTACCATCTGGGCCGAGCATTCAATGCCTGCTTATATCGGGTGTCCCACTGGATGTCCCTGAATGGAACTAGTAAAGGACTGAGTGTGGATCATGGTTTTAGCAACTCCCCTTGTTTTTCCCTGGTCCAGCAAAGAATGCCTGGACCTCAAGTGAGTTCATTTGCTCCAGGTAGATAATTTGGAGATATAAAGTCACCTGCCTTGAAGTTAAGAGGAGTTGGGTTCTGGGGCTGTCTCCAAATGACGAATGTGATCCCGAAAATAAGCAGAAGCAGCAGCCCAGCTGATGTTGTACAAAGTGGGTCTCCAGAGAACAGATGGCTGGGCCATTGGGCCAGTATCAGGCACAGGATCGTCAGCAGGAGAACTGCAAGGGTCATGTTGGAGGAGAACAGGTCCGGTGCCAGAAGCCAAATATGTCAAGACCTTGGCTCACATCCCACCCTCAACTGTCCAGGTCACGAAGAGCCATCATATCTCCAAGACTCCTCCTCAGCTGCCAAAGGCACACATCCTGTTAATTTCAGAACACCACCAAAGAGAAACCCCACTGCTCACCAAGCAGTATGGCACATCCATAGACGGTCTGGCCAGATTTCCGAGTGGGGATGGTGTTGATCGGGCTACACAGACTCTTAGGAGTCTTTGCGTTTCCTGCTTCAGGTACAGATGCCAAAGAACTTGCTTCAGGTTCAGGCTTTACCTCAGTTATTTCCAGCTCCGTTTTCTCATTCTTACGTAAATCCTGGTCTGGCTGGTACCTGAGTTAGAGGTATTAAGGAAGTATTCACACCAGCCCCTATCCATTCAGCATCAGGCAGCCTAACCACCTCTTCCCTGCATTAAGTGTAGCAGGGCACTTAGGAGACAGCATGAAGGCAGAAAAGGATCAGCCCTCCATCAACCCCCATGAGGTCAAGACCCCCAGTCAGGAGGTAATGGAGCCTCACCTGAGGACAAGCACAGAAAAAGCCACCAGGGAGTAAGCAAGCAGTGTCCCAATTGACATGAGGTCCACAAGATCACTGAGCTCGAAGAGGAGTGCCATGAATGCTAGAATAGGACACAAACCAGGTCGGGCGAGAGGGACGAGAAACCACTGGAAATACCCAAGTTAAGGAAATTGATCAAAACAGGAGTGGCTTTTATTTGTTCACCTGCAAGAGTCCCAGAAACTATAGTGGCTATGATGGGGGTGCATGTGCGGACATGGACCCGGGCAAGACCCCGGAAAAGGAGCCCGTCCTCTGCCATGGCGTAGATCACCCGAGGCATGGGGAACATGGCACCCAGGAGGCTGGAGGAGAAAATGGGAACGTGTGTGGGGACATGGAGAGCAGGACAGACCAGGGCTTCTGCTCCCTAGCCTACATGAGGCAAGGTGTCTCTCCTTCTCATCTCTCAATCCAAGGCAGGGACAGCTGAGAATCTAAAGTAAATGAGAAGAAAGTTTTTGACACTGACCTGGATGAAAGAGCACAGAGGGTGCCAGCAGCCACGATATATCTGGCAGGGGTCCATCCAACGTAAAGAAAAGCCTGTGGCAAGGGGCTGTCAGAATGAATCTGGTAGTAGGGCACCATGAGGGTGAGTGCCGCTGAGACACCAAAATATGCCACAAAGCAGATGAAGAGTGAGATGACAATGCCCAGAGGGATGGAACGCTGAGGATTGCGGGCTTCTTCCCCTGCAGGACAGGTGGAAGTGTTGGGTCAGGAAAACACTCTGACATGAAGGCACAAAATTCTCTTGCTTTGGGAACCTCCAAACGCAGGCTAACCTTCTACCAACCCTGTGTCCAAGGGCAGCCCATACTGTGCCCAGACCCCAAATAGGACAGAATGACTGTGTTACCTGCAGTGGCAATGCAGTCAAAACCAACAAATGCGTAGAAACACGTAGCTGCTCCGCGGAGAACCCCATCAAAGCCAAAAGGTACAAACCTTCCAGAGCCCAGAGGGCCCAAGCTATAGAGACAGGAACAAGCAAGAACATGGGTGAGATGTGTTCAGCCCTCTGTACTGGACAGCTGTCAGACCACAGTCCTGGGCTCTACTCCCCTTGTCACCTGCACCCATCAGCCCAGATCTCTGTTCCCCACCAGACTCCCAGCTATGCACCCCACCCCACCCCACCCACACACACTCTACTATGTCCAGGATGCCCTCCTGACCTATCGGTGTCATTGGATCCAGATTTGGCCAATTCGTAATCCTGCTGCGTGAGCTGCCAATGGCGCACGTCACCCTTAATGATGCCAGAAAGGAAGACGAAGCTAAGGACCAAAAGGTTCAGGCCTGTGAATACCTTCGTGACCAGGGCTGACTCACTAGCTCCCAGAACCAGTAGGCCTGTGGGAAAGTGAAATAGGAAAAATCCAGAATAAATGAATTCATAGAAAAGCAGACTAGTAGTTTCCAGTGGCTGGAGGAGGGGGATGGGCAGTGACTACTTAATGGGTACAGGGTTTCCTTCTGGATGATGAAAATGTTTTGGAACTAGATAGAGGTGATAGTTACTCAACATTGTGACTGTACTAAGTGCCACTGAATCGTACACTTTAAAATGGTTAATTTCTTATTGAGGTCATCATCTCGCAGTGTATACATGTATCAAATCACCACGTTGGACATATTAAACTGACACGATGTGGTACAGCAATTATATCTCAATAAAGCTTGGGAAAATAATAAAATAAAATGGTTCATTTTACATTACAGGAATTTCACCTCAATTAAAAAAAATAAATGACATCATTTTTAAAAACTCTTGTCTCAGTACGGAGGAAGAAACTTGTCAAAGTGAATAGTTCTCAGCTGGAGATGACTTTGTTCCCCAAGGGACATTTGGCAATGTCTGGAGATATTCTGATTGTCCCATTTGAGGGGGTAGGTGCCATGGGCAATATCCTATCTTTTTTTTTTTTTGCATTTTTTTCCCCTTTCTTCTGCCCTGCCCCCCACTCCAGTTCAAGCCGTTGTTCCTCAGTCTAGTTGTGTAGGACACAGCTCCCTGGACCATGGTGGTATTATGAGCCTTGCACTGCCCCCTGGCGGAGGTAGTTGATCGCCAGTCGTCAGTCAGCCACTCACGGCTGCGGACCGCTCACGCCAACCTCCAGCTGCTCTTGGCAGCCCAGCTCCAGGGGGAGCTGTTGTTCACAATCTTAGCTGTAGAGGGTGCAGCTCACTGGCCGATGTGGGAATTGAACCAGCGACCTGGGCATTAGGATCATGGTACTCCAACCACCTGAGCCACCAGCTGGCCCCCTATCTCCTCCTCCCTCCTCCTCCTCCCCCTCCCCCTCCCCTTCTCCCCCCTCCCCTCCCCTCCCCCTCCCCCTCCTCCTCCTCCTTCCCAGTATGTCAGTTTGGCTCAAATAGACTCATAAAAAAAATTTTTTTTAAATGAAATCCTATAATGCACAGCCCCCCACACACACTAAAAACTGATCCAGCTCAAAATGTCAGTAGTACCAAGGGTGGGAAACAATGGTCTACATCTTGCCCCCCTGTCCTTCCCACTACTGATCCCCCTTTCCAGTCTCTAATTCCCCCCACCATTTTGCCACCTCCAAGCCTTTCGATCCCAGCTTCCCCTCCAAACCCCACTATCCCTATTCTGTCTCTGATCCCTGCCTCACCAGTGAGCAGCAGCACCAGGCCCAGCGAGAGAAAGTCTGGGTACTGGGCCAGGTTAGGCACATGCAGAGAAAAACTGCCCAGCAGGACCCGTGAGATGTGGTTCCCAGTCATGCTGTCAATGGCGGAGCTCCAGGCCCTGGCCACACTGGCACTCCCTGCAAGACAGAAGAAGTAACATTCATTTGCAGTCTGCACCCCCACTAAGGCACCATGGGATATATATTTTTTTGGGGGGGAAACAAGACAAAATACCTAATCTCAAAGAATTTATCTTCTTTTCATGGGGTGGGGAGAGCAGACACAGATGTTTTACAGAACAGGTAAACTTTTTAATGTCATAGACCAGTGTTGTGCAAGTCAACAGGGAAGTGGGCCCTGGAGGGTTGGGAGACGAGCACTGACAGTTTAAATCGGGTGGTCAGGGAAAATCACACGAAGGCGACAGCTGAGCAAAGACCTCACAATGGTGAGCCTTGGAGAAGGTCTCTCACCCACAGGAATTCTTCCCCACTTCCTACAGTTCCCATTTCTTCCTGGTTCTTAGTTCAGTAATTTAATGAAAGCAGGATAGAGTTGAGTAGAATGAAGTTTTGGGGGGTTTCCTGGCACTGTTACGCACTTCCCTCACAAGGTGGATAAAGTGTTCGTGAATGAGGGTGAAGACCCCAATCCTTCCTCCTGTGTCCTGCTCTTAAGTCCTTTGTTTCCCCCACATTGGCCGCCACCTCACCAATGACATAGGAGAGTATGAGGGTCCATCCAGTGATGAAGGCACACAGCTGTCCCACTGTGGCGTAGCTGTAGAGATACGAAGAACCGGAGCTTGGTGCCTGGGCCCCAAATTCCGCATAGCAGAGCCCAGACAGCACACAAGTCAGGGCGGCCACCAAGAAGCAGATGACAATCGCCGGTCCAGCTTTGTCCTTGGCCACTGCACCAGCCAGGATGTACACTCCTGCTCCCAGGGTGCTGCCCACACCCAAGGCCACCAGATCCATGGTGCTCAGACAACGGGCCAAGCAGCTCTCACCTCCCCTGGTCTCCAGGGGCTGCCTGCGGACCAGCTTCTGACCAAATTGGCAAACACGCTGACACAGCATCCTAGATGGAGTTGAGGAGGTTAAGATCTGCAGAGAAAACAAGAAAGAAAGCCATCAAGAATTACCTAGAGGGGGCCGGCCCGGTGGCTCAGGTGGTTGGAGCTCCGTGCTCCTAACTCCGAAAGCAGCTGGTTCGATTTCCACGTGGGCCAGTGGGCTCTCAACCACAAGGTTGCCAGTTCGATTCCTCTACTCCCGCAAGGGATGGTGGGCAGCACCCCCTGCAACTAAGATTGAACACGGCACCTTGAGCTGAGCTGCCGCTGAGCTCCTGCATGGCTCAGTTGGTTGGAGGGCGTCCTCTCAACCACAAGGTTGCCGGTTCGATTCCTTAAGTCCCGCAAGGGATGGTGGGCAGGGTCCGCTGCAACTAGCAATGGCAACTGGACCTGGAGCTGAGCTGCACCCTCCACAACTAAGATTGAAAGGACAACAACTTGACTTGGAAGGAAGTCCTGGAAATACACACTGTTCCCCAATAAAGTCCTGTTCCCCTTCCCCAATTAAAAAAAAAAATCTTTAAAAAAAGAAAAGAAGAATTACCTAGAGGGCTGCCAGATGGCTCGGTTGGTTAGAGCGTGAGCTCTCAACAAGGTTGCTGGTTCAATTCCTGCATGGGATGGTGGGCTGTGCCCCCTGTAACGATTGAAAAGGGTGACTGGACTTGGAGCTGAGCTGCACCCTCCACAACTAGATTGAAGGACGACTTGGAGCTGATGGGCCTTGGAGAAACATACTGTTCCCCAGTATTCCCCAATTTAAAAAAAAAAATTACCTAGAATAGTCAAATTCATGGAGAGTTTTAATACATTTCAAAGTTACTGGAAGGATTGTTTGAAGATTAAGAAGCAAGCAAAATCTCCCAGTATAGTGCCTGGGACATAGTAGCTGCTTATCTGGTATGAGTTGAGTAGATAAGAGTGTGGAATTTTGAAGCCATATCACCCAGGTTCAAATCCAGCTCTGCCATGTTATCAGCCGTCTGATTTTGCAAAAGCTACGTACCATTCTTTGTCCTCCCTTCCTCTGTAAAACAGAGGAAACTATGATTATTTAATAAGCATCATTATTTCCTCACTTCCTTGATCAGTGACTGTGGGGTTTAGTTATAAGAGAGCTCACATGCCACAGATTTCTCCACCAAGGATCCTGAAACCTGGTAGCTTTGTTTTGTTGTTTGCAGAGTGAAATGGATTTAGAATTTGGAGCTGGGGCAGAAAGAGATGGAATCTGTAGGAAGGGAAAGATTCTAGCCCAGCTCAGTGAAGGCATCAAACCAAAATGTCCTCCCAGTTGCCTGGAGGGAGGGAGGATTAATGTTCAATCCAAATTCAGGAATGACGGGACTCTGTTTCCTACTCCTTTGGGGTTTGGAATGTCTTTCACTAAACTTCTCTGGGTGGGGGGGACCTTTAAAAGAAAAGAAATTCTGACACAAGCTACAACATGAGTAAACCTTGAGGATATTATGCTAAGTGAAAAAAGGCAATCACAAAGACAAATACTGTATGATTCCACTTCTACGAATTACCTAGAATTGTCAAATTCATGGAGACAGAATAGAATGGTGGGGGGTTGAGTGAAAAACATGAAAGGATTAAGTACAAATTGGTAGTTATAAAACGGATGTAAAGTACAGCATAGGGAATATAGTCACAGTAATAACTATGTATAGTGTCAGGGAGGTACTAGACTTATAGGGGGATCACATCGTAAATTATATACATGTCTTATCACTATGTTGTACACCTGAAACTAATAAAATATTGAATGTCACTGTAATGGGGGGGGAAGCAAGAAAAAGAAAGTAGAATGGTGGTTGCTAGGGGCCGGGGGAGGGGAAATGGGGAGTTATTAATTAACGGTAAGGAGTTTCTGTTTTGCAAGATGAAAAAAGAGTTCTGGAGATTGGTTGCACAACAATGTAAATATACTTAACACTACTGAACTGTACACTTAAAAATAGTTAAAAATACTTTAAAATGGCCAATTTTATGTCATGCGCATTTTACCACAATTTTTTAGAAAATGTCAATAATAATAGAGTCGATGGTTAAGGCAGTCAATTTTATGTGCATTTTACCACATTTTTATAAAACGCCGCTGATGGTAATAATAGGGCCAGCTTCCCAAAGTTGCTGGCTGTAACAAACAAATCAGCGTACAAGAGAGACTGAGTGAAATCATTGACCCATCCATCCTAAACCCTGAATAACGTTTAACCTTTAACATTGTTTACCCGTGAATTAAGAAAACAGCCTTAGGGCCTTCGGACACTCATCCAGTCTCCCCCTCCCCCACTTCTTCTCACAGGCACGCAGCTTGCAGTTCCTACTACTTTCATCTGGAAAATGGGTCTTTTCCACCCTTGGCATGGAGCCAGACTGAGCAACTGCATGCTCGGACTGCGGAAGTCTCGAGGAATATCTGAATTCACTTGTCCTGTCTCCTGCAGAAGAGGGGTTACCCAGACTTACCGGACTGTTGGAGCCCAGCCTGGATCACTGGACGGGAATCAGTGAGGTTAAGGTAAGCCAGGTGAGCTAGAGCTGATAATGGCTCTAAAACGGAGCTGGGAACCCATATCAGACAACTCTATCCCGGAAGGGCGGGGGGGGGGGGGGGGGCGGGGCCAGGAGACTCTGCACTGATGCTATCAGACTCGCTATGGTTATTACTACCTTCAAGGCGCCTTACTAAGATTTTTTAAAATTGTGGTAAAATTCACGTAACAAAATTTTCCATCTTAACCATTTTAAACTTCAGTTCGGTAGTGTTAAGTACATTCACATTGTTGTGCCCTCACATCCCAGTTTTCATCTTGCAAAACTGAAACTCTGTCCCCACTGAACACTACCTCCCCATTCACTGTCCTCCCAGCCTCTGACACCCACCATTCTACTTTCTGTCTCTGCTAATTTCACCACTCTAGATACTTCATAGAAGTGGAGTCATACAGTGTTTGCCTTTTTGTGTCAGGCTTACTGCCCATAATGTCCTCCAGGTTCACCCATGTTACAGCGTGTCAGAATTTCCTTGCTTTTAAAGGTTGAATAGTATTCCATTGTACATATGGACTACTTTGTGTTTATCCATTTTTCCATCGATGAACACTTGTGTTGCTTCCACTTTTTGGCTGTTGTGAATTATGCTGCCTATGAACATGGGTGAACAAATATTTCTTTGAGACCCTGTTTTCAATTATTTTGGGTGTGTACTCAGAAGGAGGCCTGCTGGATGACATGATTCTAAGATCTTTTAAATGCATGAATTCATTTGACCATCATGGACCCTGGAAGTAGGGCTGTATAACATGGGGCACTACTCACAGCCCTTCTGTCTCTCTCTTCTTACATCTGTTTGGGATGGGAACACTTTCCCCATTTCCCTCTTAGAGCTTGTGGCTAGTCAAATAATTAAAATCACACAAGGCAGATTAACAGCAGAAAAATCAATTTCAATACAGGTGTATGGGTAATTCACATAAGCATGAAAATTTCAAAGACAGAAAGGCAAAATGAGGTATATATGTCATTCTGGACCAAGAAGGGGTAAGCAGGGGTCTAGGACTTCACGGGGAAATAAGGCAATTTATAAGGGGGTGAAAAGAGTTAATGTTTAGTAAAATGTTTGTTGGGCCATCTTGAAACAATAGAACACAGGGAGGACTTTGATCAAATCGGCCTTGCTAGGTTTCTTCCTGTCTATCATGCCTAGTTCAAATTAAACTATAGATATTTATGATGATATCTCCTTTCCTGGAGCAGATCCTCTCTGTTTTATTTTTTTAAAATTAAAGTTTATTGGGGTGACAATTGTTAGTAAAGTTACATAGATTTCAGGTGTACAATTCTGTATTACATCATCTATAAATCCCATTAGTGTGTTCACCACCCAGAGTCAGTTCTCCTTCCATCACCATATATTTGACAGATCCTCTATCTTAAATTCTTTTAGGCAATAAGTGGGAAAGATCAAAAGTTCTTCCTGAGCCTTCTGGGCCTTCATTGTTTCCAGCTCAAAATATTCTGCATGCCACAGTGACACATCTGGGAGTTACTCATTTTGAACCCCCACACACTTCTCAACTTTCCACAGTCTGCACACGACCTGAGATACTCAAGTGTTGAGGACACCCCAGGCTCCAGCCAGAAGACAGGGAGCTTAAAATCTCTAGTGTTTGTTAATTCACACGATATAAGCATTTAACAAGTGTCTGATTACTGAACATCTGTTCTTCTTATCCTGCAATGACCTTCTTCCCCTCTGAAGCCCCAGGGTGCCTTACTGCATTCCCAGCTCAGAATGTCTTATATACCTCAGTTTCCCTTTCTGTCTCTGACCTTCTCGTGCTTGTGGCGTCTCCTACTCTCTCCTGTACACAGTGTTCCCATACATATGTAATTAAATTTGGTCATTTTCTCTTGTTAATCTTGCACACAGGGACCAAAGAAGATAAAGATGAGTGCGATTTGATCCCATTCTACAAGAAGCTCGGTTTGCTGGGAGAGCTGAGAATGCAGGCGGAGAAAGACAACACGCTGTAAGATGTAAGAAGCACTACTGGTTCACGGAAGGAAATACATGGGAGCAGGAAGGGGAGTTGTGCAGTGAAGGCATCTGGGGAAAGATTGACAGATCAGATTATAAGAAGATCAAATGACCCACATGCTAAAACACTGGCCAAAAATAACCCAAATTGGGTTTAAGTGTACTCATTAACTCTTAACATTGATCTTTAAAAAGCCAATCACACAAGGACATGTTGGAATGAAGGGGCTTAAGCTGTTATGGAGAGTTACAGTTGATTGTGTGAAATCCCAGTTGAAATAAAGACTATTTTAAGTATATTGAGAGTCAATAGATATAGAAAGAAGCCTTCTCAGAGTTTCCCTTATCTGTCTAAAAGCAGAAAATTCTGGGAAATAAGGCTGCCATAAATTCCCTCTTTAGAGAGGGACAACTTCCAAGAGGAGGAAATAGAGTAAACCTATTATTATAACTCCCCACTGTGGGGAGTTTTATGGCCCCAAAGAAAATGGAAATACCATTCACACTTGAGTAAGTAAAAATTATCATGAAGTTTCTTATCTCCCCTTTGTTCTTTTAAAAACCTATTTTTCTTCCTAAGGAAAACTGTTTGTTCTTCCCCTAGAAGACTTTTCTGCCCCCTTGTTGTCCCCTACAAAGTCTAACTTTAACCAGTTAGCAAGCTACTTTTGTTAGCTCCTATATGCATAAATAATCCCTTATTAGACAGGAAGGAACCTAGCAAGGCTCATTTGGTCAAATAATCCTGTTAATCTGTCTTTTGTCTGTCTATTTTGCAGGCCCCTAGTCACAGAACCTAAGAGAGTACATAAAAAGTATTTTTCTAGGGATGACCTGTTGGCTCAGGCGGTTGGAGCTCCGTGCTCCTAATGCCAAAGGCTGCTGATTCAATTCCCACATGGGCCAGTGGGCTCTCAACCACAAGGTTGCTGGTTTGACTCCTCAACTCCCGCAACTAACAACAGCAACTGGTCCTGGAGCTGAACAGCGCCCTCCACAACTACGATTGAAAGGACAACTTGACTTGGAAAGTCCCAGAAGTACACACTGTTCCCCAATAAAGTCCTGTTCCCCTCCCCCAAAAAAAGTTTGTTTTCTCTCCAATAGTAGCAAGGTTTAAATGCTTCAACAACGTGATGCAGCTACTGAATAAAATATATGGTCAAGTCAAAAAAGTAGAGTATAAATGGCTCAGTTGGTTGGAGCGCGGGCTCTCAACCACAAGGATGCCAGTTCAATTCCTCGACTCCCGCAAGGGATGGTGGGCTGTGCCCCCTGCAACTAGAAACGGCAACTGGACCTGGAGCTGAGCTGCGCCCTCCACAACTAAGACTGAAAGGACAACAACTTGACTTGGAAAAAAGTCCTGGAAGTACACACTGTTCCCCAATAAAGTCCTGTTCCCCTTCCCCGATAAAATAAAAATAAATAAAAAAAGGAAGTAGCGTATAGTAGTATAGCGTAGGGACTATAGTCAATAATATTGTAAGAACTATGTATGGTGTCAGATGGGTACTAGAATTATTGAGGGGATCACTGGATAAAGTATATAAATGTCTAATCACTAGTTTGTATTATCTGAAACTAACATAATATTGAATGTCAACTGTAATTGAAAAATAAAGAAATAAATTTAAAAAGAGTATGGAGTCATCCACTCAACATTGCCAAAGGCCCAGTATATGCCAGACACTAAAATAGGCACCAGGATTTAGAAATAAAGACATATTCCCCTCTTGAACAACAGTGGGACATTTGGAAATGATTTACAGTCACACATCACATAATGACACTTTGGTCAATGATGGGCCACATATATGATGGTGGTCCCATAAAATTATAATGGAGCTGAATCACCTGGTGACATTGTAGCCATCATGACATCACAGTGGAATGCATTACTCACTGTTTGTGATGATGCTGGTGTAAGCTTACTGCACTGCCAATTGTATAATAATACTATGTATTGTAATTTTACTGTGCCTGCCTTTTCTATGTTTAGATATGTTTAGATACACAAAGACTTACCATTGTGTTATAATTGCCTATAGTATTCAGTACAGTAACATACTCCTAGTCCAGGAACAATAGCTGTACCATACAGCCTAGGTATGCAGTAGGCTACACCATCTAGGTTTGTGTAACACACTCAGTGATGTTCACACAATAACGAAATTGGCTAACCAAGTGTTTCTCAGAATGTATCCCCATTGTTAAAGCAACACATGACTGTATATGGAATTCTTATATTGAAATAATTCCACATCGTTAAGATTCTAACTTTTCAAAACAACCATAAAATAACAGAAGGGATTATGCAAAGAATTTAAAATAACATTAGAACAGTGATTTGAGCTTTGAGAATACCATCTGCAATATCACATTGTATAGAATTTGAAAGACACAAAATCTCTGATGTGGGGGAGGAAGAAACTTCCCTCTACCTTTCTAGGTTGTTCTGGCTGGCCTAATACTTAAGTTGACATGAGACAGATTAACAGGACAAAATGACCAAATTTAATTACATATGTATGGGAACACTGCATACAGTAGAGAGTAGAAGATGCCACATGCACGAGAGGGTCAGAGACAGAAAGGGAAACTGAGGTATATATGACATTCTGAGCTGGGAATGCAGTAAGGCACCCTGGGGCTTCAGAGGGGAAGAAGGTCATTGCAGGATAAGAAGGGCAGATGTACAGCAATCAGATGTTTTCCCTGCCCTATCGACAGGTCATACAAAGTTATTTCTGGTAGTAATTCTTATTATGG
This sequence comes from Rhinolophus sinicus, assembly GCF_036562045.2. Lineage (NCBI taxonomy): Eukaryota > Metazoa > Chordata > Mammalia > Chiroptera > Rhinolophidae > Rhinolophus > Rhinolophus sinicus. The sequence continues at coordinate 414,421 of NC_133760.1, forward strand.
GCAAGACCCCAAATTTAAATTATTTAAGGGAGAGGTAAAAGTTTCTCATGAGCCCACAGAATCCAGAATGCCTTCAGCTCAAAATAATCCACAAGCCAAAGTGGCATATCTTGGGGAGGGAGGGCTGTTCTGAATCCCTTCACAGGCATTATTTTCCTCTTATGATTCATGAGAATTTCACTCACTTCCACCTGTGCTTTTTCCCTGTCCCCTCTTCTTTCCAATATAATTTAGCACTATATTTAATTCATCTCATATTACTTTGGTAAAGGTAAGAGATATGCTTATATTTGTTTTCTTTTTCCTTTTTCACTCAATAATTATCCTGTGTTTCAAATACCCTCTCTGCAAGGTGAGCATGCCATTACCATCACCTCTCCCTTAATTTCCTAGCCCCATGACCTCCATCTCTCAAACAGTAACATCTGTTCCTTTTCATGTACATTCCCACGTCTACGAAACTGTCACTCAATTGTGTAACCAAAATTGAGTTTGGGTGCTTTGAGTATACATTAAATATGATTATTTAAAATTGATGTTGAAATCATTGTGAACTGTGATGCACAACCAGAAACCCTGTCCCCCACTCTTCAGTGTTTTGTGTGTTTTTTTTTTAAATTAAATTTATTGGGGTGACAATTGTTAGTAAAATTACATAGATTTCAGGTGTACAATTCTGTATTACATCATCTATAAATCCCATTGTGTGTTCATCACCCAGAGTCAGTTCTTCCATCACCATATATTCGATCCCCCTTACCCTCATCTCCCACCCCCCACCCCCCGCCCCCCTTACCCTCTGGCAACCACTAAACTATTGTCTGTGTCTATGAGTTTCTGTTTCTCATTTGTTTGTCTTGTTCTTTTGTTGTTTTTGGTTTATATACCACATATCAGTGAAATCACATGGTTCTCTGCTTTTTCTGTCTGACTTGTTTCGCTCAGCATTACTCTCTCAAGATCCATCCATGTTGTCACAAATGTTCCTATATCATCTTTTCTTACTGCCGAATAGTATTCCATTGTGTATATATACCACAACTTCTTTATCCATTCATCTATCGAAGGACATTTTGGTTGTTTCCATGTCTTGGCCACCGTAAACAAAGCTGCAATGAACATTGGAGCACACGTGTCTTTATCTCTAAATGTTTTCAGATTTTTTGGGTAGATACCCAGAAGAGGGATTGCTGGGTCTCTTCAGTGTTTTATTCTGTCCATCTTTGCCACTCTTCCTGCCTCCCTTCTCTGTCTTGGATGGAAACACTTCTGCACCTTTCCCTCTGTCGCCTTCTCTTTTGCTTTTGCTCCTTATGTCTCCTGTTTTTTACATGTATTGGACTCTGTGCCTTGGGCAAGGGGATATCCTGTCCCTGCCCTGGTTGCAGTTAGCAAATTGTTCAAATCTGTTAGGCCAAGCCAGCTGTAACAGAGAAGAAACTAAATCAGAGGGGAGTTGGTAGAAGACACATGACCAGGGAGGAAGATGAACAGATTCCCAACACAAGTGTAATCACAGTTTCTTCCACTTACCAGGGGGACACTGGTAGCAAAGCAACTAGACACCAAAGGTTTTCTCCCGTACCTTATGAAAGGAGAGATTCTAGAAATAATTGTAATTGTTTGTTACAAGTCTTAGTTTTTAATTTGCCAAACAGGATTTTCTTACGTAGGACATCTGTCGAATCAAAAAGAGAAATGTAACCACTCCTAGGTTAGTTTTTTTCTTTTTAATTTTCTGGGAGTACAACATTACAAACACACAAACAAAATTGCACATATCATAGGATAAGGGTTGATGAGTTTTCACAAACTGAACGTACCCATATAAAGAGCATCTATGACAAGAAGAAAACATTACCATCACCCCAGAACTTCCCCTCCCCCCACGCTCCTCGCAAACAGTCTCTACCCCTCCAGGGATAACCACTGTCCTGATTTCTAGCAGCATAAACTGACTTTGTCTAATTTTGTATATTATATAAATGGATTCGTAGTGTGTGCTCTTTGGTCTGGCTTCTTTCACTCAGTTTTGGGCTTGGAGATCCATCCATAGGGTTGTTGCATGTCACAGCTTGCCCATACCTGTTGCAGTAAGATATTTCATCATTGTACACCTTGAATTTACACAATGTTATATGTCAATTATACCTCAACAAAGCTGGAAAAGAACATGTATTAATAAATGTATCACAAATTATTTATCCATTCTACTATTGATGGGCTTTTAAGTAGGCTGCAGTTTGGGGCTATTACAAAATAGTACTGCTACGAACACTTAGTAGATATCTGATAATGAATATGTGAACAAAATTGTGTTGGGTATTTACCTAGGAGAGGTCACACCAATTTTACTTCCAACAGCAGAATATCCTCATTCTACATTCCCACCAATCCTTGTTTTTTTCCATCATTTTCATTCTAGGTATTCTGGAGATATATAACGGTATCACTTTGTGGTTTTAAACTTGTGAAGGATGGTGAGACTACAACTCAATATGTGAAATAAGTAGAGTTTATTGATTACTGTAGCAACAAAGTGCTATGCTGGCCAGGTGCAGCCTCAACAAACAGAGCAAGTTGTAGGGAATTGTGGACCTTAGGTATAGATGGGCTTTCAGAGGCGTGAGTGGTGGACATCACCTGTAGAATCAGGATCACTCAGGTGTAATGCCTGTCGGTTACTTAATACTGGGGATGTGTGTTTATTGGAGTTTGCCCACTCGTAATTGGCTGACTTTCAGAAGTTAGAGGCTATTACTTACTGATTGTCTTGCAAAATTGTGTTCATTGAAGCAAGTTATTGTTGGTCAATTAAAGGAATTTAAAACTAGTTCTGCTGGCTACTTATCATGCCAACAGAACAGTCTTTTCCTAAGAGTGTGTAAACGTTTTCATTCTCAGTTTCCCCTCTAGGTCCTCACTCGGACAAAACCACTGGAGAGATCCTCGGGGATTGTACAAACATTGAACACTATTTTTCATTGTAGAGATCTGGTTAACAGTTAGAGCCTTGGTTAGCATGACTTTATCCTGTTGGGTTTTTTGTGTTTTTTTAATCATTTATCCAATCATCTCTGGGACTGTGGATATGCAGACGCATTTAAGATCATGGACAACAGCTTTTTCTGTTAGGCGCTAGCGGAGCCAGGCAAGAAACGCTGAGTTTCCCATTTTCATCGTGTGGACATCTCTACTGTAAAGATGGTCAATATGCCCACAACCCGAAGGACTTTCTGTAAAAAGCGCGGAAAGTCTCAGCCTCACAAAGTGACCCAGTACAAGAAGGGCAAGGATTCCCTGTATGCCCAGGCAAAGAGGCGCTATGGTGGGAAGCAGAGTGGCTATGGTGGGCAGACAAAGCCAATTTTCCGGAAGGGGGCTAAAACCACAAAGACGATTGTGCTGAGGCTTGAATGTGTTGAGCCTAACTGCAGATCCGAGAGGATGCTGGCCATTAAGAGATGCAAGCATTTTGAACTGGGAGGAGATGAGAAGAGAAAGGGCCAAGTGATCCAATTCTAAGCTTTGGGGTTCTTATTTTTGAGAAAAATGTTGAAGCTTTAGAAAAATACCTATATAAAAATAAATGCAGTGATATTCTTTAAAAAAAAAAAAAAAAAGATATGGACAGCAGGTATTTAACAACCCTGAGACAACCAAAAGTATTATAAAAAAGGTCTGTAAGACACTCCAGAACTATGACTCCAGGTTTCCTAAGCTTGACTAAGGAAACAAGATCCAATGGTTCCTTGAGTTTACTTAGATAGATAACCAGGATGCCTTTCAACATAGATAAAGATTATTCCTACACTCACCTGTAATGTTAATCTATGAACAACATGAAATATTAGCAATGGCGAAGGCCAAAATATATGGTTGGCCAAAAGAAAATGTAAGGCTATTTCAATATTTATAACTACTTGGATTAAGGAAGTTAAACTGTTTCTTTGTTCCCCAGGGCTTGGGCTGGGCTATGTTATTTCCTATAACAGCCAAATCAGAGGAAAGAATCTGGATGACTACTTCACATTATCCAACTCTTATTGATGGAGTACGTTCCACCATTTATACCAAAGAAGGGTGTTGTTCCTTTTGGACTCTTTGTAATATGTCATTGTCAATTGAAGATATTGGGGAGTTATATGCTAAGAAGGGCCTAAACTCCACAAAGCAATTAACCATGAGTCTGGGTTGGCATTGAAGAAACTGATTCCCAAATAGGAAAAAGAACCCAGAATTTGCACAGGTGATGCAGTTGACCTTATTGGGGTGTGTTGTTATGACAAAGTTATCAGAGTGACATCCCAAGAATATATATTCCACTCTTCTAGCTGAGGACATCTTTGTTCACTAAAGTGTTCTCTACACTATAATATTATTGGTAAATTTAGTGTAATTTTTAGGTAATGTGTAGCAATAATTCATGGTTTATATCTTTGAGTCTTTGGGGAAATTTGATCTATAGTATTAAGAAGTAAGGAAATACCATGTAAAGCCAACAAAGGGTATATGGGTTGAACCAATTCATATCATCAAGTTGAGTCGTGGCCTTCTCATAAGTATAGATATAGCACCTCTGACTTTTTTTTTTTTTTTTTAAAGATTTTATCGGGGAAGGGGAACAGGACTTTATTGGGGAACAGTGTGTACTTCCAGGACTTTTTTTTTTACAAGTCAAGTTGTTGTCCTTTCAGTCTTAGTTGTGGAGGGTGCAGCTCAGCTCCAGGTCCAGTTGCCATTGCTAGTTGCAAGGGGCGCAGCCCACCATCCCTTGCAGGAGTCGAACCGGCAACCTTGTGGTTGAGAGGACACACTCCAACCAACTGAGCCATCTGGGAGCTCAGTGGCAGCTCAGCTCAAGGTGCCGTGTTCAATCTTAGTTGCAGGGGGCGGAGCCCACCATCCCTTGTGGGACTCAGGGATTGAACCAGCAACCTTGTGGTTAGAGCCCACTGGCCCATGTGGGAATCGAACCGGCAGCCTTCGGAGTTAGGAGCATGGAGCTCCAACCGCCTGCGCCACCAGGCCGGCCTCAACTTTGTTTTTTTTAAAGTAAATTTATTGGGGTGACGTTGGTTAATAACATATAAGTATCAGGTGTACAATTCTAATACATCATCTGTATACTCCATTGTATGCTCAGCACCCAATGTCTAGTCTCCGTCTGTCACCATATATTTGACTCCCTTTACCCTCTTCGTGCTCCCGTGACCCCCCCATATTAACCATTTTTAAGTATACAGTTCTGTATGGCAAGGACATTCACATTGTCATGCAGCCAATTTCCAGAATCCTTTTCATCTTTCAAAAGTGGAATTCTGTCCCCATTAAATAGCAATTGCCCATCTCCCCTCCCCCCAGCCCCTGGCAACCACCATTCTACTTTCTGTCTTGATGAATTTGACAATTCTAGGTACTTCATGTAAGTAGAATCATATAATATTTGTCCTCTAGCGACTGGCTTACTTCACTGAGCATAATGTCAAGATTCATCCATTTTGCAGTATGTGTCAGAATTTCCTTCCTTTTTCATTGAAAAATTTTTCTGGGTGGGGAGCACACAATGTGATATATAGATGATGTATTATAGAAATGCACACTTGAAACCTATATAATTTTACTAATCATTGTCACCCCCATAAATTTAATTTAAAAAAAGAAAAAAATTTATGTGGTCCTTCTTATCAACCTTTTTATTGACTATTGATTTTGAGTCATACTTAGAAAACTTTTTTATTGACTATTGATTTTGAGTCATACTTAGAAAACTTTAGCCTACACTCAGTGAATATAGGAATTGATCTATGTTTTCTTCTTGCACGTTTGTGGTTTTAATTTTTACATTTAGATCCCTGATCCATTTGGCATTTGTCTTGTACATGGTGTCAAGTATTAGTCTAATTTTATTTTTTCAAATGGCTAACCAGACATACTGGCATCATTTATTTACAGGACCACATTTGCTTCTGTGATGAGACGAGACTTTTTTACCAGACTAAGCATCCTGTCTGTTTCTCCTCCACCAGTCAGTTTGCGTCTGTATGTACCTGTACCACACTGTTAACTAGAAAGGCTTCCTGGTTCTATTTCATATCTGTGGGATCTGCTCCCCTCCCACAACTTTTCTTTCTCAGTGTTTTTCGTGCTATTCTTATATGTTTGTTTTTCCGTATGAACTTTAATCTCAAGTAAAGGAGCTCCACTAAAAACGTATTGCTTATTCGTTGGGATGGTATTAAATCTGTAAATTATCTTGTGAAGAGCTGATGTCTTTATGATCTTGGATCATCCTACCAAGAAAAATGAATATCTGCCCATTTGTTCACGTCTCTTCTGTGCCTTTCAAGAGGGCTTTAATTTTTTTGTCAGACTGGTTTTTTAAGAATCCTGTCACGTTTATTCCAAAATATTTTATCATTGTTGCTTTTGAAAATGGGGTTCTAACTGGTTAATGTTTGTATATTTTGATTAGGATATTGAAGGATATTGGTTTCTGTATGTTAAATTTATATCCCGCCACCTTACTGAAAACTTTTATTTATTTATTTTTATTTTTTAAAATGTATTGGGGTGACAATTGTTAGTGAAATTACATAGATTTCAGGTGTACAATTCTGTATTACATCATCTATAAATCCCATTGTGTGTTTACCACCCAGAGTCAGTGAAAACTTTTATTTTAAGACTTAACTTCATCATTAATTCTCTAAAGTTTGCTAGGTATCTTTGTGTAATCAAGACAACAGTGGTTGCCCAAATCTGCTTTGTTCCATATAGCCTCTAAAGACAATTGAGAAAAATAAACAAACGAGTCAAATATCACGTCCTTAATATAAGGGAAATATTATGGTGCCATGCTAGGGTCCAGCCGCCTGCCGCGTACAAAAGTTAAAAATCGAGAGACGTGGTTGGTGGAAAGAAAAGCAGGTCTATTCGGAATGCCGGCATTCTGGGAGGATGGTGAACTCCAGTTCAAAGGCCACCTCCCCGTTCCTAGACTGGTGGGAAGGTTTTTTAGGCAGGTAAATGGGAAAAAACAAAGGAAAGCAGGCCTCAGTGCTAATAGTTGAGAAGCTGTCTCCTGGGGTCTTCTGAGGCCTCAGGTCTGCCTCACTGTTATTTTATTTTATTTCATTCTTTTTTTTGGGGGGGGGAAGGGGAACAGGACCCCACTGGGGAACAGTGTGTACTTCCAAGTCAAGTTGTTGTCCTTTCAGTCTTAGTTGTGGAGGGCGCAGCCCAGCTCCAGATCTGGCCGTGGTCGCCAGCCACAGGGGGAGCAGCCCACCATCCCCTGCGGGAGTCCAGGAACTGACCTGGCAACCCTGTGGCCGAGAGCCCACTGGCCCATGCGGGAATCAAACCGGCAGCCCTCAGAGTCAGGAACATGGAGCTCTAACCACCTGAGCCACCAGGCCGACCCCTCACTGTTATTTTAAATCTCATTGTCCGTAGCAGTCTGCAAAAAACTGTAAGGAGGTGTGATCTTGGGTACCGTCTGGGCACCTGAGGATTAAAGAAGCTGCTGTTTTCAGGTTACGATGTTTGTTAATTAACGAGGTGTGGGTAGCCTTGAAAAAAAGGAACAGAGTTCTTCAGTTAAACAGTGGGAGGAGAAACAAAGAGGAAACAGCTGATATTAGAAACTGCAAACCACTGGTAGCTAAGTTTAATTACAAATCTACCAAATTTCACCCTTACAACTGGAGTGATGAAAGTCTGCTTATGGTGGTGGTGGTTGTAACATTCATTCAATTTACTAAAAATCACTGAATTATACACTTAATATGGATGCATTCATTGATATGTAAACCATACTTCATTAAAGTTGTTTTTAAAAATTAACCTAAATTATATGATCCAAATTTATATATACATATAAGCATATATACCTATGTCATGCATATTAGCTTCATTTAAATGAGTAAGCTACTGCTATTGATAATACCTGGACAATATTTGTATGTCTCCAATGCAAGTGAAGGTGTTGGAATTCTCCTCTTCAAAACACCCATAGGCTTCTATGACCTGGGCTATGTCATAAGGAGTAGAAGACAAGGTAGGAACTGTGGCTACTAGCCTGTCCAGCTGAGAGTCACACTGTACGGAACTCCATTCTGGGTTACACATGCAGGCTTCTGAGGGACCAGGCAGAGGTGTGCTGTGGGGATCCAAAAGCTGTTACGGTGTCTGGGGACTGTGGCCCTCCTCCCCTTGGCTAGATGCACGTGGGCTGGGAGCCCTCCTTATTCTTTCTACTCACTGTTTCTCCATTTAACTTGGTGGTTCTTAAACAAAGCCTGTGGAGTAAAAAGGGGAGAAGAGAACACTCAGGTTGCTTCCATATCTTGGCTAAATAATGCTGCAATGAGCATATCGATGCATATGTCTTTTCTAGTTAGGGTTTTGGGTGAATGGATAAAGAAGAGGTGGTACATATATACAATGGAATATTACTCGGCCATAAAAAGGATGAAATCTTGCCATTTGCAACAACATGGATGGACCTAGAGGGTATTATGCTGAGTGAAATAAGTCAGACAGAGAAAGACAAATACCATATGATTTCACTTATATGTAGATCCTAAAGAACAAAATAAGTGAATGGACAAAACAGACTCATAGATACAGAAAACAAACTGATGGTTGCCAGATGGGAAGGGATTGGGGACTGGGTGAAAAGGGTGAAGGGATTAAGAAGTACAAATTGGTAGTTACAAAATAATCGTGGGGATGTAAAGTACAGCATAGGAAATACAGTCAATGTAATAACTATGTATGGTGTCAGGTGGATACTAGATTTATCAGGGTGATCATTTTGTAAGTTATATAAATGTCTAATCACTATGCTGTACACCTGAAACTAATATAAAACAATATTGAATGTCAACTGTAACTAAAGAGTAAAAGAGGGGACGGCTGCTTAGCTCAGTTGGTTAGAACCCAGTGCTCTTAACAATAAGGTTGCCAGTTTGATCCCCACATGGGCCACTGTGAGCTGCGCTCTCCACAACTAGATTGAAACAACTACTTGACTTGGAGCTGATGGGTCCTGGCAAAACACAAATAAATATTTTTTTTAATTAAAAGAAAAAATATTTGACATTAGGAGAACGAACCCAATTTAAGAACATCAGAGCCAAACTGAAGACCCAGAGAAAGTTAAGTAATCTGGTGAATGTATGAAGTTAGACTGGGGAATCCAGGGAGCATTTCATCGCCAAGGAGTATGTATTTGGAAATGCAACCTACGTGGTACAGCCATGGAGGATCTGCTCTAACAAGTCCTACAGTGAGACCTGAACTCCCATCCTCAGCATCATCCACCTACCCTGCTGTGTAAGTAGAACACGCCAACAGTTTGCACCGCCAGAGAGGTCCTGTCCTGGTAGACCTTCCTAATTCCTGTTTAGGTTAAGGTTTCTGCCATACATTTTGACAATCCTTAGTCCTGTAACACACAGTGGAGGTAAGGAACTATTTCTTAAAAAGTGAGAGGAATTTGCCCAAAATCACTCTTGAAGGCCAGCATCAGAGCCAGAAGTAGAACCCAGGCCTCCTGTCCCTTAAGTGGGTACACTTCACTAACCCTCTTTCTCATCCACTCCTGACTATAGCCGTCTTACTACCCAGCCCCCAGACTAGTTTGAAGGCCTTCTGGGGCACAGATTTCTCCATGAAGTCTTCTCCACATCACTGTGCCTTAAATGTGGTTCCTGATCTGCTGAATCGATGGAAACGTCAGGACAAGAGTCTGTGGGCACTGGGGAGCTCTGGCACCCTGGAACCATGACTGCCCGCTCGTGCCCCATTGGCAGACAATTACAAGAGTACATCTCAACGGTGTTCACAATGAGTCTCAAGAGGAGAAAGGCTAAGGGAAAAGGAGTGGGAGCAACAGGCCAGATTTTTCCTTCTTTTTAGATCTGTTTCTTTTCATTTTCTTCATAGAGAAAATATTCACCATAATATTCTTCATTTTAAAGAGTGTACACTTCTGTGGGTGTTAGTATATTCACAGGATTATGCAATATCACCATTATCTAATTCTGAAATACAGCCAGGTGATGTTTAGTCTCTCATCGGAAGACTCATCTGTCACCCTAGCGCACTGATTAAGACAAATGTTTTTGAGCCATGCTCCTCGCCAAACACTGTCCTACTGTTTGGACGTGGAACTCAAGAACAACATCTGTCTTCAAGGATCGTATGGTCCCAGTAGAATACAGAGACACATCATGCAAATAGAGAAATAATACTGAAATAATACTTCATATTGAAATAATACTTCTTTTTTTCTGATGCTTCTCCATCCCCCGGGCCTTTTTGAATAGTATATTCCCTTTGTTATCATCTATGTTGTAGAAACTGAACCACTGGACCTGTGAGAGCGTCCTACAGTCTGGATTTTGCTGGTTGTACTTTCTTGGTACAGTTCATTATGTTCCTGGGTTCTATTCCCTCCAATTGACAATGACACCCCTGAACCAGGGACTGATTCAGACTCAGTAAACCCAGGATGTTCTTGTTCATTTTGCAACGTTTGATTCCCTAAAAAAAAAAAAAAAAAAAAAAAAAAAAGGCAGCGCTATAATAAAAGCTTCTGAGCATTAAAAAAATTGTGATCTATTGTGCAAAAGAGAAAAATGGGGGGATTTGGTCTTTCATCCTCCTTTCTGAAGAAACTGCATGTAAGTTTAAAAGGATGCACAGAGACTAGCCTGGTGACCAGCTAGCAAAAAGCATTCCAGGAAGAAAAAATCATATGCTGACAATTACAGTGAAGAAACGAACAGGGACAAGATTATTTATTTCCTGCAAAACCTGGTGAGAATTTGCTTTTTCAAGGACACTGGGGACTATTAAGGTACTTTTTAGCTGGGTTTATGTCAGGACAATTACTTGCGTTTTGAAAAGAACATTCTGGTCTAGCTCCAGAACATATCCCAGGGAAGCCAGAGTGGATGTAGGGCGAGCACATAAGATGCTGATTTGTCACCCTGCTGACATCATAGGCACCAAAGGGGAGGCAGTGGGGTGTAGGGAAGTATTTGCTGGGTGGAATCTCGAGGACTGTGAGTTTTAACGGACTTCAGATGGTAGGGGAGATCTACTAGCAGCGAGGGTGCATATGAAAGATTTTATGGATGCAGATCAGTAAACCAAATTTGACCTCAGTCCAAATTGACTGAAATACTGAGCCCTTCACAAGCAGGCCCCAAGCAGGCCACTAGGGGTCGCGCCGAGCGAGGCCATCTCAGGGAAAGCCGAGACGCTGTCCCTGCAAACATTTCCTTTCCTGGCCAGCAGGGGGAGAGAGACGAACAAAACCAGAATTGAGAAGGCTGTGTCTTGAGGCCCAGAACACGTTTACTGCCAGGGTGCAGGGTACAAAACCCAACGCCACCACTTGACCAGCTACTGGATTCCTTTAATATCTATTTCTATGCTTCATTTCCCCCTTTTATAAAATGGGCCAGACACTGGTAAGTGCTGGGTGAATATGAGCTTTTGTTGTTATAAAACACCAATGACCTTAAAACAACCCTTGTCCTGGCCCCCAGGTGACCAGATGACCTAGGCTAACCGCTTTCTGTGAAACTCCTTGCCCCAGACTGATGTCTGTACGATGCGGAATAGCCCGAGAGGAAGACAAAAAACAAATATTCCTAAAAAATAATTTGGAAAATGAAGTCACACAGGTTTGATTCTTTTTCCCTCCTGCCAGACACAGATGCTGCACTGTGAATTTTCAAGAGGGACAATGTAGGTTCCAGCATTTCCCCAATTTCTTTTCTTATATTCTACAGTTGAATAAAGACAATAGATTTGATTGTCGATGAAAGAATGTCCAGTATTCTAAGAAAAAGTTTTATGAAAGTTTATTTGAGCCAAACTGACGATATTCGCACGGAACCAAAATCCCACTAAATTGAGAAAATGCTCTGGAGAATGGCAGTTTGCAGCTTCTTTTATACATTAGAATCAAAGGAAGAGGGTTACATGGAATCCATTGGTGGTAGATTAGGGAGGTGGAAGAAAGCAAAGCAGGGAAATCTCGGGTTGGATAAAAAATAAAATGGAGAGACACATACTTTTACCTGGGTGGGTACAGGATAGTTAATAATTGACATTTACAGCACACAGAGATGGTATTCAGGGAACAAGATAACAGTGAGGGCTGAGGGGTTCTGTGGTCTCCTGCTCTGGTGGTTGTGGCCTGAGGGGTCTGGAAAACAGGATTACTCTGACATTCCAAGGATAGGTTATCTTAAATGCAAAAAGACAATAGACAGGCTCACTTTAGGTAAAAATTGACCTTTGTCAAGGAAACTACAAGTTTAGGACTTGATGACCAGCCCTGACTCAGTTTTAGTTAGGAATTTTTATATTCACACCATCCTAGGTGGTTATTTACTTTCAGTCTCTTGAGTTTCTATGGCCTGCCAAGCAGGCTTCCCCTGGGCTTGTGAGGTTTAGTATGTGGCCCCCTTTTCACCCACAGATTAAATTTACCTTGTTCCAAAATTTTAAAATAATTTGTAAAAGATGAAAAATGCAGCTTTCACTCCTTGTTTCTCTCACCCCTGTGGTGTTTGCTCACCACACATACACATGATAGGCTCTGCAGATATCACTTAATTAGTGCCTTGTGTTACTTGACTTTTTAAAATTACTTTCTCCCATACCGTATGCATTCTCCTGAGCCTTTTTTTTTTCTTCACTCAACAGTGTATCCTGGAGATTTTTCCAAATCAAAGAAAGCTTCCTCACTTTTCTGCACAGTTGAATTCCATTCCAATGTGTGTGCATGGATCAGAATTAATTTAGTCCCTTATTGACAGATTGTTTCCAATATTTTGCTGTTACACGCAATGCTACAATTAATAACCATGTATTTGTTTAAATATGTATGCATGCAATTTTCTCTGTAGGATAATTAGCAAGAAATGGTAAAAGGGCAAACGCTTCTGTAATTCTAATTGCCAAGTGGCCACCACAGGGTCTCACCATTTTGTGCTACAACCTTGGTATCTGAGCACTGGGTTTCCAACAGAGGGAGCTTATTCCCATGGAATGTTCTGTTCATATCCTTTGCCCATTTGAGGACACAGATTTCCAAAGATATTTGACCATCCATTTTGGGGTGCAATCCAATCATCTCTGTTCACACGACACTGATTTGAAAGATCTGACATTCCCTGGCCTTATTTCACCCTCCTTCACCCTCACTGTAATACCACAAAATCAGGATTTTTAATATCCCCATTTAAGAAATTAACACAATGAGGCTGGGCCTACAGGAAAATCATCTGTGAAATGATAGACATGTCTTACTTGTAATATGTTCTCATTAATCAGAAGATAATGTAAGTATTACTATATGACCACAGGATAAGCATTTCTATTATTATTATTATTGTTATTATAAGCATTACTGTTATTATAAGCAATGTTATCACTTATTGTTAGTACCTGTAAGAATTACTATCATTAATTACAAATATTACTATTATAGTAATAAGTATTACTATCATTAATAATAGTACTTAAAACAAATAAAACTATTATTATTACTTTAAGTATTGCTATTTTTCTAGTAAAAGTACTACTCTTGTTATCACTATTGTTTATGCTACTATTTAGAATAGTAAATATTACCATTATTATTTGAGTTCCAAGCTTACTGGCCTTCAAGGACTGTGCTCTAACCACTCTCCTACCCTGCCTGCCTTCTCCCACTGAAGGAAACTCCCAAGTAAACACCTCATAGCCCTTAGCCAGATAACAATGCTCACTCAGATGCCTGAGTGTAAATTCTGGTTTGTACCAGCTCTGTGACCTTCAGCAAATGGTTTGATATCTCTGGGTTAGCAAATATACAAAGAGAGCTGCAGTAGCCATTGCACTTCCTCGTGGTTGGGACAAATAAATGAAAGAATGCTGCTTAGGAAACAGTCAATGCTCAGTAAATGGAGCCATAATCAATTAAGCTACCTGTCAGTCTTCTTGGGGCTCAAGGGTCCAGCCCCAGATCTGCTGTATGGGACTCACTGACTCATCCACCCCATCCATCCATCCAGGCCAGCACCTAAGCTAAAAGATAGTAGAGATGTGACTAACACGCTTTGCTCCCAGCCTGATGGGATAGGCGGCCACAGCCCAGTGTGGCCCAAGCACTGGAATTTATGTGGCAAGTCACAAATCTCCCCACTAAATATAAGTCCTCTCTATAAAAGGAACTCCTGGGTGATTGCAGACATTTGTCTTCCTGGGGATTTATACCTCATCCTCAATGTTTATTTCTAGTCTACCCATGTTCTTTCTTTCTTCTCCATGTTCACCCAAAATGTTCTTTCCTGTCCAGTTAGAGGAGGTGACAGCTGGGATTTCAGACTCTGCTGGGGTCTCAGTGTGTCCATCTGTGAAATGGGGACAGTGGCCATCTAAGTATATTTTATTGGCTCCCAATTGCTCACGATAAAAATCAAACTTAACAAGATTCTATTCATAATTGACTCATCAAACATTGAGCGCAGATGCAGCTGCCCCAGAAAGATGCTATGGATTAATTCAGACATGTTCTCTCCTCCCAAGGTCATTTCCGACTGAAGCGTCAACCCTCCTCACAGACCTCAGGATTCCAGACTCCAGCCTCTTGAGGGTATCCTTTCAAAAGCCTTTCAGGTCAAAGCCTTTATCCTGCTAATGGCAAGTCTCACAGCACCTTCCTACAGACCCCTCACCCTTACCATGCTTGCCAGTCTTCCCACTCTTTAACGTGGGGACCCACACAGACACCAGAGGTCGGGATAAAGATTATTTTGTCTTTAATCTCAAATGTTTGCACTGCAGGAGATGCACAAAGAAGTTACATGAACTTCCCTCATTTACACCCCCACCACACACACCAAAATACAGCTGCTCTTAACCCCCCTCCGAGCGAGTTTCCTGCTAAGTCCGAGGCCAACACAGACTGCCCATTTTCTTTAGCATCAAAAAGCCTAAGAGAACCTTCCATCCGCTCCCAATGAAGCCCTAACACCCCTCCTTTTGTTAAGTTGATAGAAACTTTTCTTCTGGCTATTCCTCCAAGGTTCACACTACAGGAAGATCCCTCATGAGAATTTAAATAAACCTTATCTTTTCTTCTGTTAATCCAGCTATTGTTAGTTCATTTTCAGGTTCCCCAACTACTGGACCCAAGTTGGAAGAGGAAAAATTTTTTCTCCCCACACTTTCTTAAGAACACCTTTCATAAAACTTCCCCAACTGTGGGGAGTCACCCCTGTACTGACCCCCTCCACGCAACTGCCATAGGTTTTACCCTTTTCAAATTATGAGCTCTTGACAATGGGCCCCAAGTACTAAGAAATTTTATCTCCCTTTCTTACTGTTGAATTAAGACCTGGAAAATAACTTACTTCAATTAATACTTGTTGAACAACTAAATACATTACAAGATTCTTTAGGAATGTCCAGCAACATGGAGTCTGGACATTTAAAAACAGTCCGCCTAGTAAATCCTCAACAGATAGAGAAAATGAGATTGTACCCCACCCTGATCCCTCTTAAAGTCTCCACTAATATGAAGAGGAATTCCCTGTCACTGTTCTGTGTGTAAAAAAAAAAAAAAAATTGCCACCAACTTCATCAGAACCTACTCTTTGAAGTGACTGGCCCTGAAATCTCTTTTCCCAGAAGCTGTAAAGTGTGTGACTCATATATTGGAATCTAATCACATTTTCTAGACCTCTCCCCTATACCTGCCCTCACCAAACCTTGCATTCCTTCTGCAGTGTCCCTCTCCATCCCAGACCTGATTCTTCCCATAGCAGCCATGTCATAGGTCAGCAATAAAAGATTCTGGGAGGGTGTAAATATTCTATGTCTGCCGGTCTGGTGTGGTAACCACGGGGCACTACTTATTACTATTTGCCTGCTGTGGCTGAAGGAGGGCTGCCAGGTTTAAGACGAAAGAAATGCAAGGCACGCCATTAAATGTGCATTTCAGATACACACGCATGTTGTGGGACACACTTACATTGGAAAGTTGCACCAAAAAACCGTTCGTTGTTCACCTGAGCGTCAGATTGAGCTGCACAGCCTATTTTGCCTGGTGACTTTAGATGGAGGAGCTGAGTTCTTAATTTAATTAGAGTTTAAAGCTACACGTGGTGGCTAATGGCTATTGTACTGGACAGCACAGACCAGGAGGGCAGACGGCAGAACCCAGATCACTGACATGTTGGCTTCCCAACACAGACCAGAGAAGTCCTTCATAGCGCATCTTCTCTCCGCAAACTGTGTCTCTGTCCCTCACGGCTTTGTCATGTGCTCTCTGAATTTTTTTTAACAAGTACCCCATCAGTAACATATGTTTGAGCATGAGGTCTTAGTGTAAATCACACAGCTGAGTTTGACAGTGTGGGCTCTGGAACAATTGTGGGGGAGAAAGTTATCCACAGGACACTTGTTAAAAATAAGGAAGTCTTCCCACTCAAGACAAATGACACAGGGTCAAGACTATTGCAATAGGGGAGAGAGATTGAGCTCAACTCCAAATACAGGAAGGATCCAGGCCAACAAATCGAGTGAGGGGGTCAGTGGACAGAAAATTGCTAAGAAGAGATATCATGGGTGAGGGGACTCCTACCAAAGGAGCCTAACAGGAGTCTTGCTAAAAGGTAGGTCAAAGACTTGGACATCAAGTGCAAGATAAGGAACTTGGTCAGATATCAGGGTGATCAGATACCAAGGATGGAAGATGACTTCTCAGGACTCTTTGCTAAGACTGGACAGGGCAGGCCAGGAGCAGGTCAAGGTCCAAAGCTGAGACCTTGTTAGGAAAACCTGACTCAAGTTTGGCCACAGAGAGGGTCTTGGTCAGCGTCCTCCTGAAATGTGATGGAAATGACATTTCCGTGTATCGTCTTTCTCCCCCAAATCAATGATCCCAGTCTAATCAGGAGGAAAATCAGCAGACAAATCCCAGTGGAAGCACATTCTACAAAACAACTGAGCAGTATGCTTATCACGCTATCAAGTTTATCAAAAATAAGGAAAATCTGAGAAACCGTCACAGCCAAGGGAAGCCTAGGGAAACATGACAACTAAATGTAATGTGGTCTCCTGGAGGGGATGCTGGAATAGAAACAGGATATTAGGTTAAAGAAAAAAACTAAAGAAATATGAATAATGGATTGTGGCTAATAATAAGTCATAATATTAGTTCATTAATTGTAACAAACATGCCACACTAAGATATGTAAGATATTAATAATAGGAAAAACTGAGCACAGCTATGATGGGAACTCTGCATTATCCAGTTTTTCTGTAAATCTAAACTTGTTCTAAAATTAAGTTTTTTGTTTTGTTTTTTAAAACCTTTCTGGCTTGCTAAAGTCTTAGAAATAAATTCTTAGAAATCCAGTGAATGGAAGTATGTCCCATTCATTGTCCCTACTTCCACCCCTAGGTTTCCATAGTAAATAGAATTTGAATTTGCCATTAACAGATGTAAGCCTACTCTTTGTGTTCTGAGATAGTCTACATATTCTCTAAACAGCTCATCAAATCTCATTCTTTGCCCTGAATGAGGGTCTAAATGTCTTTCCTGAATCCTGGAGAGGAAAGAATTCTTGCCTCAAAGCCCCCATTTCCGGTTTAGATCACCCACACCCACCCCCCGCCCCCACTGCCCTTAGTTTTCCCATCCGTTCTCTCAGCCCTGGCCCCCAGCTTTGCCATCAATCCCACAAGTCACGTTTGTAATGGAGAAAATTATGACCTCGACCTTGGCCCCTGATGTGCCTCTGGCCTGTCCAGCCCAGTCTTAGCTAAGTCAGTCCCTCCACCCTTAATGTCTGATCCACCGTGATATCTGATCACCTTCCTCATCTTCCAGCAGTTACTGTTTAAGTCCTTGACCTGCCATGGGCAAGAATCTTGTAAGGCCAGTTTCGTAAGAATCCCCTTACCCACGGCATCTCCTCTTAGTAATTTTTCGTCCACTAACCCCTTGCTCTCTTCTTTGGCTACAAATCCCCATTTTTCCTTCTTATAATTGGAGTTGAGCTCAGTCTGCCGCTCCTATGGAGAAAGTCTTGACCCTGAAGGAATTTGGAACATGCCACCTCAAACTGTCACTCGGCATATCAACTATTTTGAGTGAAAGGTACCTGAAAACACAGCAAATACAAGAAAAACACTCTGATCTTTTTTTTTTTCCTTAAAAGCAAGAGGTAAAATTTCCATATGAAAGCTATCCTACTTTCGCTGAAGGAAAGCCATTTGTAATCAAGGCCTACAAACTAAGATGGGAGAAAAAAAATTGCTTGCTTGCTTCCTGTTGATCTGTCTTATGTCAATTTAATTCTCAGGCCCAGCCAAAAAGACCCTCCAAGAACATAAAGGTAAAAGTTTGCCTCCTTCCACCCCATACTGCAAATCTTGAATAACCTCTTCCTTAGCATTTTTAACAAGCATCGGAGTAAGAGTATTTCTCTTCCACCATCCACATTATCTTAATATAAAATTACTAGTTATTTGAGCACAGTGCTTACAAACATGAGCTCCCAAGAAAGACCGCCATGTCATCTTAGTCTAGTCCCGGTCACCCTAATACAAAGACCGGCCAGAGCTTTTTTTATAAAGGGCCATAGAGCTAATGCTTTAGGTTTGGGGGGCCACGTGGCCTCTGTCACAATTACCCAACTCTGCATTTGTCACAAGGGGACAGCCACAAAGGGCACATGAAGGGATCAACGTGGCTGTGTTGCAATGAAACTTAATTTATGAACACTGAAATTCAGATGTAATGTTCATGTGTCATTAAGTGTTAAGTCTTCTTTTCAGATTTTTTTCCCCCAATCACTTGAAAAGGCAAAAAACAGATGTTAACTTTAAGCCTCAAGCTAAAGGGTGTTGGAAGGAACCTATGATAGGATTTGGGCTTTGAGTGGGTTTTGTGGGGAAGGGTCTGAGGACGATAGGTAGCAAAGGGGTTGCTGTGGATTGAACTTCAGAAAGCTGGAGCAATTCTAAGACGGCCTTTCGTGACACCAGTGACCTCGGGGTGTGTGTGCGTGTGTGCATGCGCTGAAACAAAATTATTATGTGGCCTTGTTTGTTTTTGTGTAGACTACACCTGAATCAGGGTTTTATGTTTGCCTTTATTTATCATTTTATTCCCAGCACTTAAGACTGAGGACCGAACAAACAAACAGAAAACATTGAGGGCAGCATATTTTAGATGCACAGTATATATTAAGTGATATGTATTAAGGCTTGGAGGTGTCTGACACACATGACACCAAAGTGCCCTTGACAAGCATCTCCTCTAGTCTGGAAAGAATTCTTCCCCCATTTTTTCCCCTTAACCTCACCCCAGAGCAGTAAATGTAGATAAAATGGTAGAATTCCCTAAACCTCAGAAATGGGATTATCGCCCATCCACTTACCCCCAGGCTATAGCTAAAACTGTTCCAAAGAAAATTAGGCATTAGAGGAGTGAATACTGTGCATAAAAGGATTTCAAAAAACGGCTGGAATTTTTACAAAAGAAACTGTTCTTATTGGTATGGAGACCAGTCAGATAAAGCTAAGGACAGGGTGGGGAGGGTGGAGAGTCCAGGGTAATTGTAATGACAACAAGTTCTAGTGATTTGCAAATGAGGACCTTTCAACGCTGCAGGAAGAATTCCTGATTACCCCCAGCCGCTCCCAACCATCTCAGGCCATCAAATCGCATTTCCTAGCTCTTTGGGATTTAATTCCTTCAGGAGCCGAAAAAACAAAACTGAAAAAAACAAAACTCATGAAAGAGTAAAGACATTAACTTGAGACTTAAAGTTAATCAGTAGTTAATAAACCAAGTATACCTTAGTAACTCTGGGAAAAATAGAAAACAAAATGTTGAAAAAAATAGTTAAGATATTAACTTGAGACCTTAAATACACATGTTAAATGACCAAAACAGCAAAGACTAGACAAAGCATAGAATTGTCAATGCTGAGGAGTGAAAGTGGGAGAAACACATCATTTTACAATGTTAAGAATCATAGAAAAATACGAAAGTGGGTGTTTTGCTTTAAATTTACTCAAAATCATCTGTGAATGTCATCTTTGTTTAATGTTCCTTCAATTCAATCACATTAATAAAGTTTGTTATCCTTAAAGAGAATGAATGTCCCATGCCTGTTTACTATAATGCCACAAGGCCCAGGACTGGTTTTGGGGCTGGGGGACACAGAAGAACAAGATAGGCAAGCCACTGTCCCCTCAGAAACTAATCATATGAGACAAACTATGACAAATAATTGAGAACCAACCAGTAAGCAAGTTATTAGACAAACTGCTGAGCACAGAAAATTTGCAATCACAAAAGAGATTACAGAATGCTATTAGAGATAACATGCTATTCTGGAGGCCTCCCCTCTTATCAAAGTTCTCAAAAATGTTTCAGCATTACTAATACATTATCCTAAATGTATAAAAATTGTAAATGTCTAATAGTACGGGGTTAGTGAAATTATGGTAAAAGCATACTCTATTGCCACTCAACCATGGAAACACATTTTGTTTTCTATTATCTTATTTATATATTTCCTGGAATTCATCCAATCATTCTCAGCAACTCCCATGCACTTGAGATACTCCTTCTCAAAGATTTGTCACAGGGAGAATTGTAAGGCTTCGTTCATATGTATGAACGAAGTAAAACTGTACACACTTTAAAAATCTGATTGGAAATACATTGAGAAGTTGTATTCTAATATTTATAGCCGTCCAAACACATTTTAAATACTTTTTAACAGACTGTTGGATTTAAAGAGCACAGAAGTATGTTCTCAGTATACGTGTTTATGTAAATATGCAGAGACGGAGATATAACAAATTAACATGAACACAATTATATGTATGTGTGAGTGTTTTTTTTGTCTTTTGGGTTTTTTTTCTGCCTATCACCCTACTGCTACACCAGTGAGTGTCAGCTTTGGCACTACTCACATTTTGGGCTGGAGACAATGCTTTATCATAAGGGACTGTCCCATAGCGTAGGATGTTTACCAGCAGCCCTGGCCCCTAGCCACTAAATGCTGGTGGCCCCCCCCACCCCCAACCCTGTTGAGGCAACAAAAAATGTCCCCAGACATTGCCAAATACCCCTGGAGAGGAAAAACAAAAGTCACCCCAGGCTGAAAGCCACTATTCTAGACTATAAAATCCATGGTCTTAGCCACCCCTTCCCCCCAGGAACTAACAGAGCTCCTGGTATCTTATTTGCTCAATAAGTATAACAAATATTATATTTAAATATTGCAGATCACTTCGTAAGTTATATAAATGTCTAATCGCTATGCTGTACACCTGAAACTGGAATATTAACTGTAATTGAATATAATATGGAATATTAGCTGTAATTGAAAATTTTTTAATTTGTAAAAAATTTGTTAAATGCACAAATTTGTTATATTCCCCCCAGGACATGGAATTACTTTCTTCTGGGTAATTCTCTGCATTTTCCCATTGTTTATGATTAGTTCTGGTGAGATAAACAATAAAGGAATAAACAGTTTAAAGAATATGTGAGGTATCTCTGACCAAGACAAGCTCCAATCAAAGTGAGCAGGGTGGGTCTGGGTGGAGACGAAGGGCGGGGAGTGGTCTTGCTTCAGAGTTGGGGAGGGTGAATGAGGTTTTTTCTGCTTATATAAGAGCCCGGCGGCGCCCACCTGTTACTGCCTAGAGACTTTTCCTTCACCTTTTGTAAGTATCACCAGCATGGTTACTCCTTTATGCCTTTGTACTTTGGGGCTTTACCTTGCCTTCTAGATTCTAAAATTCTACTTAAGATGCCATAATTGCAATACCCTGTTCCTTGTTATTTCTGTTCTTGTGTCTGGGCTCTTGGAACAAGAAGATATGGGTGGAGATATGGGGTCCTTTATATCCATGGATGTCTGGCAGTGGCATTCCTTGGTGCAGTATTCTGAGGCATTGACTGTATATCTGACAACCTCAAGTGCCTGTAAGTGGATACAAAACAGCCCCAAAATGGAGCCATTTGGGCTAAACCCCAGGCCACCAAACCGAAACTGTAATTAACTCTAGTATTAAGTCTCGGTTTGGTGGCGTGGGTGCATGCACTAAATTCTAGGATACCTTCTAATGTGCAAACTGGAGGTGGTGAAAGTGCCCTGATCTCAACAAATTACCGTTTTAATTCTCCATCTGTTTTCCAGATTTTAGGATTAAGGCGATGTTAACCTTTTTACCCTTTGTACGAGTTCCTTGTCTGAGACCTTCGGTTGGTGTTGCGGTCCCTCGTGGAGTTTCTCAACCTGTGGGACTCAAACTGTGGGGGCACTTTCTGTTCTGTCGAGGAAAGTGCCGCCATCTTTTGAGTTTTACCGATTGAGATAGTAACTTCTGAAGATTAGAATGGCTGTCGACCTTCTTTTTGGTCCTGAAGGTATTGGGGGGCGCTGCTCGGCCTGTGGCACTCAAATGTGGAAGCACTCTTCGGATGTCTAGGCGGAAAGTGCTGCAATATTTGAGTGTCACCGGTGGGGCACCATCAAAGGAACCAAATCTTGACGGCTGGGTCAGGCTGTTTCCTATGCAACTTTTTCCTAATAAGTGTTTTTACTTGGCTCCTGTTTTAACAGTAAATTGTCTTCGAAGACAGGAAATGCCTTAGTCACACGGAACTGCTACCAGGGTGACCGGTGGAGCTCTGGTTGGTTCCGGAATGGTTTGGGTCACCTCCCCGGTGACACGGCCGCAGTAGTTGCTGATGGGAAAGGAACCTGAAATTGGTTATGAAAAGCTTTGTCAGTTATAAAACCCGTTTGTTCATCGTCCAATCGTGCAGCTATTGAATTCCTTAGCTGTTAACTAAACCCACTTATGAAGCTGTATAATGTTGACTACTTTGCTGTTTTAGACCCATGAGTACATTTCCAGCATTTTCTGCAGATTCCTGTGAATGGGACCCCTACATCAGTGACCTCCGTGGACACCTCAGGCCAGGATACTCAAAATGGGCGCACTTGCCGTGTTTAGGACTGGAAAGTGCTCCCTTTTTGTGTGTCCCTGTTCGAGAAAAGCATCCGAGGAGCTGGTTTGGGAAACGAGGGTTTTTGAATACTTGATATGGTAAAACTCATGAATTTCCCAGCCCCTCCAAGTCTGCTCGCTTCAGACTGGCCAGCCCCCCCACTAGCCAGATTGACACATTGCGTGTCTCACACAGGGATTTTGTACAACTGGGATTCTCAATTCAATACTCTGCAATACCTAATAAAGTAAAATAAAGTGGAAAGTACCCATGTAATACTTCTGTGTGTAACTTGTCTCCCTGTGGGAGCTTTGGCAAATAAGGTTACAATTTACTCGTACACAGCAATGGTGGGGGGAAGGGCAGGGCCCTGGGCCTGGTGAGCTGTAGTCTCAGCTACTTATCATAGGACCGTGGGGGTGGGGTGGGAGACCTTGACTCATAGGTATGGAACGCTGGAATCCTGGTTACGGAACAAGCTTGCTCTCCATAACCTACACTTCACACACGATATTTGTAGTTTTATGTCGGTGTATGTTCACTAGATACATTTTGGCCATTAATAACCCAAATCTCATAGGAATTGGATACCTAAAGTACGAATTGTGTCCTCAAATTTCAAGGAATAGCAGCTTTCTGACTTAGGTTTGTGCTCCTGGATATTGAGGTTGGTAGAAGGTGAACTGAGACTTGGGAGGGGACAAAATTGGGAAAAGGGAAGATCTGAGTTTTGCCAGAAGGGCTGAACCTAGCCAAAACAATAAGGTAAAAGTACAATATGAGTGTCCTTCAGAAACAGCATTTAAATCGACCTCAGGGCAAGGTGGTCGCTTTTAACAAATCTTTCCCCGAGTTGGGAGATACACATGACTCCCATTGGGCCTTGGAGGGTTTCCCCAAACCACAGCAGCTATTGGGCCTCCAGGTAACTGAACTGAGCTCTTAAATTCAAGGAGTTTTTTCCTGCTAAAGAGTCAACTCCCACCATCGATACTACTAAGATGTTCAGTTTATTGGCCCTCGTCTTTACAAGGCAGCCCTGAGGTTTCTTGTTTAGTCAGCTTAATGCGAAAGGTTAGTTTCAGAAGCCACTGTTAAAGGGAGTTGGAGACCCAGTAAGCAAAGAAAGTTGAGTAAAACTTTATTTCAAGGAAGTTTTTCAATAGTTATGGAATGTATGTCCACAGGCGTGATGACTTCAGAATCTTGTTACTTCCTTTTCCAACCTTGCATAGGTTACAGGGTCACTAAATCACCTGCCCTCTACAAGTCTCCCTAGTGAGTTCTGGTCTCTGGATGTCTTTAGTTAATGGGTTCAGCATGACGCCACTCACAAGGCTTCCAACAGTCCATTGGCTGAGTCTTACGTTCCTGTCGTGCGGGGCGTCCGGCGTGTTCTCTGCTCCCGCTCCCCACAAGAGAACGCAGGATATGGTGAGGCCAGAAAGGAACACCCGCGGAGCCATATTAGTATATACTCGCTGGCGGCACTATACTCACTGGAGGCTGGATCCACACTGTCCGCAACCCGCCATCCTAACTGCAATCAGCTCTTGCTAGCTCAGCCACCATCTCCTGACCAGCCCCCATTTTCTGCTAGCGTAACCACAGCAGTTATATTAGTGGCCAATGGCTCACTGGTTACAGCTGACGGCCAACTAGCCACAGCTGATGGCCATTTACTACCTGAGCCAGCACCTGTCTATGTGAGGCCGAGAGCCTGGAAACTACTTTCTGGGGCTCTGTCCCCAGTTCCCTAGTCCAAGTCCTCAGTAGTGAAACTGGTTGGTTTCCTTCACGTTTTCATCCCAAGACTGGTGTAGGTTACTGGCCAGCCTAAATGTGGCAGGTGTCCAGTCACGGTTTGATGAGCTCCAGTCAGGGCAGAATCATGGTGTAAAACCAGATTGCAAGGGTTATTGGGGCTGTTGCCCTCACCAGCCTTCCAAGATTTCTAGTACACTTAGTGCACCATTATTCTTTGAAAATAGGGTTTCTCAACTTTGCCACTATTGACATTTTCAGTTAAATGCTTTGTTGTAGGCGGCTCTTGTGCAGGGCGGGAGGTTCAGCAGGATCCCTGGCTTCCCCAGCATCGCCCTGCTCCAATGTCTCCTGACACTCAGTGTCCCCTGGCTGAGAACCTCTGCTCTAGAATCTGGCCCTGCCCTAAATTATCTCCATGACACCAACATTCCCAAAACGAGCTCCAAGCTCCATCACACGTGGATTATATAGACCCCAAGCAAAAAGGACTTCTGCCTATGACTATGTCTCTTGAGGAAACACAGAGCCTGATCATGTTGATTAGTGGGTCCCAGACTTCCAGAGAAGCAGCAGCAGACAGAATCAGTCAGCAGCCAATGTCCAGGTACGGTTTTGTTATGCGGAGTGCTGCCAGTCTTCTGTGGGTCACTTTATTCAGGTCCATTCCAAATAACCTGAGGACAGAATGGCAAATATTATTCCAGGCCACTCAGGGCATTATTCAATTGATATGTCAAATATATTATGTGTCTTGCCCTGTTAAAATAATTCCATTACCTAGTACTTCATTTAAAACCAAACCCTCTTGATAAATAGGCTTACTCTAAGCTACACACAGTTTTAACTCATTGAATTTGTAATTGTTATGTGAGGAAGCAACTATTTTCCTCATTTTTATAGTCAAGAGGTGCTAAGAGGGTGAAGAATTTGCAAAAATATGTCACAAAAATCACAAAGTGATGGAATGAGAATTCAAGGCCGAGGCATTACAGATTCTCACTAAACTACGATGGCCTCATTTGACAGATTAGGAAATAGATATTCAGCACACTCTTTAAGGTCACACAACCATTAGATGCAAAGTACAGTCCTCTATATTCCACACGAATTGCATATATGAGGTGAATGAGTGACAAATGAAATATTTCCAAATTTTCTAGGTTATTTGTCCAAACTGGGGGATTAGTTATTGATCTTCACTCCCAACTCCAAGCCCCACATCCTGCCTCCTCCAGAGCCACGAACTCTCTCTCACCAGAGGACCCGAAGTTTGCAGCCAGGATGACTCAGCGGCTTGCACAGCAGCCGGACACCGGTGTTACCCAGGGCATTGTTGGTCAGATAGAGCTCTGTCAGCGTCTGGTTGACCCCCAGGGTAGAAGAAAGATCCTCACAAGCTCTGGCAGTGAGGCCACAGCTGTCCAGCCTGTTAAAGATAAACAGTAGTTGAAAAACTACCAAGAGCAGGGGAGCACGGGTGGCTCAGTTGGTTAGAGCCCGAGCTCTGGGCAAGGGGGCTGCTGGTTCGATTCCCACGTGGGCCAGAGAGCTGCGCCCTCCACAACTAGAAATGAGTGAAGTCAATGAGCTGCAACTCAGCTCCCGGGTGGCCAGATGGCCCAGTTGCGGGCTCTCAACCACAAAGTTGCTGGTTCGACTCCCACTAGGGATGGTGGGCTACACCATCCATAACTAAGATTGAAAGGACAACTTGAGTAGGAAAAACTCCTGGAAGTACACACTATTCCCCAATAAAGTCCTGTTCCCCTTCCCCAATAAAATCTTAAAAACAAACAAAAACTACCAAGAGCTACTTTTGGAAAGTCTTATTTTCATAGGAAATCAGGGTAAAGTTTTTAGAAGGTTAGTTTACAGGAAAGCAGAGTAGAACCAAACCCGTCTAGGTCAAGGTGCTTGATGGCAAGCAGTTAAGAGATGCATTTAAAGACATTCCTTAATTCACAGCTCCATCTATAATGGGTACCCATTGACTCTGCAGCCAGGTACCCATCATCCCTTCTGGTAATTATACCACAATTTCTCATCGAAACCTCTATCTCTGTCCATCTGGGGCTCACATTGTCCTCAAGCTCTAGAAGTGGATAGAAGATCCATGCCTAAGATGGTTGGCTTCCGTGTCCCCAGCCACATGAATGGTTCCATCTGGACACAGGTTCCACCCAAACCCAGTGAATTGGAACCATACTTTTCCTGAAGCTTTTTCTTTCAGAACTTGGACTTGGAAAGACGTCATCTATAGAGTTGCAGGCATTTTGCTACTAAGCAGAGTCAAGGTTAACCTTATCTTATAATGGAGCCGATACAGCATTAGGTACAGAAGATGATCATCAAGATTGCAAACACCAAAAAAAAAAAAAAAAAAAAAAAGAAAGATTGCAAACACCTAGATCAAGCCATGCCTGAAGCATATATTTTCAGTTACACAAGTTAACAAATCCTTTATTTTTAGAAACCAGTGTGAAATGGGCTGTCGCCTACCCCAACAGTATATCATCTGATTCTCTCTATTCCTACTCTGTCTCCAGTTGTGTTTCTTTACTGTATTCTCTGCTGTTACAACACAAGTAAGAATAGGTAGCATTTATTGAGAACAGAAAGTTTCTAAGGGCTTTACATGTACTGTATCATTTATTCCTCACAGTGCTATCATAGCTGGGATGTTAAATGGAAATATTTTAATCTTAGTTTGACTGAAACTGTGAGGCTGATAAACGCCAGGTTCCAAAAGGTACAAGAGAACAGACTTGAAAAGGAAGAGGGAAAAAAACAAAAACCAAACAGCTTGCTGACATATAGCCACCCACATCACAGGTACAGAAGGTCAGAAGTAGATTATAGTGAGAGCTGGGGAGGGGGCTGTACGAGGAGGTTGACCCAGATTAATTAATCCACATCAGGAGCCTGGAGGCACTGCCCATGGGGTTCCCTCAAGAACTCACACACAGTCCCCACGAGAGGGGGAGCAGTGGGATGCCTGCTGGATCAGGGGGAGGTACTGACACCCTAGAATAACCCCAGTAGCACCAATTAAGGGAGAAATCCTGTCCCTAAATTCCCATTTTCATTCCTATTACCCAATGCCCCAGATAAGCAAGACTCAGAAATGGAAGACAATTTTAAAAAGTCAATATACCTCACCTCATTCTAAGTCTTTTAGGTTGGGGCTCAGGCTAGTCTTGGAAGAAGGAGGAAGTGATAATTCGCATTTGACTGGAGCTTATTATACTTTGAACTTTTATTAAATGAGGGTTACAGAAAAGCCAGGCATCTGCCCAAGTAAATGTCCAGGGAAAGGGGGTTTTACAGAAAAAGTTTAGAGGCAATGATTGAAGGAAAAATTCAGCATTTCATGTCTGTATTCCCCCAGAGTGAATTCTTTGCACAGTTTTTCTTTTTACCTGTAGACTCCTGTGTCTTCCAAAACGATGGAGGAACAAGCACACTGGCTCTCCAGGGACTCCACCCCCCACCCCAGTCACTCACCACAGTTTCTGGAGTCTGCAGGAGGGGTGTCGCAGCCCCTCACACAGCAGCCACATGCCCCGGTCTCCCAGGTCATTGAAACTCAGGTCCAGCTCCCGGAGGTGACGGTTGAACTGCAGAACAGTGGACAGACCCTCACAGGCTGTGGAGCTGAGCCGGCAAATGCCCAACCTGGAAAGACACAATGCACAGAGCAGACATGACATCTCTGGGGACATCTCCTGGGGAGGCTTATGCGCCAGGTGCTGTGCTCAGTGCAGAGAGAGTGATAAGACTCCATCGTGACCCTCGAGAGAGAGAACAAGGGTGAGGAAGAAAGGAGCAGGCAGGTAGGAGGGTGGAGGAGAGAAATTTTTAAGAAGGGGGGGAATAGGAAGGAAGAATAGTATAAAGAAAGGATAAAGAATAATATTTAATAGCTAGGGCTGCTGTAACAAGCACCGTAGACAGGGGTGGGAGTGGGGGTGGGCGGTAAACAACAGAAATTTATTGTCTCCCAATTCTAGAGGTTGGACATCTGAGATGAAGGTGGCAGTAGGGTTGGTTCCTTCTGAGGCTGCGAAGAAGACTGTTCCAGGATTCCCCTCCCCCCCACTTTTGGGGATTTGCTGGCGGTCTTTGGCATTCTCTGGCTTGTAGATGCATCACCTCATCTCTGCCTTCACCTCCACATGGCTTTCTCATGTGTGTGTGTCTGTGTCCAAATTTGCCTTTTTCATAAGGAGCCCTCATTAGGGGCCCACCCTGCTGCAGTATGACTTCATCTGAACTAAGTACATCTGCAATGATCCAGTTATAGGCTGAATTGTGTCCCTCCCCAAATTCATTTGTGGAAGCCCTAACCCCTAGTACCTCAGAATATGATTGTATTTGGACGTGGGGGCCTTTCAAGACGTGATTAAGTTAAAATAAGGCCATTAAGGTGCACCCTTACCCAATCTGACTGGTGTCCTTATGAGAGGAAATTCGGACATACAGAGACACCAGATGTGTGTGTACAGAGGGACGACCATGTGAGGACACAGTGACAAGGTGACCATCTGCAAGCCAATGAGAGAGGTCTCAGAAGACACCAAACCTGCTGACACCTTGATCTTAAACTTCCAGAGCTATGAGAAAATAAATGTGTATTTTTTAAGCCACCCAGACTTTGCTATTTTATCATGGCAGTCCAAGCAAACTAACAGATGAATACACATTCTGAGATATTTGGGGTCAGAACTTCAACATACAAATTATTTGAACATATGAACCCATAACACCAACTGATTTATAGGTATCACTTCATTTGTTCCTTATAACAGCCGCTAGGAGGAAAATGACATCATTATCCACTGTTAGCACATGTGTGAGGACTGAGGCTCTGCTCAGGTCTCAGAGCTAGGGCCTACGTCCATGACTTAAGTGCCATGCTTAACCACTGTCTATGCAGTTAGTGTGTCCACCGTTGCAATTGGGAGAGTGTTTGAGGGCTTAAGAGAGTCAGAGTGCTATTATATTATATGTAGTTTTCTTCCCCTAATTTTCAGAGATCCTTGCATTTCCTTAGATATAGCTACTATACTGTGAAAACCTGAACTCCCCTTTCCTTCGAGTGTCAGTGTTCTTAGGTGACATGTGGGATTTACATAAATATGAATATCTGACTGACCAACTGCCACTGGACAAGAGCAAAGGACCCAGCCCTGGGCAACGAGAGCCACATTGAGGTAGCTGGACCAACGCATTCTAAGATTTCCATGGAAGAATAAATGTCTACAAATAGCTATGAAAATTCGCACACACAAAAAACAAAAGACAATAGGGCATTTACAAACCATAACAATTACAACAGCGAAAAATTGGAATAGGAACAGAGACAAATGGAAAGGATAGAAGCAAACACAGTATGGGAAAATGGTTTATAATAGAATTGGCATTCCAAATCAGCAAGGAAAGGATGGATTCTTTATTAAATGGGGTTGCAAAAACTGGAGAGAAAGACATTGGACCACGCCTAACTCTACATATAAACATAAAGAAGAACTTGCATATGTCTTGGACATTGCATTGGCAAAGGATTTCTTAGATATGTCACAGAAATATAAATCAGGACCAGCCCGGTGGCTCAGGTGGTTGGAGCCCCGTGCTCCTAACACTTAGGTCGCCGGTTCGATTCCCTCATGGGACAGTGAGCTACGCCCTCTGCAGCTAAGATTGTGAACAACAGCTGTCCCTGGAGGAGAGTAGCCGTGAGCAGCTGGAGGCTGGCGTGAGCTGCTGTGGGCTACTGTGTGCTGCTGTGGGCTTGTGCTGCCATGAGTGGCCGGTGGCCAGCATGAGTGGCCGGCACCCAGCGTGACTGGCCAGCAGCCAGCATGAGCTGCTATGTGCTACCGTGAGCTGCTGTGAGTGGCAGACCGACTACTGGCGACTGATTGACTCGGGGCGGGGGAAGCACAGGGCTCATAATACCAGCATGGGCCAGGGAGCTGTGTCCTACACAACTAGACTGAGAAACAATGGCTTGAACCAGAGTGTGTGGGGGGAGGGGAAAGAAAGGGGGGGAAAAAGAAATATAAATCATAGAAGTATGTATGGGTTTGCCTTCAAAGCATAAAGACTTCTGCTTGAAAGTCCATGAACAAGGTGACAGGTTGATGATCTGCTTCATATGCAGTAAATGAAGGATGAGTCTTTAAAATATTTAAGGGACTGCAAATCCACAACTATAGAACACATACTAAAGAAATAAACTGCCTGCCTGCATAAAAAATAAATTACATGCACAAGCAATTCACAGAGTGGGAAAACCAAAAAAGCTGATAAACATATGGAGAGATAGATGCTCAACTTCACTAATTATGAGAAAAATACAATTGAAGAATATTTCCCACCCACCAGAGTTTGAAAACTAGAAAGCTGGAAAACCATAAAGATATGGGGGGGAAGCAGGATGGTTGCTACTTCCATCTTTCGAGAGCAATTTGGCATTCTTCTGAGATAGCCAGTGTGCAAATTCATCTGATCCTGCAATTCTATATCCTTAGGTGGAATCTTATAATTGTTCAGAAAGAGACATTTACAACAATACACATCACAGCACTGTGCATAACAGTAAAGTTATTTGGGAACAACCCAAATGACAGAATAGGGAGATGGATCAATGATGTCTGGTATGTTGCAAATCATGGAATATAGTCAATTTCAAGGAATGAAATAGATATTCTTATACCGACATGCAGAAACTGAACAGATCTCAAAGGTACAAAGATAATTGAAAAAAAAAACAGGTTAATGAGATATATCGTTTATGTAAAATACAGACGTGAGTGCCTATAGATGACATTTGGGGAGTATAATGAAGGGGATGTAAATAAAAAGAGGACATGTGAGGGCCAAAGTGATATTATGGTATCAATGAAGAATTATGAACATTCTAATTATGTGTACCTGCACTCCAAAAAAAAAAAAAAAATGTTTAAAGGGTGCAGTAGAGAGAACAGTGTGAAGAAATGGGGCACAGATTTATCCTAATCCTCTAAAAATAAAAAAAGCCACAGAAGCCATACTTTGGCTTAAGAGGAAAAAAAAATCTCCCAGAAAGAATAACATCAGATAATTGAGGATGTCACTGTAGGACAAGAAAAAAAAAAAGAAAAAAGAAAGACTCTCTTTTGGGTCTACAAAGAAAAAGAATTTTCTGAAAATGGACAGCTTTGCTGCATTTTCTTTTTGTTCATTTGTTTATTCATCTGTTCATCCACTTAAAAACATACGTATTTCTAAGGACCTCTGGTCTTATAACAGTCATTGAAATATAGAGTTGCCATAGCTCCTGAGCTTTTAGAATACCACACAAATGATACATTTTGAACAGCGATGCTGAGAAGTATAAGGTCAAACAGGATCATAAAACTCGGAACCCAGATCTTATCTTAGGAGTTGGGGAAGGCATCCATGGAGAAGAAGATTTATTTTGAGTCCTAACAGATAAAACAGATGTTATCGGGGTGTAAAAGGGCAGAGCAGAAAGGAATTCCAGGAAGAAAGAGCTTGTGGTGCAAAGGCCCTGTGACAGAAAAATCTTTGAAAGGAGGCAGATGGAGCTAGAAGTTAGGAGAAGAGGGGAGGGAGCATGGCTCCCGGGAGCCCAGACAGGAGAGCAAGGATTGAGAATTTGGATTCCTATGGCTGTGAGCAAAGCAGGACTCACCGGAGGGTCTGGAGTTTGCACTGGGGATGCCTGAGGCCCTCACACAGCAGCAGCACCCCAGGGTCCCCCAGGTCATTCAAGCTTAGGTCCAGTTCCATCAGGCTCTGGTTCACACAGAGGGTGGAGGCTAGGTCTTCACAGGCAGTAGCCGTGAGGTGACAAATCTTCAACCTATTGAACATACGTTATGGAATGTTTTCTATACAAAGCTAATTTTATCCTCCTTACGCCCATTTTCAAAACAATGCATTTTCAAACAAACAACTCGTTTTTAAAAATGTGCAAAGGCCTAAAATAGACATTTTGCAAAGAAGACACACAAATGGCCACGAATCACGTACAAAGATGCTTAATGTCACTAATCATTGGGGAAATGAAAATCAATACCACAATGAGATACCACCTCACACTTATTAGAATGACTATTATATGCAAAAGAAAAAAAAAGTGAACAAAGACAAAAACAAAACCCAGAAAATAACAAGTGTTGGAAAGGATGTAGTGAAATTGGAAACTTTGTGCACTATTGGTAGGAATGCATAATGGTTCAGCTGCTGGGGAAAACAATATGGCAGTTCCTCAAAAAAATAAAAATAGCCTTATGGTCCATCAATTCCACTTCTGGTTGCATACCCAAAATAATTGTTAGTAGAGGTTCAAAGAAATATTTGTACACCCATGTTCATAGCAGCCTTATTCACAACACCCAAAAGGTGGAAGCAGCCCAAGTGTCCATCCATGGATGAATGAATGGATAACAAAATATATACATACAATGGAATATATAACATAAAATTTACCATTCTAACCATTTTTTAAGGGAATTTTTAAAACATTTTCTTTGAGCCAAACTGATGATATATGCTGGGGAGAAAAATCTCAATTGTTACCCATTCTAACCATTTTTAAGAGTATAGGTCAGTGGCATTAAGTATATTCACATTGTTGTACACCTATCATTACTACCCATCTCCAGAACTTTTCATCACCTTAAGCAGAAACTCTGTACCCATTAAATTCCCCATCCCTTTCTGCCCTGGCCCCTAGCAACCACTGTTCTACTTTCTGTCTCTATGGATTTAACTATTCTAGGCACCTCACATGTGTGGAAACATATAATTTTGTTTTTTTATGATTGACATTTTATTTAGTCTTCCAGGTTCATCCATGTGGTAGCATGTATCACAATTTCATTCCTTTTTTTTTTTTTAACTTTTATTTATTTAAGTGTGTTTTCCCAGGACCCATCAGCTCCAAGTCAAGTAGTTGTTTCAATATAGTTGTGGAGGGCACAGCTCACACTGGCCCATGCGGGGACTGAACCGGCAATCCTGGTGTTACAAGCATCGTGCTCTAACCAACTGAGATACCTGGCTGCCTCTCATTCCTCTTTTAAGGTAGAATAATATTCCATTGAATGTATATACCATATTTTTTTATTCATCCCCTCACTGATGGACACTTGGGTTGTGCCCACCTCTTGGCTACTGCAAATAATGCTGCTATGAACATGGATGTACAAATAGTGAATGCATATTTATACCATCCTTCGATACAAGTAGATTTGCCTTTTAAGTTTGCACCATGAAGAACTTACCACAAGATCTTCAGCCTGCAGACTGGGTGTCTCAAGCCTTCACACAACAGCCTCAGACCCAAGTCCTCCAGCGGGTTTCCTGTCAGATCCAGCTCCAACAGGTGTCGGTTGGTCCTGAGCACTGAGGCCATCTCCTGGCAAGCTCCAGCCTCCAGCTGACACTTCCTCAACCTCAGGAGGAAAGAAACATTGGAGAGGGTGCTGTCTTGCTTTTCTGCATCCTGATGGCTCTTCCCCGGGACCATTTAGTTACCCAACATGAACCCACACATGCCACTAAAGCTACAGAGAACAAGACTTCATCATTTGCAGCAAGGAGTGTCCTGTCTAATAAGACAAAAAGGTAAACAATTAAAATCCAATGTAGGGGGTGCCATTGACAGCAGTAGGGGGCTCTAGAGCTCAGTGGCCTGTTTGCTTTCATCTCCACTACCTGCCAACCCTGTGACCTCAAGCAGGTTTTCATCAAGTCTCAGTTTTCGGTTTCATGGGCTACCATGTCTCAGGTTCACTGACTCTAAGGTTAATAATAGTGCCAATGTTATAGGGCTATTGTGAGGATTACGTGATTTACTGGAGGTAGAGGGTGTGGAGTTGGGCGTGGCACATGGAGGGAGCTACTGTTTATCACCACCATCATGGCGGAGGGCTCACCCAACTCAGCAGACAGCGTGTGCACTTAGGGAAGGCTCTCTGGAGACTGAGATGGTTCTCAAAGGCTAGTAAGCTTCAATCAGAGGAACAGAATGAGGGAGGCTGTGATATAACAGAAATATCTATATCTATATCTATATATATATATCTCGGTCTGTGTCTCCGGGTCCTGGCACAGAGCTCCTGAAACCCTTGTGATTTCCTAAGGGATGAGAACACTAGGAGCATCTTTTGTTCTATTGAGGTGACTCTGGGTGGGCTCCTGGGTGGGGTCTGGTCACCAGAAAGACCAGGCCATGATTAATTACAAGCTTGGGATTTTTAGCCCCATCCCCACCTCCATAGAGGGGAAAAGGGCTGGAAATGGAGTTAGTTACTTATTGGTCATGCCTACGTGAGGAAGTCTCCACAAAAATCCCACTAGTGCAGGGCTCAGAGAGCTTCTAGGATGGTGAACACATCCATGCACCAAATGAGAGGGTGATGCACCCCAATTTCACAGGGACAGAAGTTCCTATGCTTGGGACCCTCCCAGACCTCTCTCTAAGTATCTCTTCACCCGGCTGTTCATATGTGTCCTTTGTCACATCCTTTAATAAACTGGTAAACCTAAGTGTTTCCCTGAGTTCTGTGAGCCGCTATAGCAAATTAATAGAAGGGGGGGGGGTCATGGGAGGTCATGGGAACCTCTGATTTGTAGGCAGTCAGTCAGAAGCACAGGTGACAACCTGGACTTGCAACTGTGGTCTGAAGTTGAGGAGAGCAGTCTCCTGGGACTGAGCCCTTAATCTATGGGATGTGACACTCCAGGCAGATAGTGTCAGAATGGCATTAAATTGTAGGATACCCAGCTGGTGTCTCAGAGAATTGCTTTGTATGGGAAAACCCCACACATTTGGTGACCAGAAGTGTCACAAATGAAGTGTGTAAGTAGTAAAGAAGGCACACAGGTGGGAACCTGGGTTGTTTTTCTAGAACGGTGGCATTGCAAGAATAGGGAACTGCATAGCCAAAAACTCTTGGCATGGGAGCTCTGGAGTTCTGACTACCCAGGACGGGTGTGGGTTCTGGGTGGACAAGTGGTCCCAGGGACTCCTCACCATGTGGAAATGGTGGGGTCATTGGAAACCAGAAAGAGGTTCTCTGAATGCAGAGTCCAGGGCAGAGTCTGAGGGCATCGGTCAAAAGGCAGCCCTAATTTCAAGATAGAGACTTGGGGATCACCACTGTTTGAGGAGATACTTCATGCCCAGGAGACAACGACCTTGCCCGGGGAGACCATGCAGGTTAAGACTCACTGGACCATCTGCAGCCTGCATTTGGGGTGCCGGAGCCCCTCACAAAGCAGCTGCATGCCTGGCAGCCCGAGGTCATTGCTGCTTAGGTCCATCCTCATTAAATTCTTATTGGCCATCAGAGCTGCTGTGAGGTCATGGCAGGCAGAGCTGGAAACCAGGCACCTCTTCAGCCTGGAATGGAAAAAAAGGAGAAAAGAGCCAAGTCATTTTCTTCATGGTCTGTCTGCGGGTTCTGTCCCCTATCCTTTCTCTCCCTCCCTATTTTAGTCTATATCTATTTTCCCCTTTTTCTAAAACCAAAGAAAGGAGATTCATGGTTGCCAGGGGCTGGGGGGAGTGGGGATCAGAGGAGTCACTGCTCATGGGTACGGTGTTTCTCCTAGGTGTGATCAAAATGTTCTGGGATTAGATCCTGGTGATGTTTTGCATAGTCTTGTGCAATATACTCAAAAAAGAAAAGAATCACTGAGTTGTGTGGTACATGAATTATATCTCAGTAAAAAAAATAATAAAAGCAATAAGAATAGTGTAAAACGTTTTTGGATCTTTGCAGTCAAGGAAATGCTTTCATAGGGGCTGCTCTTAAGAAAGGAATCTAAGACCCCTCACATTCGCTCTTTTCCACTTCTTTTTTCTCCATTACTATGAGAAGAAGAAGGGATCATGTCCTGAGCAGGCCCCAAGGTGCTCTCTGGGCCACATTTGCTGATTGGCAGGGCCACCATGCCTTAAACGCATAACATAAAATTTATCATTTTTAAGTGTATAGTTCAAGGGCATTAAGTACATTCACACTGTTGTGCAACCATCACCGCCATCATCTCCAGAACTTTACCATCCCAAACAGAAACTCTGTACCTGTTAAATAATACCTTCCCATTCCCCCTCCTTCCATTCCCTAGCAACCACCATTCTACTTTCTATCCTTATGGATCTGCTTCTTCTACACATTTCCATAGGTATTCTTGGCACCCTAGTTGAAGACCAGTTGGCTGTATATGCACGGGTTTATTTGTGAGTTGTCTATTCTGTTCTGTTGGTCTGTATATCTATTTTTATGCCAGTACCATACTGTTTTAATTACTGTAGCTTTGTAATACATATATAGAGGGTGCTAAAATATGTATACACATTTTTTAAAACTAAAGTTTATTGGGGTGACAATGGTTAGTAAAGTTACACAGGTTTCTGGGCAGGCAGATGGCTCAGTTGGTTAGAGCGTGAGCTCTGAACAACAGAGTTGCCAGTTAGATTCCCACATGGGCCAGTGAGCTACGCCCTCCACAACTAGACTGAAGACAACGAGCTGCCACTGAGCTTCTGGAGGGGTCACCAGAAGGCTCAGTTTGTTAGAGAGTGAGCTCTCAACAATAAGGTTGCCGCTTCAATTCCCATGGTGGGCTGCGCCCCCTACAACTAAAGATTGAAAAAAACCGGCAACTGGACTTGCAGCTGAGCTGCGCTCTCCACAACTAGACTGAAGGACAACGACTTGGAGCTGATGGACCCTGGAGAGACCACTATTCTCCAATATTCCCCAATTAAATTTATTTTTTAAAAAAAACTACATAGGTTTCAGGTGTACAATTTTGTATTACATCATCTATATATCACATTGTGTGTTCACCATCCAGAGTCAGTTCTCCTTCCATCACCCTATATTTGATCCCGTTGACCCTCATCTACCACCCATTTCCCTCCTTCCCCTCTGGTAACTACTAAACTATTGTCTGTGTCTATGAGTTTTTGTTATTTCTTTATTTGTTTTTCTTGTTCCTGTGTTGTTTTCAGTTTTATATCCCACATATCAGTGAAATTATATGGTTCTCAACTTTTTCTGTCTGACTTATTTCACTTAGCATAATAATCTCAAAGGAACCCTCATACACTGTTGGTGGGAATGCAGATTGGTGCAACCGTTATGGAAGGCAGTGTGGAGAGTCCTCAAAAAATTAAGACTAGACTTACCATGTGACCCAGCAATCCCTCTCCTGGGTATATACCAAAAAAATCTGAAAACATCAAATATATGATGGTGGAAAGAGAAATGACTCTGGGTGGTGAACACACAATGTGATATAAAGATGATGTATTACAGAATTGTAATTCTGAAATCTATGTAACTTTACTAATAACTGTCACCCCAATAAACTTTAATTTTAAAAAAATCTGAAAACATTTATCCATAAAGATATATGTGCTCTGATGTTCATTGCAGCTTTATTTATGATGGACATGGAAATAACCAAAGTGTCCTTCCATAGATGATTGGGTAAAAAAGATGTGGTATATATACACAACAGAATACTATTCTGCCATAAGAAAAGATGAAATAGTGTATACACATTTTAAGAAAGGAAAAAAAAACTGTATTAAAATGGTAATACTCAATATATACCGATAACAAAGGTTGAATACAGGTTATGTGTATATATTTTTTGGCACCCCTAGTAGTCTGAAATCAAGAAGTGTGATTGGAGATAGGAAGCCTGGAAAGGAGGAAGTAAAAACAAGAAAAGTGAGAGATAATGACGCCTGAACTAATATTGATCTTGATCAGTTATGGGCTGAACTGTGTCCCCCATGAAATTCATATGATGAAATCCTAGTCCCCAGACCACAGAATGTAACTGAATTTGGAGATAGCGTCTTTACAGAGGTGATTCAGGCAAAATGAGGTCATTAGGGTGGGACCCAGTCCCATCTGACTGGTGTCCTTATAAGAAGAGATTTGGATAAGACACACACAGAGGGAGGATCATGAGAGGACACAGGGAGAAGACAGCTGTCTATAAGCCAAGGAGAGAGGCCTCAGAAGGAGCCAACCCTGCCGTCACCTTGATCTTGAACTTCCAGTCTCCAGAATTGTGAGAAATAAGTTTCTGTTGTTTAAGTCACCCAACCTATGGCCCTTTGTTATGACAGCCTGAGCAAACTAACACACCATCCTGTGTTCTTTCTGACTGAGCCCCATGACAGGGTGTGGTGGGAGCATTAGAAGCTCCCAGACCAGCCTAGACTCACCTCAGGTTCTGAAGTTTGCAGTTGGGGTGTCTGAGTCCTTGACACAGCAGCTTCACCCCCCGGTTTCCCAGGGCATTGCGATACAAAGCCAGCTCTATCAGATTCGGATTGGTGCTCAGAGCCGTGGCAAGCTGTTCGCTGTAGGCATCCGGCAAAACATTCCTCTCGGGCCTGCGTGAAGCAACAACAGGTCAAGTCTAGTTTACCCAGTCAATTTACAATGATTATGTTTGGCACTCAATTGTCCCCTCATAATTTATGAAGTATTCTATCATCTTCATGTTAATTTATCTTCTGAATGACTTTGTGTTACTTGCCCAAGGTCACATACCGTGTTTCCCTGAAAATAAGACCTAGCCGAACAATCAGCTCTAATGCGTTTTTTGGAGCAAAAATTAATATAAGACCCGGTCTTATATTTTACTATAAGACTCGATATAATATGATATGATATGATATGATATGATATGATACCAGATTTTATATTAATTTTTGCTCCAAAAGACGCATTAAAGCTGATTGTCCGGCTAGGTCTTATTTTCAGGGAAACACAGTAGCTAGCAAGTAGTTAGAGACCAGGCTAAAATCTTTGGACTAGGGTTGGAATATGCCTTTCATCTCACAGATGAAATATATATATATTTTATATTGAGGTAACAGGTTAATAACAATATATACATTTCAGGTGTACAACATTATTATTAAATCCTAGCTGGCTTTTTATTTTATTTTATTTTTTTAAGGAGGGCACAGCTCACAGTGGCCAATGGGGGATCGAACCAGCAACCTTGGTGTTATTAGCACCACGCTCTAACCAATTGAGATAAACGGACACCCCAAGGTGTACAACATTATAACTTGGTATCTGTATACTCTATTGTGTGCTCACCACCCAAAGTCTAGTTTTCCATCCATCATCACATATTTGACCCCCTTTACTTATTTCACCCACTCCCACCCCCCTTTCCTTCTAGTAACCACCAATCTGTTGTCTGTGTCTGAGCTTATTTTTGTTTCGTTTTGTTTGTTGGTTATTTTTTTGTTTTATATTCCACATATGAGTGAAATCATACAGGTTTTTATCTTTTTCTATCTGATTTATTTCACTCAGCATAAGACCCTCAGGATCCATCCATGTTGTCACAAATGGCAGTATTTCATCTTTTTTATGGCTGAGTAGTATTCCAGTGTATCTATGAACCACTTCTTCTTTATTCAGTCATCCATCAATGGACAACAGCCTGGTTAATATTTGTTGATTGAATACATTCTCCTTGACATAGGTCCCAATTTAGTCCTAATAAGTATTATTTAAGAGCAGGAAACAAACCTGGACACTATGGCCATTTGGAGGTCAGATCGCTCTTTGTTTCAGGGACCATCCTGTGCACAGTAGGATGTT
This sequence comes from Rhinolophus sinicus, assembly GCF_036562045.2. NCBI lineage: Eukaryota > Metazoa > Chordata > Mammalia > Chiroptera > Rhinolophidae > Rhinolophus > Rhinolophus sinicus. Next base: position 454,930 of record NC_133760.1, read on the forward strand.
TTTGCAGCATCCCTGGCCTCTACCCACTGGATGCCAGGAGCACTCCTCCCATCTCTCCAAGTTGTGACAACCAGGTATTTCTCCAGATATTGTCAAGTCTTGCTTGGGGCAAGGGAAAACTCATGCCCATGAAGAACATGACTTTGGCTAAGAGCATGGACTTGGACAACAAGCCCCAGCTAGTACTTACGAGTGTGTCAGTAGCATCCTGGGCCCTGAAGTCCATCTCACCCCATCTTCCTTGTCAGCGCTGTAGGCAGCCCCATTCAAGTGCAGCACCAGGTTGCTCCTGCAGTTCTTCACACAGAAGGAAGAGACCATGTGCTCCATCGTGGTGACCATGTTGCTGACCACCACCACTTGGAAGTGGCTCAGGGCCTGCTGGATGAAATGTTGATCCTGGATCTCATACAGACAGCTGAGGAACTCTAAGGCACCCCGCTGCAGGGTAGAGCCCTCACTCTGAGCTTTGCTTTGGATCCAGTCCAACAGTTCCACCTTGATGTGAGGTGAGACTCTCCAGCAAAGCCTCTTCTCCAGGTAGCTTCTTGTGTCCTCATTGAGGAGTCCAAACAGGAAACGGACCGTGAGTGCCAAGAAACTCCTTTCTGAAAACCCATACTCAGTCAACAGCCTCATCAGGTTCTGGTCTGGGCTGGATGCACTCTCCCCACCATCCAGGATGTAGTACATGGCCGCAAAGAATTCCTGGAAACTCAGGTGGATGAAGCTGTAGAACTTTTCACAGTTGATGTCCTTCTGGAAGATGTTCATGTTGAGGAAGGAAGAGACATCTGCCCCATCCAGGCCATGCTTCCGGAGGTCCTGCTCCTCAAAGAGGATTTTCTGATTCCAGAGGCCATCTGCTGCCAGAGAGCACAGCCCTCTCTGGTTGGGCGGGGGCTGGAGGGTTGGGGACCCTGGCTTGGGTTGCATCAGACTCAGGAGGTAGAGCATGTACACTGCCGTCGTGGTCCTGGACGTCTGTCTTAAAAGCCCCCCATCCTCCAGCTGCTGCTTGAGGCAGGTGCAGACGACCCAGCACACCAAGGGGACAAAGCACAGAGTGAAAAGGGGCTCATTGTCCCTCACGAAGTTGAAGACTTGGCCAGCTTGCTCCACGTTGTGGAAATACTTGTAGAAGTACTCCTTCCTTTCTGCTTCAGAGAAGCCCAGGATCTCCACGTGCCTGGGATGCTCGAGCAAACGGTGCAGCTTCTCCAAGGCCCTGGGCCTGGTGGTGATGAGCAGAGACAGCTCAGGCAGCAGCTTCTTCCGAATCAGGCTGCTAAGAAGAAGCTCCGTGGGTCGTTTCTCCTCCCAGCAGAGGCACCAAGGGCCCTGAGGGTCGTGGAAAGAGGTTTTGAGCTCGTCAAAGCCGTCGATGATGAACAGGAGGCGCTCAGGAGCTCGGACAAGCTCCTGGAGCGGCACGTTGGGCTCAGGCCAGCAGCTGGAGATGAGGTCCTGCGCGCTCCGCTCAGATGCGCTCTGGTTCATCTCCCTGCAGTTGATGTAGAAGAGATAATCAAACCTGTCTTGGAAGAGCCTCCCATCGGCCCAGTCCAGCATCACCTTGTGGGCCAGCATGGATTTGCCCATACCTGCTGCTCCCTGCAGGACCACTGTGCGTGGGGGCTCGGGCCGCTCCTCATCTGGCTCGAAGAGGGTCTCCATCTGGATGAAGCTGGCCTGGTGGTCTGCAGTTCTCGCGTGTCCCTGGCCCATGTCCAAAAGCTTCTGCTGGGCCCACATGGGATTTGAGTGTTCCTTCACCAGGAGGAGCCGGGTGTACCGGTGGCTGAGATTGACGCATTCCCCTAGGCGCGCATTGCGGTCCTCCATCAGCCGGAACTTTCTGCGGACATAGTCTTTGTAGGTTTCCTGGGGATCTAATGGAGAGGAATGAAAGGGTTCGTGGAAGAGTCATCAGCAATCTTTCATGGATTCGTGAGTGAAAGCACACTAGGGCCCAGTGCCTACTTGTGCAATATCCTTGGAACAGTGTTCTAGATAGAGCAGAGAACCTTGATACTTCCCTTTAAAGATCTTCCCCTACCACGGGAAACAGAGGCATTAACATGAAAATGTTCTCACACACAGTACTCTATTCTTGCTATGCGAATGAGGGTCCAAGCGCCAGCAGTATGGGCCTCACTATTCAGGCTGAGGGAAGACCACTGTGAGCCCCTAGAAGAATGAGCCAACTTCCACCACCTGTACCTGGCCCCGCCTTGTGAAAGAACACTAAACCCCATGTGGCCCACCAGGGAGCTGGCTGGAAAGGCGAAATCTTGAGTCCCACTCCCCACCAACTGAATCAGAAACTGTATTGCTAACAAGATCGCTGCATGATTTGCATGCACGTTAGAGTTTGGGGAAGCAGGGTTTCCAAGTTTTCCACCCCTCCTCTGAAAAAAAGGTAAATGCATATCTACAACGGAGAACTTACCCGTTCTATAAACTCTTTGCCCAAAGTCTCTTTGGGAAAGTGTGCTTGGTATAGATGTCTATGAATAGTGTAGGTTCTCAATGGGTGATTGTGTCCCCCCCTAGGGGACATTTGGCAAGATCTGGAGCTAGTTCTGGTTGACACAACTGGGGGGTGCTACTGACATCTAGTGGATAAAGGTCTGGGACGCTGCTCAACATCCTACAATGCACAGGACAGACCCCTGTGATCTACAGTTATCTGGCCCAAAGTGTCAATAGTGCCAAGGAGGAAAAACCCTGATCTAGACAAAATGTATCCCTTTGGATTTGGATGTCACCAGAGGCCTATAACATCAGCCCAAGGGAAGGTAAAAAAATATCTGAATTTGGCTCCAGAACTCTCTCAAAAACAAATGCATGTACTGTTTTATTTTTTTAATTGTGGTAAAAGATACATGACATAAAATTTACCAGTTTAACAATTTTTATCTGTACAACTCAGTGGCATTAAGTGCATTCAAAATGTTGTATAACCATCACCACTGTCCTTTTCCAGAGCCTTTTCATCATGCTCGACAAACTCGGTGCCCATCAAACACTGATTCACCATTTCTTCCCTCCCCCCAGCCCCTGGCAGCTGCCATTCTACTTTCTGTCTCTATGAATTTGACTACTTTAGGTACTTCATGTAAGTGGAATTATACAATATTTGTCTTTTTGTGTTTGGCTTATTTCACTTAGCGTAATGTTTTTGAAGTTCATCTATGTTGAAGCAAGTATCAGAATTTCATTGCTTTTTAAGGCTGGGTAATAGTCCATGGTATGTATATATATATATATATATATATATATATATATATATATATATATGGCATATTTTGTTTATCCATTCATCTATTCATAGACAAAGTTATCTTTTTAGCTCTCAGTGTGTATTGGCAAACAATGTTAAAACTCCTAGTTTACAAAGTCCACCAAGTGTACTACTGCTCTTTTGATATTCTCATGAGAAAACACTTTTGAATGGAACAAAGGTAATTGGGACAGTGATGTTTGGATTTTGTAAAAGTTTTACAGTCTGTTCTTGTAGAGAAAGGGTTCTTATTTTGAGACATGGGGACTATTAGGGAAATAGAAAAGTTTAAAATAATGATGAGAACAAGAATGAAGAGTTACCATATCTTGAACAGGTGCTACATCCAATGCATTTAAGGTGCCCTTGAAAGTGTTATTGTTGGCGGTGTTGCTGTCTTTCCCATACTCCTGTTTCTTTCTTGCCAAAAATCCTGATTCTATTCAGGCAGCGGGTGTTTACCCCCGGGTTCCAGTAAGTGTCCCTTCAGAAGTCCCCCAGGGATGGAGGATGGTTTTGCTAAACCACTAGTGATCTCATTCCTCTTTGCCAGTAGCTGGTCTGGGGTTGGCCAGGCATCCTGGTCCTGACCGAGAGTTACGCAGGTGACTAATTTAGGGGAAGAAGCTGACTGACTGCAGGGGATTTTATTCCTGGAAAAATGATAGCCACTTGAGGAAGAAAGTTTTTTGCCTCCCTTTTTGTCCCTGCTAAGAATTATTTCATATGAGATGGTTTGGTCACCATCTTGCAGCATGAGGAGATAAGTCTTAGGACAAAATGCCAATGTTGGGAGGTTGATAGAATTGAAAAACAGGAGGAAGTTGGGGCTTTGATGATGTTAATCCACCCCACCCCGTGAGTTCTGTAGCCACCCACCCCAAGACTTCTTGTTATAGGCAAACATGAAATAAATGCTTTTTTGCTTGATCTACTCTCCATTTGTAGTTTGATACATGTAGCCCAATGCATTCTAATGGGCACCTGGCTCATGGCTCACCTTTTCTTGGAGCTCCAGGAAAGACTTCCAGGGAACATGCCAACTGGCTCCCCAGGGAAGACGGGTCACCTCGTGGAGTACCTGGAAGAGAAATTTGGGGGAGATCAGCTAGCACATACCTGCCTAGCACTCAATAACAGCTTCTATTACGTCAAACTGTCTACATGATAACTCCCTGCCCACCCACACCCCAGAATGTTCAGTGACAACACTATCATTGAAACATTTGTTTTCCATAACCCACTCTCCTTCCTGGGTACCCGTCATGGTGACTGGTACCTCCATCCATTCGATGAATCTCCTCAGGCAGGAACTTCTGAGCCAGCTTGGATTCCTCCTTCCCCTTCAGCCCTTGGCCATGTCTGATCCATCTATCCATTCATCCGTCTTTCCATCCATCATCCATCCATCCATCCATCATCCATCCATCCATCCATCCATCCATCCATCCATCATGCAGCCATCCATCCATTCATCCAACAAATATACATATATTGGGCATCAGGCATTTTTCTAGACATTGGATACATAGCAATAACCAAGACACAAAGTATCTGCTCCATGGACCTTACATTCTAGCGGCATGGAGAGCTCAGGGCATAGAAAATAAACACCAATATAACATCAGATAATTTTATCACAATTTTTAAAAAAGTAATTATTGAGTGTTAAAGCTGTAAAAGACCTCAAAGATGCTTTACCTTAGTGTTTTCTGAAGCATGCCAAGAGCACCACCTACATCCAAATGCAGGTGCCTGGTACCCCAGACCTGCTGAATCAGAATCCCTAGTGTGGGTCTTTGATTTTACATTCACAACAAGGTGTCCAGATGACTGTTATGTTTATTAACACGTGAACTGCTGATCTAGTGCAGTATCTTACAGATGAAGAGACAGAAGCCCAGAGAGGTACACTGATTCCCCAGCATCACACAGCTAGAATAGAGCAAAGCTAGACATCTGAACTCCTTCACCTCCTGGTGAAGTAAAAGAACGTAGCCTGGCGGAGGATGCTCACCAAATAGTTACCAACTGTTAGTGCCAGGGAGAGATCTATGTGAAACGGTGAGAAAAGAGGCACTTTATACTTAGATATTATTTGAATTTCTTAATAAATATGTAAAATGTCTATAAATAAATGCAATTCTATAGAATCATACATGAATACATTTATGCCTTTTTCTTTCTTCATTGCTGGTAGCACTTTTTCATCTGTCTCTAAGTAAAAATGTGACCCAACCTCATATCCCCAAGTCCAATGCATCTTCAATATTCTCCAAGAATGGGGATAGGGAGAGAAGGAATCATATGTGATAATATCTGAGACGGCTTTAAGAGCTTATCTCTTCCCATCACATATTTCCAGCTCAAGAGAGCCTGCTGTTAAATTTCTGTGAATTACAAGCCAGGTGACACATCACATCAATAACTTAAAATCAGCCACGCTGGGGGTACTTACACAATGGAAATTAGCAAATGCCACAAACCAGAGCCTTTGTGTTTTGGGAGTCATTAAATACTTCATTTTTTCAGAGATGTTCAACATTACTGGCACACCACTGCCATACACCTCCTTCGAGACACCGAGCCTCACAGAAGCAACTGTGTATAGCCAGGTATTGGCACAACTTGAACGTTCATTCAACAAACGTTAGCCAAACTTGCTCTGGTCCTGGCCATAGCCAGACCCTGGAATCACATAGAAGAATCAGAAGTACCCTTGCTCTTGGGGGACCAATGTTCTATTTGAGGTGACAAATGACATTAAAAACCAGAGCTCAAATGCCATCTCTGCCCCTTCCAACAAAAGCTGGTGTTTGCTGAGCACTTACTGTCTGCTGGGCACTGTGTTAAGCATTTGGCATGTACGATCTCAAGAGCTTTTGTCTAGAAGCAAATCATTTATTTTCTGAGCCTTAGTTTTCTCATCCATATAATAGGCATAATAATAATAAAATCTATCATACAGCATTTTAAACATTGAATGTGTTGATGCATTATTATGCACAATGGATGCCTTATTACAAGAGGGAACCAATAAGTGTTAGTACCCTTGTGATTATTTTCTAGGACAGAAGATATAATAAAAGAAATCTGAGTGCTAAAGAAGCACAAAAGGGGGGTCTCTAAGCCAGCTAGGGTGGGTGAAGGTGAGGGACAAAAGGAGGGAGAAGAGGGGCGAAGAATTCACAGAGCAAGTAGTGCCTCCAAGATTCTAATGGACAGATAAGAATTATCCAGGCAAAGAAGATAGAGTGTGTTCTAGGCACAATGCAGCGTGAACGAAAACGAAGGAAAAGTTAGAACCCAGGCCTTGTGAGCTCAGTGATTATCAGAAAGGAGAAGGGAATTGGTGGGTTACAGCCATGACAGTCCCGTCACCATCTCCTTACCCCTGGCCAGGTCCTCTCTCTGTCCTCTCTCCCACAGGTCCTTCCTGTTGATCCGATCAAAGATGCTAAGAGCCAGCAGCCAGGCCTCCCTTGTCCCACAATGGGCCACCAGCAGCTGGGCCATTTCCAGGGGACCAGCCGTCTCCATACGCCCCCAGGGAATCCTGCCCTCCCTCATCTCTGTCGCTGGACCCAGGTATAACTTGAATTTCTTCAGCTCCACAGCCTCCAGTTCTTCCAAGTAGGCGGACAGGAGACATAGGCCATCCCTGACTGTGGTTCGGGGCATGGGGTCGTTGTGAGCCCTGGAGGAAAAAAGCTGCAGACCAGGATGTTTCTACACACAGGATGAGCGATTCCAAGGTGCCCACCATCTCATCGTGCGCAGGCAGAGGCTGCAGGAATGAGAGACAGGAAAGTCCTGCTGTTGAAATAGTGCTTCCTCACCCTTCAATTCCCGCCTGCCCTGCCCCTTCCACCAACTGCGTGTTCAGTTAGAAGAGGAAGTGAGGAGGGATTAGGAAATCGCTGGGGCCATTCGATTCACAGGAAAGACCTTCACTTCTGCTCCCTTCTCTGGCTCCCTTGACCAAATAGGCGCTCTTTTCTTTGTCCTACCTGCTATTTGCCCGTGCCTGGCTAGTGTCCCCAGTCAATTAGATTATCATCAAAACAATTACTTTGCCTCCTCCCGTTGGTGTCAGACTTGGACAGGTAATTCTCATCGGCTAATGGGATGTGAGCCAACGTGACTGTGAAATGTGGGCAATGTCAGCAAATTTCTCTTCCAGGCATTTTCTCTTACAGATGAGGAAACAGAAGCCCAGAGAGGTACATGGCTTCTGCAACATCACACAGCCAGAAGAGAGCAGAGATGACATGTGATCTCCTTCAGACTATGGTGCTGCTTTCTGATGAGTTAAAGGGACACAGTCTGGAGGAGTGTGCCATGCTGGAGACACTGAAGTGGAAAGTTGTGAAGGGTTTTTATTGTTATTATTATTGTTGTTGTTTGATTAGAGGGATAAAAGAGTTAGTGCAAAGCAGGAGACAGAGGGAACCATGAGTGTGTTATTCCACCAGAATTCATAAAACTTGGCGGCCGTCATAGGTAGCAGGGAGGCAATAAAGGGTTTTGAGCGTGGCACCAACGTGAAGCTGTGTCGTGCAGGGTGCCCTGCTCTCTGCGCCATTTGTCGTGCGGGGTGTCATGCAGAGTCTCTGGTCCCGCTCCCCACATAAGAACGCAGGATATGGTGAGGCCAAAAAGGAACACCCACGGAGCCATAAGTAGGGGAGTCATATCACTACATTCTTTCTGGCGGCATCCGCCTCTCTGCAATCCACTGTTGCTAGCTCAGCCACCATCTTCTTGCTAGGCCCCCATTTTTTCTGCTAGCGTAGCCACAGCAGTTATATTAGAGGCCAATGGCTCACTGGTTACAGCTGACAGCCAACTAGCCACAGCTGATGGCCATCCAATCACAGTTGATGGCCATTTACTACCTGAGCCAGCACCTTTCCACGTGAGGCCGAGAGCCTGGAAACTGCTTTCTGGGGCTCTGTCCCCACAAGCTGTTTTGGGGACATGAGTGAGTTTCTGTTGTCTTTCCAGGGACAATGGAGCATTGTGGAGACCCTCCAGGCTTTACACATTCGTCTGACCCTTATCCCACACCTTGTTACTTTACTAGCCATGTGACCCTAGAAAAGTCACCTTACCTTCACTCTAAACCCCCAAAAGCTTGGCAAACGAAGGAAATTACTGTTTCTAGGTACAGTCTCAAAATCATTTCCCCAGGGTTTCTCAGACTCTCGTCTGAGTGTGCGTGTGACTCATCTGGGGATCTTATTAAAGTAAAGATTCTGATTTAGTGGGTCTGAGAGTCTGCATTCCGTATAAGCTCCCAGTTGGTGGTGATGTTGCTCGTTTGAGTTCACATTTGCAAGGAGCCAGATTTCTGTAGAGGACAAACCTCTGTAAACTGTCTCCAAAAGGTCTTGGTATAGAGCAAATGTGAAAAAAGAAATAAAGGGCATTTATATAGTGAAAAAAAAAAAAGTATGGGATAACTTTGGGTTTTCCAAAACCATGGAGTTGAGAGTTTTAGAAGCCAAAGATGTCCCAGCTGCTATCTGAGTGACAGTCATTTAAACAGTTCTTTATTAAGCACCCACTGCATGCTGCTGTTCGAGGTGCCAGACACAAACCATGGAGATGGACACATTCTCTATGGGACTTATTACCTAGTAGAGACGACAGCCAGAACACAAATAAATGGAAACGGGCATTTGTATTTCAGATAATGAGAAGTGCTATGAAGATGATATAAAAAATGCTATGAAAGAAAGAAAAGAAAAGAAAAAACTGAAAAACAAAACAAAAATGCAATGAAGGAAAAAAATATGGGGTGGACCGTTGAGGAAAGATTTCCAGAGGGCGTGATGTATCTAAAATGAGTCTTGAAGGATGAAAGTATTTCAACGGAGAGGGGAAAACCACCTTTGCAGGTCAAGGATGTGGCAGGGAAGTAAGGAATTGCTGAGTAGTCAGGTGGGTCTGGAGAGTAAAGGGAGAATAGATGGAGTAGGTGAGATAATCAGAGGACATGTCAGAAACACCTTGCATGAAGCTTGGACTTTATTCTGAGGACAATGGGGGAGCCATGGAGTGTCTTTTTAAAAATTGAGGTAAAATACACAATGCATAAACTTCACTTAATTTAAAGTGTACAATTAAAATAAAATGTACAATTCAGAGATATTAAATATATTGGCAGTGGAGCATAACCATCACCACTATACATTTCTAGAACTTTCTCACCACCACAAAAGGAAACCTCATACCCATGAAGCAAGTCACTTCCCATTTCCCCCTCCTCCAGGCCCTGGCAACCACCAATCTACTTTCTCTATGAATGTGTCTCTTCTGGATATCTCCTATGAATGGAATCATATAATATGTGACTCTTTATGTCTGGCTTCTTTCACTCAGCATAATGTTTTCAAGGTTCATCTATGTTGTTGCACGTATCAGTTCTTTTCATGGCCAAGTAACATTCCATTGTGTGGTGTAGTTTTGAGCAGGGGAGGGATGGAGTCAAATCCATATTCAGGAAGGTCCTTCAGGGCCCTTGTGGAGGATGGACCAAGGGGGGAAGCTGCTAGGCCAGGAAGGAGGCCGGAGCTATGGCTCAGGGACCTCTGTGGGGGCACTGGATGTGTTTAAGGGACATGGGGGATGAGCAGCAAAGATTCTAAGGTGGGGAAGGAAAAAGATGCTGCTGACCTGTACTTTCTGTGGCTTACATTTGAGCTTTCGTTATCTCACGTCCATCCACGCCACTGTCTCAGGAGGGAAAAGACAAATTTCTAGGAATTCAGAGGGATGGTGGGGAAAGCTGAGTCAGTAACTACCTGTTTCCTACATCCCCTTTCAAGAAAACCCTTCTTTCTGATGGGGGAAGACAAAGAGTTGGCAACTTCTGTAGGTCAGCATGGTTTCTGGAACGACAGGAATGGATCCCTTCCGGCCCCTGACTTCAGGGGCCTCAGAGTGTAAAGATGATTTCCCATGGCAGCCCGTTCGGGAAACACAGAAAATGCTTCCTGAGAGTTTTTTTTTTTTTCTCACCAAGAAAATGTAATTTTTCTGATTACAAAAATGCCATATCTTAATTATAAAATATTCTAGTGAGCTACTAAGTGGAGAGAAAAGTAAGGGGTTTAAAGAATGTTTATTATCATGAGGACTAGCCCCAGGATTGAAGTTAAAAGAGCTGTGTCTGTTTGGAAGAGAACAGTGATGACCAGGCTGGTGTTAAGCCATATTTAGGCCATGAGCAGAAACCTCGTCCTAAAAGCCATCTTGTCTCAATCCTGTCTTGCTTTATCTCCTAGGGGCCTGTGCTCAGTGGCCGTGGGCCGGCTGGACAGCGACCAGGGGTCAGAGTGTGGAGCTAGAGGGCTTGGTCATGCCCTGAAACCCTTTGTCAATGAAAACCCCCTGAAGCATTGAAGGTGGAAGAGGCTTGTTGACCCCCTCCTGTAAAACTCCATGACCTCCCGCAGCTCAGACATGCCAAATAAATTCTAATAGACCAATCTTGGTCTCCCACGACTCATTCTTCCAGTTGTGCCTAACAGTTGGATGAGAAAGATGAGTATTAAGGGTGAAGAGGAAGGAGAAAGCTATTCTTCACGATGTGGGTAAAAATGATGTGTTGTTTTGCTCCTGCAAGACACACTATATTAGTCAAAGCTCAACCTTAAGAATCTAGGGATGACTGTAAAATGGTGTAGCAATGGCTTTCCAAATTGTTGGAAAATAATTTTGCGGTTCCTCAAAAAGTTAAATTTCCATTCCTAAGTATGTACTCTAAAGGATTAAAAACATATGTCCACACAAAAATCTGTACATGAATGTTCACAGCAACATTATTCATAATAACCAAAAGGTGGGAACAATTGAAATGTCCATCAATGGATGAATAAACAAACTGTGGTCTCTCCATACAGTAGAATATTATTCAGCCATAAAACAGAACGAAGCACTGACCCACACTACCACATGGAGGGATCTTAAAAATATGCCGAGTGCAAGAAGTCAGACACAACAGGCCATGTATTGTGTGATCCATTGATCTGAAATGTCCAGAATAGGCAAATCCATAGAGACAGAAAATAGACTAGTGTTTGTGGGGGGTGGTGGGCTTGACAGTTATGGGGTCTCTTTTGGTGGCACAATTTTGCAAATATACTAACCGCCCGCCCCCGCCCCAAAACCAAACACCCAACCTTGAATTGTGCATTTCTGAAAGGGTGAAATTCTGGTATATGAATTATATCTCAATTTTTAAAAATTATATGTGAAAAAGGAAAGGCCAGGGGTGGTCCTCACTACAGGGATAGCTGACCTAGGTAAACCACCATGCCATCAGGAATCTCTTAGCTCTGCTTTCTCTTGCATTTGTTTATTTGCTTGTTTGTTTGTGTGTCCTAAACAGCTAGAAAACGATAAAGACGATTTTCAAATTCAGCTCTATCTGGCTCCAAGTTCAAGCTTTTATGCCCTTATCAGCTGGAAGGATACTTACTAACCCACCAGGTGATACTTCCAATTTGAAAGAGGGGTAAACTGAGGCCCAAAGAAGTGAAGTCACCTGCAGAACACCATAGAGCACCTCAAAGTTGTCAACGACAGCCAATCGCTATGCCTACTGCCCAGGACCTGATTGTCCCAGGGTCAGTCATACTTTTACTCAGGCCTGTGTACAGGGGTTGTGAAACTTCCTCTACAGCTGCGTACTCACCGTCTCTGACCACAGACCCTGGCAGGAAGCTCCCAGCCTGGCTGGCCCCTCCCCCATCGGGTTGCAGGGACGGTGAGATCCATCCTAGCCCTCCAGGCTACCTGACCAAGCTGGACAGCTCGGCCATTTGCTGAGGATGTTAAAACATTGTGGTGCAAGGGAGAAGTGAACGGCTCTTAAGGAAAACTTGTTAACGTTCCTAACATCTCAGACCAGGTCTTGTCTCCCTGTTACTAGCTCTCTTAGACCCCAGGACAGAATGTATGGCCTGATATGAAATGACATATTTTCCTTACCTGAGTAGCCCATGACCACCAGGAGCAAACCTACAGGCCAACAAAGTCAGGTTTATTCCAGGAAAACTAGGGCAAGGCCTGAGCTGGGACAGGGGCTCTGGGAAGGGAGAGAATGGAGCTCACCCATCTCCTTTCCCCAAGTCTCAGGATTCCCAAATCCTCAGTGCCCTGATCGACCTGATCCCAATCTATGTGAACTCCTGTCTTCTGTTTACCAGCCACTGAAAATTGCACAAGGTGGTAGGAAACGGTTACCTTTACCTTTTGTGTGACTACAACAGAGATGGGGACTCCTCTAGGTCACCATGGAGTAACAAGCAGGGCCCTCCTTTGGAAGAGGGGGACATGCCTTCTGCTGAGCTGAGAAACTGGGAGGTGGAAGCCAGCAATGCCTTTGACCAGTATGGAGACCTGTGTCTGGAAGGCGATGTGTCCTCTGTCTACCTCTGAGGTCTGGATCCTGGCTTTGCGGTAGTGACCCTCAAAAAGAAGGCTGGGGATGGAGCAGAGAAATCAAAGGCTGGTGGGATTCCATTCACGTGCTGGACATGCAGGAGAATCTGGTGGTCGCACCGCCCATTGCAAGCTGACCTCCATGGTGATGCTGAGGCTGCAGTGGGGGTTCAGAGCCGGCCACTCCAACCAGTGCCTCTATGGTATGTGGATTATTTGAGCTCAAGGCAACTTTGGCTGCAGGCTCAAGAGAGACTTCTGCCCCTCCCTTAACTACTTAGAAGAACTTGAATCCGGAACCTTGCCCCTGATAAGAGATTATCATCAGAGATAACCTTTTCCCCCTATCTATAGGGCAGGGCAAACTTCTATTTACCAAACTTCTGCTCTTCTTATCATGCTTCAATGACTCTTTAGAGCCCCCAAGGCCCCTTACCTCACCCTCAGCTCAGGATGTCTTTTGTACCCATGTTCCCTTTCTATCTCTGACCCTCTCGTGCCTGTGGGGTCTCTGGCTCACTCATGTGTGTCGGGTTCTCACACATATGTGTGTAATCAATTTGGTTATTTTCTCTTGCTAATCTGTCTCGTGTCTATTTGATTATTAGGCCAGCCAGAAGAACCTTGAGGGGAGAGGAAAGTTTGTTCCTCTCCCACACCTGCAAACCCACAAATCCACTTCTGGCATCATGAACCTGGGAGACAGCCTGACCAGACAGAGGGAGAAAGATGAAGCTGAGCGACTGCTCCCCACAAATAGCCAATATTGGGCACCTGGTAGAAGACGTGCAAATAAAATCACAAGTATGCTGAGTGAGTGCTATTCGGGAAAACAAACGGGCAGAGGTCACTGCAGATTTTGCAGACAAACGAAAACAAGAATTTTTGTAGAAAAGACCTGGTTCTGTTAAACCTCTGTTTCATGGAACACACAGGCCATGCACTCATTGGAGTCCTTTCTTAGAAAACGCATTTTCTGTTCCCTTTCCCCTTTCCCTTCCATGACAGGTCACATAGCAAGTTGCATCATGACCGCACAGTGCCATCTCTCCCTGAGAACAGAGCCCCCAAAACACACTTATACATCTCTGCCACCTGCTTCCCACCACGTACCATGTTCCCATAGACGGTGTGTTTTTTGTTTGCCCCAGCCCCGTGTCTCCCCCCACCCATTTATAGGCATAAAATACACTGTCTGCCTCCCCTTTCCTACCACCTTTTTGTTACATTGGTGTAAAAATGTAAAACAAAAAAAAATTTTTTAAATGAAATAACTGTGGTGTGTGACAGATAGACGAAAACCTGGAAATCTGATTCCACATATGTTTGGGGTTTAGGGGTGACAGGGGACAGCTCTGGGAGAAAAGAGGGGGCCTTCAGCATTGTCCTGCACAGAGTGCCCGGTACCATGGAGGAGGTGCTGATAGTCTGCTCTTCTGGCCAGGTGCTGTTGTGTCCATTTATTTTCTTATTTTTATTTTTTTGTAAAGCTTAAAACTATCATACTTGAGCTTCCATACTTAAAAAAAAAAAAAAGAACCCACAAAAATAAATAAATAAAAAGAAAGTGGGACGCAGTTACAAAAAAAAAATACCACGTCACTTTATCCAAAATGTAGTACTACATTCTTGATTCAGGCTTCCAATAGAAAGCATCCTGGTTTTATTGCCAAGCAGAGATACGCTTTCTATACCATAACTCTCCCAACCCAACCCGCTGGTTTTAGGAACAATTGTAGTGGTTGAAGTTAGTATATAAAACCATCTGGACCAGTGCTGGTGTACCACTAAGGTGGTAAACCTTAGGCTCCACATATGAATGCACTCAAGGAAGTTAATGAATACAGAGGGGAGGTAGGAGTCATGTTTTTATATATCGAGCAGATTGAGGCTTAAATTACATAGTTAATTATAATTCAAAATCATAAACAATTTTACCTGGAGACTCATTGCCCAGCAGTCAATTAGGGCAAGAATATTTTAAAAAATTGGAGTTCTCGTGGATGGTGGTAATCAAAGTTGAAATTATTTTCCTATGGGTCAACCAGGAGTGCCCTGTTTGAGTTTTAAAGGCTGACGTCTGACGTCTGTGTTCCAGAGCTGCGCCGGTCGCGCCTGCTCCTGCAGAGGATTTGCTTCGCGTATAGAGGGCGCTCCGACACAGCAAGAGCAAAGCAAAGCCGGCCTTGCAGGAGGAAGTAAAATCGTTGCTCCATAAACGTTTAAAGAACTCCCCCGAGTAAAACTGAGGAAGTGAGAGCTAAAAAAAGAAAAAAACAAACAAACAGAAAAACCGTCAATGAACAATGGCATTAGTTGCCAACTAGTAAAGTAGTAAAGGTCAGATAACATAGTAATAAAACACTAAGAAATGCAAGCTAAATGATGCCATTGTTGTCTTAGGTAAAAAAAAAAAAAAACAAATATAAAAAATATACAACTTTCAATTGTTACAACTCGGTGATTACCAGCAACGGGTAAAGCCAGTTCACAAGGTCAGATGGCGGCTTTGGAAGTTAATAGGATCACATGTATCAAGATTCTAGCAGCAATTCTGTTTGTTCTGCAAACCATTTGTGGAGGTGATTCTGGTAGATAGTTGAATAACTCTGAGGTAAGAGATTTTCAATGCAGCAGGCAGTCCTCTCAGATATCATTGGTTCGTTTCCAGACCACTGTAATAAAGCAGGTCGGAATCTTTTTTCTGGGGAAGAACTTGCCTTCAATTTATAAAAAGCATAACATCTGTGAACTACAATAAAGCAAAGCACAATAAAATGAGGTGCCTGTATTTAAAAGTAGGGTAAGCAATGAATGTTGTGTCATGCAGGGTGTCATGCAGGGTCTCAGCTCCCGCTCCCCACATAAGAATGCAGGATACAGTGAGGCCAAAAAGGAACACCCATGGAGCCATAGATAGGGGAGTCATACCACTATAATCTTGCTGGCGGCTGGGTTTGAGACACAGGAAGCCACACTATCCGCAACCCGCCATCCACTTCTCTGTCAACCAACCACACTTGCTAGCTGCAATCTGCTTTTGCTAGGTCAGCCACCATCTTCTTGCTAGCCCCCATTTTTGCTGCTAGTGTAGCCATGGCAGTTATATTAGTGGCCAGTGGCTCACTGGCTACAGCTGCCGGCCAACTAGCCACAGCTGATGGCCATCCAATCACAGTTGATGGACATTTACTACCTGAGTGAGCACCTTTCCACGTGAGGGCGAGAGCCTGGAAACTGCACTCCTGGCTCTGTCCCCACAACTTGTTTAGTTTAAAAGGAGGATGGAAGAGGGAAAGAAGAAAGGGTTGGGGGAGAGCAAAGGAGGGAAGGAAGAAGGGAGGGAGCAGAAGAAAACACCAGCTGAGCAGTGTCCCTTCTGTCTACTAGTTGATGACAGTATCAAATCATGCATAATTACCTTGAGACTAATCACCCCAGGAGTTAGTCAGGGGCAGAGAAAGGAGTAGGTTTAGTCTCCCTGCTTGGTTTTCCTCAGGTAGGTACAGTCCCACGTGGAGAAGATTAGGAAGAAAGTGGCTGCTGTCTGTCTTAGTAGAAACCTTTAGGAAAGCAAAAGTCGAATGGGTATAGACTGTCAACATGACCACAGGGTCCTCATCCTGTCTGGTTCACCCTGACATCACTCGAACCTCAAAGAATGCCTAACAAACTGGCGATGCGCAAAGAATTGTCTTGGTGTAGAATTAACCCCTGGTCATTGGCAGAATGGAAAAGAATTTACGAGACTGTACACGAGTTTCCAGAGAAAAGATTAATTGAAAGTTAAAAAGGGTGAGAGAGACTTCTTTTTTGCAACTGGCAGAAGTTTTGCCAGGTTAGTTTGAGAGGGAGAGCTGTGGAGACAGAGGGATGAGAGAGAAATACTGGCAAATGGAGTTTAGCCAGGGTAGAGTCTGATGGGGGACAGCTGCCCCTATAAGAAGAAGTGCTGGGGTTTTATATTTTTACATGCAGGATGTAGGGTGCTTGTCAGCTTGCAGGGGGGCTGCCGTTACAATTATCTTCTCCTGGCAACTGTCCTGTTCCCAACTATGATGAATGTCATTTTGCAGGGGGTTGCATTTGGGGTTGGGAACTGTTCTGTTCTCCTCTATGATGAATGTAAGGTGCTTGTCAGTTTGTAGGTGCAGTGCTGGCCAGGGGAATTAGAGCCAATCGGTTAATGTTTAAGCTCATTCCTGTTAGCCCACAAGCTTGTTCCTGTTAACTCTTTACTTGTTTCATCAAGAATGTTTGGCAAACTAACGTGCCAAGTCATTTAAAATGGAATTCCTTCCACCTATTTGTCTATGAAAAGTGGGAAAAACCCATGGCAGATCAGTGGGTTCTCAATAGATGTTCCCAAATGGGGACCATCAAATAGTATGGAAGTCCTGATCTAGCACACAGGGGAAGACAGGCTGTGCAGTGCTAGGTAGTTGTGAAAGTAGTGGGCGTTCTTGTCTCGTTCCTGATTTAAATGCAGCTGCTAGTGTTATTTTTATTACAGCCTCTAATATTTACTCATCGAGATCCTGAATTTTAGGCTAAGATATCTATCTATCTGTCTATCTATCTATCTATCTATCTATCTATCTATCTATCTATCTAGATATCTATATACCTAATATTGTTAAGAATTATCACTTCCTATTTAATTTTGTGTTAACATTAATAGACATTAAATTTTGTCAAGTGCCCCTTTAGCATATCTGGAGATGATCATACAATTTTTTTCTACTTAGCTCTGTTAAGATGACACATTTTGTTAATGATTTCCTAGTTTTATCCATCTTGGCATTCCTAGAATAAACCCCACTTAGTCAGGATTTTTTTTTTAATATGCTGCCAAGTGTCATACATTATTCCTTTTTTTTGAAGGGGAACAGGACTTTATTGGGGAACAGTGTGTACTTCCAGGACTTTTTCCAAGTCAAGTTGTTGTCCTTTCAATCTTAGTTGTGGAGGGTGCAGCTCAGCTCCAAGTCCAGTTGCTGTTGTTAGTTGCAGGGGGTGAAGCCCACCATCCCTTGTGGGAGTCAGACCGGCAACCTTGTGGTTGAGAGCCTGTGCTCCAACCAACTGAGCCATCTGGCACTGGCCCATGTGGGAATCGATCCGGCAGCCTTTGGTGTTAGGAGCACGGAGCTCCAACCACCTGAGCCACCGGGCCAGCCCAAGTGGCGTACATTTGTTAGACTACTTTCTCCTGGAGCACAGTACTATGGTCAAAAAATGTGACACTAATCTGATTTATTTGCCCTTCAAAATAACTTGGTTTGTTGCTCCGATGTCTAAATCATTGTTTTCCTCTTAAAAAAACAACAACTAGTAGTTATCCTGGAATGTGTCTTATTGATGCCTCTTTGTCAGTTTTCCTAGTTTGGGCCCTTCCACTTGAGGGCCCAAATCCTTTCTTTCAGGAAAGTTTATTTTTATTACTTCTTTTGTTCCATTGTTTTGGTTTTCTTCTTTAGCTGTTTCTATTATGGTATTAGAACCAGCCAAATACTCCCACCTTCCCACATCTGAACTTGCTATTTTTCCAGGTGTTCAGGCCCCAGATGGAGAGGCCACTTCTGATCACCATACCTGGCATTGCACAAAGTCACTTCTGCTCCAGGTGCTAATTTAATTTCCTCCATTGCATCCATTATTGTCTGACGTCAGGTGATGTGCCCATGTGCTCCTGTGGTTAATTACCAGTCTCCCCTGGTAGAGGGACCCCACGAGGATGGGGACTTTGTTTTCTTCATGACTTTACCTGCAGTGCCCATAACAGGGCACAGTGCACTCTATAAATATTTGCTGACTGAGATCAGCCCACTTACCTCTGTGTCCTCCGCTACCACCCACCAAAAACACAAGCACCTTCCCAAGGACCCCTGCTTGCTTTGGAAGCCTATCTTAACTTCCTGTCTTTCCTCTTGCCACTTTGCTGTCTTTTCTTCAGCCAGGAAGATTCTTTACACCCAGAAATCAGATTATGTCATTTACAGTTTAAAAGCCTCTAAGTGCTTCCCTTTCCACCCTGAATGAAACCCAGTCTTTATCATATCCCCAAAGGACTTCCATGATCCGCCTTCTGCTAACCTTAGCCGTTTCATTTCCTACCTCTCTCCATTCTGCCACGTTAGCCTTCGGGCTCTTTTCCACACATTTAAATCATATTCCTTTTATGAAGGACCCTTATGCTAATTCTTCCATGTGAGTGAAAGGGCCACACTTCCTTAGGGTCCTTAAGTGGCTGATTCCTCTCCATCTTTCAGTTCTCAGCTCAGATGTTCCCATCTGAGACATGGCCCTTCCTGCCTGGTCAGCTGAAAGTGGGACGCCCTCCCTCCCAGGACCCTTGTATATCCTTACACATATTGCATCTTTTATATTTAAAAGCATCTTATTTATATCTTTGTCTCTGTATTATCTTTCTCACTCCCTAGAATGTAGCCCATGAGGGACCTCGTCTGTCTTATCCGCTGTCATATCCCCTGTGCCTGTGACCATCGTACACAGTCAATAAGTA
This sequence comes from Rhinolophus sinicus, assembly GCF_036562045.2. Classification (NCBI taxonomy): domain Eukaryota; kingdom Metazoa; phylum Chordata; class Mammalia; order Chiroptera; family Rhinolophidae; genus Rhinolophus; species Rhinolophus sinicus. Next base: position 474,195 of record NC_133760.1, read on the forward strand.
ATTGCTGAAGGAAAGAATGAAAGAAAGAATCATTATCATCTTTATAAAAATCTAGGATAAATGCATTTTTCTCACCACACACCCCTGAGGGAGATCTCAGTGCTAAAGTTTCCTCATGGGGCTCAGATTTACACATAGAACTTGGCCTAATTTCCTTCCAGAAACACCCTGCCCCAGACTCATGTCTAAGGAGAGAGAGAGAGAGAGAGAGAGAGAGAGAGAGAGAGAGAGAGAGAGATCACGAGGGGTGAGGGCCCTCAGACTAGCTCTGTCTCTCACTCTCCAACTCTCCAGGCCTAAGTTTATCTGGGAAATGAGACATGGTTCTGTAAACCACCAAGGACCTTTGTTCCAGGAGAGGAACTGGATGTGATGCCAGCTCTGGAGCAGCTCCCAGTCTGCTGGGGTGGACACAGCCCAACTCACAGAACCTACATCCCAGTGATACAGCCCAAGTCTGGAGATCATGGGTTCCTATTCTGGCCTTCTTTCCAGCTGCCTGTTTCGAGGCATGTCAATAATTGCTATTCATGTATCTTTATCTTTGCAGTTGAGACAATTGTTTTCTCTGCAGGAACAAGCTCTCTTAAGTCTCCTTCCAGACGCTGGTGGCAGACATCTGTCTTCGTTCACCATCATAAGGCTCCCTGCTGGCCCAATGAAATTATGCACGCAGCTTCTGACTCAGTAATAATTTACGTGGTAAGTTGCAGAGGATAAAGTACTTTTGTGCAAAGGACAACATGGTAGACATATAGGAAAAGAGATTACAAACTGAATCAAAATTCCAGTTATAAGATAATTGATAATAGTCCATGGGGATGTGATGTACAGCATAATGACTATAGTTAACAACACTGCCTTGTATATTTGAAAGTTGAGAAGAGAATAGATCTGAAAAGTTCTCTTCCCCAGAAAAAAAAAATTGTAACTATGTTTGGTGACAGATAGTAACTAGACTTATTGTGGTGATCATTTCACAATATATACAAATTGTATATACTGTGAACACCATATTGAATCATTATGTTGTATACCTGAAACTCATATAATGTTATAGTTCAATTACACCTCAATTAAAAAAAAGAGAAAGATTGCAACAATGTGGGTGGACCTGGAGGGCATTATGCTGAGTGACATAAGTCAGACAGGAAGACAAGCACTGTGGGATCTAACTTGAATGTGGAATCTGAAAAAGCCAAACTGGTGAAAGTAGAGTAGATGCTGGTTACCAGGGGCTGGGGGTGTGGGAGTGGTAAGATGCTGTTTAAGGGCACGAACTTACATCTTGTAGATAAATAAGTCCCGGAAATCTAATGCAAAACAGAATGATTATAGTCAACAATACTGTGGTATGAACTTTAAACTTTCCAAAGACTAGGTCGTTATTGTTCTTACCGTGTTTCCCCGAAAATAAGACCTAACCGGAAAATAAGGTTAGCATGATTTTTCAGGAGGACATCCCCTGAGCATAAGCCCTAATGCGTCTTTTGGAGCAAAAATTAATATAAGACTGTCTTATTTTCGGGGAAACACGGTACCACAAAAAAGAAATGGTAACTATGTGACAAGATGGAGGTGTTAGCTAATGCTATGGTGCCATCACTTTGTAATACATAGCTGTATCAAATCAACAGGTGTTTTCCAGTGGTAACCATATTACAATATATAAGTGTCAATCAAATGTACACCTTAAACTTCCACAATGTTATACGTCAATTGTATCTAAATTTTTTTAAGTCTAATAAGTCCCCCACACATTCCAGTTTTCGTTTCTCAACACCCCCACTCTTCTTACCACATTCTTAATTTTTTTCTCAGAAATTGACTGCATATAGGACAAAGTTAGCAAGTGATAAGATGTCAGTTTCAAGGCACTGTTCTAAATGATTTACTTGATTTGAGGGTCATACTTAATATATATAACTGTTAAATGGGTGACACATTTATTGGGTTAAGAAATCTAAATAAAATTTAAAATTGCTACACTTAAGTACTAAGTCTCCCTTGCATGCCACGGCATGATGGGTTTCTCAAGCATCCTACTGTGTTAATGCAAAACCCAGAAAATAGGAAAATATTTTCCCATATTTTTAACCTTTCCTCACACAAATGATGGCATAATCCTAATCTTTTCTGCGTCTCCCATATCTTACTAGACAATAGATCCTGGAGATTTTCCTACACTCCACCCACACATTTGTAAATAGTTAAACTCATCTCCAATTACCTATTTGAGTGTGCTCTGTGTCCTCACTCAAAATCTGCCAGGTGCACTTAGAAAACCATGCACACGTGGAAGGGTGGTGTGGGCTGTGAGCACCAGGATGCCAGGCCCACGCAGCAAAACATATGTTCACTCAGCAATGAGAAGTCCTCGAAAAATCTGGACGGGGATCTGGACAGGAGAAGCAGTTGCCACCCCCACATTCCTGTCAACAGTATTCTCCATCTTTACATTCCTCTGAATCCCTCCAGAAGCCCCGTGTCACTGTAACAGACGTACACTCAATTCCCAGTATCCACCTCACTTCCACAGGACATGTGGGGACATCCTAATTACTGAACACACTCCAGAGACAAACGGAGTCCTTTCGCTTTTTATCGATCCCCGTTGCCTCTTAAAAATTTCTTTGTCCCTAAGTGGTCTCCTGTCCGTTAACAAAAGTAATGTTTGAGGAATAGATGTCTTAGTCTGTTTGGGCTGCTTTAATAAAAATGCCACAGTCTGGGTGGCTTATAAACAACCAAAATTTACTCCTCACAGTTCTGGAGGCTGGAAAGTCGGAGATCAAGGTGCTCGCAGATTCTGTGTCTGGTGAGAACCCGTATTCTGGTTCATAGATGGCCGTATTTTCCCCATATCCTCACATGGCGGAAGGGGTAAGGGGACAATTTTATAAGAACACTGATCCCATTCACGAGGACTCCACCTTCATGACCTAAGCACCTCCAAAAAGCCCCACCTCCTAATACGATCCCATTGGGGATTAGTTTCAACATACGAAATTTTTTGGAGGGACACAAATGTGCAGTCTATAGCAACAGAAATTCACCATTTTAAGTAGCTTAACTTACCACTTTTCATTTGTACACAATGCTTCTGGGTCTTGTTTAAGAAATCATTGCCATTAGATAATGTTTTTAACTAATGTCACCCCCCAAAATTTAATCTTTTAAGAAAGCAACTGGAAGTTTATTTAAATACAAAGGGAAAGAAGAAGACATCGTTGCCAATCCCCATATCCCAAAGATGTTTTCCAGTGCCTTATTCTTGAATATGTATTATTTTGTCTTTCATTGTTAGACCTAGGAACCACCTGGAAATTTATTTGGGGCTTGGAGTGGAGTAGGGGTCACTGACTCAGCATAGTTTTAAAAAGAATTCCACTCTTTCTCCACTATGCAATGTAGTTGGTGTGCATTTGCTCATAAATCAAGTCACTTTCTGCATGTGTGTGTTTCTGAAATCTAGCTCTGTTTCATCCATCTATATGTCGTTGTAACAATACCCCATTGTCAGCCTTACTTCCCACCACAGTTCCTCTGTCACTCTGGGTTCACCCACAAGAGCCATCCTGCTCTTCTGGGAACACACCCCTGTGTCCTGCCCCTCAGGGCATTTGTGCTTTCTCTGGAATGTTCCTCCTTCGTTAGACTTAGCGTGATGGTTTCTCTTCATTCTTCACCTTTCAGCTCAAAGGTCACCTCCTCAAAAGGCCCTTCTCTGACCACTCAGTCTAAAACAGACCTGCCCATAGCCTCCACATCCCTTTATTTTCTTATTGTATATTTCATTATGCAAAACCAACTTGTGTGTGTGTACTTAGTCGCTGTTCTTCCCTCGAATGTGTGCACAGAGCAGTGATGTCCTGTATGTCCTGTTTACTTGCCGTGTGCCCTGTGCTCAACACAATGTGTGGCATTCACTTTGAATGTATAAGAAAGGAAGAGAAATGTGTCTGTCTTCTATATCCAGGATGAAGGAATTTCCCCCTCCCAGTCTCGGAGGGGACCTCACGTGGATACGTCCCCACAAGGCCCAGCCCGGCAGACCATCCTGAGTTGTTTTTGAGAGTTTTCACGGAGCTAGGCCTTTTAACCATAGATTTAGGGAGACCGTAACAGGTGAAAGCCTCAGTTCAGCCCTAGAGTCCCTGAAATGAGATATATTTATGGAAGCCTCCTGCATTCCCACGTGAAGTCCCAGAGGGCACACAGAATGTAACTGGGCTAGGTGGCCTCTTGAATCTGTGAAAGGGAACTGTGACATTTGCCCAGTGGTTGGCTCCCACTAATCTCCTCCTAGAAGCTCAATAGAAAAAGGCGTCTGTATTCGTTTGTCACCATAAGGCTCCTTACCTGGCAGATTATAAATATCTCCTTAAAATTCATGCATAATTATGTGTTTTGACTTGGTAATATATTTATCATGGTAGATGATTCAGAAAATACACAAAAAAGAGGTGAATAGTGAAAAATAAGTCTCTCATCTATACCAGTTTTCCAATTGCCCAGTTCTGATTTCCTTCTGGTCTGAACCAATTTCTTTTGTACCTTTCCAGAACTTTCCATTGCATATTTTCTATAACAATATATATTAGATTTTTATAATAATCAGCATGTACTGACGTGGAGCCATTGTTCTAAGTATTTCAGATTCATTAAGTCATATAATCTACATATAGATATAATTTTAAACAAGTGATATGTGAATACGTTTTCAATTTAAAGTTAATATATACACACAGGGAAGTTTCATTTTCACACCTTTACCCTCATTTTTTGCTCTCCCTTAGAGCTCCCCACTTTTATGAGTGTTTTTTGCATATCCTTGCAATGTTTATATAAAGAAACATGATAAAATAGGAATACATTTTATATTTTCTTACATAAAAGTTTACATCCTCACATACTGTTGTGCATCTTGCTTTTTTCACTTAAGATTGTATCCTGGAAATGTTCCAATTAGGTAACTAGACCTTCCTAATATTATTTTTTTTAAGATATGCACAGTGTTACCTTCTCTGCAGGTATCATAGCTTATTTCTCCAGGCCCCTACAAATGGAAACTTGATTTATTGCCAGTCTGATAAGCACCTTTAGCAGGGAAGTTTTACAGATCCAATAGATTTCCTTCCTCATTCCCCAGGAGCTGCAGCCTACGTCTTCAAAACAGGAGACGTCAGTCTGTTTTGCTTAAGGACTACGAAAGCCACCATCTGTTAATGCAGTCTGCATCATGAGGAACAGGAAGATGGTCTCCCGGGTGTGAAACCTCCTCTCAGACTGCAGGGACCAAATCCCTGAGGGTCCCCTGCACTGTGGCAATGAGGGCTTTACCTATTGTGGTTCTGGTTTGCAAATGACCATCATTACTTCTGGATCTAAGACGCAGAGGAGTGCTTTAACGAAAGACACTGAGTATGCCACAGAAGGCCTGGGAAGGCTGGAGAATCAGGGAGGAAGCCAAGAAGAGACAGCAGAGAGAACGTTTCTGAAATCCCATCCAACCACAGCCTGGTTGGGAAGCTGCCCATGCTACCGGCTCCGCTGGACACTTGACCAATGACACCTTCATCCTTGTTGCTACACTCTTTTTTTCTAATAAGTTTATTGGGGTGACAATGGTTACTAAAGTTACATAGGTTTCAGGTGTACAATTCTGTAATACTTCATCTATATATCATATTGTGTGTTCATCACCCAGAGTCAGTTCTCCTTCTATCACCATATGTTTGATCCCATTTACCCTCATCTACCATCACCCCCTCTCCCACCTTACCCTCTGGTAACCACTAAACTATTGTCTGTGTCTATGAGTTGTGTGTGTGTGTTTTTTAAAATTATTTATTTATTTAAGTGTGTTTTTCCAGGACCTATCAGCTCCAAGTCAAGTAGTTGTTTCAATCTAGTTGTGGAAGGTGCAGCTCACAGTGTCCCACATGGGAATCGAACTGGCAACCTTGTTGTTAAGAGTACTGCACTCTAACTAACTGAGCTAACCCGCCGCCCCGTGTCTGAGTTTTTGTTTATTTGTTTGTGTTGTTCCTTTTTGTTTTCAATTTTATATCCTATATATCAGTGAAATCATATGCACAATGGAATACTATTCTGCCATAAGAAAAGATGAAATAGTGCCATCTGCAACAACATGGATGGATCTTGAGATTATTATGCTAAGCGAAATAAGTCAGACAGAAAAAGTCAAGAGGCATATGATTTCACTGATACACTGCTACACTTTAAATTTCCTTACATCTTGCCTCTTTCCTGCTAAGTTCAAAGTTCCAGAAAGAAGTATTGAATTGTCTGTCAACCCCATACTTTCCATGGTATGCTCCCTTAGTCTTCCTAATAAATCAGCTTCCACCAGTGTGCCCCGGTGTGGATTACCCTCCAAAATCAGTTGGGGGTTTAGATACCGGGGAGCCCCTAAATACCAGACATTGTCTATAGAGGTTAAATATGCTTAAGTCCTGCAGAGGACCTTCTGAGAAGTAGGGGTTTTCGATGCCCTGACACCAGAGACCAGAGAAATCCTTCGCAGAGCAGGGGCCCTGGAGAGCCATGGATATCTATCAGCTTTAGGAACCATAACTTCCTATTTAGTCAGCGTTATTTTCCTAAAACATGAATAGATATTAAATTTTGTCAAATACTCTGTTAGCATATATGGGCTGGTCATACGATTTTTTTTCTAATTGGCTGTTAATATAATAAATGTTATTAATGGTTTCTGAATACTAGCCATCCTTGCCTGCCTAGAATAAACCCCACTTAGTTACAATGTATTGTTTTTTAAAAATACTGCTGGAATCTCTATGCTGGTACAGGCTGGCACACTCATAAAAACAGTTTCATGCTGAGCATAAGGAACTAACACAATTACGGCTATGCCATCACATGTGATAGGCTCATGGAGTGCTTGAACTGTGGCTAGGGAGACTAAGGAACTGAATTTTTAACTTCATTTGTGTTTAACTGACTTAAACCTAGAAGCTGATATTTATTTAGTTAGTAGATAACTTTTAAGTGTGTTTGGACAACTTGGGCATGTGAATTCACTTTTCAACCAATTTATGAATTCAACCTATGGATGAAGCATTTCCTTTGAAAAGTTAGCATCCAAATTGAAATGTGCTCTAAGTGTAAACTACCCACTAGATATTAGAGAGTGCAGACCACCACGATCATCATGGCCAACAAGTAGGTCTTATTGAGAAATCTTCTCCCCCAAATAATGTAAAACATATCAATAAGTCGGATTAAGTACAATATGATTAAAGTTAACTTCGCCTGTCTCTTTTTTACTTTTTAAAAATGTGGCTAATAGAAGTGTTTCAATTACATTTGTGGCTCACATTATTTTTCTATTGGACAGCACTGTTCTAAGGGAAGCAGAAATGCATTCATAGGCTTGGATGCAAGATGGTCTAAGAGCTGAAGAAGCTCAGTCAGAGGAGAGGGGTTGCTTAGATACTGAAAAAATCTGGATATGGGCTTCTGAGTCATTGTGGGGCATGGAGAACACAAAGAACTGAGTCACTGTGTGGATTCCTTTAGTCCAGTCCATTCCGACAAGTGTGGACCTGACAAAAGTTCATTCCAGCAATACTTGGAAAATTCTATTTATCACACTCAAATATTCTTTAAAAAAGAGAGCAAGGGCCGCCCAGTGGCTCAGGTGGTTGGAACTCCGTGCTCCTAACTCTGAAGGCTGTCGGTTTGATTCCCACATGCGCCAGTGGGCTCTCAACCACAAGGTTGCCAGTTCAATTCCTCGAGTCCCGCAAGGGATGGTGGGCTGCGCCCCCTGCAACTAGCAATGGCAACTGGACCTGGAGCTGAGCTGCGCCCTCCACAACTAAGACTGAAAGGACAACAACTTGAAGCTGAATGGCACCCTCCACAACTAAGATTGAAAGGACAACAACTTGACTTGGAAAAAAGGCCTGGAAGTACACACTGTTCCTCAATAAAGTCCTGTTCCCCTTCCCCAATAAAATCTTTTTTAAAAAACAGAGAGAGAGAGAGAGAGAGAGAGAGAGAGAGAGATTCCGGATATTAGGTAGCTCCCATTTTCTTCTCCAGTTCCATTCTGAACTCTCCGGTATGTGCCACTGTTCTAGGTGTCTGGGTTTGTGCCAATTCCACAGTCACTGAATTACGTGGCTTCATAAATAAGTCTTGATACCTGGTAGCAGAAATCCTTCATTCATATTCTTTTTTTTTTTCTTTCACTGTTTCCACCTCCCACACCCCACTCTGGTTCAAGACATTGTCTCTCAATCTAGTTGCGTAGGACACAGCTCCCTGGCCCATGCTGGTATTATGAGCCTTGCACGCCCCCCCCCCCCCCCCAAGGCAGTCAGTCGCCAGTCGTCGGGTTAGTCGCTCACAGCAGCTCACGGCAGCTCTCACCAGCTTCCGGCTGCTCATAATGGCAACACACAGTAGCACACAGTAGCCCATGGCAGCCCACAGCAGCTCATGATGGTTTCCGGCCACTCATGTTGGCTGCCGGCCACTCATGCTGGCCACCAGCAACTCACGGCGGCACATGGTAGCCCACAGCAGCCCACAGCAGCCCACCACAGCCCACAGCAGCCCACGGCAGCTCACGCCAACCTCCAGCTGCTCACGGCAGCCCAGCTCCAGGGAGAGCTGTTGTTCACAATCTTAGCTGTAGAGGGCGCAGCCCACTGGCCCGTGTGGGAATCAAACCAGCGACCTTGGTGTTAGGAGCAAGGTGCTCCAACCACCTGGGCCACTGGGCTGGCCCCATATGCTTTTTTAAGATTCAACATGCTATTCCTTTTTTTTTTTTTTTTTTTTAAGATTTCTTAATTAAAATACAGTTAATATACAATATTATATTTATTTCAGGTGTACAACATAGTTATTCAGCAGTACCTACCTAACTCTGTACAGTGTTATTACCACATTATTGATTTTATTCCCTACGCTATAGAAGTGATCACCATGATAAGTCCAACAACTATTTGACATTGTACCACGTTATCACAATATTATTGATCTTCCCCCTCTTTAAAATTTTCAATTAGAGTTGACATTCAATATTATTTTATATTAGTTTCAACTGTACAGCATAGTGGTTAGACATTTATATAATTTAGGGAGTGATCCCACTAACTAGTACCACCTGGCAGTATACATAGTTATTACCATATTATTGACTACATTCCTTGTACTTTACATCCCACGACTATTTTGTAACTACCAACTTGTATTTCTTAATACCTTCACCTTTTCCAACCTGCCCTCAACCCCATTTCCATCTATCACCCCGATAGATCTAGTACCTCTCTGGCACCATACTCATACATAGTTATCACAATATCATTGACTGTATTCCTTATGCTATACCCTACATCCCCACGACTACTGTGTAACAACAAACTTGCATATCTTAATCCCTTCCCCTTTTCACCCACCCCCTCACCCCCATCCCATCTTAAAGAAGTCCTCTAAGATTCCTCGTAATACTGGTTTGGTGGTGATGAACTCCTTTAGCTTTTTGTCTGGGAAGCTCTTTATCTGTCCTTCAATTCTAAATGATAGCTTTGCTGGGTAGAGTAATCTTGGTTGAAGGTTCTTGCTTTTCATTACTTTGAATACAGCAGTACCTCGGTTTTTGAACGTCTCCATTGATGAACTTTTCGGTTTACGTACGCCATAAACCTGGAAATAAATGCTTCAGTTTTCAAACACACCTCAGAAGTCGAACATGTCACACGGCTTCCGCTGAGTGCAAGATCCTGGGCCTAGCTGTCGGCTGTTTTTGAACATTTCAGAACTTGAACGGTCTTCTGGAATGGATTATGTTACAAAACCGAAGTACCACTGTATTTCCTGCCAATCCCTTCTGTCCTGCAAAGTTTCTGTTGGGAAATCAGTTGACATTCTTATGGGGGCTCCCTTGTAGGTAACTGCTTTTCTCTTGTTGCTTTTACGATTCTATCTTTGTCTTTAAGCTTTGGCATTTTAATTATGAATGTCTTTTTTTTAATGAGAAATTTCCTGCCTTTTTTTTTTTTAACAGGACTTTATTGGGGAACAGTGTGTACTTCCAGGCCTTTTTTCCAAGTCAAGTTGTTGTCCTTTCAATCCTAGCTGTGGAGGGTGCCATTCAGCTTCAAGTTGCTGTCCTTTCAGTCTTAGTTGTGGAGGGTGCCATTCAGGTTCAAGTTGTTGTCCTTTCAGTCTTAGTTGTGGAGGGCGCAGCTCAGCTCCAGGTCCAGTTGCCATTACTAGATGCAGGGGGCGCAGCCCACCATCCCTTGCGGGAGTTGAAACTGGCAACCTTGTGGTTGAGAGGACATGCTCCAACTAACTGAGCCATCCGGGAGGCAGCTCAGCTCAAGGTGCCGTGTTCAATCTTAGTTGCAGGGGGCGGAGCCCACCATCCCTTGCGGGACTTGAGGAATTGAACTGACAACCTTGTAGTTGAGAGCCCACTGGCCCATGTGGGAATCGAACTGGCAGCCTTCGGAGTTAGGAGCATGGAGCTCTAACTGTCTGAGCCACCGGGCCGGCCCAATTATGAATGTCTTGGTGTTGGCCTCTTTGGGTTCATCTTGTTTGGGACTCTCTGCACTTCCTGGGCTTGTATGTCTGCTACCTTAACCAGGTTAGGGAAGTTTTCTGTCATTATTTCTTCAACTAGGTTTTCAATTCCTTGCACTCTCTCTTCTCTTTCTGGTACCCCTGTAATGCGAATGTTGGTATGCTTGATGTTGTCCCGGAGACCCCTTAAACTCTCCTCAATTTTTTGGATTCTTTTTCTTTTTGCTGTTCTGGTTGGGTGTTTTCTGCTACCTTATTTTCTACATTGCTGGTTTGATCCTCTCCTTCATCTAATTTATTGTTGTTTCCCTGTAATATGTTTTTAATTTCCATTATTATTTATTTCTGACTGATTCTTTTTCATGTCTTCTATCTCTATTTTTATGCTTCCGTTTTCCCTGAGATCAGTGAGCATCTTTATAATCAGTGTTTGGAACTCTGCATCTGATAGATTGCTTGTCTACATTTCGTTGTTGTTTTTTTTCTTTTTTTTTCTGGAGCTTTGTTCTGTTCTTTTATTTTGGGACATGTTTCTTTGTCTCCCCATTTTGGCTGCCTCTCTGTGTTTGTTTCTATGTATTAGGTAGGGCTGCTATGTCTCCTGGTCTTAGTAAAGTGACCTTATAGAGTAGGTGTGCTGTGGGGCTTAGTGGTATTAATACCATGCTGTCTTTCTGATCACCTGAGCCACGCACTCCAGGTGTGTCTTTTGTGTGGGTTTTGTGTGCCCTCCTCTTGTAGTTGAGCCTTGGCTGCTATTTGCACATCAGTGGGAGGGACTGACCTTTGGGCTCACTGGTTGTGAGGACTGGCTGTGATTACAGCGGAGGAGTTGTGGTGCAGGGGCTTACCTACAGAGCAGGATCTGCCTCAGCAGGACTCTGGTGCCTGCCCAATCTGCACCTTGGGTGTGTTGTTCTTGGAGGTGGCTGGGTGATACTCCAGTTTGTTTTGAAACTGGCCACTGGGAGCACCAGTCCCAGGACCACCTTGGAGGGGATCTACTATAGGTCAAGTTCAGACATATGCCCCACCTAGGGCCACCTAGCAGAAGCCACAAAGAAATCCACAGATGGTTGCTGCCCGTGCCAAGCTTGGATGCACCTTGAGAGGCCAAGCCGTGAATCAAGGCTGGCTGCCCATAGTGTCGGGCTTAGGGCTGCTCAGCCAGAGGTCGAGGATATGCTCAAGCCAGATGCTGCTTATCTGGGTTCTGTGAACCTTTGCGAGACCCTTGGAAAGTCTGCAGCCTGAGCTAAGGCAGGAGGTGTGTACAAAAAAGCCACTGGAAGTAGCTTGGGTGTGTGTGCTGGAAAGTTGGGCGGGGCCAGGTCTCAAATTGCCATGGCGATTTGACTCAGGTATGGTGGCCACCTGTGTCTGCACACTGGGAAGGGAGAGGGCTCAACAAATAAACAATGGCCTCCGCCAGCTCCTCTATCCAGGAGAAAGCTGCCTCTCTAGCCCCCTTCCCAAGCCAGACATCTTAGTTCCCCAACATATGCCCCTTCCGCTTTTCTAGCTGTTCTAGTGCTGGAGCTCAGAGCGAGTGATTCCACGGGTGGGTAAGTATGCGTGCAGTCCCTTTAAGAGGAGCGCCTGGGAGTGTAGCCATCCTCCATCTCACTCAGTCACAATCTCCACTATTTTTCACAACCAGAAATTATGGGGACTTCTCTCCCTGGCACTGGAACCTTGAACTGGGGTGGGGCTGGGACCTCTCCCTCCTCTGGGGGGTGGGGGTGGGGGCCTCCACAGCCGAAATATCCCTCCCAATCTTTAATGGTCACACATGGATGTGGGACCTGTTCCACATCTCTGTGCCTCCTACCAGTCTTGAGGTAGCTTTTACTGCATGTCCTTAGTTGTAGGGCTTCGGTTCAGCAGGATTTTAGGCAATTCTCAATGATTGTTGTTTTATAGTTTAGTTGTAATTCTGATTGGTCGTGAGAGAAGGTAAATCCAACATTTATCTACTATGACGCGATCTTGGTATTCAAAACCCACGCTATTGTGTTTTTTTTTAATTATTGTGGTAAAAGGTACATAACAAAATTGACCACCTTCACCATTTTTCAGTGTACAATTCAATGGCATTAAGTATAGTCACCTTGTTGTGCAAACATCCCCCCTACACATTTCCAGAACTTTTTCATCATCTCTGACATAAACTCTGTTCCTATTAAACACTAACTCCCTACCCATCTCCTTCAGCCCTTGGTAATCATTACATTACGTCTTGTCTGTATGAATTTGACTACACTAGATATCACACATAAGTGGAATCATACAATATTTGCCCTTTTGTGTCTGGCTTATTTACTGAGCATAATGTCTTCAAGGCTCATTCATGCTGAAGTGTGTATCAGAATTTTATTCCTTTGAAACACTGTTTATTATTTATTTAATCACAGCAATATGTGACTAATAAGAGGTGTACAGAAGTTGATGAATTTGAGAGAATATAGAAGGTACAAGTGACAGGACATGGCGTTGGGCTAGATATAGGAGGTGACAGTATCAATGCTGGCTCTTACAATACTAGTTTATGCAACTGGATGAGGGGTGTTGAAATTTACTGGTGATATATGGTACTCTGGAAGGAAAGGACCAGGATTTTGGAAGAAAGGTCATCTGTTAATTTTGGATGTATTGAGTTTGGACTTTCATTACATCCAAATGGTAACTGAGTGAACACCTGGATACATGTCTGGCACTCAGAGATGAGATTTCGGTTGTAACATATTCCTGAGTCATAGCAGAGGTTACCAGTACTTTCCTCCAGTTTCTGTTCTTTGTAATAGAAGATTTATCTGGGTATACGAGATCTGACAATTACATTCCCAAACTCATCCTAGAAAAAATGCTACATACCTCATTGCTAAACATCACTGTGGTCACCTTTGAAGTGCTCCCCTTTGGAAGCTATGCCCTGATGCCAGCTCCTAGTCCACCCTTCAAAGCAATTTTGGAACTCTTTTTCTGGAATGGCCATCAGAGCTGTCGTTGTATTACCCGTGATGTCCCAAATGTCATCAAACTGTCTTCATATATATATCTATATCTATATATATTTAAAGATTTTATTGGGGAAGGGGAACAGGACTTTTTATTGGGGAACAGTGTGTATTTCCAGGAGTTTTTTCCAAGTCAAGTTGTTGTCCTTTCAATCTTAGCTGTGGAGGAAACAGCTCAGCTCCAGGTCCCGAAGCCGTTGTTAGTTGCAGGGGGCGGAGCCCACCATCCCTTACGGGGGTCAAGGAGTCAAGGAGTTGAACCAGCAACCTTGTGGTTGAGAGCCCACTGGCCCATGTGGGAATCGAACCGGCCAACCGCCTGAGCCATCAAGCCGGCCCTCCTTTCAGTATTTCCTTTGTCTTTGGGTAAAGAAAGAAATAATTGGGGGGGCCAGCCCGTTGGCTCAGGCGGTTAGAGCTCCATGCTCCTAACTCCGAAGGCTGCCGATTCGATTCCCACATGGGACAGTAGGCTCTCAACCATAAGGTTGCCAGTTCAATTTCTCAAGACCCGCAAGGGATGGTGGGCTGCGCCCCCTGCAACTAGCAACAGCAACTGGACCTGGAGCTGAGCTGCGCCCTCCACAACTAAGACTGAAAGGACAACTTGAAGTTGAACGGCACCCTCCACAACTAAGATTGAAAGGACAGCTTGACTTGAAAAAAAGTCCTGGAAGTACACACAGTTCCCCAATAAAGTCCTGTTCCCATTCCCCAATAAAATCTTAAAAAAAAAAAAAAAAGAAGTCATTTTGGGGGCCAGATCAGGTGAGTAGGGAGGGTTCCAATACAGTTATTTGTTTACTGGCTAAAAACTCCCTCACAGACAGTTCCGTGTGAGCAGGTGCATTGTCGTGATGCAAGAGCCATGAATTGTTGGTGAAAAGTTCAGGTCGTCTAACTTTTTCATGCAGCATTTTTAGCACTTCCAAATAGTAACTTGGTAAACTATTTGTCCAGTTGGTACAAAATGATAATGAATAATCCCTCTGACATCAAAAAAGGTTAGCAACATCGTTGCAACAAGTTTGTGAACTTAATTATCCAACCTCGTATATTTTCCCCAACTGAAGGCATTATTTCCCAGTCTCTCTTACAGCTATATGTGGCCATATAACTAAGTTCTGGACAATGGGAAATGTATGGGATGTGTGCAATTTCAGGATCACACACTTAGAAAGAATAAAGCATGCCAATCCCTTCACTTTCTCTTCCTGCTGGCTGCAATGCCAATGTAGTAATATGATCTGGATTATATGTTGTATCCCAAATAGTAACATGACAGAGACACAAGAGAGAATGACTCCTTGAGACCATGGAGGCCCCATATCAACCTTGAATTTCAGACTCTGGCCTTCAGTACTGTGAGAGAATACACTCTTGTCATTTTAAGCCACCAAGATTGGGATGATTTATTATAGCACTAGAAAACTAATACAGCTGGACTGTCACAACTTCTCCCAGTGTTACATTAATTCTCCAACTCTGTTCCACAGCTTATTCTTCAGGAAACTTGATGTTTCAATACCTTTTTCTGGTCAACTGCATTGATGGCATCATGTGGATAAGATCTAAAAAGCAGGAAGGAACAGATAGATACACTGTATGTCTTGTCAAGACACACACATGCAGGGCAACTGGGTTAGTGCAGTTGGTTAGAGCTCAACGCTCAAAACAACAAGGTTGCTGTTTCGATTCCCACATGGGCCACTGTGAGCTGCGCCCTCCACAACTAGATTGAAACAACTACTTGACTTGGAGCTGATGGGTCCTGGAAAAACACACTTAAATAAATAAAAGTTAAAAAAGAAAAAGACACACATATGCCAGAGCATGAGAGATAAGCCCATGAAAACTGGGGAGCCTGTTACCTTAAGGAAGTTACTGAGAACCCTACAGTCTGAGGACAGTGAGGATATCCCACATAACCAGATGAAGAAGTTACTACATCCTGAACCTTTTGCCACTAACAAAGGAGATAAAATCTCCATTAGAGCAGATATTCCTTAGCCTGCTTTGTTCTCACTTAGAAGGCAGTCATAAACATTAATATTTATTGGTGAATGAATGAAACTTTCCAATGGACCAGAGTATGGAAAGAGCTGTGTGACATTGTGATAGATTAGCTTTGTCCCCAGTTCCTGGCAC
The DNA here is from genome assembly GCF_036562045.2 of Rhinolophus sinicus. Lineage (NCBI taxonomy): Eukaryota > Metazoa > Chordata > Mammalia > Chiroptera > Rhinolophidae > Rhinolophus > Rhinolophus sinicus. Next base: position 489,950 of record NC_133760.1, read on the forward strand.
AGAGTTCCTAAAACACTTATCCTTTCCTGAGTGATAGGGGTAAGAGGAGTGTCTACTTATTCATAATAAGCCCCTTTCAACTATACCTGAGTTTATGCTAATGAGATGACTCTCGGTGGGCCTCTAGGTAGCTTTTGGATGGGGCTTTTGTTGCCAGAGGAACCAATCCAGTAATTCGAGGGTTAGACCTCCTAAGATTGAAGTTAATCAGTAATGGTCAATGATTTTAATCAATCATGCCTACGTAATGGAATCTCCACAAAAACCCTAAATGATGGAGTTCAGAGAGCATCCAGGTTGGTAATGCATCAAGGTGCTGGGAGGGTGGCTGCACCCCACACCTCATATTTGGCTGTTCCTGAGTTGTATCCTTTATTATAAATCAATGATACTAAATAAAGTGACTTCCAGAGTTCTGTGAGCCATTCTAGCAAATTATCAAACCCAGGAGGGGGTCATGGTCATTCCCAGTGAGAAGTATGGGAGGCCTGGAACTTGCAATTGGTGTCTGAAGTGGGAGCGATCTTGTGGGACTGAACGCTTCACTTATGGTGCCTAGAGCTCAGTCTAGGTCATTAGTGTGCTGAGATTCAGAAGTAAATCAACTCACTGGGCACCCAGTTGGTGTCCCAAGAGTTGGAGAATTGGTTGTTGGTGTGAACAACAACAAATACGTACACATTTGGTATCATGAAAAACAGTTCATCATCTGTATCCCATGTGAACTCTACCTCTCAAAACATCTATGACAGAGAATAAAGCCATCGGTAGATCAGACGACTGCTCCATGGCCCTGGGGCAGCATCTTTCCCCAGGCTCCCTGGTGCGTGGTCAACGGGCTCATGAAAAAAATGACTCATCTATGCTTAGCTGGCTATGTCACTGACGGAGGTCCACCTTGTTAACAGCAGCAAGCAATGCTCAGCTCCCCTTGTGGGATGGTTTCTTAGGGAGACCAGCCAAATACCTGGTCATCTGAAGAGTACATGGGACCCCTTCCATCATGGATTGGGCAGTGAGTTTCTCCTCCCTGAAGTGATTACCTCTGGGCTGTTATTTGCTTTCCTAGCCTTCCGCACTCCTGCCAACAGCAGCATGTGTCTGCGCTCAATGGCCCTATTCACCGTCATGTTAACCCATATAATATCGCTTCTGATCAAGGAACTCAGTGTTAGGAAGTCAGTGGGTGGGTCCCTGTGCTCCATCACCCCAAAGCAGCCAGTCTCAGAGAACAGAGGCACGGCTTGTCTGAGATTGAGTTACAGTGCCAGGCTGCAGACAACATCGTTGGGGTCAGGATGTTGTCCTCCAGGATGGGTAAATACTGAACCAGTGGCACATGCATTTTGCCAGGTTACACAGACCCGGGAACCCTAAAGTCACACCCCAATGACTCACTCTTTACATATTTGCTTCCTGTTCCCCTGCCCTGAACTCTGCACTTGTAGGGTTTTAGTACCTAAACGGGGAATGGAAGGAAGGCTTCCACCAGGATACATGAGATAGTCAGTTGTGAGTGGACACTGCCCATGGACTATTCGGGGTGTCTCAGGAGTGCCACTACGGGGTCAGGAAAAGAGAGTGACTAATTTGGGCAGGAAGGAGGGGGTGGGGAGATGCTGCTTCGCTGGGTGCCAAGGAGGTCTGTGAATAGAACTGGGGCCGTCCCTGGAGAACCTCTGATTAATACATCCTGATTCCTGTCTGTCCTGACGCGGGCTTCATGGAGACCCGTTCCCTAAGCAGGTCTCAGAATGACAGAGGGTCTGTGGCTACCTACCCCTTTTGCAGGGGCACAAAACCGGGCATACAGGCTCCACACCCCTCCCATCTCTGCCCTCCCATCGGCTTCTGCAGAGCTCGCAGTAGCCAGTCCCCCAGCCCCTCCCACCTCCGTAGGGCACGCAGCCGGGTATAAGGAGCTCCCAGACCCCTTCGGACCCCTCCCTTCACCACTCGCGCGGCCTCCATCCCTGGTCTCCGGCCTTAAAGCTTCCTCCTCCGTGGGCCTGGAAGGCACCCAGCAGCAGCAGCGAGGTCATCGCCCCGTTAGCTAAGCGTTGCTGAGCAGCCGCAGTCGCCAGCAGGCCCCGCCCCGCAGCATCCGCGAGCCAGGCCGCGCCAAGGACTGCAGAGTGCGGTGAGTGTGCTCAGCCGGCAGGGAGGGACCCAGGCGGCCGGGACCCCGCCTCGCCCGACCCCAGACCTGGCAGCCAGACCTTCAGATCCTTCTGGCTTCTTGGCTCTGTCAATCGGTGTCAGGGCCCCAGAGCCTCCACTAGAAAAGGACCCCTCAGCCCCTCCCTGCTCGGGGACTCGAGCACACCGGCCCCTGGAGCCCCCCTCCCCTCGTGCAGGAACCAGGAATCTGGCGCCCCCAGCCCCGTCCTCATTAAGCTTCTGAGCCCCTCCCTCTTTCCAGGAGCCAGGAACGCGGGCCAAAAATATCTCTCCCTTCCAGAGCCAAGAGGCTCCGTTTGCAACCGCTTCTACTCGGAACACCCAGGAGTCTGAGCTTTGACTGCTCTTTTGAGCCAAGAATCTGGGTCCCCAGTTTGCGCGTCCTATGGAACCCGGGAGTCCGTGCCCTCAACTGCTATGGCTCTAGATCTAGGAATTTTGCTACCAACTCCCCCCACCCCACCCTCTGTGACATTTGGGACCCAGGGATTCGGCCCACCAGTCCTTCCTTGTTCCACAAGTCCCAGTGTAAATGACGCTTAGGGGACTCATTTTGTTCCTACCCGATCCTTAAGTACAGGAATCCAACCACTGTTCTTTTGGGGACCCAGGAGTCGGGGACCTCAGCTCAGAAACCTTCTGAAGCCCAGAGATCGGTACCTCTTTCATCTTACAGGCCCAGGAGACAGAGACCCTAACTCACAGACCCCATTACACTGAGGCTCGGTCCCCAACCCCCTGCGACCCAATGTCCAAGATTTCATCCGTCCTGGAAGGCGGGGCTGGAGCATACTTGGAGGGAGGGAGCAGGAATGGAGAGGGAGAAGTGAGGTGAGACTAGGGTGGGGACGTGGGCTGAGGGTCTCTGTCGTAAACAAATGCTAAACAGGCGGGTAGCCGTGGCAACGGCCTTCCCGGGCCTCCCCTGGAGAAACCACTAGGGCCGTGTCGGGGAGGGCAGCCCCCAGGAGCCCCAACTCCTCCAGCTGTTGTGTCTTCCTGTTTTGTCACCATGGCGACAGTGACCTCAGCCTTTTACCCCCCACCTCCGGCAGCGCGGGTGAGTAGAGGTTCCTTTATCCTATAGGGGCGTGGTCTTGCGTTGGCCCCTCCCCAGGGCGGGGCTGGGTAGCCCTAGCTCTGGGGGAGTCCCTGTCTCGGCCCGAGCCCGACGCTCCGGCCCCTCCTCTGGCTCCGCCCTCGCTCCCTCCCCAACCCGCCAACCCCACCCCGTCCGCAGACCCTTCCAGTCTGCAGCGGTCACCTCTGCTTCAGCTGCAGCTGCCACTGGTCCGTGAGGTGAGGCTGCGGTGACTCTCGAGGGTGTCAGGATTCTTGGGTGCAGAGGGAGGAAAGGGCTGGGATTCAGAATGTCTGAGTCCCTAGAAAGACTGGGGCTGGGCCAAGACTCGCGTTCTGGAGAGGAGAGGGCTGGGAGCCTGGCCTCCTACAGGTCATACGTCTGAAAGAGGAGGAAGAACGGGGGACCTGGACTGCTGGGTCTGATGGAGGAGGAGGCTTAGGGCCGGGACACCTGGGTGTGATGGATGAGGGGCTGGGGGCCTGGACTCTTGGGTCTGAGGACGCAGAGGGATGGGGACTCTTAGGATCCCGGGGTGAAGGGGGCTGAAATCTGGTAGGAGGACGTCCTCAGGAGGCGCTTGGAGTTGGCAGTCCTGAGTTTGGGAGAGTGGCTGGAGTTCAGAATTACTGACCTCCCACTCTGGGGACAGAATCCAAACTTTTGGACTGGAAAGGCCGGGGGGTAGAGGTCCAGCACCTATGCTCCCGAAGCGCGGTCGGAGCTGGCAAAGCAGAGCCGGAAGGCCGAGAGAGGACAAGGCTGAGGCCAGCGTCCCTGGATGTCGAGAGCACGGACTGATTCTGTAGAGTGATGGGGTGTGGTGCTGGGCGTGGAGGGCGGGCTGTGGCCGGGGGAGTCCAGAACTGGGCCGGTTGTTCCTCTCCCTCCTCCAGTGTCCAGCCGCGCATTCCTGAGCTCTGTCTCAGGCGACCCTGAGGGTGGTCCCTTGAGTTATCCTGACTTCCACAGGACACTTCAGGAACTCTGGCCCGTCTTCTTCCTCCTGGGCGGTCCCGACTTCCTCCTAACGGGTGCTGGAGGGCCGTGGGGGAGGCACCTTCCAGGTTGCCTGGGAGATCTGTCTTCCTGGAGGTGGTGGGAGGCTACACATCTCTGTTGTAGTTCCAACGCCGTGCACAGGTTAGGGCCTCAAGGAGGCGGGTCTCCACCAGGCGAACCTGGGGGCCCCGGTTCCCGGTCACTCCTCTCTTAAAGACCCTCTTGGGGAAACCAGGCGCCCAGCCCGTCTTCATAGGGACCCAGAACTCACATGTTGAACGTCCCAGAAATTTGGGATCCAGGCCTTACCCGCTAGGACCTGGAGTCTAGGGTCCCTCCCACCCCCGCGAAACCGACCAGCGGGGCGGGCCATCCCGGAGATCAGCGCGGGGCTGGGGTCCCGGCGCCGCTTCCCGGTCCCCGCCACATTCCAGATGGCTGGGCTTACTTGAAGTCCTAATAAGGATAGAAGACGCGGCGCCCGCCCGGCTTTCCGCCCCCGTAGCCTCCGCCCAGGGCCCTCCCGCCCGCCACTCCGCAGCAGCCGGGCGGGGGCAGGGTTAAGATCACACGCGCCCACGCCGGCCCGTGGGGCGTGCACTTTCGCGGTGCAGCCTTTGTTTCGGTCTCCGCAGTTTGGGGACTAGGAGAGGGGGCGGGGCTGCCCTGGGGTCATCTCCCGGACCCGCCCCGGCTGGGAGGCGCGCCCAGGCTGCGGAGTCTTCTGGCGGGTTCCGGGCAGGCCCCCGCGGCGAGGTGACGGGCCGTCTGAGTCCTGGGAAGGCGGAGCCGGGACTGAGCTGGACGCTGATATTTTCTCTCCTTCCTGTGCTCTGACTAACCTTTTCCAGGTGTCTGATTTCATCTGCCTCCACAACCGGATCTTTCTCCGTCGGGGTCCTCACCTAAGACAACTGGTGAGTGGGCTCAGGGCCTGGACTCTTGGGTCTGAAGCAGGAGGGGCCAGGGGATTGGGATTCTGGGGCTGGGGGAGGAGGGGCTGGGAGCCCGAACTTTTGTGTCAGAGGGAGGAGGTGGCTGGGGGTCTTAAATATTTGGGTCTAAGAGTGGATGGGGCTGGGGTCGTCGATTCCTAGATACTGAGAGAAGTACCTGGGAACAAGGAGGGGGCGCAGACACCTGTGTATCTGAGGCAGTGTGTCCTCAAGCTGGTCTGAGTGCTCCGGGAGCTGCTGTGCAGGGGGCGGGGTTGGAAGCCGTTAAAGCCTGTTGTGCAGGCGCCTGACGCTGGAAGAAGAACGTTTTATTTCCTTGAGCTGAGAGGAGCCTTCTGAACTTTTCAGAGGTGGCAGCTGAGACGTTTTCGGGCCTGAGAGGATCTAGCCCCAAAATCTGGGTATTGGATTCCTGAGGATCTTTAGGACAGGAGGTAAAAGCTGTGGGTTCTGAAGAATGAAGTTGATTTCCCAGAGTGCCTGTGTCTGGTGTGCTTAGGGCTGAGGGCCCTGAGTCTTGAGGTCTGAATCTGTATCACTGAACTGAACCCGGGAGGCCTAGAGATTTCAGTGGAAGCGGTGGGGCCCTGGACAGTTGAGAAGCTGGGAGCTGAGTTTCCCTGAAGTTGAGGAACTTGCTGGCTGTGTTCCTTAGGGAGTTGGACTCCACGGGGGGGGGGGGGGGGGGGGGGGCACCACTTCCTTTGGGTGGAAGTTCTTCAGATGGAAATCCCAGGTGGGAGGGTGGAGACTGCTGATCTCTGAGGTGGGGGTGTGGAAAGGTGGGGGTGCTGCCCAGAGATTACCAGCAGTTCCAGGGCCAGGTTGGAAGCTCTGATCAGATGTGCATCCCGGAGAAAACTCACACATGGAGGTTGGACTCTTGAATTTTTGGAGGCTGGAGACCCATATCTAGGCCTATTAGGTGAAGGAGGAAGTTGGGCAGAAGGGCTGGGGTGCAGAGCCCTGCACACCCGAAAGGAGGAAGTTGAGAGAGAGAGATGGGTCAAGAGCTAATGGAAGACAGGTCCTCTGTCCTCTTGTTCTGACAGTGGTGGGGGAGGGGGCGTAGAGGAGGGGATGCATCAGAGCCCAGTTTTGAGTGGCTGGGTTGTCATTCCCTGGGGGAAGGAGGGCAGTCTTGAGTGTCTGGAGTGGGAAGAAAGCTCTGTGGTTTTACAGGAGTTGGGTTGCAGGGAGAGGAAAGGCACGAATTGACAAGGAGAGAGATAGGGGCCTAGACTCCTGGGTTCTGACATAGGAGGTAGGAGACCTGAGGCCAGAGGGAAGGAGGGGGCTAGGACCTGGGCAACCAACTCATCCTCTTAGGCCTGGGACTGTCCCACTTTGAAAACGGAGAGGCCTGCATCTGGGACACTCTCCAGCTAGAGTCCAAAGTTACTTTGTCGTCGTCCCCCTCTCCTCCCTAGAGGCAAGGGCTGGGGGCCTGGATTGTAATAGTTGGAACCTTCTTAGGACACCTTTTCTCTTCCTGCAGCCATGCCGGTGACAGTGACCCGCACGACCATCACGACCACCACCACCTCAGGCCTGGGCTCCCCAACCATTCTGGGGTCCCCTCGGGCACTGACCCAGCCCCTGGGCCTCCTCCGCCTGCTACAGCTGTTTTCCACCTGTGTGGCCTTCTCGCTGGTGGCCAGCGTGGGCGCTTGGCATGGGTTCATGGGGAACTGGTGCATGTTCGCCTGGTGCTTTTGCTTCGCCATGACCCTCCTCATTATCATCGTGGAGGTAGGTGGGCTCCAGCCACGCTTCCCACTGTCCTGGCGCAACTTCCCCATCACCTATGCCTGCTACGCTGCCCTCTTCTGCCTCTCGGCCTCCGTCATCTACCCCACTACCATCGTCCAGTTCATGTCTCCTGGCCGCTCAAGGGACCACGCCATTGCTGCCATCGTCTTCTCCTGCATCGCTTGTGTGGCTTATGCCACTGAGGTGGCCTGGACCCGGGCCCGGCCCGGCGAGATCACCGGCTACATGGCCACAGTGCCAGGCCTGCTTAAAGTGGTTGAGACTTTCGTGGCCTGCATCATCTTTGCCTTCATCATCGACTCTTACCTGTACAAGTACAAGCCAGCCCTGGAGTGGTGCGTGGCCGTCTATGCCATCTGCTTCATTTTGGCGGCCGTGGCCATCCTGCTGAACCTGGGCGACTGCACCAACATGCTGCCCATCCCCTTCCCCACTTTCCTGTCTGGGCTGGCCCTGCTCTCCGTCCTCTTCTATGCCTCCGCAATGGTACTCTGGCCTCTCTACCAGTTCGACGAGAAGTACGGCGGCCAGCCCCAACGGCGGATGGATTCAACCTGCCGTGACGCTCACACCTACAGAATGTGCGCCTGGGACTCCCGCCTGGCTGTGGCCATCTTGACGGCCATCAACCTGCTGGCTTATGTGGCCGACCTGGTGTACTCAGCCCACCTGGTCTTTGTCAGAGTCTGAGGCTCTCACCAGGAGCTCCCAATTCCCTCCTCTCTCCAGAGGTTTCTTCACTGAGTTCACTGATGTCCTCTACCTGGCTTCCCTCTCCTCCCTTGTTTCCTTCCCCATTCAGCTCACGCTCTTCTGTTTCATTCACTCCTGCTCTCCCCTGTCCTGTTGATCGGTCTCCTTCCCTTCCTGTTTTGTTTGGTCGCACATGATCTGTTTTGTCTCCATTTTGCCTCTTTCTCTTTTCACTCTCTTCTTTTCTACTTAATCTGTTGTTTGGTTCTTTTCTGGCAGTCCTGTTTGTTTTCTAATCTGCCTGTTTCCTCTTCCCATTTTCCTTCTTTTAATTTCCCTGGGAGCCCTGAAACTTTTTTGTTCTCCCCCCACTACCCCCACCTCCAAAGGTGCTGAACTCCACCATGCCATACCCCTCTTTGCAGCTGTTCAGACCCTGGGCCTCCTGAGGGGCCTTATTGCCAAAGCATGTCTGCCCTCCCTGGCTGTGCCTTAGTAGATGTGTATGTGTGTTTTTTGGGGGCTGGGGGGGGGGAATAGCTAGGGAAAAAAAATCCCTAGAGGTCAATCATTTCCAGTGGGCTGGAGGCTTAAAGTGCATTCCCTGGGTCCTAGGCCCCACTTGGCACTTAGCCTCACCAGAGATTGGCTCTACAATTTTTGCCAGGCTTACTAAAAACCCACTGCCTAGAGGCCATCTTAAAGGAAGCAAAGGGTGGTGGATGCCTTCCACCAGAGCTACTCCCTGGGGTATCAAAAGAGGAGCTGGAGGGGGCAGCCAGTTAGCTCAGATGGTTTAGAGTGCGGTGCTCTTAACAACAAGGTTGCCGGTTCGATCCCCACATGGGCCACTGTGAACTGTGCCCTCCACAAAAACAAAACAAAACAAAAGCTGGCAAAGAACCACAATGTCTTGAAGGCAACTATGTGACGTATTTGTGAGGGGCAATGATATGGCCCTCCAGCCTCAGTGTTTAAAATAGTATGAACTGCTTTTGCTGGGAGGTGGAGAAAATGGCCACTGCTGGCCTTAAAGGGAATGTTAGCCTGGGTTTTTTGTTGTTGTTGTTTTTTTCCCTGGTTGCTAGGGCAAACATTACTGAGTGGACCTATCCTTAAAGGGGACGTTTCTTTTCAAAATTTTTTTTTTATTTGTGGGTGGGTTAGGTAGGTGGGGATTGCTGCTGCCATAGTCAGAGGAATTACATTGCTTGAATCTGATACACACACGTTTCTGTGTGCTAGTTGCTTCCTGCTGCTGCTTCCTGCTTCTCTGGGAGTCACACGCATAACATGATATATAAATATATATTTTATTTTTTTTATTCCCTGGAGCTTCCGATTCCCATCAGCCCCTGATGTCAATCATAGAGGGAGGCCTTATCCGTTCCCCACTACCACACCCATGTTTTTAAAAAAATTTTTTTTACCTCGATATAAAGATAAAAGAAAGACTTGTGCTTGCTTTATTATTGGGGAGGGCTCCAGGAGACAGGGCCCGGCCCAGATTCCTGGGTCTAGTGGTAGAAGGGGATTGGGGCCAAGACAACTTTGGCCTCATCAGAAAATACTAGCTGAGTCTGGATCTTCTAAATTACTCTCAAACCAGGAGAGCTAGTTAGGACAGAAATGAACAAGATTTCACCCTCCTTGGAGTGCCGTGAGCACCTCAGAAATACAAGGTCCCAATCTGAGTGTGGAATCTTTCCTCCAATATCAACTCTTCCAGATTCCCCATCTCAGTAATAGCCTCTCAGGGCTGAGAACCTTAGGCACTTGTTCTTACTGGCTCCTCTCTAAGTTGCTCACCAAACACTGTTGGTCCTCCTAAGTGCTATTTATATCTGTCCCCTTCTCCAGGTTCCTGACCCAGCTCACCTTTCATTGTTTCACCTTAGCTATTGCCCCAGCCTCCTCCTTGACCATCTTCTGGCCCACCCTGGCCCCAGAGGGTGCTCCCAATAGCCGGGTCTGACACAGCCCTCCCCTGCTCACATCCTTCCATACCCCACTCCACCTTGCCTATAGATAATACCAAAGCCCCTCAGACAGCTGTTCAAGGCCTTCAGGATCCGACCCTGCCTACATTCCCACTCTCGGTTCTAAGCTCCCTGTCACACCTGGTCAATAGACCTTGATAAAAGATCAAATGAATTACTCCTGAAATGAGTCTGTTCCACAGATCACCTTGCCCGGTTCTTCAGCCTGAGGAGAATCATAAATATATAAATCCAGGGAAATTCCGGGATCATGCAGACCATTTTCTGCATTCACACCCACTAAAGCAGTTGGGAAAAAGAATTCAAGGGAGGGAAGGGTTCAGCCGGAAGAGGGGAAGGGCTAACTACGCAGGGCAGGCAAGCACTCCATTTTGGTGAGGAATAGTCACTGATCTCTGCAGTGTCCATCCAGAATTCTGACCACCAACCCCTGCTTCCTTAAAGGGCGTCTCCTCCCTGTCCTTCTGCTGCTGGGGTTCTCTCCCACCCCATCCCTTGCTTGAACCTCTTCTGGCAGGCACCAGAGAATCCTGCCCCAGAATCCGGCGAAACGTTGCTAACTAGGGAAGAAACCGCAGGAGCGCTGAACAGCGCGGTGGGATTCCAAGATCCGTTTTCGGGGCGGGGGCCACCCACGTTCTCTATCTGCTCTGGCCCACGGCGGACGCCTGGAGGTGGCTGGAAGGCCAGAGCACCCCATTTTGGGGGGGGGGTTAAGAGAACACTCCCCCACCTCCTCTTCGACTTCCGGTAGCCCCACCCGCTTCTAAAGAGTCCGGGAGAAAGTGCGGTGGGCGTCCCTAATACTCAGGAGTCGCCTCAGCGCCGTACCCCGCCTCGCGGGGCATGCCGGGAGAGGGAGTTCTCGGCCACGTCACGGGAACGGGCGGTCCGCAGGCTGGGACAACAAGTCCCAGGAGGGACGAGCGCCTTGCAGCCCGGGAAGGGCCGTGGTTGCCTTTGGCAACAAAACGGGTCTCCTGGAGCGAGGATTGGCAAGCGCTCCGGAGCTAGGGGAGGCGGAGCGCGGCCAAGAGGGGCAGAGGCACCGGTGGAGCGACGGAGGGGCGACAGAAGGAGACTCATCGGGCCGACGTTCGAAGAGATCCTCCCAACCCCCGGACCGATTCGCAGACAGAGAACTCCAGAGCCAGAGAAGGACAGGGACTGAATCACAGAAAGACATGGAGAGAAGGAGAGTCAGACAAATAGAATGGCTGAGAAAGGGACAAAGATGGGGGAGAGGGAGAGAGACCCCCCAGCCATAGAGGGAGAGGGTGGTTCGGGAGAGGGACAGGCACAGAGAGCTTGGGAGGAAGAGGCAAGCACGAACAGAGAGATTCACAGAGACAGAGAAAGCATTTACAAACGGAGAGAGAGGAAAGACAGCAAGGATTTAGAGTTTAGAGAGAGACATCCCTGGAGAGACAGAAAGAGAGAGAAGAGGAGGTAGAGAGAGAAACAGACAGGGAAAGAGAGAGATGGTGCGAGAGACAGAGAGAGAATCACAGCGAGAGAGAAAGAGAGAGAGTCGCAGAGACAGAAAGGAGAGAGAGACAGAAGCATTTACAAAGACGGGGACACGGGGAGAGGGAGAAACCGCAGGATTTAGAGAGAAGCCCAAAAAGAGGGAGACACCAAGACCTAGAAAAGCGTAGTGACACCAAGACCCAGAGAGAGAGTCACAAGATGAGTGAGACACACAGAGAAAAAGAAATTATCAGAGACAAGGAAAGGAAAACCCATCCACCCAGAGACAGAAACAGAGATAGAGCAGGAGCGCCAGGAATCCACGGAGAGGAAAAGAGACAGAAAACCCCAGAGGGAGATATAGCCATAGAAATTCACAGAAGCTCGGAGAGTGAAGTCAAGACTCGGGTGGAAGCCGGCAGCCAAGAAAGTGAGACACCAAGTCTCCCAGTTCACCAGTGGAAACCAGCACCTAATACAAAGTTTGTGGGTTGAAACTGAGTGACACAGTCAGAGACAGAGATCCGAGTGGAGTCTCAGTGGGTTATCAGGAGCCATCCAGGCACCCGAGGGGGGATGGAAAGCGGTCCCGGCGACAGATTTGAGTGGGGGGGAAGCACGGCTCGGAAGATGCCCCCTCCCTCCAGCCAGCCCCCGCGGAGGGGGTGTGCGTATATATGGGGGGCGTTGGGAGAAGGCATTCGTCTCCTGTTCAGGGAGGGGGACGCCTTTAAGCCGAAACCCCGCCCCTTGGTCGTCATGGCAACGCCTCCCCCCACCCGGGGCTCCCACATTTCAGCAGGTGCTGGAGCCGGAGCTCCTACCGCCACCGCCCGTGCCTCCGGCTGCTCCGGCCACTGCCCTCGGCTCTGCGCCCTACTCGCCCGCACCCCCTGATCCTCCCGGGGGGCCCCCTGCTTGCCCCGAGCGCTCACTCCTGGAGGTGCCTCGCGCCTCCCCTCCCCTCCTCGGGCTCTCCCCGTGCCTCCGCTTTTCTCCCAAGTCTCCGGCTCCTCGCCTTTCCACCTGTTCCCCCAGAAAGGCAGGATCCTGGTCCCTGCGACGTTCCTGGGGCCATGGCAGGCCTGGGCCCCGGCGGAGGCGATTCAGAGGGGGGCCCCCGGCCCCTATTTTGCAGAAAGGGAGCTCTGAGGCAGAAGGTGGTTCACGAAGTCAAGAGCCACAAGTTCACCGCTCGCTTCTTCAAGCAGCCAACCTTCTGCAGCCACTGCACCGACTTCATCTGGTGAGGGAAGGGGGTAGGGGACTGCGGGATGAGGGGACTAGAGTAGAGACCCCTGTCACACCAGATCCCTGAGTAAGGAGGAAAGAGGGGGCTGTAGTCCTGGCTCCTGGTCCTAGGGTAGGAGGGGGCTGAGAGCTTGGGCTCCTGAGTCGGAGGGAGGAGGGGTTGGGGGTCCTGGGATGCTGGGTCTGAGAGAAGATGGGCTAGGGGCCAGAATTTTTTTGATTCTAGAAAGAGGGGGCGGCTTAGGCTTAGACTCCTGGCTCCTGCGGGGAGGAGGGTCAGAGGCCTACTATGTGAGGGGGTCCAGGTACCCTTTTGTGCACTGACCTTAGATCTGACCTCAGATCCTTGACTCTTGCAGGGGAATTGGAAAGCAGGGCCTGCAATGTCAAGGTAAGAGCTGGGGACCTGGACTCCTGGGACCCTCAGGAGGGTGGAGGCTGGGGCCCCAGAGCTGAGGCTGTTTGACACACGTGTTCTCTGGTCCCCAGAGAGGCGCGGGGGAGCCCGGGGCGGGGGGTGTGGCAGAGACACAGCCTGTGGTGGGGAGGGAGCTCTGATGGTGGGGCCACCGCGGAGGTGGTGCTGGGGGCCCCTCCCTTGGCCAGCTCCAGGTGGGGACAGATATTTGGAGAATCTGTTGCCATGGGAACAGGGAGCTTTGGAAAAGGGGAGCTGGAGGGGGGGCTGAAGATGCAAAGTCAGAGCCCCCCCAGGCTGCCATCACCATGACAACATCAACCGTCCTAGGCAGGGGCAGGCGGGGTGGGGTCACTGATGGGCGGGTGGGGCCAAGGAGGGGGGCCAGCAGTTATGGGGGACGGGAGAGGGGGTTGAGTCCTAAAGCACCAGCTGCTACTGCTGAGAACAGAGTGAGTCAGGGAGGGTGGTGGCCGGCAGCAGCGCCCCCAGACTCACTTCTGCCCAAGTTGCTGCTCTCTGTCGGAGGATTTCGCTCTGTGTTTTCTCTTTTCTTCTGCCTGCCTCTTTCCTTCTGGCTTTCTTGTCTCTGTCTGCAGGCCTGTGTCTGTCAGTGGGATCCTATTTTTTCTGTTTCCCTTTGGCTGTGTGTATGCACTGGGCTCTCTGTGACTCTCTGCATCTCTGTTTCTGTCGTAGGGTCCCTCTCTTAAATTTCATCTCCTGGTTTATCTTTTTTCTTTCTTTCTTGGTCTGCACGTAAAACCTCTCCTTTGATTTTCTCTCAACTGAACTCTCTGTATATCAGCGTCACTCTCTATTTTTCTCTCTGTCAGTGGTCTCTCTTTCTGATTTTCTGTCCATTGGGGTCTCTCTGTCTCTGTGTCTCTATGGTTCTCACCTTCAGTCTGCAGCTTTGTGGTTCATCGACGATGCCACGAATTTGTGACCTTCGAGTGTCCAGGCGCTGGGAAGGGCCCCCAGACAGACGTGAGTGCCCGGACACCTGGTTCTTCCTCCTCAAGCCGGGCCCCCGCCCTCACCCCCTCTGCGTCCGTCCCAATTTCTCCTGCTATTTTAAGGCTGGGAGGGGAGGGGGGCTGGAGAGATAAGGGGAGCTAGTCTGGCCCAGATTCCCTGCCCTTGGCCTGGAAAGGGGGAATCAGAGGAGACTGAGAGAGGATGGGAGCACAGGTGGGGGACAGAGAGGAGGCAGGGTGAGGAGGACCAAAGACCAGCACTGGAGGGGGTGGGCTGTATACCAGTGCTCAAGAGATTTAAAAACTGAGAGCTGAGGAACAGAGAGAGAGAGAAATATTGATGCAGACACTGAGATCCTGAGATAAGATGAGAGGGAATCTGAGAGAGAGAGAGAGAGAGAGAGAGAGAGAGAGAGAGAGGAATGGCACTGAGACGGCAACACAGGAGGAAGGAAAAGGGGACCCGGAGAGATTGAGAGAGATAGAGAGGTAAGACAGAGACACTCAGAGGTGCAGATATCTGGAGAGAGACTAGAATAGGAAATGGTGGATATGGAGAACAGCTGAGGTGCTCAGAAAGGGAGGCCCAGAGAGATCCTGTAATACACATGCACACACACACGTGCATATACAGATCCCCATGTGCACACATACACGTGTATTTACAGTTCCTCATGTGCACACACATATTCATATACAGTTTTCTTATGTGCACACACACACATACATACAATTGTCTGCCTCCCTGCTCCCCTACATCAGGGGCTTACAGAAATAGCCCATCACTGATCCTTCCTTCACTTTCTGTCTGGCTGTGGGGCTCTTTTCTCTGAACCTCAGTTCCCCTCACCAGTACCTCCCCTATGAAGTGGGGCTGACAGTCTAGTGTTGACCGATAGAGCCACCCCTGGGCTCGAATCTCAGCCCCACCACCTATTGGTTCTGTGATGGAAATATTCCGTATCTGCCTGTCCAATATGGAAGCTACCAGTCACACAGCTAGTGAGCATGTGAAAGGGGCCACTGTGACTGAGGCAGGTAAATCTAAATTCCTTTGAATCTGAATTGATTTAAATTTAATAGCCATGTGTGGTTAGTGGCTACAGTATTGGGCAGCATAAATCTAGACATCCTAGGTCTGTTTTGACAGTTCGATGAAGTCAGGTAGGTTAAGAGTGTAGCTCAGGTTTTGACACAGGGTTGGAGATGGTTTTATGATTAGTAATGATTAGTAGATGAAGAAAGAAGCAGAGAGAGAAAGAGACAGAGATGGCACCACAGAAGCTTATGAGTAATTTTGCCAGCTTGTCAGGTGAAGAAAATTGAAGTTTACATGGAGAATGTGACCATAGAATACATATTGAGCATCACTGCCTGCCAGTGCCTGTATATATTATTGACTAGCTGCCTCACCTGCCCACCTCCACTACCAGTGCTAGTTCTGATTTATCCAGTGTTCATTGCATACACTCACCAGGTATGGTGAAGGCAGTATACGATTGAATCCGGTAGGGACTGATTCTGTCCTCATGACCAGTGGCTCCTAAGCCAGAACACCTGGGTTTGAATCCCAGCCCCACCAACTGGTTCTATGACCTTCCTCCAGTTAGCTTACCTCTCGGCAATTCTTGAGTTCATCACCTCTAAAATGAAGTGGATAACCATGCCCACCTTATAGGATTGTTTTGAGAACTAAATGAATTAAATACTTGGGACTATACCTGGCAAATGGCAACAGACAAATTATTAATTATTATCATGGTTAAAATTGTTACACTATTACCGATGAGGAAGCAGAGGTGAATTAGTAAAGAGGTGGTCTTTCCTCTACATCAGTCTGACTTCTTTTTTTATTCTTAATGCTTTTGATCTTGTAAGTAACATGGATCAAGGGCTTAAGAAGTGCTAAGGGCTTACAAGCATGGTTTCATTTAGTCTTCAGATCCCATGCAGGGAGGGCTCACAGCCCTCATCTTACAGGGAGGAAACCTGGGTCTCTGGAATGGGTGGGGTGAGCCCACACAGCTGGGTAGTGGGCAGAGTCAAAATTTGGACTCTGATCGAGCTAATTGGAGCCCCAGGACTGTCTCCTTTTTAATCATGACTTTCACCTTGAGAATAATAGTAACAGCTTCTATCCCTGGAGCAGTTGTGTACCAGGTATCTTGCTGAGGGCTTTCATACAGTGTCTCATTCCATGAGGCAGGAACCTTCAGTTGAACACCTTTAGAAGTCCAGAGCATTGAAAGAGATCATGGCAACTACCAACATCCTTCTGCCACCCAAGTATCATTCAAAATAGGACCCTCACTAAACTGCCAAATAAATAAAAGCCTAAGAGTGTCCTGAATTTTCACCCTAGGATAACTTGCAATGCATTCTTCACGAAAGGCAAATATCAAATGATTTAAAACTCAGACCTTGCCAAAGGTGGAGGGAGGAGTGCTTTACTGGTGCCCTAAATTCTTGCTTAATTGGACTCTGGACAGTTAGCATTGCTTCACGATATAGATTGTTTATTTCCACTGGGCAGAGGAGGACACTGAGTCTCAAAATTGGGCATGAACTTGCCCCAAATCACACAGCTGGGAAATAGCCTCGCTCATATTTAAACGCAGGGCTATGTGGGGACTGCAATAAAATCACTAATAATAACCACAGCAGTAAGAGTAACAGTACTGAGCACATTTAATGCTAGGCCCTGCTGTGTGGTTTTAATTTACAATGCCTACGGCTGTATAACAGAGGTCAGATTCTCCATCCCACCAGGGGCTGGGAGAAGGCAGATCATCAGTGGGCAGACATTGACAGTGGCTGACAGTGAGCGATCTGTGGTTCATGGTGGCCCAGAAGTCCTCAAAGAACAGCTTGTGGGAGGTGGGGATGCAGGGGCTATAGATGTTGGAAGCCCCCACCTCCCATAAGGTTCTTCCCAAATGCCACCTTGTTAGTGATGCTGTCCCTGATTGACCACTCTATTTCAGATTTCAGCCCCCCCCCCACAGTCCCCTTTCCTGCTTCATTTTTCTCCAGAGCACCTCTTACCATCCATCATATAACATTTTATTTATCATGTTTATTTTCTGTCTCCCTCCGCCAGAAAGCAAACTCCATGCGGACAGTTTTTTTTTGTTTTTTTGTTTTATTCACTGCTGGGTCCCTGCACCCAGAACAGTGTCTGGCACACAGTAGATGCTCAATAAATACAGTAGAGTGAATGAGTGAGGTGGAACATCAGGAAGATCGGGAGAGCAAAGCGGAAGGAGGAAGAGTTCAGAGGGCTGACTCCCAGGGTTCTAGGACACCCCTGGCGCCCCCTTTGACCGACTCCTGTCTGCCCCCAGGATCCCCGGAACAAGCACAAGTTCCGTCTACACAGCTACAGCAGCCCCACCTTCTGCGACCACTGTGGCTCCCTCCTTTACGGGCTGGTACACCAGGGCATGAAATGCTCCTGTGAGTCTACACTCGCTGCTCAAGCCAGAACTTGGCGCATCTGGGGCCCTTTCAAAAGCACATTGTCTAGGTTTGGGGAAATGCCGGGGGATGGAGTCTGGGGTTTGGAGCGGGGCCTGAAGCGCTAACCCCAGTTTTGTCTCCCGAGGCTGCGAGATGAACGTGCACCGGCGCTGTGTGCGCAGTGTGCCCTCTCTTTGCGGCGTGGACCACACCGAGCGCCGCGGGCGCCTGCAGCTGGAAATCCGGGCTCCGACCGCGGATGAGATCCATGTCACGGGTGAGGCCCCGCCCTTTTACCATGTGTGCTGGGCCGGTTGAATTCACCTGAGCTGTCCCAATCCGGGAAGACCACGCCCTCTCGAAGGCCACGCCCACACTTCTGACCCCACCGGCAAAAGCTGAGCACCACCCGGCCACGCCCCTTCTAGCTGGCAGCTCCATCTCCAGCCTTGCCTCTTGTAACTTTCAGCGCCTCTTAATGGCCATTCGAAGTGTCAAGGTCCTTGAGAGGGAGGCATGAGAAAAAACCTGGTTCCAAGTGAGGCTCGGGTTTACCACTGCTGATATGGCCAGGTCCTGACTTCTAGGTCCTAATGGAGGAAGGGGCTGATTTCAGGGTCACCGGCTGGGAAAAGGGCTTTATGCCCTATCTTCTAGGTACTGGACACGTAAGACATCAAAGACATCTGATCATGAGACAGACGGCTGAGAGCTTGGAATTCTTAATGCTGCTGGGGGAGGGCTATGCTATCTAACCCAACCTATCCTCCTTCACCTCCTTCCTTAGTTGGTGAGGCCCGTAATCTGATCCCAATGGACCCCAATGGTCTGTCTGACCCCTATGTGAAACTGAAGCTCATCCCAGACCCTCGGAACCTGACAAAACAGAAGACCCGGACAGTGAAAGCCACGCTGAACCCTGTGTGGAACGAGACCTTTGTGTTGTGAGCCTCCAGTGTAGGGGAGGCTGGGATGGCTGATAGAAGATGATTCGAGGGTCCTGGTGGCCCACAAGACCCCTAGAGAGCAGCTGGTGGGAGGTGGGAGGATAGAGGGAACCCAAAAAGGGGGCAGAGAAAGGCGGTGAGACAAAGGAATGGAGTGATCAAGGGAGAGGGGAATGGAGTGATTGGGAGAAAGGGATGGAGATATAAAAGCTGGGAGACAGATATCTGTGTATTCAATCTCCATTAAAGCCCACCACTTTGAGGGAGACAGAGGGGAGAGAGAGAGAGAGAGAGAGAGAGAGAGAGAGAGAGAGAGAGAGAGAGAGACCCAAAGAAAGACACAGCAGGCCGGAATGGTGTGCATATGGGGGTTGAGCAGAGGGTCGGAGGGTGGCAGGGAGAGAAAGAAAACTAACAGAAACACAGAAGGACAGAGACTGGAGGGAGAAGGGGCACAGAGACTCAGAGTAGAAGAGTGACCTGAAGAGAAAGACCAGGAGATAGGGATGCGAAGAGGCCAAGAGTGCATAAGGGAGGGAGAGAGATGGCGAGAGCTGTCTAGGTTTACTTAGGGCCCCAGAAGGTGGGAGAGTGTCCCCCTACGTGAGGACCGGAGTTGGGAAGATACTTCACACAGCAGGAAACAGACTCCAGCTGGCTGGGTTAGCTTCCTCTTTCAGCACCAAGGATGGTGAGTGAGGGAGCCTGGATCTGGGCACTTCATTCTGCCCCCCCCACTTCCTGCAGCAACCTGAAGCCAGGGGACGTGGAGCGCCGGCTCAGCGTGGAGGTGTGGGACTGGGACCGGACCTCCCGCAACGACTTCATGGGCGCCATGTCTTTTGGGGTCTCAGAGCTGCTCAAGGCGCCTGTGGATGGCTGGTGAGGGCTCGAGTCGGGCAGGTGCCCCTGCATCTCCACTTCAGTCTATGTGTGGTCTCCCTCAAGGCCACCATCATTCTCTCTCCCCCTGCGCATCTCTCCCCATCCCCTCTCTCCTTCCCTCACTCTTTCTCTTCATCTCTGTATCTATCTGTGTCTCTTTCCCCCCTTCTAATGTCTCTGCCTCTCCCGTGGGTCCGTCCATCCCCACCCATCTCCTGCCCTCCTGCCAAGTTCTGATCTCCGTCTATATATCAGGTACAAGTTACTGAACCAGGAGGAGGGCGAATATTACAATGTGCCAGTGGCTGATGCTGACAACTGCAGCCTCCTCCAGAAGTTTGAGGTACCCCTACCCTGGCTTCTTCACGGGGAGCCCAGCCCAGCTCCCCACAGTACAGAGCTGGCCTTTCCCAAATGCCACCACTGGTTGCTCACTCACTGGTCCTGGGACTACAATTCCCAAAAGACCCTGGGGCTCCTTCACCTGCTTTTCTAGGGGACTCCTGACCCAGAGTCTGATGGGAGTTCAAGTTCCTATCTATTACCCTGGCTTGGGAGTTTGGGGGCCCCCACCCCCTGCTCCAGGGCAATCTTCTACCTCTCTGGGGCTCTGACACTTGCTTTCTTTCCCCCCGCCCCCAGGCCTGTAACTATCCCCTGGAATTATATGAGGTGAGTGGAACTGAGGCCTGGAATGGAGACAGTTTCATTCCTGTGATCTGTATCTCTCTCTCTTGATTTGTCTTCATTTCCACACACACAGGCTGGGCACATACTTGGTGGCAGGTGTTATACTTGCTGAGTAATCCTAGGTGAATCTGACTCTCAGGTCCCCAAGGTAGGGACACAGTCACAAATATGATACTTAAATTCCTGGATGATGGGCTAAATCAGAGCCCAGAGCTCTAAAGAAGCATAGGAGGCACTAACCCAGCCTGGGGGGAAGATGGTCTGGGGGGACTTCCCTGAAGAGACGACACCTGCATTGATTCTTGAGTTTTTCTATTTATTTATCACTGTGGCCTCTCTCTCCTTCACTCATTTACTCACTCACTGAACACCTATTTCTGGAGGTGCCACATTAGCCGAACCTTTTCGGGAAGTAGAATCAGGTCATTGCTTGGGGTGCTCCTCTTCTAGTGTGAGGGAAAGTTACAGATAGAGACATTCACCATGAGAAGGCATGTGTTTGATAATGGAGGTAGCCTCAGGCACTGGGGAGGTCCCAGAAGCACTTGGTACCACCCGGGAGAGTCAGAGAAAGCTTCTCAGAGAGGTGAGTCCTGGAGGATGGACAGGATTCCCCAGGCAAAGGAAAGGGAGACCAGATTTTCAGGCCAAAGAAAGGAATGCTCTCTCATTTATTCTTTCACAAAATATTTCATTGAGCCCCTCTGTGGGTAAGGCATGGTCCTAGTCACTGGGGATATAGCAGCGAGCAAGAGAGAAAAAAATTCCTGCCCCCATGGGGCTTGCACGTGAAGGGAGACGTTAAATAAAATAAAGAAGTAAATAATATGTTAGAAGGCAATGAGCGATGTGGAGAAAAATAAACATTAAGGAGGATAGGGAGTGCCGTTGGAGAAGATTATGATTTTAACAGCAGTTTACTGAAGAGAAGGCTTCACTGAGAAAGTACTGTGTGGCAAAGATATGAGGGAGGGGCGAGAGTGAGCCATGGGGATAGCAGAAAAAAGAATTCCAGACAGAGGGAAGAGCACGTGCAAAGGCCCTGAGGTTGAGGCAGGTCAGCAATGTCTAAGGCAGGCCAGCAGTGTCTTCAGCACAGGCTGGGGGAGGGAGAAGCATGAGATAAAGTCAGAGAGGGAAGGTGGGGTGGCAGTGTGTGTGTGTATGTGTGTGTGTCTTGTCATTCCTTGGAAGGATTTTGGCTTTTTAAACCAAGTGAGATGGGAGAGTATCAGAGGTGGCTTGAGATGATTTAAATTTGAACAAGATGACTGCCTCTGTACAGAGACTAGATGGTGGAAGGCAAAGGTGGAAGGAGGAAGAAGGCTATCATGAAGACCAGATGGGAGCAACAGGTAGCCTGGCCCAGGGGGACAGTGGTAACAGTGTTCAGATTCTGGGTCTGCTCTGAGGATTGAGCAACAGGAATCGCATTGAGCACTCATCTCCTGAGATGGTCATCCACTCAACACCCTCTTGTGTTCCAAGCCATGTGCTGGGTGATGGTGGAGAAACAGAAAGGAGGGACACAAGTCTGGCTTTATGGGTTTTGATTTCTGGCTCTGCTTTTTACCCACTTTGTGACGTGGGGTAAGTTACTTAATGTCTCTGTGCCGGTTTTCTCTTCTCTAAAATGGGAAGAGGTAACAGGGATTTCCAGAGGATTTATGGCATATAGTTAGCTCTCTAAGGGTTAGTTAAATGATGAATAAATCTTCCAGCTATGGGAAGTCTTAGAAAGTTCTTAAGCCAAGGAGGGTGGCGGGGACAACTTTTATTTTCTCTCCATCTCTCCCCACCCCTTTCATTCTTGGATGCTGTCTCTTAGGGGCACACTCTTATCGGGACTCTGACTATCTTGGGGTCTCTCCCGTTTCTCACAGCGGGTGCGGATGGGTCCCTCTTCCTCTCCCATCCCTTCCCCATCCCCTAGTCCCACTGACTCCAAGCGCTGTTTCTTCGGGGCGAGCCCTGGACGTCTGCACATCTCCGACTTCAGCTTCCTCATGGTTCTAGGAAAAGGCAGCTTTGGGAAGGTTGGCTTCCTGGGGCTCTGGGGGAAGGGGAGGATATCTGGGGGGAGATCACATTCTGGTCCTTAGGGGGAAAGTAAAAGGGAAGCGACACAAGGCTATTGAGTTCCCAAAGGGATTCCATGGGGCGCGTTCGGGTCCCTGGAGAGGGGAGGCATAAAGATGTGGTTGCTTTCTCTGAGAGAGTGGTTGGCAAAGTCAGGACACACTGTCCCTTGAGAGGGAGATGAAGGACCTGGGATTCTGATTCTCTGTGTCCCTGAAAGGGAGGGGCAGGGACCTGCACCTCTGGGGTTTTTAGGACAGAATGGGCCTTTTGGGCCTCTGTCCCCAGGTGATGCTGGCCGAGCGTAGGGGCTCTGATGAGCTCTATGCCATCAAGATCCTGAAGAAAGACGTGATCGTCCAGGATGATGATGTGGACTGCACTCTGGTGGAGAAACGCGTTCTGGCCCTGGGGGGCCGAGGCCCAGGAGGCAGGCCCCACTTTCTCACCCAGCTCCACTCCACTTTCCAGACCCCGGTAAGGAAGGAGGGAGTGGGGGCTGGAGCCCTGCTTCATTCCCCACGATGGGTCAGCCATCTGCTCCGGGATTCTGAGTTTACAGCAAGACCAGAAAACTTCATGCTCTCTGAATGGGTGTGGCCAGACAGATGGGATCTTGAGTGGATGTGGCCCCAGCGAGCTTGGTCTTGAGTGGGTGTTTTTGAGTAAAGGCGTGCGTGGAGAAGAACATCTTCTGAGTGGTCTTGGCCAGAATTAGGCTCTGAATGACGAGGTCATCACTTTTGGATTCTGGGTGGGGGATTCCATAGAAAGAAGGGTTTTCCAAAATTGTAGAATGGGACAAGGAATCAGAACCTACAGAGTTTGAGAGGGCGTGACTACTTCCAAGAGCTCTGAACTGGCTTGGCCAGCTTCTTGGATTTTTATATTATTATTATTATTATTATTATTAATTATTATATCATCATCATCATCATTAATGGCACGTGAGGCCTGAACGACTTTGGTTCCTAATAAGTGGCCAGAACTGCATATGTCCGTGAGTGGGTATGGAAAGAGGTTTGGGGATCCCCCGGGATTTCCAGCGAATGGTGGCCCTCAAACTTCAATTCTGAGAGGGTGGGACCAGAGCACCGGTAGCTCGCAGTAACCGGGTAGGGGGATGGGGCGGGTGGAGATTTTGAGTTGGCCTTGTTAGAATCATCGGGGCCTTCCGGTGGGCGTGGTCATTTGTTCTTGGTTTTTGATTGGGTGGATCCCCAGCCTTTCAGTTTGTCTGGAGAGAGGAACTGTCCATTTAGAGACCCAGCTCTGCCCACTTCGAATGTTGGGCTCACAGGCCTACCTACGCTGCTGCTCGGATAGGAAACCTGGTGGGCGTGTCCTCGCCTCTAAGCCACGCCCACTCGCCCCCAGGATCGCCTGTATTTTGTGATGGAGTATGTCACCGGGGGTGACTTGATGTACCACATTCAGCAGTTGGGCAAGTTTAAGGAGCCCCATGCAGCGTGAGTCTTGGTCCAGGCGAGGGTGGAGGGAAGGTGGAAGGAGGTAAAGTCCAGCCATTGACCTCTGACCCTCCATCTCCTCCTCCAGGTTCTACGCAGCGGAAATTGCCATCGGCCTCTTCTTCCTTCACAATCAGGGCATCATCTACCGGTGAGCAGCCCCAGACCTTTCAATGGAGGGAAATCAGGTCCCTAGAGGGGAAGGGATTAGAACATACTGCTGCAGCCTGTTGAACTCTACCCTTCCCGCAATTCCTACCCACCCCACCTCCACCCCCAGGGACCTGAAACTAGACAACGTGATGCTGGATGCTGAAGGACACATCAAAATCACTGACTTTGGCATGTGTAAGGAGAACGTCTTCCCTGGGACCACTACCCGCACTTTCTGCGGGACCCCAGACTACATAGCCCCTGAGGTAACCGTAATGTCTCCCCAGGACCACAACCCACGCTCCAAGTCCGCTGATTGGGTGTGGCTGGTTGTCTAGCATTTGTAATGCGTGGGACCTGACCCAGGGATCTTTGCATGAGTTCTGGGCTTTTTAACGGAGAGCAGTGCAGAGAGGCCTGTGCGCTGAGCATTTGAAGTGGGTGGAGCTGGGTCTCTAAATAGGCAAAGTGGGTGGGACCTGTGGGTGAATGTTCTGAAAGAGCTGGACGAGCTCAAAGAATTCCAAGAGAACGGGGTCTTTTACCGGACTGTTCTAAAAAGGTGGTGAGGATTTCCAGTTACTCTGACTGGGTGGGGCCTGTCCCCCGAGAACACTAAGCGTGTGGAGGCTGTCTCCTGAATATTTCAAACGGGCATTATGTGCTCTGACTTTGTGAAGAGGGTAGAGCTAATGATCTGACTGCACATAAGTAGATAGTGTGTCCTGACTTCTTTCAGTTGAAGAAGGAGATGGTGTTGATGGTGCCTTGATCTTTTCAGTTGATTCAATGCTAGTATCCGAGTAACCAAGGTCAATGGTTTCAAAACCTGCCTGCTAATCAGAATTACCTGGGAAGGTTTTGAAAAATACACACACATTCCTGCCTCTGACTCTGACTTATTAAGGGTTGAGTTCTTCGGGGCTGGAAACATCTATTTTTAAACAGTTCCCCAGATGAATCTGAAATGCATCCAGATTTAAGAATCTCTAGTCTCTGAAATTTAATTCTGTGCACCTGATATTGTAAAGAGAGGGTCCAATTACCTATGTATTTTAGATAGGTGGAACTTGTGAGTTGGCCCCCAGATAATCTGTATTTGGGACCAAAGGAATGTTCTAAGTAGGTCAAGTTTGTTTCCTGGATTTCCCAAAGAATGGAGCTCTGGCTAAGGTATTCTGAGTGGGAGAAGTTTGTGCTGAAAATGCTTAAAGTGGGTAGGGTGACCAGGGGGTGAGGCCACAGGAGTCCTAGTCTTTGCAAAGCACAAAGCACGATTCCTTGCCTTCCATCTTCCCTTGCTAGATCATTGCCTATCAGCCCTATGGGAAGTCTGTCGACTGGTGGTCCTTTGGGGTTCTGCTGTATGAGATGTTGGCGGGACAGGTAAGGGAAAGTGGGGAGAGGCTGGCGTGGCTAAACTCAGCACGGAGTGGCCTTTATCTCAGGACTGCAGGTTAGGAAGGGATGTCTATAGTCTAAGGAGGTGCTAAGCTTAGGGAAGGTCGTGCCCACATAGCGCTGTCCGTGGTGCTGAAGCATTATCTTTCCCAGGCTGGGGGTTCTTAACCTTTTTTGATTCCACAGACCCCTTCTCGGAACAATGTTTTCAAACGCACAAAATAAAATAATAGGATTACAAAAAAAGTAATCATTGAAATATGATTATCAAACAAAAAATTTAATTGAATATAATTTAACCATCTAAAAATTTTTAATTTCAATGTATACAGTTGCTTAAATATTAAGTGACATGTAAGTGGACATATAAGTGATTTCCTGCTAATAAATTAAATAGTAATATCTCACAGGAATGGGAAGTAAATAGGAAGGTCTACCAGTAATCTTGAAGTAGAGATGACTGATATTTTGAGATATCTGCAACTCTGATGTGATAGGAAAATATCTGTGATTTCTATTGGTAATAAAGCCACAAGTACTACTGTAGTGGTTTGTTGTCTACATTTGTAATTGAAGGGAATGCTAAATCTCACTTAGACATTTAAAAAAATAAAGATGCATTTCTTCCCCATCCAAGTTCATGGACCCCCTCCACTCTATAAAAAAAATCTCCAGAACTCACATAAAGAATCCTTTCCTTGGTGTTGTTCTTCCTAACCCCAGAAGACTGGAGGCCTCTCATCCAACCAGAATGCTTGTACAGCTTTTCCTGCAGTTTTTTTTCTCTCTTTTATTTAAATGACATATTGCCTAATTAACACCCTGCTGATTTACATAGCAGATAGAAAGAGACAGAACAGCAAAGAAGTGCAGAGAGCGGAAGCATCTGAGATAGGAAACCAGAGCATCTGAGAGGGAGAAAGATAAAGCTTTGGTGGTTTGCTCATATGTTTCCCTAGGATATTGGGGGGAGGGGAGGTATGTTCATGGTGGGTAGTGAGGGTGTGGAAGGTGGGGAGAGGTAGTCTGTCAAGTCTCTGACTCTTTATCCCCTCTATTTCCTTAGCCCCCCTTTGATGGGGAGGACGAGGAGGAGCTGTTTCAGGCCATCATGGAACAAACTGTCACCTACCCCAAGTCACTTTCCCGGGAAGCCGTGGCCATCTGCAAGGGGGTGAGAGCCCCCTGACTCCCAGATTATCCAGATTCACAACCCATGCACCCCATGCTGCCATCCAGGGCTGCCTACACAGTGTCTGTGTACATTGGAAAGGCTCCCGCTCCTCATGCCACTTTACTTCCATCTGCTGGAAAAGTTTACATAGTACAGACATTTTGTTATAACAATAATTCACTGCCCTGTTGCCATTCCAGTCCAAGGATGGCCTCTGTCCCATCCTCTGCTGCTGCCCCCATGCCCCAGGGGCTCACTGCAGGAAGGGCTGGAAGGTCAGGACCTGCCTCTTCAGAACCAGGTGGGTCAGGGGTACCTAACTCCTGCCACTTGTTCTCCTGCGGGATCTTGGGCAAGTCACCGAAACTCTGAGAGCCTTCGTCTCCCTCTGGGGTTATGGAGTTAACATAAGAGAAGGAGATTAGCCTATAGCAGCTTTTTGACAGGCGTCAGTACACTTGTGCGTCCCGTCCAACTCCTGCCTCCTGCCTCCATGTCTCTCTGACTCATTCTCTCTCTCTCTCTCTCTCTCTCTCTCTCTCTCTCTCTCTCTCTCTGGATTTCTGTCTTGTCTCTCTGTCTCCAACTACATATCATGGGGCTTTCTCTCCCTTTTTCTCTGTGTCCTTTGGGATGTCTTTCCACCTTTTCCATTTCTGTCCCTCTCTCTGGGTCTCTGTTACCTTCTTCCCCCATTCCCATACACACACACTCTGGATTCTCTCCTGTCTTTTTGGACCCCCCTCCCATCTCCTACCTTCTCTGGGTCTCTGCCCTCTGGGTCTCCCCCTCTCTCTGCATCCCTCCCCCCTTTTCTCTGGATCGCTAATCTCTCTCTCTCCTCCCCTCCCTCTCTTTCCCTCCCTCCCCGTTCCTCCCTCTCTCCCCTGTTCCCTCCCTCACTCCCTCCCTCTCCCTCTCTTTTTCCTTGTCCCCTTCCTCTACTTCTGGGTTTCTCTGCCCCTGATTTTTCTCTTTCTCTGTCTGTCCCTGGGTCTCTGGTTTGGATTTCATCTACCCCACTCTCATTTATTCTCTCCCTTCCTCTTCCTCTCTCCCTTTCTCCTTCCCCATCTCTCCCTGTCCCCCCATTCTTCTCTTCCTGGAGTTCTGTGCCTGTGTCTCTCGGTTCCTCCATCCTTGTCTCTCTCTCCCTTTCTCAATCTCTGGGCCTCCCTGTCCAGGGCTCTGTCCATCCGTTCATCTCTCTATGTTCCCCACAGTTTCTAACCAAGCACCCAGCGAAGCGCCTGGGCTCAGGTCTTGACGGGGAACCCACCATCCGTGCGCATGGTTTTTTCCGCTGGATCGACTGGGAGCGGCTGGAACGGCTGGAGATCCCACCTCCGTTTAGACCCCGCCCGGTAAGTCACCTTCAAGAAAAAGCGTTGGTTCCTGGGGGTGGGACACCCAGGAGCTCCAATATCTATATGAGGAGATGGGGTGGGGTTCCCTCTGCGGAGACCCCTAAAGGGAGATGCAGAGGCCACGAAGATGTGCAGAGATTCCAAAGGAGATAGGCGATGGATTTGGGGGACGGAGCTGGGCACCTGAGGAGCCGGCAGAGCGTCATGTTTCCCTCCCTGTTTCCTTCCCACAGTGTGGCCGCAGCGGTGAGAACTTCGACAAGTTCTTCACGCGGGCGGCGCCAGCGCTGACCCCTCCAGACCGCTTAGTTCTGGCCAGCATCGACCAGGCCGATTTTCAAGGCTTCACCTACGTGAACCCGGATTTCGTGCACCCGGATGCGCGTAGCCCCATCAGCCCAACAACACCTGTGCCAGTCATGTAATTCCCACCCACTGCCACTAGGTGTCTCCACGGCTTTTTCCGCCGCGCCAACCTCGGCCCCACTTCACCATCCCTTTCCAATTCTAGATCCTGCTCCCCAGCATTCTGGCCCCTGCCCCTTGGGTGCTAGATGCCCCTCTCAAGCGTTCCTGGAATTCTCAACTCCATACAGTCTCTAGAGCCTTCCTGTGCTCTAGATTCTGCTGCACTGAGCCCTAGATTCTCACTCATCTCGGTGTTCTGGACTCTGCTCCACCAGGTTCCAGAACCAGCACTACCTTCCCCTATTCCCTGGAGTTCTAGACTCCATCTTGGTAGAATCTCTGCCTCTCTTTTTTTCTGTTTTTTGTTTTTGTTTTTATTTTGTTGTTGTTGTTCTGGGAAATAGTCTCATGGGGTGGGCTGTTCCAGACTCGAATTCCAGGACAACTCCCTACCTCTGAGGCCCCGCCTACCCCACTCCCTCTCCCTTCTGGAGTAAGTGGGAGGCTGTGCCCCCGTGCTTCAGTGCCCTCTTCCATGCCCCATGGATTTCTGGGTTGTGTGGAGGATCCTTTCCCCAACTGTTCTCAATCAGCTTTCGTTCTAGACTACCCCATCCTAAACCCATCCCTGCCCGCCTGCCAGGTGCATGGCTCCAGTCCTGCTCGGAAACCCCCCCATGCCTGCCACTCTCGGGGACCACCCCCCCACTCCTCTTTGCCTTTTCCTCTCAGCCACAGCTGCTGGAGAATAAATTTGAGATGCTGACGCTGAGGTGTTTGGATGTTTTCTTCTAAGCTTGAAGAGGAAGGGGGTGCGGAGGTGGGGCAATGACTGTACATAGAAACAAAGAGAGAGAGAGACAGAGGCTGGGGAGGGGCGTAGCAGAAAGAAAGAGAGGGAAAGTATGGAGCACAATAAAGGGAGAGAAGATACCCACAACGTGAGAGCAGAACAGAGAGAGCCACAGAGAGGACCAAGGGGCACATGTGCACAAGGTGGAGATGTCCACAGACCACTGTGAGAGGGTCAAGGAGAGACTCCGAGCACAGAGCCACAAGCACCCACATTGTCACCCAAAGCAACAAACAAGCTCACAGATAACAGAGACCCAGACACTGGGAAATCCTGAGAAGGGAGATGAAAGTCAAGCCTCCCACTGAGAGACCTGGAGACTTGATCAGAGGGACACTACTGGACAGAGAAACCTAAACACCAGAACCATGAGCTTAAGGATTAGCGACGAGGCAGCAGGCAGACGTGTCTTCCGGGCCTCCTTCCCTGACCCACATGCGAGTGCGGGGGAGTGGAGAGACAGTGCAAATAGACTACACATCCCAGCAGACACCGCGACGGACCCTTCCCCCCAAGTGCGGCCCCTCATCTCCAGGGCTGATGGGAAGTGTAGTCCCTGGAGGGGGGCAGGCTGGTCCAATGTTGTGCCTCTGTCTGTGTGTTTGGAGGGATTGAGCCCCAAAGCTTCACAGGCTCCCTCGGGGCGCCCGGCGTCTCTTTGTCCCTCTTGGGTTTCCGGGACTCGGTCCAGTTGAATGCTGGCGCTCTCCCTGTCTTCCCCAGTACCAAAGAAGTACCCCCATTCAGTGCCCGCTGCCCCCAGACCCCGTTCCGACCCTCGGCGCGCGGGCCTGCCCCTTTAAGAGTGGCCCCGCTGACATCACGGCGGGGTAGGGGTGGGGGGGTGGCGGCTGGCCCGGCTCCCGGCTCCGCGGCCGCTGCAGGACCCGGCTCAGCTCTGCGCCCGCCTGCCGCTCTGGGGACCCCGGCCCGGGACGCCCCCTCCTGCCTTCTCCAGCCTCCCAGACACCAGGCTCCGCCCCAGGCCTGGCTAGAGCCCTAGTCCTCCAACAGGGGACCCCCAGGATTGCCCCTGCTGTCTCTCCTTCTCAGGGTCTCTCTCTCTCTCTCTCTCTCTCTCTCTCTCTCTCTCTCTCTCTCTCTCTCTCTCTCTCTCGGTCTGGGTCTCAGGATCTCTCAGACCAAGGCCTCTGAGCGTCTCCTGTCTCCTTCCTCCTGTCTCCTTCTATTTCTGACTCTCTGACCTCTCCACTTCCAGTGCCTCAGAATCTCTGAGCCTGGGGACAGCGGGGGTCTGGGACGCAATCTCTGTCTCTCCTTTTCTCTCTCTGTCTCTTTTAAGCCATCTCTGTGTCTCTCCTCCGATCTCCAGACCTGAGAGTCTCAGGATTTCTCAGCCTCGAGGTCTGGGTGTGACTAGATCTCCTCTCTCTCACCGGGTCTCTGTGTGCCCCTGCACCTCTCGGCGCTGTGCTCTGTTTCTATTCTCTCCCTCCCTGCCTCCCCCATTCTCAAGGCCCATCTCCCTCCCTCCCTGCATCCTTCCCTCTCCCTCCCCGCCCCTCCCCTCCTCCGTGGCAGCCAATGAGCGGCCGCCGGTCCCAGCTCCCGGCGTCGTCCGCCGAGTGAGGCCGCGGGCGCGGGGGGTGGGGGGTGGGAGGTCGGGAGGGGGCCGGGACGCCGGGCTCCGGGGCGGCGGCGGGGGGCGCGGGCACCGGCGACCCCGGTGGCGGCGGCAGCGGCCGGGGGAAGCCGCGGGGCCGGTCATGCGGCTGCGGGGCCCGCGGCCCGGAGCGTCCGCCCAGCCCTGAGCGAGGTGAGCACGAGGGGAGGGTCCTGGAAGGAGGTGGGGGTTCCCCTTGAGGTGGCCGAGGGCCGGACATTGGGGCTAAAAGGGGCCTGAGTGGCTCCGGGGAGTGGCATTCTGACGGTCAGGACGCCCGAGTTCGGGAGGCAATGGGGGATGGAGGGACATTTCGGCCTATAGAATTCGAAGGACTGGGTCCCAGGGTCCGGAGTGGGGCAACTATACTGTTCATGTCCGAGTCTTAGATACCGTGGGGCCTGGGAAAGGTACAGGCCAGGTCCTTGAGGGAAGCGGTCCTGGGGGAGGGAGGCGCTTGGCCCGCTAAGAGCAGGATGTGAGTCTGAGAAGGAGTCCCCGGAAAGGGGGGTACATCTCTCCAGAGACTGAAGGGACATGGAGTTTGGACGTGGGACTTGGCGAAGGGTACGACGGAGATCCGAATGCCTGAATCCAGGAGAGGATGGGGAAGTGAAGGATAAGAAGGAGATTCCAGGCCTGGGGGGAGGGTCCCAAAGGATAAACGCTGGAGGCTGGAGAATATAGAGATCTGGGCAGGTCATTTAGACTGAGGAGGAATCAGAGCAAGAAAGGAAGGGGCTCCCAAAGGGGAAGAGATATGGGTGACAATGGAGCAGGTCCCAGCCCGGAGTCCAGGGAGCCAATGGGGGGGAGGGGGAGCTGAGGTCAGCTACCTGAGACTGAGGCAGCAAGGGTAACAGGGTGTCTGATGCTTATTTCTGAGCTGAGCTGACTGGAAGAGGAGCAGGCAGCTGGCGGTCAAGCCCTGGAGACATGGGATGGGGGATGGGAGGAAAAGCTGGTCTGAGCTCTGCCAGACTCAGATCCCTGAGTCCCCCAGGAGGCTGGGGGAGGGGGGTGGGGGGGGGGTCGGGGGCACTGGATGCTGTATTGGGGTTAGTAGTGAAAGTTGTCTCAGACTCCTTATTGTCCTTATAGGGTAAAGCAGTGTTTCAAGGCTACCAACATTCTGGTTTAAAAAAGTGGGGTCTCAAGTCATGGCTGCATTGTTGAGAGTGCTTACATGTCTTAACCTTCATAGTTAAAAGGATGATGGGGAGTCTGGTACTCAGGGCTGTAGAGGCCTTTCGTTGAGATAGGATGGGAATCCCATGTTGAGTCACCCAAATCGTGGGATTGTGTAGTTTAGGGAAAAATTTGTGATGGAGGAGAAGGGTGGTGGATAAGGGATGAGGAACACCCCAGTTGAGATCTCCAGATTCCTGGTTTGAATTTGGAAGCCCCAGCTGTGAACTGTTTGAAGGATCCAGCGTGATAGGGATCAGGGTTCCAGTTTGGATGCTAAAGAGGGTGTGTCATTGAAAGTCCTAGCATGGGAATCTCTGGTGGGGAATTGGGGAATCTTGTGATGGGGGATGAAGGGGATGGGATCCTAAATTTCCTGATTAGGGTTTTAGAGTTTAGAGCACTTATCCTTAGTTTGAAGGAGGGTCACTTATTTGGCTGGAGTGCTGTGGTTAGGGTGCTGAGTTGGTGGAGTCTCCAAATCATTGTTTTGACATTCTGGAGCCTCTATTCAAAATCCTGGCTCAAGGTCTCTGGGTCCCAATGTTCTGGGATCCAGCAGCTTGGGATGGAGTTCCAGGGTCCCAGATTCAGGGGCCTGCCTGGATCTGGGGTGGGGGAGAATTAGGGTCCTGGAATCTTGGATCTGGGTCATGGGCCACGATCTCTGATTGGGGATACCAAATTGAGGTCAAGGCACAGGATCAGAGTTAACCCACATTGATGGGTTACGGTGTTGGTGTTACAATTGGGTGTTAAGGATCAAGATAAGATTCTAAGGGTTTAAACTTAGGTGGGGGTCTCTGCTCAAGGTCTTTGGTAGGCCTGAGGTCAAGGGGGGTTAAAGTCTTTGGTTAGTGACCCACTTGGGGGATTTCTGGTTGCTTTCAGAGACAGAGTCCAAAGGAAAGGGGTCAGGGTATAAGGTCAGGGTGTGGAGTCAGGACTGTGTGGCCTGGGTTAGGGTTTTTACACGGGTCACGTTGCTCAGCATCCAGTGTTGAAGGTACAACACTCAAAGTCCAGGGACCTAGTTCCCGGCTCAGAGTTGAGGTCACAGGCCCTTGTTGGAGTCAGGTATTCAAGGTTGGTGGCTTGGATCAGGGTACAGAGTCAGGGTTGGAGATGTGTGCCTGGTCTTAGTGTTGGAGTGCCTGATCAGTGTAATAGCTTCCGAGTCATGGGCCCAGGCTCAGGGTTAGGGATTCTGATGCAGTCCAGTGTTCTGCTGTTAAGGTCTCGGGTCAGGACATGAGGTTAGGGTTGGAGGGCCTGGTCCTGGGGTTGAGAATCTGGAAATTGAGTTTCTAATCAGAGTCATAATTTGTGATACCCAGATCTGGACACATAGTTGGAGTCAAGGTTCAATCTCTGACTCTGGGCTGAAGGTGATAGCTGGAAATCTTACCCTGAAGTTGGGGGTCTGGTGTGGTGTCCCTGATCAGGATCCAGAGCCAGAGCACAAGTATTAAGTTTGGGAAGGCCAATCCCTGGGTTGAGGGTCAACAGTTGGTGTCACTGGTTCAAATCCAGGGATGGGGTCATAGGTCAAGACACAGAGGTCAAATTAGAGAGGTTTGGGTTTGGGGATTGGTGTTTCTGGCCTGGGTTCACTGTCCCAGGTGGCTGCATGGGATTGGGGCTCCAGTCCATCCCATCAGTCCTCTCCAGGGCAGCTTCCGGGTCCCTCAGGCCCCGCAGGGCGCCCCCCGCCGCTGAGGATGAGTCACTGCAGCAGCCGCGCCCTGACCCTGCTGAGCAGCGTGTTCGGTGCGTGCGGCCTGCTGCTGGTGGGCATCGCGGTCAGCACTGACTACTGGCTGTACATGGAGGAGGGAACGGTGCTGCCGCAGAACCAGACCACGGAGGTCAAGATGGCGCTGCACGCCGGCCTCTGGCGCGTCTGCTTCTTCGCAGGTACAGACCTCAATTGCCCTCCACTCAATGGTCCTGGTCCTTGCCTGGAACCCAAGAGTACTTTTTCGTAGTGCCATCCCTTGGGTTCCAGAAATCCAGAAAAGGATCCTTTTTCTGTCCTGGAGAATCAAATTTCTCCCTGGAGACCCAATTTCTAGCTCTTTATTCCCAGGATCTAGGAGCCCCAGTGCTGACACTGTCTCCAGGTCCCTAATCCCAGGAGAACCACGAAATCGCCTCTTAGAAGCAGTAGTGTAGGTTCAGAACTTTTTCGCTGGAGAGTTCCAGTGCTGAATGGGCAGGATAAAGCATCCATGCCTCTCAGCGACCACAGAGACGCCCCCTTGTAGGAATCCTGCCCGTCCCCCAGACCTTATCCTTTTTAGGGATCCAGGAGTCTGGGCTCACAGCCCCTCATCACTTGGGACCCAGGGTTCAAGCCCTGCCCTGTTCTATCCATGGGTCTCTAGGGCAGCTGGCAAGAGGAGCTTCCAAACCTCCTGCCTACCCCAATTCACAACCGCCTAAGAATAGTACAAACGGTAACCCCTGGATTAAGCCTCACATCCCCATCCCGGGGTCTCTCAAATGTGCGTCCTCTCACAGGACTTGCTCTCCAGAGCTTAGGAGCCTCTCATTTAGCCCTGCCTTCTTATCCCCCAGGCCGGGAGAAGGGTCGCTGCGTGGCCTCGGAATATTTCCTTGAACCGGAGATCAACTTGGTGACGGAAAACACAGAGAATATTCTGAGTGAGGGGAAGTGGGGGGCGTAGGCAACAAGGGGCCAGGTTCACAGGGCAGGTCCTGGGAGAAAGGGCAGGACCAGGAAAGAGGTGAGGTAGAAGGGAAGGAATGCAGGCTGGAAAGAAGGCAGAGTGGGTGCACGTGGCTTGCATGAACCCTTTCTTCTCTCGAATAAATCCTTTTTGGTGACTAAAAAAAGGGAAAAAAAAGAAGGCAGAGTCAGTGGGTTAGGAGGAGGGGTGAGATCGAAGGGGCAGGCCCGGCAGTGGGTGGAGCCAACAGGAAATGGGGTCAAACCAAAGGAGGCGTGGCCTGGGTGAAGGGATGGAGTCTGCAGTGGAAATATCACAAAGGGGAGGAGTCTGGAAAGGGGTGGAGCCACCTAAGGGGGCGCGGGTGAGGGTGGAAATGGAGACATCAGGGGAATGGGGAGGTGTCCCCTGAAGACTCCTCCCTCACCACCTCCCCACGTTTCTTCCCTCCCCCTCCCCCAGAGACAGTGCGCACAGCAACTCCCTTCCCCATGGTCAGCCTCTTCCTCGTGTTCACCGCCTTCGTCATCAGCAACATCGGCCACATCCGCCCACAGAGGACCATTCTGGCCTTCGTTTCTGGCATCTTCTTCATCTTATCGGGTGAGCTCAAGGAAAGAACTTAGGGTCTGCGGGACTATTCTGGTTCCAAGAACCTGTGGTCCCTCTTCCACTAAGAACGCCACTTCCTCGCTGTGTAATCCTAGAGGAGTTGCGGCACCTCTCTGAGACCCACTTTCCTCCTCTGTGAGGTGGAGATAGCAGTTCCTATTTCACAGCTTCGTTGAGAGGACCAATTCATAGCGAATGCTTATTGGGTGCTAATTCGGTATTAGTCTCTGTTCTGATACTCACAACCCTGTGAGGTAAACACTATTAATAGACCCATTTCACAGATATGGAAACAACCACTCGGAGAGATGAAGTCATTTGCTCAGGGCCATACAACCGGTGAGAGCAGAGCTGGGGTTCACGAATTTTGCTTCCAGAGGCTGTATTTTTAACCACTGCTGATATTTCAGCAATTAACAGATTACAAGTCTCTTTATTTCCTGTGCAACATTTTACTTAAAAATTTTTCGAACAAACTGAAAAGGCAAAAGAATTTTGAAGTCAATACCCATGTACCCACAACTTAGAATCAACTAATACCATATTACTAGACTTGCTCTGTCCTGTGTCTGGTCATCTATCTATATTTCTACCCATCCATCACTCTATCTTATTGTTATTTATCATATTTTTATGCAATTCAAAGTGAGTTGAGGCATCAGTACACTTCACCCTAAATAGTTCACTATGCATGTCATTAACTGGAGTTCAATATGTGTTTATAGTTCTTTTTTTTTTTTTTTTTTTTTGAGCTGTTAGACTCTTTTTCCTGAGTGATCTCACACCCTCCTCATAACATCTCTGCCTGGGAGTTATTATTAGCACTCACTTGATAAAATGGGGGTACTGGGGCCCAGAATTGTGCAGGGGGTTGCCCAAGATACCAGCATAAGCTGGTTCCTCAGGGACTCAAGTGTTGTGAGTTCCAGAGTGGAGTTCTTTCTGGTGTTCCCCTCTTCGAAATTGCAGCTCAGTATAGTCCAATTCAGACCTGCTCAGCTCAGGTCAGTCCAGATCACCTCAGCTCTAATACATCTGGTCCAACTAACCCCAATTCATTCTGTCTCAATTCTTAAATTCAATTCAAATTAATTTAACATAATTTAATTAAACTCCATCCAAGTCCTTTTAATCCAGTTGACATTTTATAAACAAACCCTGCTGTACATCTTATTTCCATTCTGTCACTTGGGGCCCCCAGTTGGCTCCCCCTTTTTGAGGTGGCTCTGCAAAGATAATCTTTGAATATCCCTGCCCAGTGTTCTCCCACTCTTCACCCAGCTTTCTCTAGGCTAAACCTCCCTCGTGCTTCCAACCTGAAATGATGAGACCTTTTCCAGGGAAACCAGGGTGAGACCTCCATGCAAACTTGAGTCATGGCATGTGGAGCCAGACACTGAGCTAAAAAAAGACATGTAGAATGTCACTATCCCAGAGTGTCAGAGCAAAGAGTCTAATCATTTTTCAGATGGAAAAATGGTGGCCTAGAGAGAGAGAAAGTGGGGCTAGAATAGGTAGCATGGAGACTTTATTTAATCTACCCAAGACATTACAAGGAAAATCCCATTGTTTATGGTTCACAGAAGTGGAAACAGAACAGGTGACTTAGCTAGTCAATGGCAGAGCTGGGATTAGAATTGAGGGTTTTCTCATTGTAAAACCCATGCTCATACCAGTGCACCAGGATCTGACTTCCCAAGGTCAAGGTGAGGATCAATGGTATTGTCAAGGCTGAAGTCAGGCCTCTGATGTAACAACAGAATAATTTGAGAAGGATTGATCCCCATTTCCTGAACTCCTTCCTCGAGTTTATTTCATAGACTATGACCTATGTACCCCATCCCAAGGTGTCCAGTCGCGTACTTTCAAGGCTGTGGGGTGTAGTGACTGATGGAACATGCTGCTGTGAACCTGGAAAGACCTGGGTTCAAATTCTGCCACTTATTGTGTGTGCTACAGCCTTCCTTTGTGAAGTTGTTGAGAGAACAAATCTTGGTCAAGTGTTGGCAAACTTTAGGTAGTAAATGTGTCAGGCTTGTGAGCCGTAGCGTTGTAGTGCCAGAGCAACTGAAAATGAAGCAGCAGACCTCACTGTGTTCCAATAACATTGCTATGGCCCCTGAAATTTGAAATCAACCTAATTTTCCTGGGTCATGAACATTCTTCTTTTGGTTTTCTCCCTGCCATTTAAGAATGTAAAAACCACGCTTAGCTCACAAACTGCACAAAAACGCATGGTGGGACAAATTGTTGTTTGCTGATGCCTGGTTTAGGTCATGGGTGTGAAGGGCGAACCCAGTGCCTGGTCTGTAACCATAACTGCTCAACACGTGGTAGTTCTAAGTACGTATATACATGCGTACATGAATAGGAGTGGCAACAACAAGAACCATAATAGTAAACACTTTGTTGAGTGACATGGTTTGGGGAAGTTCTAAGTGCCTTGGGCAAATTAAATTATTTCTTCTTCTTCACGTTGTAAGGCAGATGCCATTACTATTCTCATTTCCCAGTGGAGAAAACAGAAGCACCAGAGGTTAAGTTGCTCCATCATGGAAGCAGGATTCCAACCCAGGCTTTCACCATGGCACTACACTGCCCCATCACAAGTAAAAATCATAAAAATGAAAAAAAGATTTAAAAGGAGAGGAAAGGATGGAAATAGTACCAATATCTTAGATCTTGGAATGGAGTGACCTCTCCAGCCACCTCAAGTTCCCAATGAGGAAACTAAGACTTAGAGAGAAAGACAGCAGGTGCCCGAGGTCTGGGAAATGGTGGAGTTGGCATACAGTTCTGGAGAAAGCAGTGGATGGGTTGGGGCAGGGGAAGGAAAAGGTCACACTGGGTGGTAAACATCCCTCAGGGACCTATGTTGGGGATGGACTGGAGGGAAATGGCAAACCGAAGAGGAGGCTTATACAATGGTCCAAGCAAGAGCAGATAAGGTTTGAACTGGGGCTGGAGCTGTCAGGATAAAGGTGACTGGATGGCTTTGAGAGAGAAGGATATTGACAGAAGAATCAATAAAACCAGATGACTGATTGGGTATGGTTAGTGAGAGACAGGGTGGGGAGCCTGGAGTGACACTGATTTTCTTCCAGGTCATAAGAAGCATGCTTTCCAACATGACCCATATTAACCCCTGATCCTCAAATACACATTCTATGCATCTGCTCATTTACTCACTCATTAAACATTTACAGAGACATCCAAAATGCTAGGTCCTGTGTTGGGCACTGGAGACACAGGTGATTCCTAAATGAGGCTCACATGCAGTCAGTCACAAAACAGCCCCCAACATGTCCATCAAAGCTTGTCACACACCTCTTAAATCCCTTCAGTGCTTTGGTGAATTCCCATTGCACTTAGAATATGTCCAAACTCTTCATGCTGGCCTGTAGGTTTTCCATGATTTGACTACTGCTCAGATCTGTGACCTCATTTCCTAACCCACTGACATGCTTTCCCTTGCTTATAACTTCAGCTACACTGGCCTCCTGCTATCCTTTGAAAATGTAAACCTCAGCCCCATCTGAGGACTTTTACACTCACTAGCCCTCCATTCTCAGAAGTCTCTTCCCCCTGATTCTCAAAGGGCTCCATCTTTCCCTCTCCAGAGTTTCTTTCTCTGACAATACCTAATGTTGCCTTGCACCCACTCTACTCTCCCATTCCCTGTTTTATTTGTTTCGTAGCACTTATTGCTATTGTCAGTCATATTTGTTTTTCTGTCCCATCATACCAGAATGTAAACTCTAAAAGTAATGGACCTTTACAAATAGGCTCCCGTTTGTATCTGCCGAGCCTGGATGAATTGCTGGTTCAAATGCATATTGAAATATTTGTATAACAGGTGAATGATAAAGACAGCTCAGGGAATGCTGGGAAAAGGGGGCATGTCTTAATCTGACACAGTGAGGGGGTGAGGACGGTTGGAGTGACCAGGATTCCAAGAAATGACATCCAAGCTGATGATGCTGAAAGGGCGAGGGGGAATTTTTCAAGTGAAGAAAGAGAAGTGCTTTGTATGTAGATGGTATTCACAGCATGTGTTAAGACCTTAGAAAGCACTTAAGACTGAGGTGGACTCGCGCGCAGCTCTCCGCGGTCCTGAAACGCTATTCTAAAGCCGGAGTGTTTCTATTCGACTTGGAGTGTAGGTGATTCTTGCCTACTGCGCTCTAAGAATTCCGAAGCTGGTGTAGTGGAGAGGGGAGAAAGAGAGTTGGGTTACAGAGAAAGGAAGGGGGAAGGGACGTAGAAAAAGAGGGAAGGGGAAAAAAGAGGGAAATGGGTTATTTTTGGAGAACCAGAGACACTATAAAATGGCCAAAAAGGAGAAAGAATGACAAGAATAATTTAACCTTTTGACATTGTTTTAACTTAATTTTCAATTACTAAAAGCAAAACAACAACAACAAAAAAAACCTTTCTCTTTGGAAATATTTGTTGTCTTATGAACCCCCGCTCCTGACTCTCCTTATGGAGTGTGGTATTTAGAACTATAATGTGGAACAAGGGACTGAAGGTGAGGCAGGCATGATTATCAGGGATCACATCATAAAGAGCCTGGAATGTTAGGCTGTGGAATGAATATCTTCTTCTGTGGACAGTAGGGAGCCAAGGAAGACTTTTGCAAAGAGAAGGATAGAATTCAGTGTGGGTTTTAGAAATAGCCAGTTTCTAAAACAGGTAGATAAAGATTGGGGAGCAGTGGTGCAGACATAGAGAATTAGCCTTAGCTGGGTCAGAGGACTTGGGGATGCAAAAGGGGTTTAGATTTATGAGATTCAGGAAATAAAATGGACATGACTTGATGACTGAGCATTCTTGGTAAATGAGAGAGAGGAATCGAGATGACCCCCCCCCCGCCCCTGCATTTGACTAGAATATCCGAGTAAATGTGGTCTCTGGGCTTCCTTCGGTATTCCTTTCCTATAAACATGCTCATCTGTCAAGATCTATCTCAGACGACTTTCCACCATCAACACATCATGGGCATCCTCTTCTTAAATGTAAAAATTAAGAAATACTACAAGTTGAAAACACTGTGAAAGTTCAGAGCAAGAAAAGTTCAGTTCTTAGAGGAGACACAGGAATGGTGGGATGTAGAGTGGATTAAAAAGGGGAGAGCAACCATGAGCTTTTCTGGAAGTTCCAGTTGAGAAGCAAATATATTCATCCATTAGACTAGTATTTATTATGTGCTGGATCTTGTGCTAGATGCAATTGGGAATAAGAGAGACGAATTCCAAGCCTCCTAGTGGGGGTGGGGGAGATATGTCACAAAGAAATTACAAATGGATGGAAAATATACTGTCAGTTGATAAGTGCTACAAAGAAAAATAAAGCAGGTTCAGGGGAAGGAGAGTGATGGGGGTTCATGTTAATCTCATCTCAGTCACTCCAAGTTTTTAACGAAGACTGAAATCTATAGAGTAGTACAGTGATCACTGGTGTACCTTCTTCCACCTAGATCCACTGTATCCTTCATTTTGCTAATGTTTTGCCATATTCTCTCCCCCACACCCTTTTTTCATCCCCCTGCCACACACACACTTTTTTTTTTTTTTTGGTTTTACCATTTGAAAGTAAGTTCCAGGCATCATGATTGTTCATCTCTAACCATTTTAGTATGCCTCTTTTGAGAGTAGGGCATTCGTCTACATAACTACAACATCATTAAAGCACCTAGACATTTTACAAGAATTCCATAATATAATTTATTCCATTTTCAAACTGTTCTAGTGGTTTCAAGAATGTCTTTTATAGCTTTCCCCCAGAACCAGGATTCCATCTAGGTTCATGCATAGTATTTAGTTAATGTCTCTTTTAGTCTAGACTAGTTCCTCCACTATGTTATTTACAATGCTGACTTTTAAAATGTATTTCATTATAAAAATATAGAAAGAATAGTATAATGAAATGCCATGTATCCTTCACTGAGTTTCAACAATTATCAACATATGGTGAATCTTTTTTTAGCCATACTGCCATATCTCCCTTCTGCACTTCACTACATTATTTTAAAGCCATTCTCACACATTAAGTCATCTTCTCTACAAACATTTCAGTATATTTCTGAGAAATAAGTACTTTATTACTCATATGTAACAACGCAACGCCATTGTCACGCCCAAACAAGACTAGCTGCTTAATGTGATTTAATATCTAATAAGTGTTCAATTTCCCCACTTATCTCCTAAGTTCTTTTTTTACAGTTAGTTTATTGCAAGTCAGGATCTAAATTCCACTTGTGCAATTAGTTGATACATCTCCAAAGCCTCTTTTAGTTTATAACAGTCTCTCTCCTATTTTTTCCTTGCCATTTATTTGTTGAAGAAATTTGGTCATTTGTCTTATGGAATTCCCACGCTGTAGATTTTTCCAATTGCGTTCCTGTGTTGTGGTTTACTATGTCCATCCATCACTGTGTTTTCCTGTAAACCTGTTGTTGATGTGGTCCAGGTTTGATTTTTTTTCCCCCCAAAATCTTTTATAGATAGGTGGTGCTGTTTACACCTGACTGCATTACATCGGAGTCAAAACAATGTCTGGTTATCTCTCTTTGAGATGTTAAGAATGACAACTGCTTCAGGTGTTATCAGCTTGACCCTTATCATTGTCCTTTTGTAGACTATCTCACACCCTGGATTTATGTGATTGTTTCCTAGTGGCATCATTTAATTTGTTCCTCTTTCCTTGTATTTTATGTAACCTGGATGTATGTCTAAACTAGAAGCCTGGCTTGATTAGATTCAGGTTGAACATGTTTGGCAAGAAGATTCAGAGGTGGTATGTGTTCTCTCTATCTTTACCTCAGGTAGCGAATCATGTCAGGTTGTTCCACCATGAATGGTATAGTTTGAACCCTTGGTAAAGGTGGTGGTCATAAGAGCTCTCCATTGAAAAGGGACATTTTTCTCTTTATAATGAATAAGTAGCTGCACACTTTGTTTGGCACCTTGGGGGAAAATCCTGTTTGGGGATACCTATTTTATTATTTTTTTGGAAAAAAATTAAAACTACAGGAAAGTTATAAAAATAGTACAATGGACCCATATACCCTTCACCTAGACCAATTTTTTAAAATAACATTTATAATGTAGTACTTTAATTTCTTCATGTGCTTTTTTTTTTAATTGGGGAATATTGGGGAACAGTGTGTTTTTCCAGGACCCCTCAGCTCCAAGTCAAGTCATTGTCCTTCAATCTAGTTGCAGGGGGCACGCTCACTGGCCCAAGTGGGAATCTTACCGACAACTCTGTTAAGAGCTTTCGCTCTAGGGCTGTGGGATGACTCAGTTGTTTAGAGCGTGAGCTCTCAACTAGGTTGCCAGTTCAATTCCCGCATGGGATAGTGGGCTGTGCCTCCTGCAACTAGATGGAAAGAATGACTTGGAGCTGATGGGTCCTGGAGAAACACACTATTCCCCAGTATTCCCCAATTAAAAAGAAAAGAGCTCGCTCTCTAACCAACTGAGCCGTCTGGCCACCCCCATTTTGCCACATTTGCCTTTCCCTATCTGTTATCTGTCTATCTTCTCTATCTATCTATCCATCCATCCATCCATCCATCCATCCATCCATCCATCTATCTCTCCATCTATCTCTCCATCTCTCTCTCTCTCTATATCTATCTATCTATCTATCTATCTATCTATCTATCTATCTATCATCTATCTATCCATCTCTCCATCCATCTCTCCATCTCTCCGTCTCTCCGTCTCTCCGTCTCTCCGTCTATCCATCTATCCATCTATCCATCTATCTATCTATCTACCTATCTATAAAACCACTTGAACATAAGTTGCAAACACTTCACCTCTAAAGACTTCAGCAAGTATCTCCTAAGAATAAACGTGCTTCCTTTTTTAACCACAGCACAATAATCAAATTCAGAAAGTTTAGTATTTATACAGTACTATAGCCAACACACAATCCATATCCCAATTTTACCAGTTGTCCCAGTACTGTCTTTTATAGTCATTTCCCTGCCGGATTTGGGATCCAATCTAGCATCACACTTTGTGTTCCCTGTCATGTCTCTTTTGTCTCCTTTCATCTTTCATACAGCTCCTGTGCCCTTTCTGTCTTTTTCTTTAATTATCTTTCATGTTGACTCTTTTTGAAGAGCATGGCCGGCTGTGTTGTAGAATGCCCCAGTTTCCTCGGGAGTGGATTCAGGTTACACATTTTCAGCAGGAATAGTCTGCTCCGCGTGAAGCAGTGGTGCATTCACATGGGGAGGTCGTGGGGTCAGTCTGCCCCACGACTGATGTTAACTGCCATCACTTAGTTAAATTGGTATCAGTCAGGTTCCTGTACAATGAAGGAAGTGTTTTTTGGGTTTTGTTTTGTTTTAAATAATCTCTTTGTAATTAACAGATATTCCGTGGGGAGATTCCATCATTCAGCGATTTAGTGTTCACAATGAGGTTTGCCCGACTCATTATGTTACTGTTAGGGTTGCAAGATGGTGTCTTCCAACTACGTAAAGAAAATGTTTCTCTCTTCTTTTATCATTTATTTATTTAAAAAATATGTCAGTATGGATTCACATT
The DNA here is from genome assembly GCF_036562045.2 of Rhinolophus sinicus. Taxonomy (NCBI): domain Eukaryota; kingdom Metazoa; phylum Chordata; class Mammalia; order Chiroptera; family Rhinolophidae; genus Rhinolophus; species Rhinolophus sinicus. The sequence continues at coordinate 533,324 of NC_133760.1, forward strand.
TTTTTTAATTCAGTGTATTATGTGCTGTTACTTTTGTTATTCATTTTGATGTTTGCATTTTCCCCAATTGGACTATCAGAAAGCCCCTTCAAACTAGTTCCTGTTTGCTTGTTTGATATGTCCCCTCACTTTTTGAGCACTTCTTTCCTTACTTTGTGGCAGGAGTACACGTTTATGCTCCTGCCCCAGACTTCAAATTAGCTATGTCTCCTGGGAGCCCTAGTTCCTTATTTAGTGGGGGATGGTATTAGAGACCAAAATCTGGGTGCTACATGTGCTTATTGCTGCTGAGGTGTCACTGCTTCTAGAATCTTTCAGGATATAAAGTTGGGGAATTATATATATTTATGAAACGGGAGTTTATATTGCACCTAAACACCACAGGGTTCTTCCCTGACTTATCCCATTCTGACCTGTATCTTCCTTCTTTCAGAATGAGAACCCTAGCTCCCCAAAACATTGATATATTTACACATTTGCTCAACCCTACAACCCACACAGAATAACTTCTTAACTGTTACCCCTAGACCACTGTTAGTAACAACAACAACAACAACAACACTGTCAAGGTTCAAGATTTCTTTGCAGATCTTTTTGTCTTCAGACTGAGATATACAGTCAAAACAATGTATCTAAAAGTTCCTTAGATGACTACTTTACCCCCTCCTGTGGTTGTACTATTCATTTGATATGAAGTGAGCTTCATTTGTTTTTGTTTGTATTCAATTTCAGTTTTTCCCCATCCCTATTGACTTTATCTTTTGAATATATGAAATATTAGCATAGGTCCAAAGGTCAGACTCAGTGCCTCTTCCTCTCCGTCTCTTCCTTCAGGTTCTCGCCTGTCCCCTGTAGGTGATCAACTTCATTTGTTTGTTTTCCTCCCTATAGGTCTCCTTTTGCAAAAATAAACAGATTCATATATGTGTTCTCATGTACCCTTCTTTTTTGCTTTCAACGTAGCATTCTATGTACTGTTTTGTGCATTACTTTTTTTTTTCACTTAGTGATAAAGTCTGGACTATCATTGAGCTGCTTGTCAGTTCCCAGAGCTTGTCCTCATTCTCATTCCACAGAGGCTCAGTACTCTGTTATATGATGTTTTATAGATTATTTCATGAATCTGCTGTGTAAGGGCATCTAGGTTGTTTCTGATATTTTGCAATTAGGAATAATGCTGCAGTGCGTTAACCTGTGCCTATGAGCTTTCATGTCATTGGGTGGATATCTTCAGGATAGAGTCCTTGGAGTGGGATTCCTGGGTTAAGGGATAAATACATTGTAGTTTTGGTAGATATGGCCAAACTCCCATCCATAGCAGTTGTGCCATTTTGCATCCCCACTAGCAACATATAAGAGCTTCTGTTCCCTTGGCCTCATCAGAAGAAAATGTTGTGAAGCTTTTTCACTTTTAACGATCTGAAGCATGAGACATGGCAGCCCCTCATAGTTTTCATCTGCATTCCTCTTACTTTGAGTGAAGGAACAATTTTTTAAAACAGGGAGATCATAGAAGGCCTTTCTAAGGAGGTGACAAGGGAGGAGAAATCTAAATGAAGTGACAGAGAAAGACATGGAGAAATCAGGGGGAAGAGCATCCCAGGTGGAGGGGACAGTGAGTGCAAAGGCTCTGAGGCAGAAATGACCTTGATGTGTTCAAGGGAGCGTAGGAATTCTCATGGTCTAAAGAGGGAGCAAGGAGAGGCCAAACAGGGGTGAAGCTGGCAGGCACCAGACCATATAGGCATTGTAGTCCGGAGGTCAGGAAAGTTTTTCTGAAAGATCCAGACAATAAATATTTTCAGCTTCACTGGCCATACAGTCTCTGTCACAACTCCTCAGCTTTGCTGCTGCAGCCACAGGCAATGTGTAAACAAATGCGCTGTGGCTGTGTCCCAAGAAAACTTTATTTATGGACCCTGAAATTTGAAATTCATAGACTTTTAAAATTGAGATATTATAATTCACATAACCTAAAGTTCATATAATTCTGTGGATTTTAATGTGTTCACAAGGTTGTGCAACCATCTCCATTACACAGTTCCACAACATTTTCATTACCCTGAAAAGAAACTTCACACCCTTTAATAGCCAGTCATATTCTCCCCCTCCACTCCATTTCCTGACAACCACTAATCCACTTTCTACCTCTGTGAATTTGCCTATTTTGGACATTTCATGTAAATGGAACCATACGATATGTGGTCTTTTGTGTCTGGCTTCTTTCACTTAGCATATTTTCTAGATTCATCCATGTGGTAGCATAAATTAGTACTTCATTCCTTTTTTAGGCTGAATAATATTCCTTTATATGGCTATACCACATTTTGTTTATCCATGCAGTTGATAAACATTTGGGCTGTTTCCATTTTTTGGCTATTATGAATAATGCTGCTACAAACATTTGTACACAAGTTTTAGGGTGAGCATATGGTTCCAGTTCTCTTGGGTAGACACCTAGGAGTGGAATCGCTGGTTCATCTGGTAATTCTATGTTTAAGACTTTGAGGAACTGCCAAATGAAATTCATGCACTTTTTACATGCCACAAAATATCATTCTTCTTTTGATTTTTTTTTCAACCATTTAATTATGTAGAAGCCATTCTTAGCTAGTAGGCCATACAAAAATTGGAGGTGGGCTGGATTTAGCCCATGGACCAAAGCTTGCTGACCAGATTATAGGCAATAGAAAGAATTTAGATTTGTTCTGGGGGGTGATGAGCACACAAGTGTTTGTTTGTAGGAGTCTGAAAGGAAATGCTGATAAGGATTGCATGGCTTACTTTAGGACAGGGAACCTTGTAACCTCCTCAAGCCACCCTTGGCTTGGCTACTATTTAAAAGGAAGTTCATCTTGAGGAAGTGATATTTGCCTCTGATATATTCTCTAACCAGACCTCACCTCTCCACCTCCCTATGTGCTTCTATTTCCTCAACTGTAAGTGGAGTTAAAAATGGTACTACTTGAAAGTGTTGTTGTGAGGTTTGAATGAGTTAATACATATATGACACTAAGAGTGGTGCCTGGCACAGGACAAGACCTATATAAGCCGTTGCTATTATTATTACTACTATTAGTATTATAATTAATGTTATTGCTATTGTTATCCATGCAGCCTCAGCTCAGACCTCCTCCTCCTCCTCTTGGAATATACAACTCTAGAGTCTCCCCTCCAATCTCTTCCCAGAACCAACCAGCCCCCCAAGGATCTGCTAACACTCCACTCTGGCCCTGTCTTTGCTCCAGACCTTCCATGGCTCCCTAGTGCCTTTGGCATCAATGCCAAGCTCCTCAGCCTGGCATGTGAGGTTCATCATGGTCATGTGCCCGCCCCCGTCTCTGGCCTCGTTTCTTGTGACTATGGCCCATGTTGTAGCTACATGGGTGGATCCGCTCATGCTTGGCCTCCAAGCCTTTGCGCTCTGCCCAGAGTGGAATAATGAGTATTCTTATTCTTCCCTGGGCCTCATCCTATAGGACTTGGGCAAAGTCATTCTACTAGGAAGCTTTCCTTGGCTCCTCCTGCCCCCCGCCCTGCTCCCCCAGGTGGGTTTGGTGCCTCTTCTGGGCCCACAGAGCTCTGTGTGCTCCTAATTCCCTTACAGCACATATCACCATATATAACTATTGACCAACGTCCAGATTTGCCTTCCCCAATTGTGACCTGGATGCAAATTTGGGGTGGGGAAGGAGGAGGTTGATTCATCTGTAGGATCCTCAAACCCAGGCAAGGCCTACATTCAAGAGGCTTCAAAAGATGGAAGTTAGTCCAGGCCAGAGCAGGGAGGGAAAGGGAGAGGACAGCAGTGAGGCGAGGAGAGTCCTGGGCTGGGGCAAGGGGTCCATTGCTAATGGACCAAGGGCACCCCTCTGCTCCCCCAGGCCTCTCCTTGGTGGTGGGCTTGGTTCTTTACATTTCCAGCATCAATGACGAGGTCATGAACAGGCCCAGCAGCTCTGAGCAGTATTTCCACTATCGCTACGGGTGGTCTTTTGCCTTCGCTGCTTCCTCCTTCCTACTCAAAGAGGTGATGTCCGTGGGCCCCAGACTCTTTTTTTGAATGGGGAGGGACCTGGGGGCCTGATTCCTGGGTTCAGGAGGAAGAGGAGGCTGGGGGTGTAGACTTTGGATTAAGAGGGAGGTGGTGGCTGAGGGCCTAACCCCTGGATCCTGGGGGAGGAGGGAGCTGGGGACTGAGACTCCTGGAGTCCTCAGAAGAGGCTGGGGGCCTGGATTTTGGGGGTTCTGAGTCAGGAAGAGGATGGGAGCCTGGACACCTGGGGTCCTAATTCCTGGCTTCTGGGAAAAGAGGATGCTAGAGGCCCGGAACCTTGGGTCCTTGGGTAACAGGGAGCCCAGGGCCAGCTTCTGGGACTCTGATCGTGCCTTGCCACAGGGGGCTGGCGTGATGTCCGTGTACTTGTTCACCAAGCGCTACGCCGAGGAGGAGATGTATCGCCCGCACCCAGCCTTCTACCGCCCGCGTCTCAGCGACTGCTCCGACTACTCGGGCCAGTTCCTGCAGCCGGAGGCGTGGCGCCGCGGCCGCAGCCCCTCCGACATCTCCAGCGACGTCTCCATTCAGATGACGCAGAACTACCCTCCCGCCATCAAGTATCCAGACCATCTGCACATCTCCACCTCACCCTGCTGAGGCCCCGCCACTCGGAGCTCCCCTTCTCCTTCACACCCTCCTCACGGGTCCCCCTGAAACGCAGCTCCCCTCCCTCCACCGAACTCCTCGCTCCCACCTGGAGGACGCTGCTCTGGCTTTAGCCCCGCCCTTCCCGGTGGCCCCGCCCCGCCACTCTAGCCCCTCCCCCTTCCTGGCCTGTCCACTTCATTGGACCCTCCTTCCAGATGGTTCCTCTCACTTTTCCGTAGGGTCCGCCCGTTTCCTCTGGCCCTGCCCCTCTCAGCCAATTCCTGCCTCCGGCGTTTTCCAGCTCTGCGCACCTGCCTCAGCAGCCAGCGGGCGGTTTAGGCGCCCACCTCTGCTGAGCCCTCCCATCTGCTCCCTTCCCGCAGGGGCGCTGGGCTGGAGAGTAGGGTCCGGCAGCCACCAGGAATGCCAACCATCCTCTTCTCCCCTCTGCCCGACTTCTCTCTTTCCTGGCCCAGTCTCACCTCAGGACCTTGGGGTCCTTGGGTGCAGTGGGGGACTTCCTTGCTCCGTCCACAGCTCCGGGGTGGGGTGGAGGCCGGAGGCTGTGGGTCTGGTTCATCTGGTCCCCCCTACACTTCTCTGCTTCCCTGGAGACCCCCTTCTTTCTCACCGGCTGGGCTCTTCTAGACCGCCAGAAGGTTACTTGCCTTTCAGGGAGCGCTGTCCAACCGATCTTGCTTTCTCAGCTGTCCTTAGCTTCTCTTTCTTCCTCCTCTTCCTTCTGTCTCCTTCCTCCTCTCCACTCACTCATCCAAAGCCCCTGGGTGCATCCAGCCCCGCACACCACAGGACAAGGATGGAGACCCTAGGCTGAGGGAATTCCATGCCATTTCCACACCTGTGCCCGCCTCTTCCCCCATGAGGTTCCTCAAGGGAGGCAGAGGCAGTAGCGGGGGTCAACACCCCCTAAACCTCGAAGTCTTCCATTTTCTGGCACTCCCCCTCATTGAAGTCCCCCTTCCCATCTCAGACCCCCAACTCTGGCCTCTTTCAAGGGTCCATTTTCCCCCTTGGACAGATTTGGGGGGGTCCCAGAAATTCGCCCACCGCCCCTTATTAGGGGAAGAGAGGCAAGGTAGCACAGTGTTGTACACGGAACCAGGAAGGCCCCCGGGGTGGGGGGAGGGTGGCAGGGGAGGGACGGGGGCTTTTAGTTTGCATCTTAGGTGGGAGGGGGGAGGGGGGACCGCAGCAGTTAACCTGTCTTTACGCAGCGATTTTTAACGAGGCTGGGGGGAGGGGTTTGGGGGTGGGGAGCAGGGTGGGTTGGGGGGGCCTGGCTCTGTTATTTACTGTGTATCATATGTAAATACCAACAGAAACTTCAATAAACTTTATTTCAAACACGTCTCTGCCTGCGGGGGATGGGGTGGGCTTTGGATACTGGGGGCTGGGTCTAGGTCTCTATCCCTAGGGTCAGGGAACAAGGGTAGATTGGTGTTTGTTAAATTGCTTAATCCTTATCATTATTAACAGCAGCACTTTATAATTCAGTCCATGTAAAGCATGTAGGACAGCAAATGACAGGGTCAGGATCAATAAAAATTAACTCTTGGTATTACTCTGACCACTTAGAGTACTGTTACTATTACTCACCTTCCTTCTAGTACGTTCACTGCTTCATTTAATTTTCTCCCCAAGCCTACATGTTGGGTTTACTGGACTCACTTTGCAGCTAGGGGTGTAGAGGTCAAATGACTCCATCAGGGTCACACAGATAGAAATTGGCAGAGCCCGGGAGCCTCGAGGGAGCAGTGGGTTCTCCTAACAGTTGGCTCAGTCACTGTTGAGAATTAATTGTTACCATTTATTGCCACACATTCTTCCCATGCATGATCTCATGAGCAGCCCTGGTGTAAGAATTCTCACTCTCTCAATCTCTCCACCTCTCTCTCTCTCTCTCTCTCTCTCTCTCTCTCTCTCTCTCACACACACACACACACACACACACACAGTGGGCTCAGATCTGTGACCTCACCCTTTACACTGAGGGACTGAAAACAGCCTGAGTGCTTGAACTTGTTCTTGAGATGTATTGAAAAGCAAATACAGTGCTAGCTAGCCCTTGGGTTCTTTGCCCTGTCATGATTTAGCCTCTTTGGGACACTCAGAACAACTTCAGCCACAACCACATTTATCAAGTTGTCATTTGGTGTCAGACACGATGCTGAACACTTCCCATCTACTTGCTTGTTGGATTCTCCAAGGCATCCTGTGACCTAGGCATTCCACGTAGCCCCATTTTGTAGACGGAGAAACAGACTTGGGGAGGTGAGGTCACCCAGCTGATAAGATGCAAAAGAAGAACTCACACCCAGGCTTGTCTCACCCAAGTCTAGTCTTTTAGCTGCTGTATTTCACTACTAGGAATTTGATGCAAACTCATTCTGTGACCTTGAGCAAGTCTTAATCTCTGGGGCTTCAGTTTCTTTTTCTGTAACAAAGAAGGGGGATGGGCTATAAGGAAGGGCTTCAAATCCTTCTGGAACAGGGAGAGTTGGAGTGGGGGCTAGGTTAGCAGGAAAGAATTAAGATTCAGCAGGATCTGACTCCCTGGGGGAAATATTCTGAGTCATTTTCAATGATTTCAGGAATTTCTGGCAGTCATGCTTGAGATTTAGGCTGGCAAATATGTTTCAGCTTCTTTGTAAAGATTAATCAATTTTTAGTGGCTGCCCGCAGCACACTGTTGGTAAGGGTTTTTGAACTTCTGCTCAGTGCAAAGTGATGTCCCCCGTCAATTAGTTCTATCGGCCTTTCTGATCAATTGCTGCTGTCTGTTTAGCCGGCAGGATGGGCAGTCTTGGTGTGAGCGCTGCAAGTTTGCTGATTTTGTCCAGAACATAACCTAAAGTCCTAAAGTTCTTTTTCAGAAAACATCAAGTTAGTTTTTTTATTTGTTTCTTTGCTTTGCTTTTTACACTTTGGAAATTGAATGGGATTTCATAGTTAAAAATTTGTGTGTTTTTAAGGAATGCTGTGAAAAGTAAGTCCTACTTCTGACCTCTTGACATCTAGAAACCACCCTCCCCCTGAGATACTATCATTTTGTCATGTATTATATAATTTCAAGAATACCATATGCATATTGAAGCATATATTGCATGTGTTTGAATCCACACACAGGTGAATATGTAGCATATATGTGCACATTTATTTGACACAGCATTTATCATAGTATGCACACATTTCTGTACCTTTTAATTTTGCATGGCAATGTATTATGGAGATCACTTAATATCAGTTATGTAACTTTACCTTACTGTTTTCAAGGCTGCTTAATAACAATACTTTGCATAAATTAGTTTCATAATTTATTGAGCATTTCCTATGTGCCAGCCACTTTGCATTCAAGTCCTAAGCACTTTACATCCAATAACCCAAGGAGGTTGGTGCTTTTATTATCATCCGCATTTTATAAATGAGATCCTGAGGCACAGAGAGGTTAATTAACTTTCTCCTGGTCACACAACTAGTCAGTGGTCAAGCTAAGATTGAACCCTGGGAGACTCCTGAGCCTGCCATGCTTCACCACTAAGCTGTATACCTCCATGTATATTGAAGCCACATAATTCCATCTATTTGTCTATCGTCATTTTTACAGTGTTTTGCACTCAGTTCATGTACAGCACAATACTACATATCAGTGGTTCTCCAAGTGTGGCCCAGGGACTCTGGGCATCCCTGAGATGTGTTTAAGGGGTCCACGAGGTCCAGGCCATTTTTATAGTCACACTACAATATTGTTTGTCTTTTTCACTCTTAGTCTCTCATGAGTGTGATAAGTTCAGAAGGTTTGGGGAGTTTCATGATAGATGATAACACAATAGATTGAACGCAGAAGCAGATATGAGAAATCAACTTTCTTCTATGAGACCAAATGTTGAGTACATTTTCAAAAATATAAGCCAACACCACTTTATTTGGGAAAATATAGTTATTTTTAACTAAAATAAGTTGCTTATGTAAACATGCAATGAGTTTATTATTTTACTTAAATGAATACATATTTTAAAATCACCATTTGAATTTTGAATATGTTGAATATCAATAGACATAATACACATAAACAAAAGCTCTTTGGAGTCCCCTAAAAGTTTTAAGTGCATAGAGAGGTCCCGAGACCAAAGGGTTCAAGCATTGCTGCTGTATGTCACAGAGACAATATATCAGAAGTAGAGATTTGCCTCATTTTTTCAATGACCATATAGTGGTCCATTGAGTGGAGGTACAGTTGTCCCCCCTTATCCCTGGGGGACACATACCAAGACCCCCAGTGGGTGCCTAAAACCACAGATAGTACTGAATTCTGTATATACAATGTTTTTTCCAATGCAAACTCACCTTTTCACTTGAAGGAAGCACTTCACGGTTTCTCTTAGGCATATCTGAATTGTCAGCATCACTATTCTTGCACGTTGGGGCCATTATCAACTGAAATAGGGAGACTTGAACACAAGCATCTCGATACCACGACAGTTCATCTAATCACCGATATGGCTAATAAGTCACTAACAGGCAGTGTCTACCGCGTGGAGATGCTGGACAAAGGGATGATTCATGTCCCGGGCAGGACAGAGCTGGGCAGTGAGAGATTTCATCACACTACTCAGGACGGTATGCAATTCAAAACTTATAAATTGTTTATATCTGGAATTTTCCATTTAATATTTTCAAACCAAGGTTGACCACAGGTAACTGAAACAGTGAAAAGCAAAACCGTAGATGGGCGGAACTACTGTAATTTAACAGTAAATCCATTTTTTATTATAAATTTAAGTTGTGATTTTCAAATTAAGCAGAGAGAAGGGTACAAAGAAAGAAGTAACTCTCTTCCTCTCCCTCTTCTCAATCCCAGTCTTATTTCCCAGAGGGAACAAGTGTTATCAGTTTCTTCTTTTAGACCAGTGTTTCTCCACGTGGGGTGTTTTTGCCCCCAGAGGACATCAGGCAATATCTGGGGACATTTTTGGATATCACAACTGGGGGGAGGGGGAGGATGCTACTGGCATCTAGTGGGTTAGGGATGCTGCTAAATATCCTACGATGCACAGGACGGCCCCCACCGCTAAGAATTACCTGGTCCCACATGTGACCTGGTCCCGCATGTGCTGGGGTTGAGAAAAACCTGCTTTAGACAACATCTATGCATTTATATATTCTCCCTTGTTTGTTTTTCTGCCTTTAGTTTTATTAACACAAATGAGATTTTCCTAAGTTGACTTATGAGCAGCGGCTCTTAACTTGTAAAGGCTGAGGGGTCCCTTTGTGAATCAAACCAAAGCTATGGACCCCCAGAAGAGAATACTCATATTCACAAAACTTGGTACATAATTTCAGGGGCTTCACAGACACCCAGAAAGCCCTGCCAGAATTCCTGGGATGTGTGATTTTGAAGCAGAATATGCCATCCAGAGGGAGATCACTAACTTCACCCCCATTCCCTTTTACAGACAAGAGGATGGAGATGCAGAGAGAACAAGGGTTTGGTTCTGGGTCTTTTAGGGAGGCAAAGAAAAGCAAGGATTGGAACCCAAGCCACCAGACTCCTTAGTGCTGGAATATTTCCACTTCACCCTGAATGAGGACGTTTTAGAAACGCTGATTTTCTCTTCCTGGTACAGCAGGAAAACACACCACCACCACTCTGTTCCTCTTGAGAAAACACAAAGGGCCCAGCTGCTGTTGATGACAAACACTTGAGCACCTGGGAAACAGCACATTCAGGATGTGAGCTGGGGAGCGGGGTCGGTCAGGGACAAGAGGTTGTAATTGACTGCTAGCGGGTAGGAACCTCAGAATCTGTATCCACTCGTTCCCTGAGTCTTTCATTCATTCCTTCATCCATCCATCCATCCCTCCCTCCCTCCATCCAGCACCTGTGGACCGAGGCTTCCTGTCTACCAGAGCTGGGCTCTGGGGGACACCAAAGTGAACCAGACCTGTGCCTGTCCTTGAACAGCTCCTATTTGGCTGGAGGAGACCGACTGATGCACCAATCACAATGCAGGGTGACTGTGCTCTAATGGGGGCAATAGAGGGCATGGTGGAAGCACAGCTGTAACGCCTGATGCAGCCTTGGAAGGTCAGGGAGGGCTTTCCAGAGAAAGGAGCATGTACTTCAAATCTTCAAGAGAAGGCAGAGCTTTGTTGTATGGCTGAGAGATGGAAGGAGATTCTGGGCAAGGGAGCCATACTCAGAAACCTCAGAAGCATGAAGGAGCTGAGTGTAGTGGGGGAAATGACTCCAGTTTGCTGGAGGCAGCACCGGGGTGGTGGCATAAGACATGACTGGTGCTCTTGGCAAGGAACATAAGTGAGGAACTTAGATTTTCTCCTGAGGGCAGTAGGGTGCCATAGAATTTGGAGCAGAGGCGGGACAGGGTCAGCTCTGAATGTTAGAAAAAGCCTGTAGGGGCCATGTGAAAATTGGACTGGAAGAAACCAGTGGTATAGGCTGGTGGCACAGATAAGAGCAGGACAGAGAGAAGGGTATGGATATGAAAGAGATCTAGGAGGGAGAGAGGTCCACACATAGGGAGTGAGGGAGAGGGAGGCATTGGGAGGCCTTAAAGCAACGTTGGCCAAGTGGCCCCTGTGTGACCTTCACAGGGCAATGTGATTTACAGGATGTATTAGGTATCTGTTGTTGTGTAACAAATTACAACAAACACAGTGGCTTAAAAGAAACACATGTTTTATTATCTCACAGTTTCCATGGATCGGGAATCCAGTACAGTACCACTGGGTCCTCTGCTCAGAATCTCACACAGCTGAAGTCAAGATGTCTCACCAGGAGGTTCAGTTGGGGAGAGACCCATTTCCAAGCGCCCCCAGGCTGAGCAGAGTTTGTTTCCTTGTGGCTGTGACCGACGTCCCTATGTTCTCACCAGCAGTTGCCACCTTCAGGTCCTCACCACGTGGCTTCTCACAACAGGTCAATTTGCTCCTTCCACGACAGCAGGAGGATCTCTTGCTTTGAGACTCTCTGACTTCTTGACGCTTTTAAAGGAGATCACCTGGTTAAGTAAGGCCCACCCAGGACGATCTTCCTTTTGATTAGTTTCAAGTCAATGATTAGGAACCTTACTTACACGTGCAAAATCCCTTCACCTTGTCATACAATGTAACCTAATCATGGGGTGGCACCCCATCTTATTCACAGATCTTGCCCACACTCAAAGGGAGGGAATTCTACAGGGTGTGTACACCAGCGGAGGGCAATCTTAGAGTTCTACCTACCATATGGGATCAGAGGGTGAAGGACCTTCTCAGGAGTAAGGGCTTAGCAGAATTACCATGTTTCCCCGAAAATAAGACCTAGCCAGACAATCAGCTCTAATGTGTCTTTTGGAGCAAAAATTAATATAAGACCCGGTCTTATTTTACTATAACATTAGACCGGGTCTTATATAATATAATATAACGTAACGTAACGTAACATAACATAACATAACATAATACTGGGTCTTATATTCATTTTTGCTCCAAACGATGCATTAGAGCTGATTGTCTGGCTAGGTCTTATTTTTGGGGAAACACGGTATCTCTGAGTCTACAGTCTCTAGGTCTCCAGGTCAAGCCCATTGGAGACTTTGGCTAATGTGAGATGAATTCACGAGCAAATTGGGAAATTTGAAAGGGTCCATAACTTGTCTGTGACATTCATTCTGAAGGGTCCTTCCCTGAGATGAAGGGGTGATTAAGGGGTCTAATGTTTCTATCTTACAAAATGAAGTCCAGAGATGCTATCTCATTTCTCAGAAAGATAAACCTATTGAATAGCAATTCCTAGGTACGGATGTGCCCAAGAGACGTGAAAACATTTCCACACAAAAACTTGTACATGAAGGTTCATAGCAGCATTACTCATAATAGCCAAACTGTTGAAATTAGCCAAATATCGAATGGATAAGTGAAATGTAGCATATTCATACAATGAAATGTTATTTGGCAATAAAAGGAAATGAAGCACTGACATAAGTTACAACATGGGTGGAACTTGAAAGCATTATTCTAAGTGAGAGAAGCCAGTAACAAACCAACATATATTGTATCATTCTGTTTGTATGACGTGTCTAGAATCTATACAGACAGAAAGCAGATTAGTGATTGCCCAAGGCTGGGGTGTTATGTGGGGAGATTGGGAGTGGTGGCTGGCTGAGGGGAGTGCGGTCTCTCCTTGGGTTAATGAAAATGTTCTAAAATGGATCTAAACTTGATGGTTGCACTCTTCTGTGATTATAGTTAAAAGCCATTGAATTGTACACTTTAAGTGGGTGAATTGTATGGTATGTGGAGTCTATCTCAGTAAAGCTGCTAAAAAAAAAAAGGAGATAATATCCTCTGAAACAAGAAATCATAATGTAAGTCTGTTGCTTAATGTCACAGGATTAACCCATAGAAGAATGAAAAATATTTATATTGGGAGGAAGAGAGGGAAAAATGAGGTCTACAGGAGTTAAACCCTTATCTATCAGAGAAAAAAAATCCATAATGTTGACACATCCAAGAGATAATTATTATTTAGAGACAGAAAGGCAGGTAAGAGAAGCTAAAAGCTTTAAAAGGCTTTTCCAGTAAGGAACAGGATTTGAGGTGGAACAAACTGAATTCTTTTTATTATAATCCCTTACTATTGGCATCTAGTGGGTACAGACCAGAGATGTTGCTCAACTTCCTACAATGCACAGCATGCCCCCCACCCTATGTCAATACTTCCAATGTTTAAAACCCTGTCTTATTTTATTATCTTACAGTTGTTTTCACCCTTTGAAAGTATCTGTTTTTGTTGTTTATTTTCAGTTACCTTGTTTAGGATATAAACAACCCCTCACCCACCCACCCAAGCACAGAGAAGCAGTGAAGACAGCAAGGGTCTGGAATCTGAAGCCTTCACTGTGATTTGCACCACTACCACGTCCTACCTGCTCCATGTGTTAACTTCCCCCAGCCTCAATTGTCACATCTTTAAAATGGGGCTAATAACGGGACCCAGAAGACTGATTCAATGCCTGCAAATCACTTAGAGTCTGTAATATCAGTGCTTAATTTATATGGCTTCCCATTATTGTCCGCAGCTGTATCCTTCTCCTGGTGGAAGAGCAGAGGCGGAACAAACGTTTCTCAATGGAGTGAATTCCAGCCCCCTTCTCTTGAGGCTGGTGTTCTTTTCTTCTAAACCAGGGGTGTCCGAATATTTCTCTAAACTCCTTTCCCCCATGGGGCATGGTAAGTAAACTGAGCTGTAGAAATTCCAGTAGAAATCTGAGCTGCAGGGTACAGGCTCTTTCTGGGGGAGGTAATTGGATGTGTGGGGTCACAGCTTATCTCTGTCTTCTGACGGCCCCCAAAACAGAGGAGTTGGCTCAGGAATCGTGCATTGAATTAAGTGGCTCTGAAGGTCACCTATGGCTGTCCACCCCTGGCAATCCCCCAGAAAGAGGCTGCTTCATCCCAGCTCTGCCTTTTGTCCCCTGTGATCGTGGGCAAGTCACTAGCCACCTCCAAGCTTCGGTTTGCTAATCTATAATATGGGAACATCAGTGCCCACGTTGCAAAGATTCTGTAAGAATTGCACGAGACCAGAGAGCACGGAGCATGCAAACTGCCTAGCCCAGGACTCCAGGCCAGGTACCTTGCATATTTGACAGCGTTTGCCTGAGGACACAGTCTAGAACAGTGAGCAAAGACCCCTTCTCATCAATGTTCTCATTTAATTGGAGGCAGTTCCTCCCCCCACGATAACTGAGTCTAGAAGAGAGGAAATGTTTTGTCCAAGTTTACACACATGGGGCATCTCTGAGATTTGAACCCAAGACCAAACTTTCTGCTCTCATCTGATTTTCTACCTCAAGTTGTCCACTCCCTACCCACTGGCTACTCGTAACTCTTCTCAGAATTGTGTCATGGCCCTCCTACCTAACCCCAGACAGATTTCTTTCAGACTTATTTCCACCCAAGCTTCTTGCATCCTATTTTTCTCCTCATTCCCATCCCCATCTTGGGGGACTCAAACTCTGAGTTAGGGGTGGGGAGGGGGTAAAAAGAAAAAAAAATGTTGGTGAAACTCAAAAGACTTGCTATCCTTGTAAATTTAATGTAATATAATTTTATTTTCAGGGGATTTTTGCCCCTGCCATTTGAGGGGGTGTGGTGGGAGTGGGAAGACACGGAGAAGTTGAGTTTTCCCTTGGATTTCCAGAAAGGGGAGAGCTCCTGGGGTCCTTTTTAAAAGGCCCTCCCCTCATTTCCGGCCGCTGCTGCCAGCCTTGGCTGGGCGCCTGGATCCTGTTGCTATGACGACAGGAAGAGGCGGTGGCAGCGGCAAGCGATGCTGTGGAGAGATGGAGGCTAGTGGGGGTGGGGGTGGTGGCTTTGAAATGGGGATGGGGGTAGGGATCAGGGGCTGAGGATGCGAGTGGGGAAGGAGGCCGGGGTGTCCTTTCTCTCTGACCTCCTTCATTCCTCTGAGCCTGGCTCCTCTCCAATTTTTCTCCACTTTCCTTTTGATGCCTCCTGGGTCTCTATCTCTGTCTCTCATTCCCTGGCTCTCTTTCTTTCCCATTCACAGTCTCTATCCTCCTGTCTCTCTCTTTGAGTCTCTCTCTTTCCTTTTGTACCTGCCTTTCTGTCTCCAGGCACCTTCTGACACTCAGACCCCTCTCCCCAAAATTTCTCTCATACTTTCTCTCTTTCTCTCTCTCTCTCTCCCTCTCTCCCTCTCTCTCTCCTTTTCTCTTTCTAAAGCATCTTTCTCTGCTAAGACCTTGCCCCATCTTCACTTTCTTTCCCCCCTTTATTTCTCTCTCTCTCCCCCATCCTCTCAGTCTCTCTCTGTGCCTCCCCATCTGTCTCTCCCCCCTCTCTGGATGACTCTCTCACTGTCTCTTCTTTCTTTCTGTTACCCAGACCCTGTCCCCTCCTCCTCTCCCTTACTCCAACCCTTCCCCATCCCCCACCTTCCCCCCAGTCTCTTGGTTTCTCTCTTTGGGTTCTCTGTCTCTGACCCCTTCTCTCTCTGGATATTTCTCTCTCTGTGTGTGTATCTTTCCAACTTCCTTCTGCTACCAGTCACTGCCTCCCCCAAATTTCTCCCTCCCCCGTTTCTGTTTCCCAGTCTCCGGGTCTCTCTCTTTCCGCTTCTCCTTGTCTCTCTCCCTCCCTTTTCGGGTCTCTCTCTTTTTCCCCAGCTTCCTTCTGCCACCCAGACCCTGCCCTCCCAATCATTTTCGTCCCCCCCAGCCATCTCTACTCTGTGGCTCCCCCATCCTCAGCGGCTCCCCCTCCCCCTCCCTCCCTCCTCCCTCCCTCTCTCGTCCTCCAGCTCCGCACTTTACCCAGCGACACGAGAACCAAATTGTCTCCTCACCTTTTTTCCCCCATCCTGACCCCCCCACTCCCTTGGGGCCAGGGCTCAGAGCTGCTCCTCAGCCTCCCCTCCCACCTCAGCACCCCCATCCCCCCTACGCCTCCTCACCTCCACCCCCAATCTGATCGGACGCCTGGGTCCCTCGTTGTTGGGGGAGGGGGACCAGTGAGAATTGGGAACCACAAGGGTTTTTCTGGGGGGGTGCCGACAGGGGGGCTCATCATCCCCTCCCCAGTGCATCGGAGAATTGACCTATCATTAACAGAGGTGAGACAGATCTTTTTATTAATCGGAGGTGGGTGGATGTAGAATGAAGGGTTTGTGATCCCCTAGTTCTGGAGGAAGGAGCTGGTCCCCTTCAGAGGGAGAAGGGATGGTGACCCCTGTCATATCCGGAAGCTTTAGAATTGGGGGTCCCCTGCTCCCTCCTCCTTTGCTGCTGCTGACAGACGGACTAAAGGAACAGCCCCTAAAGCCAAACAGATTGCCCCCCAAATTGACAACAGAAAAGGTCTTCAAATCTTTTTTTGATGAAGAATTTCCTTCATTTATTTCCTGTTTCCATTTCCTCCTGATCTTGGGTTGTAGGGGGCCCAGCAGGGGGAAGGGTACATCCTGAGGTCACAGGCTCACCTGGGTGGGAGCAGAAATTTGCTAGGACAGTGGAGGTGGTGGTGCTGGTGGTGAGGGGCACAGATCCGGAGAGAAGAGGCCCAGAGATGGAGAGGAGAGGAAACTCAGCGTATGCTTGGAGAGGAAAGAGAGGAAGGGGCCAACAGCAAGGAGAGGGAGGCTGGGGTGTCAGTGTCCAGTGTCTGATAGATGGGGCTGGGGTAGGGACTGCTTATGGGCAGGCAGGAATTGAGGTGGGGGAGGGAACACATGTGTGGGGCACTGGGCCCAGTTGCCATAGAGACACCCCCCATAGACAACCTTTTTTAACTGCCCCTCCTTGGAGCAGACCTAGTGGGGGCCAGCTGATGGGGACAGAAGAGGCCAAGGTCACCTGGTACTGGGACCCTGCGTAGTTTTCTTCCCCTTCTATGGCTTCCAGGCTTTTAACTATAATAGGGGGCTTAGGGACAAAGTCTAGGAAAGAGTGAGTGGTGGAAGCAGGTAAAAGACACATGCCTAGAAGGAAGGTTGGGGTAAGGGACAGAA
Source organism: Rhinolophus sinicus (assembly GCF_036562045.2). Taxonomy (NCBI): domain Eukaryota; kingdom Metazoa; phylum Chordata; class Mammalia; order Chiroptera; family Rhinolophidae; genus Rhinolophus; species Rhinolophus sinicus. The sequence goes on from NC_133760.1 coordinate 550,525, forward strand.
GGCAGGGCTGGGGATGTGGTGGTGGTACTTCTTTGGAAGAGGGAAATGAATGGACACTGGGGGGAGGGGTGCAGAGTGGGAAATTATTCCTAACTGAGAGAGAATTGTAGTCTCGTAGATCATTATTTTCCTGAGGGGCACTGTCTATGGAGGGATTCTTTATAAATTTGGAAGAAAATGCATGTACAATGTATGTTCCTGTACAGGTGATATAGTAGGGGGAGTCCTGGGGGTGTTCCCAAGAAGGGAAGTCTGGGGGCAGGAAGGGGATTTTCCTGAGTAGATGAGATGCTGGGGGTCAGAGTGAGTGGAGAAGAGGGCAGGAGTAAAGGGGATTCTTCATGATATAAAGAAGTCAGGGCAAAGGGGGGGAAGGTTCTTGTAACACGAAGAGAGAGTGGGAGGTCCAAGTGAGTTGGGGAGATCTCGAGTGGGGGGGGGTTATCCGGTGTGATGAGATAAGGAGGTTTGCCCTGGGGTGGGGGTTGGAGGAGTGGGAGATGGTGGAAGGGCAGAAGAGTGGGTGGGGTGGATTTCCTTAGACAGCAGTGGGCTACAGGCCAGCTTGGGAGATTCTGAATGCAGAGGACTTGAGGGTCTGGAGGAAGGGATTCCTATAGGTAGAAAATGCCATGGAGCTCATGGAAGAAATTTTTCTTAATGCAGAAGGAGAAAGTGATGGTCATGATGAGTTTGTCTAAGCTGTAGAGATAGCAGGGGCCAGATTCAGAAGACTTCTTCAAGCAAAGGAAAGAGTGGGGGGGTTTTCTTGAGTCAAAGACATAGTAGGGGATGGGGATAGTCCAAGGGAGATCTTGGGCACTGTTAGAGGGGATGTGATGGAGATGGGCGGTATTCTTCTCTACCAGTTAGTCCAATGTAGTGTTAGTTGCCCATTAAAATCCCCCAGGGAGCTTTTGAAAGCTCAGATGCTCAGGGTCACGCCAGACTAGAAATAAGAATTTCTCAGGTGGGACTCAGGTATCAGTATCTTGAAAGGACCTCTGGTGACCTTTTCAAGGTGCATTGGAGGTTTAGAACCTTGGTCCAAAGACTGAGGGGTTCTCAGTCTTTGCTCAGGGAAGGGGGTTCCCAGGCAGAGGAGATGATGTGTTTGGGGGGGAGGTGGTAGTGCTGGCAACCATGTGGTTCTTGCAGGTTGTGCAAACAGTGAGAATTCTTGGGAAGATTTTCTGTTTAGCTGAAGAGAGATTGAAGGGTTTATGCTTCTTGGATAGGGGACCCAGTAGGTGAAGAGGTGGAACTTGTCTGGAACACAGGAAGCAAGTAGAAATGTCTGAGGAGAATGGTGATGGGGGTCTTGTAGGAGAGGAAGAAGCAGACAAGGCCTTGGGAGGAGGAGCACAGGGTGGGGGGGAGGGAGGTTGGAGTGAGGGAGGGCTTTCCCAGTGGTGAGGGCACTGACCAGAGGGGAGGAGCAGGAGGGGGCTGGAGGGGGCTGGAGGAGTGTTCTAGAGTGTCAGGGATTGTGGGGCTATTTCTGGGAATGGGGTTAGTGGGAAGACTTCCTGGGCAGAGGGAGATTTTTCACAGAACGGGAGGCAGTGGGAAGCATAGTGGAAGTAGTCTGTTCAACCAAGGAAATAGTGGGGTTCTTTTTGGAGTGGGGGGCCTAGGGAGGCTGGCGAAGGTACTGGTGCCTCCTGGTCTAACCCTTTCTGTTGCTGCCTGCCCTCCACCAGCTGGTGACCATGGCTGCCCTCTGACCCCTGCCGGCCGAGCCTCGTCCTCGCCTCCCCCTCCCCAGCCCCACTGGGCCCAGGCCCCCCTACTTCTGCCTGCGCTGTGACCCCCCCCAACCGCCGGCACGGCCCCGCCCCCGCTGCCCCGGTGGTGGCCCACGGCCCCCCGGCTGCCCGTGGTCAAACTGGAGTCGCTGAAGCGCTGGAACGAAGAGAGGGGCCTGTGGTGTGAGAAAGGGGTGCAGGTACTGCTGACAACCGTGGGCGCCTTTGCCGCCTTCGGCCTCATGACCATTGCCATCAGCACCGACTACTGGCTGTACACGCGCGCTCTCATCTGCAACACCACCAACCTGACGGCCAGCGACGACGGGCCGCCCCACCGAGGGGGCGGCGGCTCCTCGGAGAAGAAGGACCCCGGCGGCCTCACCCATTCGGGCCTTTGGAGGATCTGCTGCCTGGAAGGTAGGTGGGGGCCCGCTGTGCCCCTCCATTGAGCCCCTCCCGCGCCTCTCCTGAATCTCCCCAGTGGTCCCTATGGGTGGCCCTTCTTCTCCTGCTGCTCCCCACTCAGGCTCCCCGGTAACCCCTCTCCATCCTTTCAACTCTGCATCCTGGCCTTCGTCTGAATCCCCCCCTAGGTGAACCCCATTCAGGCCTCCCTCCGTGTCTGCACTTGCTGCCTCCGCCCCTCTGAACCCCCTTATCTTCTTTCCTTCATTAGTATTTCTGTTCCCCTCTCGTTCCTCCCTCTCACGTCTTGCTCACATGGGTTCTCTCTGCCTCATTGCCTCCACTCAGCCCTCTCATATGCTTCTCCCTGCTGCCCTCTCACCATTTCTCTTGACCTCCCTCCTCTAAGACGGCCCCCATCGCCCCTGCTTCATGCCCCATTGCATTTTCTCTCTTCCCACATCCTACCCCAGTTCTCTGAGTGCCCCCATTCACAGCCCCTTCCCCATCTCCTCCAACCCTTTGCCGCACTGTGGAGGTCTCTCCCCTCACATGTCATGCCCTGCGTGCCATACCTCATAGCCCTCTCCTCTTTTCTTGCCTGATGCTTTTCCTTCTGGCCTTGCCCGCCGCTCCCCATCAGGTCCCCCATCAGGACTTCTTCCAACTGCCACCCTGCTCCTTAGCCCCCCTCACCTTCCCGATGGCTGTGTCATCTTTCCTCCATCCCAGCCTTCTTTGTTGTCTTCCTCCTTCCAGATCTCCTTGCTCTTTGGTCCCACTTCCTTTTCTAACCTCCATCTCTGTTTTCCCCCTGGTCCTACTCTCTCTGTCACAGCCTCTCTCCTGCTAGATCCCTCTGCATCTGTCCCCTGGGTGACTGCTATCTTTTCACTCCTGTGGACTTCCTCAGAGCCCATCTACAATACTGAGAGGGACTAGCCAATCCCCAAACTCCCCCTTGGGCACCAAAAAGACTGATATCCCTCCACTTCTCCTTTTCGCCCCTCTTTTTTCCATCCTCTCCTCCTGTGTTGTGCTGAGAGCACTTATGATGAGCAGGGAATGTTATTATCTCATTTAATCCTGTGAGCTGGGTGCCACTCTCCTGTTAGGGATGAGAAAACTGAGGCTCAAAAAGGTTAAGCCACTTGCCCAAGGTCACTCAGCTGTGGAAGGGGCAGAGTCAAGAGAACTCAGGTCTGATGGAAGGGACTTGCAGATATGCTTTGTTTGGCATGTGGAGTGTTTCAAACTGAAACCCAAATCTGAATCAGTTGCCAACATTTAAAAATAGGGAGATTTCACATTGAAAATCGATTTCCGACTTCTTTTGAACTAATGGAAGTACTGACAGCACAGGGCCTGCATTCTGCAGTGGCCACGATGGTCTGGATCTGAGTAGCAGCTGCTTCCTCAGATTAGACATGGGGTTTCCGTTTCCCCGTAGCCGCCTTGGCTCCCTATTGCTTCACATTTTGACCACTTCTCTCATTGTGTTACTTTTTGCCTCCGTGAGTATTTGACTTCAGGTTCCTTCACTGGTCTGATTGAGCACCAGGCACAGAGCAAAGTGGGCTGGCTTGCATCCTGCAACCCCTAGGGCAGCGTAGGGCACAGAGTAAGACTGCCATTAATTAATTAATTAATTAATTCATTCATTCATTCATTCAACAACCAATATTTATTAAGTGCATACTATGTGCCAGGAACTATTCTTGATTCTGGGACTACAGCAGTGGGAAAAAAAAAGGGCAGACAAAAAAAAAATCCCTGTTTTTATGTCATATTCTAGAGAGAGGAACAGATAATAAAAGAAATAATTAAACATTTAGGGTGTTAGATAGAACTAAGTGCCAAGGAGGAAAAAGAGCTAAAGAGGAGATATGGAAGTGTGAGGGTGAGCGTGTGAAATCGTGTTGAAGGAGGCTTGGGAGGTGACGTGAGTAGAGGTCTGCAGGAAGTGAGAGATGGGGCCATGGGGCTGCCTGCAGGAGCAGGCTTCGGGCTAGAGAAGGAGCCAGAGCAAAGGTTCTGAGGTAAGGCCACAGGGAAGCTGAGTGGCTGGGCAGGGTGCGTTCGGGGGACCAGGTAGGAGGGCCCTGAGCTCATATGTCCTAGTGGTTCAGCAGGGTCTTTTGCTTTCTGCATCGCAGCTTCTCGAGCAGAGGCGTGATGTGAGCTGGTTTAGACTTTCCCAGGATGCCTGTTGCTGCTGTGTTGGGAAATTAAGGGGAAGGCAAGAGGGAAAGCGGGAGGGGGCTTGTCAGGGGCTCGAGTGCTGGAGTTTGGGAAGTGGTTTGAATGCAGACCAGATTCCAAAGCAACAGCGGGCAGGAGTTCCTGGCGGGGCAGTTACGGGGTATGAGAGAGAAGAGCTGGGGCATCTCTAAAGCAGCGTTTCTCAGCCTCGGAGTGGGTAGCATTCTGGGATGGTATTTGCATGTTGTGGGGGGCTGTCCTGGGTATTGTAGGGTATTTAGCAGCATCCTGCCTCTACCTTCCAAATGCGAGTAGCACCTCCCAGTTGTGACAACTGTCTCTAGACTAGGAATACAATTACCTGTGGTAGGGAATCACGTCTCTAAGACAGCGGCCTGAGCGCTTGAGAATGGGGCCTGGGGGCGTTCATAAGATGGCACAGCAGGTATTTCATTTTCTTTATTCTTGTTTCTCTCATCTAATTTAGTATAAGGAGGGCGATCCTGAGCTCAGTTTTGGAAGTGTTGAGTTTAAAATGCCTATTATATATATCATCACCTAGGACAGCAGTGAGCAGGTAAAGGGCCTGTAACGTGCCATACAGTCAATAATTTAGGCTTTGTGCAGCATACAGTCTGTCACGACCGTGACTGAAAGCAACCAGAGATGACATGTGAGTGAATGACCAAGGTTGTGTTCCACTTACAGACACTGACATTTGAGTTTTATTTTCACTTGCCACAAAATACTCTCTTGATATTTTTTCAATCATTAAAAAAATGTAAAACCACTTTTCACTGGGTTTGGCCCATGGGCCGCAGTTTGCAGACCCTTGATCTAGGCTGTCAGCAATATGATATGAGGCCAGAGTTCAGGGGACAGTCTTGGCTAGATACAAACTGGGGGTCTGGCATATGAATGGATGAGAATGAGAAGAGACAGCAAAAAATTAGTTGAAGGGCTGCAAGCTGAGCTAGTCCACCATTAAAAGACAATCAAAAAGATGAGAAGCCAGCAGAAAGAGGTGAGAAAGGAGTGGCCACAGAGGTTTGGGTGAAATGAGGAAGAGGGTGTCCCAGAAGGCAAAGGAAGTGTCATAAGGAGGGGGTGCATGCAGGCTGACTTTCTTGTTACCATAATTGTCATTCATTTGTCACTGAATGCTCACAAGAGCCCTGTGCAGTATGTACTATTAAATCCCCAAGTGCTAGAAATGGAAGCTGAGGTTCAGGGAAATGAAACAATTTTCCCAAGGTCACACAGCTAATGCACAGTAGAGTCCGGATTTGAATCCAGGTCTGTTTTGTTTCCTAGGGGAACAAAGCAACACATCCACCAACCTCCAGCCCATTGGGGGGATCCAGGAGTGTAGAATTTGGTCCCATTGAGCCACTTCCTACTGAAGGCACTGTGTCCCCGGGAATTCTTGGGGTCCATCCCCATCTCTGACAGACTCAGGAGAATGTAGTGGTCGGGTTTATCTCCTGTCTGCTACACACAGCATGGTGACCTTGAGCCATGTATTTCACGTTTCTGTGCCTTTTTCCCATCTTTGGTGAAATGGGGATTAGAACAGCCCCTAACCACAGGGTTATGGAGGGGGTCAATTAGTTAGTATGTGTAAAGCATTTAAAAGGCTAGCAGGCACAGTGTAAGGGCCTCCCCTTACACTGCAGTTTATATTGTGTAGTTCTTATTATTATTCGGAATCCAGATGACCTGCTCCTTGATAATCCAGAAGTCCCAGGGTCTTGTCCAGCACATCCCAACAGAAACACCACACAGACGGCATACATGATTTAAATTTTTCTAGTAGTTACATTAAAACAAGTAAACAGGAAAAAGTAAATGAATATCATTTAAACAATATAATACACTCATATAAAGGTTAACAATATATTTTATTTAACCCAGCAGAGCCAAAATCTTATCATTTTAATATGTAATCAATATAAAAAATTATTAATGAAATACGCAATTTTTTCATACTAAGTCTGAAATCAGTGAGTAATTTACACTCACAGCTCATCTCAATTGCCAAGTTTCAAGTGCCCAAGAGCCACCCAGGGCTGGTGGCATCTGTATTGATCTGATCCCTCCCCAGGGATCTCAGGCACAATCCCAGGTCCTTACTCATTACATAACAACTGAGACCCAGAGCCCATTTATTCAAGCCGACTATACAAAGCTCCTGTGCTCAGCACTTTGCATGCCTTATTATCTCGTGGAGTTATCCCACTCTTAACTGTACCAGGGGAAGGTATTATTATCTCTCGTGTTTGTCAGAGCAAGAAGCTAATGGCCAGAAAGGGGTAGGGAGACAGCCACATAGTCACCCAACATGTAAGGGGCAGAGCCTGCTGGAACCCTCTTCTTCACGTGTCCTTAATGCAGCCCATTCTGCCTTCACTCCAGTCTACCCAGGTCTGTGTGAGGCAGGCTCCCTGAGACCCTCGGGGACACCTCACTGCCATCGCCACACATGGAAAGTCCCAGCTCAATCAAGTCATATAACACACAGAGGATGCCCCCTAACCCCCGAGTGTCCTTCATTTGATGGTGTATTTCACTGACTCTTATCAAATGCTATAAGGTCATGAGGACACAGAGGCTCAGGGTAGCCCTGGCATGTGAGTCCAGAGTCCGTCCTTGTAGCCACCAAAGCCAACACGCTTCACCTTGGAAGCCCAGCTACTCTTGCTTCCCCATGACTTACCGTTTGCATGGGTCTCAGCAGCTTCTTTCACCCCATGCCTCAGTTTCCTCTCCTGTAAAGCAGGGGACCTGTTGTTGCTTTGGGCCCCTAGGATTTGTCATAAGTATTAAGTGCGTTAATCTCTGTCAACTGCTTGGAGCAGTGCCTGGTGTGTGGTTAGCCCTCAGGAAGTACTAGTTATCATTCCTGCTGTCACCACTGATTTGCTGACGGAGTCTGCATGCTGTGTACTCTCCATGCTCAATCTCATTGAATTATCACTAATGTTGTGAGAGAAGTACTGGATCCCATTCAGGAAAGGAGAGGACTTGAACCCTCAATCTTACCTACACACCATACTGGATGTGCTGATGGGTAAGAGTTTGTACTTAAGAGGTGTATATTCATTCATTCTTTCTTTTTAAAAAATTGTGATAAAATGCACATAACATAAAATTTATCATTTGAACTATTTTTAAGTGTACAGTTTAGTGGTGTTAAGTATATTTACATTGTTGTGCAACCATCACCACCATCCATTTCCAGATCTCTTCTTATCTTGCAAAACTGAAACTCTGTCTCCTTAAACAATAATTCCCCATTTCCTCTCCTTCCAGCTCCTGGCAACCACCATTCTACTTTCTGTCTCTATGAATTTTCTCCTGTAGGTATGTCATAGGAGTGGAATCATGTAGTATTTGTTTTTTTGTGACTGGCTTATTGCACTGAACATAATGTCCTCAAGTGTCATCCATGTTGTAGCACGTGTCAGAATTTCCTTCTTTTTTACAGCTGGATAATATTCCATTGAGTGTATAGGCCACCTTTTGTTTATTCACTCATCCATTGATGGACATTTGGGTTGCTTTTGGCCATTGTGAATAATGCTGCTATGAAAATGGGTGTACAAATATTTCTTAGAGACCCTGCTTTCAATTATTTTGAGTATATACCCCAAAGTGGAAATGCTGGATTGTATAGTAATCCTGTTTTTAATTTTTTGAGGAACTTCCATACTATTTTCCATAATGACTGCACCACTTTACATGCCCACCAACAGTGCACAAGGGTCCCAATTTCTCCATATCCTCGTCAACACTTAATTAAATAATTAATTTGTATAGTAGCCATCCTAATGGGTATGAGGTGGTATCTCATTGTGATTTTGGTCTGCATTTCCCTCACGATTAGTGATGTTGAGCATCTTTTCATGTGCTTGTTGGCCCGTTCAATCTTTCTTGCATAAAAATATTTATTAAGTACTTATTATATGCTAGGCATTGTCCTAGAGGCTGGGGACACAGTGGTGAACAGCACATATGCTTACATCCAAGTAGGGCAAACTGCTATGTGTTTGAATCTGCTTCTACCATCCACCAGCTGTGAATTGAACCCTTTCTGTGCCTCTGTTTCCTCATCTGGACAATGGGCATGTTGACTGAATGACCGACCACTTAGTTGTGATCCAGGCAAAGTGCTAAATCTCTTTACCTGGATTCAATCCTCACGTCAACCCCATGGGGTAGGTCTTATTATTCCCTTTCTCTATGTGAAGGAACTGAAGCAAGTTGTCCTAAGTAATGCCAACAAGGTTACAGAATAAGGATGTGATGAAGCTGGGCTTCATTATCAAGCAGTGGGACTCCGATTCCCAATGTTTGGCCTCTGCACGACGCCAATAACATTATCTGTTTCATGGGACTCTGGGGAGCTCCTAGGAAGCACTTAACAATGTCAGCTCTTAGAGGGATTACTCACTGCCTTATAGTCCTTCTTCCCAGTCCTTGTGTTTATCCTCACTCCTTTCCCTGTCATCTTCTGCTTCTACTCTGCCCTTCTGCTATCCTTATACTCATTCATTTGTTCATTGGTTCATTCGTTCATTCAACACCCATTTCTTGAGGCCTTCTTTCTGCCAGGCAATTCTAGAGACACACAGAGGAATCAGACTCCATGCCTCCACCCTGGCAGAAACTCTCAGCTTGCTAAGAAGAAACTCATAAATCAACTGGATACATGCCAAAAAGGGGGTAGCACAGGGAGCTGCTGCACCCCAGAGGGGGAACCTGACCCAACTTGAGTGGGAAGATTGAGTGTGTGTGCATCCGTCAGTGCAGGGAATGCTTCCCGGAGGTCCTCCATGAGCTGTCCACTTGTAGGGTGTTTGATCAAGGAAGAATGTGAGTGGAATGTTTCACACCTGGGCAAAGGCATGGAGGTTGGAAGGAGCTTGGAGAAGAAAGGAAAAGAGATGTATTTATATTTATGCTTATTTATATATCAATCTCCAGCTATGTGCTAGAACACGACCTGTCCTCAAAGATGAGATAATCAATTCCCAAAGGGTGTGAGGTCCGGATCTGAGGATAGAATTCTGAGGTGGAGGAAGAGGGTGAGACTGAATGCCTACAGGCATTCCCCTTCACGTGCCTCTGCTTACTCCAACCATTCCATTTCCTTCCAGCGGATTCCTGGTAAGACACTGGGAATCCCATTCCTTAGACACAGGACTGAAGAGACTACAACTCCCATGACCCACCGGGGTCGCTCACACCCCCCCCCCACACACACACTCAGTTGGACTCAAGACTTCATAGGGCCTCATGGGAAATGTAGTCCTCGCCCTCTGCAGCCTCCTTCGTTTTCCCACGCATTTTCAGACTCGTCAACGAGTTCAGAGTTAGAAGGGCGCCTTGACGTTGCTGAAACCAACGTCTTTCTTACACAGGCGTAAACAAAGCCAGAGAGGCTGCGCGTCCTAGCCCAGGTTTTCAGGGAAAAATCCTGGTGGCCTTTTAGTGAGTGTTGGAGGATTTTTTTTTTCTTTTTCTTTTTTTTTCTTTTTAAGCCATGGGGCAACTAAGGCCAGAGAGGTTGAAAGTTTGTCCCAGATGCCGAGACAGGCTCAGGAGCCAGGACTTCCTGTCTCCCAATCAGTCCAGAGAGATAAGGGATTTATGGAAGGGGAGGGTCTTCTCTCACGGGGGTTCCCCCAACTCTTAAGACCCCCATCATCCCCACCCCGCTTCAGGGTTGAAAAGAGGCGTCTGCGTGAAGATCAACCATTTCCCGGAGGACACGGACTACGACCATGACAGCGCGGAGTATCTGCTCCGTACGTGGGGGTCCGGGACTGCGGGGGTGAGGGCGGGGGCGGGAGAGGGGCCGGTCACTCAGATCGACACGCAGAGATGAATGTGCTAGCCAATCCACATCCAGACACTGAGATCCTTTGGTCCAAGGTGGGCTCGGTAATCCCTCTCCCCCCCCCTCCTCTCACCTTGGGGCGGGTTGAGGGGGGATCCCGAGAGCTGGTTGGCCGCCGTGCTGTCCTGGGCACTGGCGGCAACTCTGCTCTGTGACTGGTTGTCGCTCTCTGGGCTGCGATTGGCCTTTTATCTCTGGGCTGTGAGGCAATCTGCGGCGCCGAATGGCCAAGCTCTGGAGCGGGCTGGGGAAGCATGTGATGCGATTGGTAACTACCCCGAGAACGCGGCAATTCCTGAATTATGATTGGCTGTGGCCTCAGCCAGACTCAGAAATCGTAAAATCTGTTTGCCTGGGGTTTGGGGGGTGGATAGAAAGGATTGCAGAGAGATAAAAGGAGAGAGAAAGGGAAACCCAGAGCTATAAATGAAGCCAGGCAGGAAAGGGGAGAGGGGCAGAGAGAAGGGAGAGAGGGAGAGAAGAAAAACCCAGAGAGACAGATGAAGCCAGGCGGAGAGGGGAGAGGGGAGAGAAATAAGAGATTTCATAGAGGGATCTGGAGAAAAGAAATACACAGAAAGGAAGGCAAGGAGTGTATGAGAAAGAAAAAGAAAGGGAGGGAGTGCGCAGAGACAAGTTCAGAGAAAAAGAAGCAGAGTGATTTAGTGGAAAAAGAAATAAAATGCCAGGAGAGAGAAAAATAGACCAAGGAAGAAAGAAAAGGACAAAAAGAGAGAGGAAATCAGATCGAGAAATAGAGAAATTTTAAAAAGGAGAGAGAATGAAGCCCAAAATAACTAGAACATAGGAAGGGAACTAGGTAGGGACAAGTGGAGAAGACGCGCAGGCGGCTGCGTCTGACCACCCTGGACTCCCCTCCCCCTCCTCTTCTTTCTCCCTGGCAGGAGTTGTCCGGGCCTCTAGCATCTTCCCCATCCTCAGCGCCATCCTGCTGCTGCTCGGGGGCGTGTGCGTGGCGGCCTCCCGGGTCTACAAGTCCAAGAGGAACATCATTCTGGGCGCAGGGATCCTGTTCGTGGCAGCAGGTGAGAGGCAGAGGGAAGGGGCGGCCGGCCTGGGCGGCCCACATGCGAAGCCACGCGTGTATGTGAGTGTGTGTGTGTGTGTGTGTGTGTGTGTACGCGCGCGGCGTAAAGCCACCTTGCCCCGGGCGCTTCCTGGGGCCAGGAGCCTGCCTAAGCTCTTCCCAAGCTCCATCGTCACCCTCTGGAGAAGGTAGGTGTCCTCTTTGCGCCGTTTTGGGGCGAGTGAACCCAGCACAGATAGGTGTCTAGTGCGTAATCCGGCCTGCGAGGAGATTAGGTTCCAAAACCCGCGGTTCTGATGACGTAAGGGGAGGAACTTGGGAGATGGGATGGGACCTTCAGACAGAATTGGGGTCTTGAAGATAGAGGGGCAGAGCTGGGCATTGCAGAGGGAGAAAGTAATTTGGGTGAAGATGTAGAGGAGCCTGCTTTACGGGGCGGACCTTGTGGATCCCAGTGGATCCAAGAAGTGGGGCTGGTCCAAGGAAACCATCCAGATCAACTCCGAGTGAGGCATGTCGTTAAGGGTAAGCCCCCCTTAATACCCAAAATGAGTAGTGCTGGAGATTCCAGGGGGCAGAACTTTTTTGAAGAAGTGGAACCCAGAGAAGTGGGCGGATTTAGCATAAAGAGCAGGGGGTGCGTTGGGGATGGGTGAACATATGCAGGGAGCGGGGTTAGCTAAACAGGGGGATGGAGCTTACCCTATCTGAGTACAGGGCCTAGACCATCTGGGGCGGTACCTGCACCAGCTGAGGAGGAGTTTAGACCATCAAGGGCAGGGAGCTTGAGCTAGCCAGGCCAAGGACCACCCAGGGTGGGGTCTGGACCATTTGGGCATGGCCGAGGCTACCTGGGGGCGGGGCTTAGGCCATCTTGGGGCTGGACCTAGACCAACTGGGTTAGAGTTTAGATCACCTGGGATGGGAATGTGACCATCTGGACCATTAAGAGCAGGGGCCTAGACCATCTGGGGGTGGGGCTTAAACCTGAAGGGTTGAAGTCTGGACCATTTGGAGAGTGTCCTAAGCTACCTGGAGGCGGAAACTGGGCCAGCTGGAGAGGAGTTTAGAACACTTGGGACCGGGCTCCGACCATCCGGCGGGGCCTATATTATCGGGGCGCAGCTTAGGTCGGCGGAGGCGGGGCGGGGCGGGGCCGGGGCGGGGATGGCGTCGAGGCTCCCGTCTGACCGTCCCCGCCTAGGCCTGAGCAACATCATCGGCGTGATCGTGTACATCTCTGCCAACGCGGGCGAGCCGGGCCCGAAGCGGGACGAGGAAAAGAAGAACCACTATTCGTACGGCTGGTCCTTCTACTTTGGCGGGCTGTCATTCATCCTGGCCGAGGTGATCGGCGTGCTGGCCGTCAACATTTACATCGAGCGCAGCCGCGAGGCACACTGCCAGTCTCGCTCGGACCTGCTCAAGGCCGGCGGGGGCGCGGGCGGCAGTGGCGGGAGCGGCCCCTCGGCCATCCTCCGTCTGCCCAGTTACCGCTTCCGCTACCGCCGCCGCTCCCGCTCTAGCTCCCGCTCCAGCGAGCCATCGCCGTCGCGGGACGCGTCTCCCGGCGGCGCCGGGGGTCCAGGCTTCGCATCCACTGACATCTCCATGTACACGCTCAGCCGCGACCCGTCCAAGGGCAGCGTGGCGGCGGGGCTGGCGGGGGCCGGCGGTGGGGCGTTCGGCGGTGCGGCTGGGGGCGCAGGCGGCGGGTCGGGCGCCGAGCGGGACCGCGGGGGGGCACCTGGCTTCCTCACGCTGCACAACGCCTTCCCCAAGGATGCGGGCGGAGGCGTCACGGTCACGGTAACCGGGCCCCCAGCCGCGCCCGCACCTGCCCCACCAGCGCCCGCCGCGCCCACCCCTGGGACCCTGGCCAAGGAGACCGCCGCCTCCAACACCAACACCCTCAACAGGAAAACCACGCCGGTGTAGGGGCGCGCCGGGGGCGCCGGGGGGCGTGGCCGGGGCGCGTGCGCGGGCGCGCGTGCAACGAGGGAGCCAGGGGTCGGAGGTGCCTCCCTCCTTCCCCGTGAGCGCGCTGGAGACTGGCCCTACCCCTGCGACCCCTCCCCATCCCCCGGACGCGGGGAGGCCCCCCATCCCCCCATCAGGGATCAGGGACCCCGATGGAGGGGTCAGGGGAGGGAAGGGAGGGGGCCGTGTGAGGGAACGTCATGTTTTATTTTTTTGTGGGGTTGGGGGGAGGGGGGAGGGCTGTGGTGTTTTTTGCAGTTTTGAGATGTTTTCTTTTTAATGTTTTGCTGTGTGCATGTGGGGGCTGGCGGGGGGCGGGAGGGACTCCCAACCCAGCCCAACTCCTGGAGAGGGGCCCATAACTCACGAATATATAGTTATACCTACAAACTATATGCTCTATATAAAGAGACAGGTAAAGAGAAGGGGTGAGGAAAGGCGGAGTGACAAGGCATGGATGTGGACATTCATTTACTTTTTCATTCATTATTCCACAAGTGTTTACTATTTTCATTTATTACCGGCAATTTATTTGTGCACCTAAGTGCTAGACATTGTGTTGAATGTTGAATACACAGCGAGGAAGACAAATAGGGCCCCCAATGTCCTTATGGAGTTTACATCTTGTGCATTAGATAGACAATCAAAAACTGCACAACAGTAAGTTGCAGTTAGGATATATGAGAAATCCGAAGTGCTACAAAATGCTCCATCAGGGGGGCTTAACCCAGTTGGAAAGGAAGGGATATTTTATCTGACACTGAAAGGATGACAAGCTAGCCAAGTGAAGCTGGTGGGAAGTGTTTAGCCAGAGAACAGCATATGCAAAGGCCCTGGGGCAGGAGGAGCTTCCAGAGAAAGCTACCAAGTAGTGAGCCAGGTGCATATGTAACAAGATGAGGCTGGAGACATAGACAGGGCCAGACTGACCGGAGACTTCTAGGTTAGCTGTGGAGTTTAAACATTATTCTGAGGGCAGTGGGGAGCCATGAAATGAATGGCTTTCAGCAGGAGCACATTGTGAATGGTGTTCAAAGGGGAGGCAGGAACTCAAGAGATGAGAGTTAGAGGCAGAGACATGCTGGAATTCAGCATCAAACAGGCACTGGTCCTTGAAGTTCACAAGGAGGGGAGGAAGCAGATAATGGCACAAACACTGAAGCACAGGAATGGTGTCTGGCATGCAGGAAAGGTGCTGGGACTTACAGATTAGTGTTTCATTCATTCATTCAGCCATTCACTTGCTGACATTTTTGAGCTGCTAATGTACCAGGCAGCAGCGCACTAAAATCAGGATACCCTGAGGTGAAACAATGAAGCAGACCCTACAGGAGCCTTTAAACACCACAACCTAGGCAGGACTACCACGATGAGCACCTTCAACAGCAGAGTGACCAGCTGCCAGGAGTGGGCAGTACTCAGAAATTTCCCGGAGAATGTCAGGCCCGGCCTGGGTTTCAGAAGGATGAGTAGGAGTCTGCCAGATGATGAAGGGGTGAGGAAGGCTTTTGGGCAAAAGAACTACTCGGGCAAAGGCCTGAATGAGTGAAACAGTGCAGTGCATGGGGACAGGGTGGGGGCGAGAGGTAAGCCCAGAGAAGTGGCTAGAAGCCAGAGTCTGAGGTGCTGGAGTTCCAGGCAGAGGGGTTGGGATGTTCTAAGGGTAGTGAGGAGACATGGGAGAGCTTTGAGCAGGCTAAGGGCAGGATCAGATGGTGTTAAAAGGAGCCTCCTGGGATGAGACTGGTGCAGTGAGAGGAGGGCAGTTGAACTGGACAAGGGCTGTGGGGGTGGAGAGGAGTATGAGTTTGAAGGTCACTGAGGACACAGAAGGGCTGGTGCTTGGTGGGTGTTCCTTCATTGTCTCAGCAAATATTTCCTGAGGTCTCCCAGGTGCCAAGCCCCGTACTGCCAGATGCTGGGAGTGCAGAGATGATTCAGGCCCTGCCCTGCCCACCAGGGGATCCTAGTCCCCTGGGAAGACAGATGGGACATAGAGGGAGTGGGCAGCAATGGCACCAGGCAATGTCAGGGAGAGATGCTGGAAAATGTGGGGCAAGGAATACAAATTAGCAAGACTGGAACTTGGTGTGGGGATGATCAATGGAGAGAAGGGGGACATGAAGATGTGGAGTTAAAGACACAAGTTTGGTGGGAGAGGGGGCTCTTTGGTGGAGGAGGGGGCAGAACTCAATAGGGATAGTGGTTTCTAGGGTCCAAGGGCCAAAAAGCAAGAAAGAAGTAGAGGATGGGCAGAGGGAGAGAAATAGGAGGGGAGTTGGAGGAGGAGAGATGGAGAGAGGCTCGAGGGAAGGGAGATGGGGAGGAAGGATGAGGGCAATAGAGACCCAAACTAGGTGAGTCAGTGAGAAAAAGGAAGGCGATTCAGAGAGGTGAGAAAAAAGGACAGGCGAGAGACTGATGCAAAGGTGCATGAAGAAGAAGACATCTGAGATATAAAAGCGCACAGAGATGGAGAGATAGAACAACAGAGAAAGATCCAGAGATCTGCCTGGGAAGAAATATGAAGACTTGAAAGTGAGTATAATGTATAGGAATGACTCATTTCTTGGCTTGCTTGTTTTCAGTATTCAAGAAATAGTCATTGAGTGCCATCCTGTTCTAGACTCAGGCTAGGCCCAATGCTTATGTTGAGCAGACAGTCAAGGTCCAGCTGTCCTGGAACCCACAGGAGAGGCAAACAATTAGTAATAAGAGAATTTCAGTTTTGGGGAACTGCTTTAAAAACTAGGCAGGATGTGGTGACAAAGATGGTGCAGGGGCTTTGAGAAGACCTCCCTGCAGAGGTAACATTTGAACAGAAATGTGGGTTTTGAAAAGGAAAGGGACAGGGCAAGCTTTCTGGCCATAGCAGGTAGCACAAATGCCCAGAGAAGTCCCCAGGTTATCAAGGAGGCTCTGAAGTGGTCGGCAAGTTAACAAGCGTGAGCAAATCTGGGTGAGGTCAGAAGCGCAGGCTGGTCAATCCTGCCAATCACGTAGGGCCTTGTAGTCCTGGGAAGAAACTTGAATTTTATTCTAGACTCCATAGGATGAGCACAAGCATTGAATGATTATATTTTTATTTAAACAAACAAACAAAATAATAGAACCAAGTTGTGCTGAGAATAGATTTAGGAGTGAAAGTGGCTGTAAGGAGTTAGGGCTGTTAACCTTGTCCGTTTCAGGCTGATGGTGGCCTGGACCCACATGGAGTCAGGAGAGCAATGGAAGAAGGGGGCACAGGATTTTGGAAGCAGAGCTTATAGTGGTGGCGAACTGGATGTAGCAGGAGAGGGAAAGAGAAACCAAAGTGAGGGAAAGAGGAACTCTTAATTGGGCATGTGCCACTTAAGTGGATGCTGCTGGGTACCCTCAGAAAGGGGGCCACCAGGAAAGAGTCAGGATAGAGGTGGAAGAATTGGGTGTCCTCTTTTGGACATGGTCTAAAAGAGATGACTGAGAAACCCAAGTGGGGTATCAGGTAGCCAGTTGGTAATGTGAGACTACAGCTGGGGGGAGAGGTCATGGCTAGAAATACAAGTTTTGGAAACATCAGCATATAGGAGATGTTTAAAGCTGCGGGACGGGATGAGGTGACCTAGGAGATGAGTGTGGATGGAGAGGTGACCCCGGCCAGAGACTGGGGGCATGTGCATCAGGGCAGAAGGGGAACATGAGGTAGCCCAAGACCAGGAGGAAGGTTGGGAGAGCGAAGTGACTGTTGCTTTGATACCGGGACCTTGATATGAGGCCACTGCAGTGCAGTGGTGGGGACTGGGTCTCTGCTTGAGTGGAAAGAGAAAGAAAGAGGGAGGGAAAGGAGATTAGACCATTCTGGTATGCAAGTGACAAGAACCTCCACAGCAAAGAAAGTTTGTACCCTTTCTGTGAAAGGAGAGACAGGGACATGGTGGACAGAACTGAAATGAGAGTTGTTACAACAGGCATACTGAGAAAGATGGGGAGACCCAGGGCTGGGAGGGGCATACATTCGGGGTAGGGGGAGCAGGTGGACCATCCCCAGGGCTGCCCTGCCAGCTACCAGCACCAAGCTCACTCAGAATCCCTCTCTGGAGCCTGTCAAGGCCTGGGAAGATCCAGTGAAGTGAAATGAAGAGCAGGTTTCACCCATTCATTTAAGAAATTTCCGGAGGCCTTCCAGCTGCACCAAGCCCTGCCTCTCGGAGCTGCCTGGGTCGGGAGACAGGTAGGGCAGCCAATTAGAATGCAGAGGGAGGTGACATCTGATGTGGGCACCTTCCCTAGCTTGGGAGGGAATGTGTGTGTGTGTGTGTGTGTGTGTGTCAACAGCTCTCTTCATCTATTCATTCATTAGCCCATACATACATTCATTCATCTAACACACATTTCCTAAGGCTTCCTGTGTGGTCCTGGGCTGGGTGGTGCTGAGGATGAGGAGACAAGTTCCTTCTGCACCAGGGCCCTGCCCCAGGCTGGAAAGAGCTGACAGACACTCCCAGTGACATCCCAGGGTGATGTGTGCTCCATTGGAAGTGCCACAGGGGACACCAGCCCCACTGGAGCAGCCAACCATGGGCGAAGGAGTTGGTGAAAGTTGGGACCCACCTGGGCCTTGGGCACAAGGGCTGTGGGTGGGCGTGAAGTGTTGAAGACCAGGAGAGACAGGGATTCCACACAGCTGTACTGTCCCTGCTCCTGGGGGAGTGAAACTGCATGGAAGGTCCTCTGGGGTGCCCCGGTCTAATAAACTCAATGAAGAGGACTGTGGCTCTGATTCCTGTGCCTCCGACACCCAGCCTCTCCCTAGGCCTGCTCTTTCTACCTCCTGGGGAGCTGAGGACTCCAGCATCATAGTCTCTCATTCTACCTTCAAGACCCAGGGATCTGGGCCCCAGCCTCCTCCCTCAGACCCAGGAGTCCATGCCCCCACCCCCACCAGCCTGTGACCCAGAAGCCCAAGTTCCTAGGCTCCTTTCTCAGACAACAGAGCCCCAGACCTTCCTTCAGGGCCCCAGAGACCGAGCTCCCAGTCCCCGTTTGATCCAGGATTCTAAGTCTGCAATCTCCCTCCCCCCCAGTACTCAGGAGTTGACGTCCCCAGGTTTTTTCTCTTTCAGGGACCCTAGGCTCCCGGCCCCAGCCCCTCCTCCCTCGAAGGAATTCTGGTTCCCAACTGGGCCTGCTCGAGACCAAAAATCTCGGCTCCCTGCCCTGCTCCTTCTCTCGCCATTTGGGGATCGGACCCTCAGTTCTGGTGCTTGCCCCTTAAGGAAATAAATGTCCCTTCACGCTCCAGCCGGGTCAGGACCCGGCCCCCAGCCCCTCCCCTGCCCCTTGTCCCTTAAAATACCCGGGATCCCTATGGCAACAGGCGCCGGGCGACAGGTGCGGGTGTTATTTACGGGTCGAGCCCGAAATAGCCCGGAGGGTGGGGGTGGGCGGCTGGGGGCGAGGCCACCGCAAGCGCAGCGCTGGTCCGGCGGCCGGGCAGTCGGCGGTGCGGAGCCTACGGTTCGGAGGATTGCGGAGCTGGGGCCGGCGCGGCGCCCAGGCAGGAGGGCGAAAGGGGTCCCTGCTCAGGAGCGTGGGGTGGGAGGCCTGCGGGAGGCGCCCGGCCTGGAGCTGAGCCTGGAGCGGTCTTGGCCGGGCAGGCCCTGGGAGCCCGGGGGAGGGGGGGCCCAGTGATCCCGAGGGGACACAGAGTCCCTTCCGGGTCCTGGCTGTCCTTTGAATCGCGGGGGACTCTGTCCCCATTTCCTGAGCCTCAGTGAGGACCACAGCCGCTCCGTCTGAGCCCAGTGGGGACCTTAGGTCCCCCTCCTGAGCCCTGGGGGAGCCCTCGTCCCTTTCACTGGGCTTCACTGTGTCCCGCAGCCACCAATCCCCTCTAAGCCCCAGTGCATACTTCTGATCTTTCTTCTCTGAATGGCCAGGGAGACTCTCATCCCCTTTGCCGAAATTCCAGCAGGTCCCCAGCCCCCCTTCTCTGGACTGTGCTGTTCCCTTCTGTAAATGTTGTGGGGTCCTACTGCCTCTCTGAGACCGGGAAGGAATCGCGACTTCCCCAGAGGCTGAGCCCAAAGGAAGCCAGAAGGCTCTCCTCTCAAACACACAGAACCTCAGCTCCCTCTCCTGGGCACCCCAAACAGCCTAGTGGGAGCTCGGATCCCTTCTCCCGGGAAACCAGTTTCCTTATCGTGATCCCCCAGTGCGGACCCCTAGCGGCCCCTCAGAGCTTCAGCGGGCACTCTGTTCTCCTAGCTCTGGAGCCCTCCAGCCCTCTCCTGGGCACCCACGTTCTAGCTCAGGGGACCTTGATTTGCTGCTGGATCCCATCGTCTTTGCTGAGTTTCTGTGGGTACCCCAGGCCCTCCTCTAAACCTCAGAGGGTTCCCTAGCTGGAGGGTCTCCTTTCTTCTCTTCTGAGCCCCAGAGGCGCTCTCGGCGCCCCCATTTGGGGTTCCAGGGAGATTCAGGAATTCCCTTTTTAAAGTCCAGTGGAAACTGAGCCCCTCCCCCCTTCAGGACCCCAGGCGCTTCCCCACCCTCTCCCCGCCCCCGGGAGCACTCTCAGCTCAGCCTCCTTTGCATTGGGCCCGTCCGCCGCCGCCAGGATGATGATGTGGTCTAACTTCTTAATGCAAGAGGAGGACCGGCGAAGGGGGGCGTCTGGCCAGCGGGCTCGAGGGCAGCACAAGTCCGGGCTGTCGCCGGAGCAGGAGGGGAAGATCAAGCTGGCACTGCTGCTGACCGCGGTGGGCGCCACGCTGGCCGTGCTGGCCGTGGGCACCGAGTTCTGGGTGGAACTCAACACCTTCAAGGCCAACGACAGTGCTGTGTGCGACGCTGCCCACCTGGGGCTGTGGAAGATGTGCACCAAGCGACTGTGGCAGGCGGACGTGCCCGTGGGCAGAGAGACGTGCGGCCCCGCAGCGCTACCCGGAGGTGAGGCCGCCCCCAGGGCTTGGACCCGACAGCGAGAGAGCCCGGGTGGGAGAAAACTGTGCCCCAGAAACAGCCTGTGTTGCAGAGAGAGCCTGAGCCCCAGGGAGGGAGCTTACACCCTCAGAAAGAGCCCCAACCTACATCAACCCACGCTTTGCAACAGCCTCTTATCCGGGCACGAACCATACAGAAAGTCTGTAACCCTAGACTAGCCCCTGCCCCAAGACCAGCCTTACTCCTACACTAGCCTGCACCCCTAGAGCCTGTTCCCCAGGCCAGCCTGTGCCCTCAGATCAGCTTGTTCCCCAGGCCAGCCTGTACCCTCAGACCAGCCTGTTCCCCAGGCCAGCCTGTACCCTCAGACCAGCCTGTACCCCCAGACCAGCCTGTACCCCCAGCCCATTCTATGACTTCCAAAACTCCTGTATCTTCAGCACAGCCTGTGATCCCAGACATTTCTGTGTCCCCAGACCAGCCTGTACCCCCAGAGAGAGTCCCTAGAGAAACCTTGTGCCTCCACACATGGCCTAGGCCCTGCGACTTAGCCTGTGATTCCAGACACAGTTGGTGCCCTTAGACAGCCTGTGTACCCCAGAAACGCCCCCACCCTTTGAGACAGCCTGTGCCTGTGTATGTGCCCACACACAGCCTGTGCCTCAAGAAAGAAAGAGTCTGGGTTTGTGCTGTCAGCTTGCTTTTTTCAAACCCTAGACAGCCTGCACTCCCATCCTTTGGGCCCTGGGAGACAGACTGCTTTGACCCCCCAGCCCCAAGTAGAACCCATGCCTGTTTCCACCTACTGATTCCACCAAATCACACCTCTCACCACATACTTCTCAACTCCCTAGGGCAGCCCCCATGCTTCTCCGGAAATGTTCTCCTTCATTAACCATCCCTCTCGCCTCTAAACGCTCAGCCTGGATGCTTCAGACTTCTCATTTTCTCTTACAGACACCCCCACACCCCTCACTTTCCCAAGAGTGGCCCTTTCACCTCTAGCTATGCCAGGGAACCATCCCCTACCTCTCAGTCTCCCTGACAGGATATGCCATGTACTTTGCTTGTAGCAGTGGGACAGCCTGTCCCCCTTGGGAACAGGATCTCATGCTACCTCTACTGACCGGAGGAAACTATCTGATACCCCTCAGGGCCCACTCATGATGTCACATGCTTGATCACCCTTATGGATCTCTAACATACTTTACCGTCCAAAGGGCTCCTATCCCTCTGGGCTCTAGAAGGGACTTCCACCCTCCTTCACTTTTCCAGACGTGGTATTGTACATCTGTGAGGTCCCAAATAGGACAAAGTGGTAGCAAAGTGGCGTGCCAAGCACCCTTTGCTGTTTGAGGTACCCACCCACTTAGCATCCAGGTTAAACATTTACTTCTGCAGATGGGTTAGTTCTCGCCCCTCAGAACCTCAAGCAGGAAGTTCCCAAATTTCTGCAACATGGGATGTTTCAGGAATGTAAATATTAAATGCTTATGTGGTGGCCAGCTCTGTTCTAGGTATGTCACATGCATTAACTCATTAATCCACACAGCAGACCTGTGAGTAGTTATTATTATTCCCATTCTATGGAAGAGAAAAATGAAAAGAAATGTAAGTGGCTCTGTCTAGCAACCAGGCTAGTCATATGGGGTTTGAACCCTGGTCATCTCTGTTCTTAGCAACTACCCTATATTGCATCTCACTGGTCCACAAAGGTGTGCTAAAGGTCCTCACTGCACTGGAGGGGATGACCCACCCCACCTCACTGTATACAAATATGATGGGGTCCCTCACATCCCTCAATATCCCCCTACTGGTCAGAAAGGACTTCAACTTCCTTACAAGGCCATTACCATCATCCCACAATCCTGATCATCTGGAGAATATGTCTCCTTGTTCATTATCAGAAATACCCCATACAGCCTACTGCCTCTTAAAGGACATTCCAAGGGGCTGCAAATGGAATATGCCATATACTCTGAGGTCAGAGACAAGATGTCCTTCATTATTAGTAGCCCAAATGGGATGCCAGACACTCCACACTCTCACACACGATGTACCACACCCACTAGATGGGACTTCACATTTCCCATGTAGATGTGGACCACGTTTCCTCCACTGACTGCTACAAACCCTGTCCTCTTCACTCTGCTACACAAAACATAAGGACTGTCACTGTTCCTGTTGGGACGGCTCATGCCCTCCTTCCCTCAGGCTTCCAGGCAGTGTCCCACACCACCTTGCCTGACTCAGTTTATCTCTTGTCCCTCCACATCCTCCTTCAAGTTGGGAAGTTCCTTCCCACTTCCCCAGACTCCCTCTTATTCTCTACCTCTCTCCTCCCTTTCCATGCCTCAATTTCCCCATCTCTAGAATAAGAGAAAGTTGAACTAGGTGAATTCTGTAGGAAGTTCTTGCTTTCAAATGCAGTTTAGAAAGTGCCTTCAAAAAAAAGTTTAGAGTTTCTTGGACCTCAAGTACACAAATTAAATGAATCATACTCATCAGTTTATGTTACAAAATCATTACCAGTTTTCACAAGATCCTTCTTGTGCTCTATTCAACATTATTCTTTTATTTCATTTCTTCCTGATTCATCTCTCTAATGTGTCGGATATGCAGCCAAGGATATGTCTTTTCCCTTGGAAAATATAGTGTTATTTTATATCTGTAGGTGTTTTAATTTACATAAACGATATTGTGCTACAGATTTTTTCCTCTTTTTGATTTTTTTTTCTCAACACTGTGTTTCTCAAATCTCTCCAAGTTGCTTTCTGATAGTCTTCCAGCTCCCTGTTATTATAAACTGTACTGCAGTGAACGTCACATATGTTCCTGAGTGTGGCTTTGTCTGGATGTATCCCCACACGTGAAAGGGATGGGTTATAGGGTATAAACATACTTCATTTCACAAAGTCTGTCAGAGTGCTTTCCAAAAAGACGAGTACAGGCATACCTGGGAGATACCGTGGGTTCGGTACCCATGCAATAAAGCAAGTCACATGAAGTTTTTGGTTTCCCAGTGCACATAAAAGTTATGTTTATACTATGCTGTAGTCTATTAAGTGTGCAATAACATTATGTCTCAAAAAATCTACATACCTTAATTTAAAAATCCTTTCTTGCTAAAATATGCTAACTATCACCTAAGCCTTCAGTGAGTCGAATTCTTTTTGCTGGTGGCGGGTCTGCCTTGATGTTGATGAAAACGCAATATCATCGAAGCGCAATAAAACGAGGTCTGCCTGTTCCAGTTTATGCTCCCAATGCTGGATAGTATCCTTTCTAATGTTTGCCAGTCTAATTGCTCTCAAGTGGCATCTCTCTGCTGATTTGAGTTGCATTTCTGTGATCCCTGGGGAGGTGGAGCATCTCTTGCTGTGCTTGTGAATTATCCAGGCTTCCTCACCTATGAATTGACTATTCATATCCTTTGCCCGTTTTTCAACTGGGTTACCTCTCTTTTCTTGCTGATCTGCAGTAGTCTTTTGTGTATTACAGACAGGAATCCTTTCTAAGAATCTCTTCTGAATCTGTTCGTCTTCTGTGGCCTATATCTTGGTGTCCTTTGTTGAATAAGGTGATTATCCATTTCTAATTCCACTGGACTCTCAACAAACCTGTATGACGGTGCCAGGAAAGAGACTATTATGTCATTTAATGGACGAAGATTCAGAGACCCCAGAGAGGTCCGTGGCGCACTCATAGCCACAGGTCTGGACCTCAGAGCTCTGGATTGGAATCCCAGCTCCTGGGTCACTGTGTGATAGCAGGTGGCTTTTATTTCTCTGAGCATCATTTTTCTCTTCTGTCTATCAGGGATACTAATGTCATATGTTTTGGCCATTGTGAGCTATGTTAAGTTCAGTCCTGAGCTTACTAGGGACCTCCATGTCCTCACCTCCCTTTTTCTCTCTCCTGCTCCCACAGAAGCCAACTGCACCTATTTCAAATTCTTCACTACGGGGGAGAATGCACGCATTTTCCAGAGAACCACAAAGAAAGGTGAGAGGTTTTCACCTAGTGGTGGGGTGGTGGTGGGGATATGCTGACCATGCTAGAGGAGTTCTTCATAGCGTTGTCCTCTTCTCTGCTTTGCCCTGGGATGGGCTCAGCTTCTATGTCCTGGGAGGTCCCATCTTTAGGGGTGGGGGTGTGTGTGTGGCAGTAGGGTCATGCTCTCCTACCCCAGCTCTGCATTCGCAACAGCTGTGTAACTTTTGGCAAGTCACGGCTCCTCTCTGTGGATGGTACTTTAACACGCCCAAAGTGTGCATCTACCACATGCTAAGCATGGCGCTGGATATTTCATTTACAAGAGCTCCATCCTTGCTACACCCTGCAGACAGGGCTTTTATCTTAACTTTCCAGATGAGAAAACAGAAGCCCACAAATGGTTAAATTTATTTTCCCCAGGAAGTAGAGAGGCAGAGGCAGGATTCAAACCCAAGTAATTCTGACTCTAAAGTAACACTGTCCTATAGAATCTTCCGTGACAATGGAAACATTCTATGTCTACTTGACCAATATGCTGGCCATTAGCCTCATGAAGCTGCTGAGCACTTGGAATATGGCAGGTGCAACTGAGGACCTGAGTTTTAAGTTTTGTTTAATTTAAATCCATTTAAAATGAAAAGGCCACATGTGGGTAGTGGCTACCACACTGGACAAGGCAGCTATAAAGACTTTACCCTTTCTACTCTAATCGCAGCCTCTCTGTCACCCCGGTACCTCAATATCCCCACCTGTAAGGGAACTGTGATCATGTCATGACCCTTATTTGATTGAATGAGATGTTGCAGCTAAGACATACAATATGGTACCTGTCACACAGTAGGTCCATAATAAACAGTGTTTCCTTACCCTCTCCACTCCTCTCCCTCTTGTCTTGGAGCTAAGTGAGCTTGGGCAAGTCACCGCGCTCCTCTGGGATAGTGAAATAATCATAGACCATTGTCGTGTGGCATATCAGGCGGGGTCTCAGCTCCCGCTCCCCACATAAGAACGCAGGATATGGTGAGGCCAAAAAGGAGCACCCAGGGAGCCACAGATGGGGGAGTCATACCACTATATTCTCGCTGGCGGCATCCGCCTCTCGCAACCCGTGCTTGCTGGCTCAGCCACCATCTTCTTACTAGCCCCCATTTTTTGCTAGTGTAGCCACAGCAGTTACATTAGTGGCCAATGGCTCACTGGTTACAGCTGATGGCCATCCAATCACAGTTGATGGCCATTTACTGCCTGAGCCAGCAGTTTTCCACGTGAGGCTGAGAGCCTGGAAACTGCACTCCTGGCTCTGTCCCCACAACCATGCATATAGAACAGCTCCTGGGTACCGGGGGCTGCACTGGACATTTTACACATGTGATTTCTAATCCTCACAGCAGCCTAAACAAATAGAGGTTTTGATCCTGATTTTGTAGAGGAGGAAACTGAGGCTCAGAGAGGTTCAGTGACTTTAACAGAGTCTTCCAGCTAGGAAGAGGCTGGGGAGAACTCTGACATGGGTCATTCCACTGTAACATACCATGGTCTTTGCCTCCCATTCCTCATCTGTAAATAAATGGTGACCAGATCGTAAGTAATCATTGGTAGTTCCCGTCGCCTTCTAATCTTGGCTGTCTTCTCTTTGCTCTGTGACTTTAGACAAATAACTGTCCCTCTCTGAGTCTTACTTCCTTCAACAGTATAAACGAAATATTGGACTGGATGATCTTCTACCTGAAAATTCTTCTCTAGTCCTGAATCTTCCATCTTCTTGGTTCCGGGTCCTTGTAGGGGAGCTCTCCCTGCTCCCTATGTCCCATGTGCTCTATTTCTTCCCTTTCTCCTCGCAGAGGTGAATCTGGCAGCTGCAGTGGTAGCAGTGGTAGGCCTGGTATTCATGGCCCTGGGATGCCTTTGTGTCATCATGGTGCTCAGCAAAGGTGCAGAGTCCCTGCTCCGAGTTGGAGCTGTCTGCTTTGGCCTCTCAGGTGAGGGTTGAGAGTCTGGAGACTGAGGCCATTGCATGCTGAGAGGTGGGATCTCCAAGCACTGTGCATGCTTAGAGGTATGGTCAAGTGCTATTGCATGCTGGGGGTAGGGTCTCCAAGCATTGCTGCATGCTAGTAGGTGGGATCTCAAGCACTGTTCCATGCTGGGAAGCACAAAGGCTGTAGTAGGCTCAAATATGAGAGGGTTCTAAGCCCTGTTGTGGGCAGGGAATTGGAGGGTCTCCAAACATTCTTTTAGGTTTGGACCTGGGGTCTGCAAGAACTGTTGCATTCTTGCAGTTGTGGGTCCAAAAAATGCTGCATCTTGTAGTTTTCACTGGACCATTTTTTTTTTTTAAACATGGATAGAAAGGTCATCAATTATACATATATTCATTTGTTAGGGCCGCCATAACAAAGTACCACAGACTGGGGAGCTTAAACAGCAGAAATGTATTTTCTCATAGTTCTGGAAGCTGGAAGTCCAAGATCTAGGTGTTGGTAGGGCTGGTTCTTCCTGACGCCTCTTTCCTTGGCTTGTAGATGGCAGTTTTCACCCTGTGTCCTCACATGGCTTTCCTCTGTCTCCTAATCTCCTCTTCTTGTAAGTGCACAAGCCATATTGGATTAGAGCCCACTAATGACCTCATTTTAATTTAATGATTTCTTTAATGACCGTGTCTCCAAATATACTGTATTTTGCAGTGTATAATGTGCACCCACATTTTTGGCCCAAACTTTCAGGGAAAAACATCTTTCGTTTTAATTTTTTTATTTAAATTTTTATTTGTTTTAATTTAGGCACTTGTTTTTTGTATCATAAAGGAATTTTAGCATTTATTTTTTAACATATTATAGTACACGAAATTTTATGTAACAAATAGTTACAAAACACAAGAACAGAGACAAGGTACAAGAAATTTTTATGTACTGGTAATTTACGCTTTTTACTCATCATAGAAGGTCGAGAACTCTTCATTGTTGCAAGTTCGTCATAAGTTCAACAAAACTGATATCGTATTCCAGGTATTATTTTGCATATGGATATCGTTATTGATTTCTAGAGTTACACTTTTAACTCATAAGCATATATAAAAGGATTAAAAACATTTATATAGAAACAGAATTAGTACTACCCATGTATAATGCACATCCTTATTTTCCCCTCACAAATTTGGGCAAACAAGTGCACATTATACACGGCAAAATGTGGTGTGTATATTCTGAGGCACAGGAAGTTAGGTCCCAACACATGAACTTTGGGGAGGACACAACTCAGCCTACAATAATACATTTACCTGATTATTGTCCATTTTTCCTTCCAGGACCAAGCACCAGGAGAACAGGGCCTTTGTTAGTCTCATTTATATATTTTATGTATATTTTATAATGAGAGTTCAGTTAAAATCTGTTGAATGAATGAAAGATGCATGAGTTAACAGAAGAATAGAGGGCACTGGATAAGGTCTCCTTCTCTTCCAGATGTTTTTGCACCTCCAGTGCCCTAACGCTGAGCTGTGTGAGGCTCATAGAGGAGCCATTGAACTATGGTACACAAACTCCAGGCTGCATTCTTCAGGCCCCTGATTAAAAACCGTGGGCGAACTGGAGTGCAAGGAGGAAGGATGCTCAGGGACTGAGGATAAGGCCAGACTCCAGGGTCTGAGACGGGGGTAGCTAGGATCCATGACCATAGGTGACCATCACATGGTCCTATGTGATCTGACCCCTGCCCACCTCTGCACTTCCATTGCCCATTACTCTCTCCCTGCTCTCTCTCTTTGCTCTGGCACACTGACCTTTCTTTTCCTCAGACACACTATACTCCATCCTACCACAGACCTTTGTAGCAGCCATCACTTCTGGTTGCAACAACCGTCGCTAATTTTGTGCATGGCTGGCTTCTTTTCATCCTTCAGGTCTCAGCTGAAATGGTTTTTCCTAAGGATGCCATCTAAAGTCCCCACCCTGGATGTCACTCCCTTTCCCATCACCCTGTTTTTATCTCCTTCCTAGCATGTGTCACTCTCTGAAATTCTCTTGTCTGCTCGTGTGTTTACCTGGCAGCCTGTAGGCCAGCGATGGCCCATAACATACTCTCATTGGTAGGCAATATGTAAAGATTTCTCTGAGCCAATATTTAAAGGTTGGGTGAATTCCTATAAAAGTCATCATCATTTTAAAATGTTGTCTATTCATGACAAATCAGATGTGGCAAATGAGGTCCCCATTTTTGAAGGGCTGCAGTTGGCTGGAGCTGGGTTCTGTTTGCTCTGTCACTGTTCTCACCACACCCACCTGCTTCATTATTTATACTTTCTCATCGCCTCCTGTAGGCATTTGAGTATTTCGGACCTTGGTTTATTTGTTTGCTATCTGTCTCCTCCATGAGGTTACGTTTTTTGTCTGTCTTGTTCTTTTTTTTTTTTCTTTTTTTTTCTTTTTATTACACCAGCATTACAACTTGGCTTAACTGCCTTTGTTTTCATTTTGTGATCCATCTTTTCCACCCCCAACTTTGATGGATAGAAATTGTATATATTTAAAATATACAACATGATGTTTTGGTATACATATACATCATAAAATGATCACCTCAATTAAGCTAGATGATGTCACATGGTTAACTTTTATTGTGTGTGGTGAGAGCACTTAAGATTTATTCTCAGCAAATTTCAAGCATAGCACAGTGTTGTTAACTATGGTCACCATGCTGTACGTCAGACCCCCAAAACTTACTCATCCTGTAACAGGAAGTTTGTGCCCTTTGATCAGCATCTCCCCATTTCCCCCACACAGCCCCTGGCAACCACCATTCTACTCTGTGTTTCTTTGAATTTGACTATTTTAGATTCCACTATCACTCTTTACAATAGCCTTGATGAAGTCTTATTTTGACTTTTGCGATTCTGAGTTTCTGGGTTTTCTTTTATTTAAGCAGTAAAATACATATAACATAAAATTTACCATTTTCAAGTGTCCAGTTTTGTGGCATTAAGTACATTCACATTGTTGTGCAACCATCACCACCATCCAGAACTGACCCTCTGTCCCCATTAAACATGAATTCCCATTCCCCTCCCACAGCCTGGGGCATGCACCATCCAGCCTTCTGTCTCTCACAATCTGAGTCTTGTTCCTTCTGTCTCTCCAGCTTCCCAAACTGTACCTGTCATACAGTATATAGTGCTTAGTAAGTAGTTGTTGAATGAATGAATGAGGGGATGCATGGGGTCCCCCAGGTTTTTTGCTTGAGGAGCATGTGATGGGGTGTATTGGGGGAGATGCTCAGAACCAAGTTGGGGTCCCCAAGGGTCCGAGTGCCATGTGTGTGCTCCTTCTCCAACAGGCCTGCTGCTCCTGGTCAGCCTGGAGGTGTTCCGGCATTCTGTGCGAGCCCTGCTGCAGAGAGTCAGCCCGGAGCCTCCCCCAGCCCCAGCCCTGACCTACGAGTACTCCTGGTCTCTGGCCTGTGGTGTGGGGGCCGGCCTGGTCCTGATGCTGGGAGGTGGCTGCTTGCTCCTGCTCACCCTGCCGCCCTGGCCCTGGGGCTCACTCTGTCCCAAGCAGGGGCACAGGGCCACCTAGAGCCACTGTTGTGCTTTCTCTAAGCTCCTTCCAAACCCTTCTTTCTCCACTATCCTCTCAAAATCTTTTGCCCCACGTCCTGGAGAAAGTGGGTTCTCCCTCCCTCTCTGGGGCCCACGTTGTTTGCACAACCTGCCTCTTGTGTCCTTATCTTTTCCTGCTGTAAATATGTGTATTTCAGTGGCTGAATTGGGGTCGCTTGGGGGTGGGATGGGGAGAGGCTTTTTGCAAACGAGGGTCCCCAGGGAAGGCTGGCAAGGACCTGATGGGGTAACAAGGGATGGGGGAAGATTAAGTCAAGGGGTGTTGGGAGGGAATTGGACCTATTCATTTGTCAGATCTGGATGCATTGACTTGTGGGAGAGACTACTTCTGACTAATCTGAAATTTGGGGAAATGGGAGAGTGGGGGGGGGGAGAATGTCTGGGTCTGACCTTGCTGTGGTCTGTTTTGGGATTAAAGGTTTGGAAATTTAACAACTTTGATTTGGAGTCCATTTGTGATGTGATTGTGCATTCTGGGGTAGAGAAAAATGACCCCCTGTGCTCCCCAGAAACATGCTGCATGCTACTTATCAGCCCCCAAGTCACATGTCAATGAACCCACAGAGTGTGAGGGAAAACTGAATCATTATGAATGCAAACTTTGTTATGGGTTGAATGTGTCCCTTCCAAAAAGATATGTTGGTGTCCCTACCCCCAAGACCTTGGAATGTGACCTTATTTGGATACTGGGTCTTTACAGAGGTAACCAAGTGAAAATGAGGTCATTAGGGTGGGTCCTAATCCAATCTGACTGGTGTCCTTACAAGAAGAGGAGATTAGGACAGAGACCCGCACAGAGGGAAGAGATACAGGAAGAAGACAGCATCTACAGCCCAAGGAGAGAGGCCTGGCACAGGTTTTCCTTCAGAGCCATCAGAAGGAACCAGCCCTGTGACACCTTGATATCAGACTTCCAGCCTGAGATCCATGAGAAAATAAATTTCTGTTGTTTAAATCACCCAATCCGAAGTATTTTGTTATGGCAGCCCAAGCAGACTAATACAGATTTTAGTATTGGAAAATGGGGTGCTATATACCAAATACCAAAAAATGTGGATGTGGCATTGGAATTGGGGAGTAGGTAGGGGCAGGAGGAGTTTTGAGGTGCATGATGGGAAAAGCCCAGATTGTCTTGACAAGACTGTGGTAAGAATATGGACATGGAAGGAAATTCTGAGGAGGGCTCAGAAAGAAACGAGGAGAGCTGTAGAGACCGTGTCTGTTATCGTACAGAACACATTTATCGTGTGAGCATAATGTTCGTAGAAGCAGGAATAACAGCACTCACAGTTACCAGTTAACTGTGATGAGCGCCTTGTGACGGGTGTTCCGAGTCCGTCAGGCCCAAGGGCCTGCCTCCTCCCTCATGAAGACTGATGTATGTATTTCAACTCAGAAATCACAAATGGAACGAATTTTTCCATTAGATAGGTATCACTGAAGACGACCTGTTATCTCTCAAAGGCCAAAGTCTCTTAAACATTGAAAAATATTTAAAATATGGACTATGTGCTGGTTTATGAATACAAACGTATTCATATTCTGAGTTCAATCCTCTTCAAAGTTCTATAATTATAAATTATAAATATAATTATATAGAATATTATATAGAATATAGAATGTCATACATTATATTATATTATTACACCAGTATTATAATAGTATATAATTATTATCAACAGATTATTACATCAATATTTCAGATATATCAGTATATTCTCTTAAGCATTTCTATATTTAATTAAGTTATAAATGCAATTATTTGTTATATATAATTTAACATCAGATATAATAATCTTTATATAAGACATTATATTATATTAATATCCTATAATATATAAATATTATAGCATTCATATTACATATATGTAACAATATTTATACAATATAACATTGTATTATATAAATGTTATAATATTATGATATAACATGTTACATAATATTTACATATTATATCATATTGTATTATAACGTATTGTTATATTACATAGATATTAAAACATATTACATAAATATTATAACATTTATAATGTAGTTATAAATCGTCCCAGGGTTGCAAGTGGCTTCCTCTCCGAGGAGATCATTTTGAACCTAGGAAACGTGAGGATCCCTTTTGCGCCTGTCTCAAGTTCAGTGCTGAGTCTTTGGCAGGACACTCTTTTCATTTCTTATGCACTAAAGTCAGCATTGTGCTGAGGACCCTGAGGGGAGAGAGCTGGGGATGTGTGTTCACTTCTTCATTGAACAAGTAGAGGCTGCGTATGGCAGGGGTTGAGAATGTGGGCTGTGAACACAGTGTAAAACCTGGTTTCACATTGCACAGCTGGAACAACTTGCTTCATTTCTTTGTGCCTCTGTTTCTTCCTGACTTTCGAGAGCTCATCGCAGTACTTACCTCCTATAGTCCTTGTGAAGAGTAAGTGCCCTAATAATCCCTGCAAAGCTCCAGAAAATTGTCTGGCGCATGGTCATAACTCCATCAGTCTTGCTGCTATTATTATTTATCAAGTGGCACTTTGGGCTCTGCATACAGTAGAGAATCAAAAGGGACCCCCGATGAGCTGACAGTGTGGTGATGGAAACAGATATTAATCACATAATCACACTAATGAATGTGTAATTATAAACTGAGATAAGTGCTAGGAACAGGGATCGTCAACAATTTATTTTTCTACTTGACTTTGTGCCCAGCCAGCTCAGGGAAGCCCCAAGAGATGTCTGCCCGGGGAGGGGCCTCTGCTCTTGGGGGAATGGCTCTTTGTCCAGTGGGGTTTTCCCTGAGCGTCCTCTTTCCTAGCCGGGATATTTATGGACTTCCCAGAAGTGGGAGAAGGGAGTAGAGACCGCTCAAAGACAAATAGCTGGAATCGCATACTACTATGAGATATTTTTAAACATGCATCTGTTCACCTTATTTTTCGAAGTGAAGGAAAATAGACACTTCTTTTTTTATAATTTTTTTCCATTACAGTGACATACAATATAATATTAGTTTCAGATGTACAACATAGTGACTAGACATTTATAAAACTTACGAAGTGATCCCCCAGGTAAGTCTGTACCCACCTGACACTATACATAGTTATTACCATATTATTGACTATGTTCCCTGTGCTGTACTTTAGAGCCCTGTGACTGTTTTTAAAACTGCCAGTTTGTACTAAAATAGCCGCGTCTTGAAATCTACAACCCTTCTTTTCCTTTTTCTATACACTTTAAAACTTTTTTGAACATAATTGCAAACTAATAGAGAAGTTGCAAGAGTCAAAACAGTACACTGAAGACCCACATGCTCTTTACTCAGATCCACCAATTGTTAACATTTTACCCCACATCAAAGTGTGTCTTTTTAAAATTCAACTTTTATTTTTAAATGTGAAATGCATCATATATGCAAAAGAGTGTTTAAAGCCCAACATCCTATTTAAATAAGTCAAATCAAAACCACTCATTTTCTCAGCTAAGAAAAAGAACAAGTATCTTGGAAGCTGCTGCTATGTCCCTCGCCGACATCCCCACCTCAACATACAACTCTGATACATAACCAACCACAGCCCGAATTTTGAACAAATCATTCTCTTGCTTTTCCTTACAGTTTTACAAACTATAATTCTATTATTTTTTAAAAGTGTTTCATTTGGCTTATCTTTGAATTTCATGTAAATAGAATCTTACTGTATATATTTTTCTGTGTAATGTTTGTCGTTTTTTTTTCTAAGCCCAGAGAAGAAGATTGAAACTCCTGGCCAGAGGGCTGGATAAGACCCACAGACACGTTTTTGTCTTTTCCTTCACAATGTTTGCAAAGTTATTTAGTTAAATTCATGTAATGTAAAATTAACCATTAACCATTTTAACTGAACAATTCAGTGGCATTTAGTACATTTAGCACATTCACAATGCTATGCAACCATCACCTCTATGTAATTTCAAGAAGACATTTTCATCACCCCAAAAGGAAATCCCATACCCATCAAACCATTACTCTCCATTGTCCCCTCCTCACAGCCCCCAACAACCGCTCATCTGCTTTTTGTCTCTATGGATTTATCTCTTCTGGATGTTTCATATAATTGAAAACAGGTGTTCAGACAAATACTTTCACGTGAATGTTCCTAACAGCACTATTCACATAGCCCAACGAGAGAACAACTCAGATGTCCATCATCGGATGAATGGCTAAATCAAATGGGGTGTATCCATACAATTGGAATATTATTGGTCCACAGAAAGGAATGAGGTACATGCATCATTGTGGATAAACCTCGAAAACAAATTGATTTTTGAGTTAATGTCCCATCTTTAAACATCAGAAGATTTTCCCATCAAAATCTGGGTTTCCAGGTTCCGTTGAAAAAATTGCAACTGGCAACATGGTAGCCATAATTAATTGCCTATGCAGAGAGGGTGCTGCTCCTGGAGTGCTGTGGGGCCCACGCTCCAACGAAGAGTGTGGTGAGGATGCCCATTTCTCACTTCGATCTTCAAGAGGGGAAAAGCTTCAAAGGACCACTCCGAGTACTTAACATGGGTTGAGGGGTCGGGCCCGGAGAAGCATGGGATCCGGCTCGTTTGAAACATCTCAAGGGCTCAAGATTGTGGCTGACAGCTCTGAAGACACTCAGGGACAACCTGGAGAGAGGAGAGGGAGGGGGGAGGTAGGAAGGATGGAGAGGGAGGGGAAGAGGGGGAGAGAAGAAGAAGAGGAGGGGGAGGGGGAGAGGAAAGGGTAGGAAGAGAAGGCGAGAGGGAGGGAGGCAGAGAGAGGGAGAAAAAGAGGGAGAGAGAGAAAATGAATCAGGTGTCTTATATCCTTTCCATTAGCGCCACCTGGAGGTGGTAGGTGAACCCTGCAGAGAAGTTGGAAATGAACTGATGGACCCCCACAGATTGAGTCAGTCGTCCTGGGTGACTAACTGGAGAAGACGCATTTACAGGCGTCGAGAATTATAATAATTGCAGGTGAGAGACTTCAGGCTTGAGAGAGATGGGGAGGAGGAGTAGAAGCTCCAGTTGGGGAAAAAACCAAAAGCTGACCATGTCCACTGCAGCTGCAGGCAACCTGCCAAAAACATTTCCTGCCCATGTGACTAAAGAGAAAACACACACCACAGTGACTGTAAGTCTTTAAAGGTCATAAGACTTACCTTAGGTGTCCCCAAAAGGCACAGGTAGACTCATGAGGTGGGTGTAATAAGGGAATGGAGGATAAGGGAAAAAAGTTGTTTTCTGAATCACTGTAATTATCATACCTACATCTTTACAACGCACATGCTTACAATTAGGGTGACCAACTCGTTCAGATTTTACCGGGACATTCTCAGTTTTAGCCCTAAAATTTCTGGAAATTTCTCATTCTCACATCCTGGGAATCCCCCCCATCCCAGAAAAATTGGGAGTTAGTCATACAGGTCACAGCAACCCTGTACCCGTTTATGACGAGGACATAGAGTCCCAGAGATTTTAAGAAGTCTTCCCAAGCTCACATAACTCCCAACTTACATCTGACACTGTCTGAGAACAACGGCCTCTCGTTCCTTCAGTAATTCTTGGCCTGTTCTCCGCATAGCCCATGTGGACGGCACAAGTTAAGAAAACAAAACTGGACGGCACTCGGTACTGCATTCGTGATTTCAGAAAATAAATAGTCAGGGATCCCTTCGCTCAAATTAAACACCACTATAGTAATTTAAGGAGGATGAGTACTAGAATGGATGTCCATGAACAATTTCTATCAGGGTCATCGGTTTTAATAATACTTGTCAAGACTCTGGATCAAAACAGAATCCCTTCTCAAAGTAGCTTAGACACAAAGGACTTTTTTTGGGATTTGTGTTTTGTTTTCTTTTGTTTTTGGTGCAGAGGGTTCCAAGAATGATTGAACAAGAAAGCTGCAAGGAGCGAAGGGAGGCTGAGTTTTGGAAGCAATTAGAACCAAGAAAACAGGAGCTGAAGGCACTATCACTCCCATCTCCTTTCCCAGATGCTGTCTGAGTCATCTTCGTGTTTCTTCCTCCATATGGTGAGACAGACAGATGGTTGCCAAGAGCTCCCAAGTTTTAGAGAGAATGACTTCTGTGGCAAGAGGACAGAGATAGTGCACTCCCACTTTGCTACTCCTCAATGTGACCTTGTTAACCTCGTGCTGGTGAGGAGAGGAGAGCAAGTGGATTCCTGCTCAGATGTGCCATTCCTGGGAGCTTCGGGCTGAAGTGAGATGCTAACACCACCAGCCTCATGGGTGTGCATCCAGTGCAAATGGGACCTCGCATTCAGAAGGGGAGCCTGTGTTTGGGGTTTAATGCTCAGCAGTTGTCACCTTGAAGTTGTTAATCATTTATCTTTGTATCTGTGTTTTGTTAATGAATTCTGGTAGGACAATGGAGCATATGCGGGGGCTTGGAGCTGGGTTTATGCATGGCCTTGCCTCCTGCTCCCTCCCCACTTCCCTAGATTAATCTGTTCCAGCCACTGAAACAAAATACTACAGACCCTGCGGCTTAAACAGAAATTTATTTTCTCCCAATTCTGGAGGCTGGAAGTCTTGAGATCCAGCAGGTTTGATTCCTTCTGTCCCATGCCTCTCTCCAGACTCAGAGAAACAAAGAAAGTGGGAGAATCCAGGACAGGCCAGGGCCCAAGACTCAAGAGGTCTCTTTGCTCTTGGCGCCCTGTACCCCCTTCTCAACCCAGAGTCCTTCACTGAATTTCTGATGTGACTCAGGCTGCAAAAGCAAAACCACAGGGTGCAAAGCTCCACACAAAACAGGCCCCATCCAAGTTGTACAACCAGCTGGAACTGTTTCCAAAGAGATAATGTTGCCCCACCCCCCCAGCAAAACCATATCCTACGTGCTTGGATGTGGATGGATGACCCCAGAGGCTTAGCAGGTCAAAGACAGAAAGGACCCCAGAAACCAGTCCTGTTTGTTTGCCACTTTTACAGATCCAGGAACTGAGAAAGGGACAAAAAAAGTCTTCCCGTGCACCCTAGCACACATATTCTTAGTTTAAATTAAATTCTTCTGGTAATTTGTTCAGATTTCAAAAATCACTGTTCTAGAACACGGGTTGGCCAACTACCGTGTTTCCTCAAAAATAAGACCTAGCTGGACAATCAGCTCTAATGTGTCTTTTGGAGCAAAAATTAATATAAAACCAGGTATTATATTATATTATATTATGTAATTATATAATATTATATATATAATTGTATTATATTATATATTATAATTATGTTATCGACCCGGTCTTATATTATAGTAAAATAAGACTGGGTCTTATATTAATTTTTGCTCCAAAAAGGTCCGGCCAGGTCTTATTTTTGGGGAAGCACAGTATGGACCACCACTTGTGTTTGTATAATAAATAAAGGTTTATTAGAACACAGCTGCACCTACTTGTTCACATAACAGCCACAGCTGCCTTCCTGCTGCAAAAGCGTAGTTGAGTAGTCTCAACAGAGACCCTATGGCCTACAGAAGCTGGAAATGTTACTCTCTGCTCCTTTTCAGAAAAAGTTTGCTGAGCTCTGGTCTAGGAGTCAGCAGGCACCTGGGTTTTAGATCGGTTCTGCCACTGTTAATGGTAAGACTTTGGAAAATTATTCCCTTTGATTCTAACCATCTGATTTCCCTTTTGCTTTTTCTCTGGGCATTTTCTGGGTGGAAAGACACTAAAACACCTTCTCTGTTATTACTCCTAAGGGGGGCAGGCTTTAGCCAAAGATAAGACCTAGAAGTTTTCTTCTTTGTGTATTAGTTGTAGTAATTGTATGAATAGAAACTGCCTCCCCAACTATTTTCGGTTGTCCTGGGGAACAGGTTATAAATGAAAGGCAGGATAAATGCTGGATTTTTTAGCTCTGTGCCTATAACTTTTGTGACTCAGCTTTCTAACATCTAAAGGTAGCCGATAATAATCTTTTTTCTGAATCGATCCAGTAAGTAAAAAGCCCCCCTTACCTCTTTGGCTAAAAGTCTGCAAGGCTGTAAGCCTGGAATTGTCATTATCACCCCAGGCTCATAGGCAGTGCTAGTTTGAGTAATGATAGAACAGAAATAGAAATAGAGATAGAAAATGGGGAAGGAAAGTCTAAATGGCACTTGAGTACATGGAAGCAGCTGTCTGAGGTTATCTAGCTCAGTCTTTTCCTTAGTTTGGTTACATGATTCCATTCCTTTTAAGTTAGATTTTCCCTTTGGTCATTTCCATCCAAGTGTCTGAACTACTCTAATAATGGAAGTTCTAATAGTGCAGATGAAATAGAAATGATTATATTTCACCAAATTGAAGACAATTTGAATGAAAAAGCACGCACCTTTCAATAAAAGACGCTGGGACAACTGATGATCCAAAACATTAGATCTCCATTTCACACCTTAGATAAGAACTAATTTCAGATGGATTAAAGATGAAAAACAAAATTTAAAAAATTTAAAATTTAGAAGAATGTACAGGAGAGTAGATTTCTCATGTAAAGCCAGTCAAGACACAAAGAACGCTCTCCAAAGATAAGTTAAACAATGAATTACTGAGTAGCCAACATTAAAAGATACAAAAAGAAGGAAAATACAAGATATGTGCAGTCTATAGTTTACATAGGAAAGGTGTGCGTACTGTATAAATACACCCTTCAAATTAGTAAGGAAAAGGCCAACAATTCAACAGAAAAAGGATCAGTAGATAGAAACCATCAATTCACAGAAGAGGAACCCCGAATGGCCAATAAGCCTCACCCATAATCAGGAAATGAAAATTAAAGCAACAGTGAGGTATCTTGATATAGGCAGCTTAAAATGGGCTATGAGTTCACGTACTTTAATCAGCAAAAATGATAAAATTTAATACATTTATGAACTGGCAAGGATGCAGGGGAATTGGAACTGTATGCATCCTGGTGGAAATATAATAAGTGAAACCACCTTAGTTATCAGTTTGCCTCTCCTAGTGGGATGAGAGGTGTGGACTTCATAGAAGACAGATTTTACTTGTAAATATCCACCCTAGGGAGATCACACATGTGAACAAGAAGGCAGGGACAGGGTATTTATTGCAGCATTTTGTCGATAACGCACCACGGCAAACAAACATCTAACATCAAGGAAAGAATAAAGAGAAACACTGGTTTGTGTGTACTACCAAGTGCTTTTTAAAAACTAGTTTTATTGAGATATAATTCACATACCATAAAATCCACGCCTTCAAAGTGCACAATTCAGTGTTTTTCAGTATATTCACAAGGTTGTGCAACCATCATCACTATCTAATTCCACAGCGTTTCCATCACCCCAAACAGAAACCCCAGACCTATTTGCTGTTTCTCTCCTTTCTTCCCTCCCCAGCCTGCCAGAAACCATTAATCTGCTTCCTGTCTCTAAGGATCTGTCTATTCTGGACATTTTATGTAAATGGAATCCTACAATACGCAGCTTTTTGTGTCTGGCTTCTTTCAATTATAATAATGTTTTCAAGGTTCATCTATATTGTGGCATGTAATGGTGCCTCATCCCTTTTTATGGGTGAGTAATATTCCACGGTAAGGTCAACAACTGAATTCTATACTGTAAACAATAAGTTAGACCCACAAAAATCAACTGGATGAATTTCAAAAGCATAATGTTGAGGACAATAAAAAAAGAATTGTAATATACAGTATGACTCTATATATATATGTAAATAACACATAAAATAGTGCTGCGTATTGACTATTAATAGATACTTGTGTAGTAAAAGTATGAAAAAATACATAGGAATAATATAATGTTTACCTCTGGGGCAGAAGTAAAATCATAGCAAAATATTCATGTCTAGAACATAAGGTCAATGTGCATATTTCTGTTTATATTATTTGGTGTTTTTCTTTATAATCAAATTCTTTCATAATTAAAAACTTAAAAAGAGAAAAGTTATGCAGCATACGCTTATGCATTAAGAATATTTACATATACATTCCTAATCTTTACACTTTCATTCATTTGTATACTTAACAATGACTTTCAAACGTGATTGAGTGACATAACTTTGGAAGCAAAGCTCTTTTATGTATGTCATTTGGTGCCATTGTCACACAAAAAGTCCATACTCAGAAAAATCCTTACAATGATGTATTCTCCTAAATTAAGTTATAGGCACCACATGACAAAATCCACATATATTCTCTAAGTCTGACTTCATTGTGTCCTTTGATTTTTAATAATAAAGAAATAATATAAACAGAAATAGGATGGTACTAAGAAAACTCTTACACTCATGTCAGAGAGAAAACTGGCCTTGATTTGAGATTAGACGGCTGCCCAGCAAGGCATAAAAGAATAATGAAGTAAATATATTTAGCTACTTACCAGGGTGCATGCTACATAGGGATGCTTTCGTCAGCTCACAATTGAGTGTCTACCTTTGTGGCTCATGTTTTGTGCTCCTTTGCAAAATCCCTGTGTCTGTGGAATGTCTCACCCACAGCAACCATACAAAACCATACAAGCTTCTCTGGGGAAACTGTTTTCTATTTATGTGGTGCCTTCCAGAATTCCCTAACAGTGTGTGTGTGTGTGTGTGTGTGTGTGTGTGTGTGTGTGTAAAGTACATGAGTTTTCCACCATGCACTTACACAGTAATTGTCCGCGAATGTAATTGTTCCACCTCGTACGCGCGCGCACGTGTATATAAACTACACATTCTTAGCCTGTTTTAAGTCAAACCATACTAAAGTCACACTCCAGATTTTGGGAAGACCAATCTAGTAATTTTTGATAGGAATGGAAGCAAGAAGAGAAAAAGTTAATATTATTACGGATTTTGCACCGAGGACACAGAGTGACCTGGATTTCCATGTCTAGTCATCTCAGCCGTCTTAATCCATACTCTGCTTCCCAGGGAAGACGCCCTTCCTCCAGTGGCTTCCGCCATCCTCCTACGCCGTCAGCGTTGCACATTCACAGGACCCTGGGGGCTCCTCGGCGGGGACAGAAGCTGCCTCAGATGGTGCCTTCGTGTTTAGATCAGCATAGGTCCCTTCCTGGGGATCTTCAGTCTTTGGGGAAAAGAGAAGGGTACACATGGGCACCTGCAGCTGAGCTGTCCAATATGGTAGCCATGAGCCACATACGGCTATTCAAATGAATTACAATTAAATTAAAAATTCAGGTCCTCAGTCACACCAGATCTATGTCAAATGTGCAGTAGCCACATGGGGCGGTGGCTGTGGAATAGGACAGCGCAGCTGTAGGACGTTTCCAGCTCTGAGGAAAGTTCCACCGACAGGGCCATTCTAGAATGGCTGTAGTTCTGGGAGGGTGAGGGGTTTGCTCTAGTATTAATAAAACGATACTGACAACCAGTGTTACCTGGTGCTAATAAAAATCAGAAATGTATGCTTTTGAGAATAAGAACCATACTATGAGAACATCTACTAGTACTGTAATATCATATTATTGTTTTAAACCATTTGACTGAGATATCATTTATAAATTGTAATTTTCCATTAAATTTCCATAAAATCCCTCAAAAATCTCAATTTGATGACTTTTTGTAAACTTGTAGAATGATGCAGCCATCACAATAGAGTTTTAAGAGCATCCATCACCCCCCAAAATTTCCTTGTGCCTGTCGGCAGTTACAATTTGCTCTCTGGCCCCATCTGCCCCACCCCCCACCCCAGCCATAGGCAACTACTGATTTGCCTTTTCTGGAGATTTTATATGAATAGAACAACGCTATATACAGTCCTTTGTATCTGGCTTTTTCTTTCTTTCTTTCTTTTTTTTTTTTAGATTTTAGTGTGTTTTTCCAGGACCCATCAGCTCCAAGTCATGTAGTTGTTTCAATCTATTTGTGGAGGGCGCCGCTCACAGTGGCCCATTTGGGGATTGGACCGGCAACCTTGTTAAGAGCACCGTGCTCTAACCAACTGAGCTATCCGGCAGCCTGGCTTTTTTTACTTAGCAAAATGTTTTTGAAGTGCATCCATTTAGGTTCTTCCTTTTTTATGGTTGAATATTATTCCATTGCATAGAGGTACCACATCATATTGTTATTATAATATTATTTTTATCAACAATTTGCTAATTGGTGCCATTAATCCAACATTTTAAATTGAGCAGATTTGTTAACTGACAATTTCTGTGAACCTGTGAACCGTGTTTTTTCATAACTTAAAAAAATACATATATCTAAATGAGTACAATGTACATAAGTGTATTTTAAATGCAACAGTGAACTATTTGTGCCTTTTGGTAACTCTCTAATTATTTGCTTTGGCTTAAACAATGAGCCAATGAGCCGGTGTCCCAGAGGAAAATGTAAAAATGTTATCTGATACTGCTCTTAGATGAAACACTAATGAACATTAAATCGCAAATACGCAGTATTTTAAATAGTAAAAAATTGATGAATGTAAATTCATTAACACTTGTTAATTGATGCTTTTATGCAGTCCATTTGTCATTTAAAATTTCCTGGAAACCTCCAATAAACCCTTTATGTTTAGACATTGCTAGATTTACACAAGCCTTTAAAATGGGGATTTTGATTCTCATTAGATATGGGAGGAAATGAAGGGTCCCAATCATGGGTATTTCGTGATTTGTCTCAGACCACACTAGTGATACTGTGTTTCTCCGAAAATAAAACCTAACTGGAAAATAAGCCCTAGCATGATTTTTCAGGATGACATCCCCTGAACATAAACCCTAATGCGTCTTTTGGAGCACAACTTAATATAAGAACCAGTCTTATTTTGGGGGAAACAGGGTAAATAGTAGACATTGAGAGCTGGGATTCAGTTACTTTGTAATTCAAAGCACACTTTTTTTTTTTTGAGATGTAATTGACATCTCAAAGATGTAATTGACATTGTGTAAGTTTAAGGTGTGTAACTTGTTGATTTGATACATTTATATATTGCCATTTGGTTACTGCCTGGGCGTTAGCTAGCTACCACTTTCATACTGGCACATAATTATCGTGTGTGTGGTGTGTGTGTGTGTGTGTGTGTGTTGAGAAGAATTAAGAGCTAGCCTCTTAGCAACTTTCAAGTTTACAATACAGTATTGCGGGCTATAGTCCTTATGCTGTGTGTCGGATCCCCAGGACTTATTTATCTACGAGTTACAAGTAGACAAACAATATCTCTCCAATTCTTCTGCCCTCCAGCCCATGGTAACTACCATTCTACTCTCTGTTTTTATGAATTCGGTCAAACACATGTTTTTACACACAATGTTAATTGGCCTCCTAATAGTGTGAATTGGGGAATCCATGTAACCAGAGTAGGGGCTGAACCAGGAAGCAGACAGGACCAGCCTGGGTGGTAAGTGAGCTCCTGGGGAATTCTAAAGGGGAGAACTCACCGAGAGGGATACTCTTTCTGGCCCGGATAAATCTGCATGTGAGTCAGAGAGAAAAAAAATTCAGTTCCAAGATAGCAGGAGTCAGGCTGTCATCTTTCATCCAGTGATTCTTTCCTGGGTTCTTTCTAAATCGCTTACCTGAAGCCTCT
The DNA here is from genome assembly GCF_036562045.2 of Rhinolophus sinicus. Taxonomy (NCBI): domain Eukaryota; kingdom Metazoa; phylum Chordata; class Mammalia; order Chiroptera; family Rhinolophidae; genus Rhinolophus; species Rhinolophus sinicus. The sequence continues at coordinate 593,842 of NC_133760.1, forward strand.
TGCTGGGGAAATTTGGAGTGGCTGGTTCTGAGAGAGAGAAACACATTCAAGTATGAGAGAGAGAAACACATTCAAGTATGAGATCTGAAGATTTTGGAGGGACAATAAAGACTTTGCAAGGGAGAGGAGGAAGGTCACAGCCTGGGCTGGGGGAAGGGGTGTGTCAGGGGGAACAGGATGGGGTTGGGCATGAGAAATGGGGGTCTCTGCACCATCCTCTGAAGGATGGACTGTGAGTTAAGTAGGGCACGAGACCTGACAAGTGTATCTACCTCTTGTTGGATTCTTCATGTGATGAACCTATAAAAAAATACAGGGCGAAATTTATCTAATGAGAGACTCCTTTTAAAAAAAAATTAGTTCAGGTGTACAAAACAATGTAATATTTAGACATTTACACCCCTCACAAAGTGATAACCCCCTCCCCCAATCTACTACCCCTCTGACATCATATACAGCTGTTACAATTCCATTGACTCTATTCCCTACGCTGTACTCCACATCCTGTGACTATATATATATATTAAATTATAGTTGACATTCAGTATTATTCAGCTTCAGCTTCAGGGAGAGACTCCTCTTTACTCCCCTTTCTCAGCGGTTTTAACTGGTGCTCCTCTGAACTTACCATGCTGAGTGCATCTGTAGATGAGGAAGACAGAGGGGAAGAGGAGAAAGATGATGAGGCAGCTGAAGGTGGTGACAAAGATGATTCTGGTGTCTGGAGGGAGAGGAGCAGATCAGAGAAGCAGTTGGGCTCCTGAAACTCCCTGATGGAGTTTACCGGAACAGCTAAGAGCAGCCAGAACCTGGCTTCAAAACATGGACCTGCCTTATCTCACTTAGCCTAATACTCTTAGATCTATCCACGTTGTCACAAATGCTAAGATTTCATTCTTTTTCACGGCTGGATACTATTCCATTGTATAACTGTACCACAGCTTCTTTATCCAGTCATCACTTCCATTGCTTCCATATCTTGGCTGTTGAAAATAGCGCTGCAATGAACACAGGGGTGCATATGTCTTTTGAATTAGTGTTTTGGGTTTCTTGGGATAAATACCCAGAGGTGGAATTGCTGGGTCATACAGAGAAAGACAAATACCATATGCCTTCACTTATATATGGAATCTAAAAAATAAAATAAATGAACAAACAAAACAGAAACAAACTCACAGATACAGAGAACAAATTGATGGTCTTCAGATGGGAGGGAGGTTGGAGCACAGGGTGAAAAAGGTGAAAAGGATCAAGAAGTACAAGTTGGTAGATACGAAAAAAGGTCAAGGGATGAAAAATACAGCACAGGGAATATAGTCGGTAATATTGTAATAACTATGTGTGGTATCAGGTAGGTACTAGACTTAACAGGGGGATGACTTTGTAAGGTATATAAGTGTCTAATCACTATGCTGTGTACCTGAAACTAATATAACATGTGAACTGTGATTGGAAAATAAATTTTAGAAAGATATGGAGCTTCAGAGCAGGGTCCCATTGCTTTAGGCCATTTGCTTGTTAATGTCCCTGAGTTTCTGTTTCCCCATTCAACGTCAGCACTTACAGAGGATGCCTGGCACGTGGGAAATTCCCCATAAATGTTTCATCCATCACAGTAATATTGTTTATTGCGAGCCACTCACGTTAGGTCTGCACGTGTGTTCTTTCTCATCTTGACGATGAGCATGCAAGAGAGGTTAGCTATCCTCGTTTCATTAATCCATAAAGGGAGCACCAGGAAGTCAACTGAATTCCCCAAGCTCCCATGGGCAGGATGGCCTTGGATCCTGGTGTGTCTAAGCCTTTAGGCCAGTCTGCCACAGGGTGAAGGTAGTGCTGGGCTGGCCACTGGGTGTCAAAATTCAAAATACATGATATTCTGAACCTCTTCCAGGCAACTGATAATCTGGTGAGATAACATGTACCCAACTAACTGTAATGCTACAGAGGTGATGAGAAGTCCAATAACAGGTGAATGAAAGTCCAAACTCTCACCCAGCTCAAGAATCATGTTTTACGTATTACACACACACACACACACACTCACACACACCCCAAAGTGTTATTCAGTCATGAGAAAGAAGGACAGCCTGCCATTTGCAACATGGATGGACCTTGAGGGCAGTATGCTAAGCAAAATAAGCCATAGACACATACTGCATGGTATCACTTATATGTGGAATCTAAATAATTAATAATAATAATAATATAGAAACAGGGAGTGGAATGGTGGTTACCAGGAGCTGAGGGGTGGGGGAAATAGGGAGATGTTGGTAAAAAGGTATAAACTTTCAGTTACAAGATGTTATAAGGTCTGAGGATGCAATGTACAAGCACGGTGACTATAGTTGATAATACTGTATTGTATACTTAAAATTTACTAAGGGAGTAGAGCTTAAGCATTCTTACCCTGCCCTGCCCCCCAAAAAAGGTAAATATGTGAGGGAAGTTGAGGGATGTGCTCATTATCTCAATGGGGGGTGTCCTTTCACAATGTGTACGTTTATCAGATCAACACATTGTACACTTTATATACCGTACCATTTTATTTGTCAGTTATACATACCTCAATAAAGCTGGGGTGGGGCGGGAGGAAGGGAAGAAGGGAGGAAAGAATACCTAATTTGAAGAGGTAGGTAATGATGAAAAGTACTGGCTCTAAGGCACCCAGTCTAAAATCTGACTCATTGCATCAGATAATGAGACTCCGGTGAAAAAACTGTGGTTTTCTCCCCCAACAGTCCACCCACACCCACCTCCCTCTGTAACAGATGCTGTCATTTCCTCTGCACCCATGCTCCCCCAGGTCCCTTTGCCATTTTTATGTACTCTAGATCTTGGCTTCTCTCCCTTTCCTATGTGAACACTTGCATCTGGAAGGATCCCAAATGCCTTGTAATTTATGTGCCTCAGGGTCACCAATGACTTATTTGTCGGAAAGCGAATGCCCTAGCTCCTCAGCTCCCCCACCCCACACTGGGAACCTTCTCTGTGTCCTGCGCTTTCCTGCAGGATTGAGCAAAAGACACCAGCTGAGGTGGAATATCCCATTGTTGTTTAGTCTCTTTGCCTCAAAATCCTTGTTCTCTACTCCCCTTCAATGTCACTTTTGCACTAATGCTTAAGAGTCTGCTTTTGTTGGCACTGAATCAAAGAGACCCTCCAAAGCAAGAATTCTGTAAGTGTATCTCTATGGACGTATAAAAAGACGGCAGAAATAGCTGTTCCTGGACTAGCAGGGCCCCTGGAGAAAGCACAGAAACATCAGCCCTTTCTTAACCTTTCAGTTCTCCCCTTGTCCAACCTGCAGTTCTCTCACATAGCACTTCGCTAGAAATGAGAAGTAAATTATTGCAAAATGGTCCTCTTCCTATGGCCTCACAATCCATTGAACTGGGTTCACCCTGAGATGTCCACATATCCTGGTCAAATTTCACATCTCTATTTACAAGTTGCCAAAATAAATGACAAAGGGTCTATGATATTGGTCTGGAGGAATCGACTGAGAAATGGATACAGCTTGACACAGGCACCAGAAAGAAAGCCTGGCCTTGTGTCAAAGTTAGGTGATGAAATTCACCATCAGTCTGCATAGAACTGGAGTATAGGTTCCCTTTCTGGCAGCTCCGAGGCATACATATAGAGGCTGGGGGCAGCATATCTGTGCTTAAACGTTTGTCATTCTGTTGAGAATTGTGGTGGTATAAATGTGAACTCAGAAAGTACATTTTAAGAAATGATATACACACCCACTATGATGGCTATAATAAAGTAAAAGGAAATTAACAAGTGTAGGCAAGAAGGTGGAGATATTGGAACCCACATATATGACTGCCGGGAAGGTAAAATGGTGCAGTCACATTGGAAAACAGTCTGGCAGTTCCTCCAGAAGTTAAACATAGAGTTACCATATGTCCCAGCAATTCTACCCATAGGTAGACACCGAATTGAAAGCAGGGACTCAGACACTTGTACACCCATGTTTGTAGCAGCATTAAATGCAATAGTCAAAAGGTAACAGCAACCCAAATGTCCATCAACTGATGAATGGAGGAACCAAAGGTGGTCTATCCATACAATGGAATATTATTCAGTCATTAAAAAAATGAAGCACCAACACACTCTACAACCTGGATGAACCCTGAAAACATTATGCTAAGAGAAAGAAGCCAGTCTCAAAAGACCACATATTGTGTGAATCCATTTATAGGAAACGTCCAGACTAGACAAAACCATGCAGTCAGAAAGCAGATTAATAGTTGGCAGGCTGTGGTGGGAGAGAGGGGCAGAGGGAGTGACAGCTTAGTGGGTAAAGGGGGACTTATAGAGTGGTGATGGTCACACAACCTTGCGAATACACTAAATTCCACTGAATTATACACTCTAAAATGGTGCGGTTAATGGAATATGAATTATATATCAATAAAAAAGAAAGGAAATAAATTACACAAGAGCTAAAAATATGAAAGCTTTGCTTCTTCTTCCCTCTCACACACTGCTAGACTTCCCACCTCATTTCTGACATGTCTGTGCTCCTCGACTATCAGATTTCAGGTCTCTCGAAGAAAACACGCTAGTGTGAGCTATGCTCATACAGCTGGAGTAGCAGTCACGTCCCAAGCCTCTTAATATCAAACACATTTCAACGACTAATATTAATACTTATTTCGCAAAGACACTTTGGAGAATATCTTTTTTGAAAAGATGGATTATAGCAGGCTCTAATGACAGCCTTTAACAATATTGGCCCTTTGGTGTAGATTGCAGAGAGGTGATGAGTTGCTAAAAAGCGTGAGTAAGTGTCTAGGTGTCACTGAAGTCCAGATGAGTTCCTGTTTCCGTCTAAAGCTACCAAACGCCTAATTTTTATGAGAATCTCGGAGGACAGAATCTTAGTCAATTCTTCGCGGAAAAGCAACATCAGAGAAAAAGAATTTTATATTCACCTATTTTTGAGAACTTTAAAGTTTTAACAACAACTCAATAATACATATTCCCAAAGTACCCCGAACTTCACAGGTCCCCATCCCAGTTCCCAAACCAGTCACATAAGCTCACCCACAAACTTCACAAACCACCACCGTAAGTTTTCATTATGTAAAATGGCAAACAATGCACCTCGTGCTGTTTTACTCACCAGGTTTTTAAGAACCTGGGAGTGGTTCAGAGGTCATCTTTCCCAAAAGGGCATTAGTTTCCCCAATCACATTAAGAAAATGGGCATTAAGATTCTCCTTGTTCCTTTCAATCAAAGGGGGATCCCCTGCCTCATGACGTGGATAAAACTGGAAAAAACACCTCTCTCTAATTATCTTACCTGTTTTTATTGAGGAAGCTCCAGGTCCATCATGGCCATCTAGAAAATAAGATGCAAAAAAAGTAATCACAACGATTATACGTTCTACTTATGGACTCTGGGTAGCAGAAAAGAGAATGTCTTCTCCATTCTCTTGGTGCTCACTAGGTCCCCAAACAAGGTTAGAACACTAGATTACTCTTCTTAATACTCCTGGAGTTTGATATTATTTTTATTAACAAAAATATTTATGAATGACACAACTAACTCCCCCCATTCCAATCCTATTCCTTGCCAATCTTCCCTCTCCCAGGAAAGAGCACCACCATTTTGCAAATATTTTCTCCCATTTAGTAGGTTGCTTTTTCATTTTGTTGATTGTTTCTTTTGCTGTGCAGGAGTTTCTTAGTTTGATGTGTCCCACTTATTATTTATTTTTGCTTTGCTCCTTGTGCTTTTGGTGCCGTATATATATATGGCTAAGACCAATGTCAAGGGAATTTTCCCGTATGTCTTCTTCTAGGAGTTTTATGGTTTGGGGTCTTATGTTCAGGTCTTTAATCCATTTCAAGTTAATTGTTGTGAGTGATTAAGATAGGAATTTCATTCTTAAGCATGTGGATATCAGTTTTCCCATCATCATTTCTTGAAGAGACTATCCTTTCCCCAACGAGAATTCTTGGCTCCTTTGTCAAATATTAGTTGATCATATGTACGAGGGTTTATTTCTGGGCTCTCTGTTCTGTTCCATTGCCCTATGTATCTATTTTTATGCCAGTGCCATACTCTTTTGATTACTAAAGCTTTGTAGTATACTTTGAAATCAGTAAGTATGATGCCTCCAGCTTTGTTCTTCTTTCTCAGGATTGCTCTTGCTATTTATGGTCTTTTGTCTATGCTACAAATTTTAGAATTGTTTCTTAGTTTCTGTGAAAAATGCCATTAGAATTTTGATGGAGATTGCATGGAATCTATAGATGGCTTTGGGTAATGTGGACATTTAAACAATATTAATTCTTCTGATCCATGAACATGGGATAACTTTTCATTTGTTTGTGTCTTCTTCAATTTCTTTCATCAGAGTCTTGTAGTTTTCACTGTACAGATATTTCACCTACTTGGTTAAATTTATTTCTAAGTATTTTATTGTTTTTGGTGCTATTTTTAATGGGATTATTTTATTTCTTTTTCAGATATTTGTTATTGAATAGAAACAAGACTGATTAGTGTATATTGATTATATATCTTGCAACTTTACTAAATATGTTGATTAGTTCTAACAGTTTTTTTGGTTGCGTCCTTAGGATTTCCTATATTTAAGATCATATTATCCTCAAATAAAAGACACTTTTACTTCTTCCTTTCCAATTCGAATGCCTTTTATTTCTTTGTCTTGCCCGATTGCTCTGGCGAGGATTTCCAGTACGATGTTGAACAGCAGCAGTGAGAGTGACCACCTGATCTTAGAAGAATAGATTTCACCATTGAATATGATATTATGTATGGGTTTGTCATAAATGGCCTTGCTGTTGTTGAGGTATATTCCCTCTATCCCCACTTTGTTGAGAGTTTTTATCTTAAAAAGATATTGTATTTTGTCCAATGCTTTTTCTGCATCTACTGAGTTGATCACATAGTTTTTATCCTTCATTCTATCAATGTAGTGTATTACATTTATTGATTTATGTATGTTGAACCATCCTTGCACCCCAGAGATAAATCCCACTTGATCATGGTATTTGATCCTTTTAATGTGCTGGTGAATCCAGTTTGCTAACATTTGAGAAATTTTGCTTCTATATTCATTAGGGATATTGGTCTGTAGTTTTCTTGTAATGGCCTTGTCTGTCTCTGGTATTAGGGTAAAATGAGCATGGGAGTACCCCCTCTAGCTTCAACTTTTTTGGAAGAGTTTGAGAAGGATTGGTGTTATTTCTTTAAATGTTTGGTAGGATTCACCAGGGAAGCCATCTGGTCCTAGACTTTTTCTGGGGGTTGGGGGGGGGGGGAGCAGATTTTTTATTATGGGACTTTGTTGTTATTGTTGGGAGATTTTTGATTACTGATTCAAGCTCCTTACCCATTATTGGTCTGTTCAGATTTTCCATTTCTTTATGACTCAGTCTTGCTTTGTAGACTTACACAAAGGCTCTCTCATTCACAGGTGATTGCTGAAGTCCATGTTCTCCAGGGGCTCCCAGACCACAACCAAGAGGGGCTGGAACCAGTTCACAGTCTCCCGCTGATCTCAGCCAGTACTGAGGTCTGTCTGCCTATTACCCAATGCACAGGTGGGCAAGACTTCTCCCAGGTCTCTTGGCATATGGTGCTGGATACCACAACTCCCACAGATGCACTTTTGTTTGCGGATAGATGCTGAGTTTTTGTTGTTGAAGGGGCAGGGACAGAACAAGGATGTCTTATGCCACCATGATGATCAGTTTGTTTTTTTCTTACTTTCTTGACTTGTAGTGGTTTTGGGATCCCTGTTTTCAGCAAAGCAATAATGATATATTCAGTTCTGTTGCATGGAATTAGACACATCGGAGTGTCACACTGTGACCTAGAGTCATCTCTGGGTCTACACTGACTGACAGGGAAGGTGTTAGGAGTGATCCTGAAAAGGACAGGCCAATGGAGGTGAAGAGAAGGACCAGGGCTTCCTGTTTTCCACTGTGCCTGGGCACGTTCTCACCTATGTCTCTGTATCAACTATATCTTTTATTTTCTGCATTTGATGCTTTGACATCTTGGGACCTTGCTGACCCTGGAAGGATTCCTCTGCCAGGGTTATCCAATTCCTAGAGATAGGAAATAACTCTCCTTCAAGTGTACTTTTCATATGCAAACCAACCAACCCAGAGCATACACTCCCAACAACCTCCTTCACTGGGCTCTCACACTCTGGGCCACTATTCCCCTGCCCTAATCACCCCAGGGCCAGGTCCCAGACAACCAGGGACAGCCTCTATACCCCAACCTTATGCCTGTTGCTTCCCAGAAAAACCACTATAAAGGCTCTTCCTCAGAGTCCTCTCCCTCCCTTTGCGTTCTGACTGACCCTGGTGCTGCTTCATATGACCCCGCATGGCATGGCATGCCCCTAAATGGTACCAAACTATTTCTTCAATGACAATTGTTTCTTAATCCCTTGGCCTTACTGTACCTCAAATTTCCTACTAATACCTCTATTCTAAAACACTGCCCCACGTCCACATCATCGAGACCCACTCAGAATCCCTGATGAGAGTCTTGCCCTCACACTCAGTTCCCATTTCCCTACACTCAATATATTGCATCTGTATTTTGTTTCCTGGATTCCTTCCTCCCCTACCAGATACCAACACAGGAAAAGGTGTACCAAGGAACAGACCTGAGGCTGCCCTACTCACCTGTGACCACCAGTTGTAGGTGTTCACTCTTCTCTGACCACTCGTGGGAACCTGTTATCTTGTAGGCACAAAAGTAAGTTCCAGCGTTCTTAGGCTCCAGGTTCGTGAGGAGGAATTCAGCATCGTGCCCTGCTGAGCTCTGCTCCTTCTTGTACCCAGAATCCTGCAACTTCCCCAGCATGAACGTCACATTCTGGACGTGACATTGGCACTTCAGGGTCACGTTACTACTGCGTTCAACCACTGACCTGGGCAAGGCGCTGAGGGACGGTCTGGGAAGTTTCTCTGGAAAGAATTCAGAGTTAGTTTGACTCTTCATCTTGATGACCACAAACTCACTCCTAGAATTCTGAAGATTAAAGGGAAAAGTCATGAAACTTGCGATGCAGGAACAAACAGTTTACGCGGGAGGCAACTCACCGTTCTTTTGCTCATGCTCATAGTCCAGACACAGTCCTGGAAGAGAAACGCTCATGAGAGATGAATGATGTGCTTGTCTTTGAGTACAAATCAGGCAGAGGACGGACAGCTAATTTGTTCACGATCTGCTCTATTCCTTGCAGGTGCTCCCCGGGTTTATTTTTCACTTTTTATTTTCGGATTTATTGCACTAAAGCTTTCATGATTAGTCCATTTGCCTTCTAGTACTCATTGAACATTTACCTATATTTTCCCCTCCTATTTTCTGGGTTTGCAGTGTTTGTCCTTACCATTTCATGCAATTGTTATTTTACTGTGCAGTATGGGGGTTTCCTCCATCATTCAAAGGGAGTTTGTGGCACAGGAAATAAATATGGGGAAGATGGCCAGTCTCTGTCTGCCCAGCATATTCTGCCCTGCAGCTGGAGGTCTGGGGTATGGTGACAACTGCCACCTCTAAAGTTCAAATGTGAACTTTGGGGAGGGCTGTACTCAGAAGGAGGAGGAAGGAACTGGGGCAGAGGACAAGTCCTGATATCCCCTCCACAAGCCCCACTCACGAAGGAGGACCTGGGGCTTTGTGAGGTGGGGCTGCTGGTTCAGTCAAGAGATCCCATGAGACCAAGCCAACATTATAATCTAGGTCATCCTTTTAACAGGCTGTCTGTTTAATTACATTATGTTCAAGTTGAGCACGGTTAAAATCAGGCTGAGGATAGGGATGGTCAGAAATTTTTCTTCTTATCTGTCATCCCCAGGTATGGTTCTACTCTGTATTCACGTGTATTCCTGTTGTGTTTGTACCCAACCCACAGCATTTCACACCCTGTAGACTCTGCCCTCCTATATACCAATGGAACAGTCAGAGCACGACTGTGCTGTTTAGAGGATACAGAGCTGGCGTTCCCATCCGAGCACTGCATGTCAGCTGAGTAAACAGACGGTGTTACTACACATCTCTGCACCTTGCATTCCTTCTCTCTTTTGTGCGAGCATCAGAATGAAGGCATGACCATATCACAGCCTATAAAACTGTGACAGGTGGCCTGTGTCCAATACTCAGAAGTCGTCACTGCTGTTCTTGCCATGTTTCCCACATTAACCCCCACTCCACTGTGAAATTTCTCACCCATCCAAACCCATCCCTCCCAGTTCTGGAGACTCACCGAGGCAAAGCAGAAACAGGAATCCTATGACCATAGCGTCCCTTCCACACGGACCAAGAGTCTGTCTTCAGTTTCACAGTTCGAAGGAAGAAGGGAGACCGGGGTGATCTCAGCTCTCCAACTGCCCACTTTGTCCCGAGGATGTGTGGGGAGACGTTTGGCCCTGACACTCTGGTTCTCCACACCATCTGGTGTAGTTTCCTTCTTGCAACTGACTCAGGAAACCAAAAGCCATCAATGACAACACCTTCCCCCAAAATCCGGTTTGTGGGGCTACAGCTCCGCCCACTCCAAGACCCGTTTCATCTCATCTGAAGTCCTGCCCAAGACATTTTCTTTAAAAAATATTTTTTTGGAAATAGTTTTAGAGTCATAAAAAAGAATATATGGAGTTCCCACACGTATCCATCAGCCAGCTTCCCCAGTGGTAATATAACTATTGTACATTATTGAAAGCAGAGAATTGGTATTGGTGCAATACAATGGCTGGTCAAGACATAGTAACATTTCAAATGCTGGGATCTCTGAAAGAGCTGGATACTCACTGCTCTTGAGAGCAGGTAGGTCAACAAGAAAACAGAAATGACTGTGTCTATCTTTGAGGCTGAGTAAATTTGTCCCCTAGTAAACTGTGACAAACGGGTCACACCACAGTCAGATTTCTAATGTGCTTTTCCTTACAGAAAAGAAAATAATCAAGGGACATTTGAAAGCTCCCATGCAGTTGTCTCCAAATGGGAAGAGCATAAGCCCATTTTCTAAGGAGCTAAGGAAGAAACATTGGTAAACTAAGGAAGTAGTTCCTCTCTAGAAGTACAATATACATTCATCTTTCATGCTACTTGCTTCTTTCTAAGTGTTGACCTCAAAATAAAAGAGCCTTTCAAAGTGAGAGGCAATAAGCATTTATTTAAGATCAATAAGAATAGCTATTGATCTATTTAGGATGCACTGACTCAGACAGAAGCTCAAATAGTGTTCTGATTAGGAGACAAAGGCAGTGGGTATTTATGAGAAAGGGAAGGGGAAAAACTGCATCAATACAAGGAGGGCATTACTATAGGTGCAGATAAGCTAACACAGTGATACTAATTCTAAACAATATTCTTAGTTTTCAGTGTAGTCATTAGTCCAGTAGTCATAATAACTGTTTTCTTGTTATCTTTGAAAATATTAATAGTTATTTGGGACACAAGTTTGCTTAAGCTCAATCCAAAGGTTATTTTGCCCTGTTTTAACATTCCAAAGGTTTGAGGGCTAAGACATGCAAGGCAGTTCCTCTGGATCGCAGCTCTGACTCCATTTTAAAATAGCTCTGTTTCTATTACTATTTACATAAATCAGTTAAGACTTCTGTTGACTAATGACTGCCTCACATAACTGAAAACACTAGGGTTGTAATGGGTTCAAGCATGGGTGGACCCAGTTATGGCACTGGGAATCTGTCGTCCTCTGAGTCAAGGTGCCACTTTCTACTGTATAGACTTTGTTCTCAGGTTGGTTCTCTTTATATGCTAGAAAGATACCCATCAGCATCTTTAGGCTGAAATAGTGTACTTACACTGACACATGAAACAAAAGTCCTGGGACAGACTCACATTGCTTGATCTTGGTTCACATGCCCATTCCTAAATCCACAGACATAGCCAGGATGATGGGTTACACTGATTGGCCTTTTGGGGGAACATGTGCACACCAGGCGCTAGGAAGCTGGGTCAGTCCCATTTAGCCACAGAGAGTGGCTGAGAAATAGTTGGCCAATGTCCCACTCAAGATAGTCTTACCAGAATATATGGGATATTAGTAGCTGGCCATGCAAAAAATCAATAGTGTTCATTATGTAACTTCATCTGCCAATATCAGGCTGTGCCTCAGGAAAGAATTAGGCCTCCTTCAAACAACTAATCTAATCTGTGGTTCTGGTCTCCTTTAACCGTGAGGTCACTGAAATAATGTGCAGGTGTTGAGACGGTTTTTCCTGCAGGCCCCCACCCCCACCCCCCCGAGAGCTCAATCTCCCCCTTATTGGAGCTATCTCCGGCAAGCTCCCCCTAAGAGCTCTGTCCCCCCTTCCACCTCCCTCCTTATCGAAGCTGTCTCCTGCAGGCCCTCCAGCTCAGAGCTCCATCCCCCTCCTCCTCCCATACCTTATCAGAGATGACTCCTGCAGGCACCATAGTTAGAGGCCTCCCTGTCAAAACAAAGTTGAGGCATCACAGCTGCTAGGGACGGATCTCCCTGGCACCCTGGCCAGATTCCCCCCACAACCCGGAGGCCTGATCCTATAAAGCAAAGCCCCTGACCCCAGTCAGTGCTCAGTTCTTTGGGAAATATCCCACTGAGCCCGCTAGTGTAATAAAGCTGAGTTCTCCTTGCCCTCTGGGTGCCGTTTGTGTCTCTCGGTCCTCACCGTTTTTTTCCGCAACACAGGTGCAATTACATTATAATAATGTGGATGGAAAAGGGGCCACATATTAAACCTGAGAAGCTCAGGAGACTGAAAATAACCACATAGGATGGCGTGGACATAAAAATTCCTAACTAAGGTGTGCCATGGCAGGAAGTCACATGCTTGGCCTTTAGCTTCCTTGACAAAGGTCAGTCTTTACCTTAAGTGAGCTTATCTGTTGTCTTTTTGCATCTAAGATAACATACCCTTGGAATGTCAGAGTAATCCCTTTTTCCGGACCCCCCAGGGGGCACAACCCACCACACCAGAGCATGAAACTACAAAGTCCTTCACTGTTACCTTGTTTCCCAAATATTACTAAATTGGTGCAAAAATAATTGCAGTTTAAAAGATTAAAGATAACTGCAAAAACTGCGATTACTTTTGCACCAACCTAATATCTCTACGTGCTGTAAAATGCTATCAACTATCCTGTACCCACCAATGTAAAAAAAGTGTCTCTCCATTTTACCTTTTATCCAATCCCAGAGATTTCCCCGCTTTGCTTTCTCCCACCCCCTTAATCTACAGCCAATAGATTTCATGTAACCCTCCTCCTTTGATTCTAATGTATAAAATAAGTTGCACAACAGCGATTTTCTGGAGCATTTTCTCAATCCACTGAGACTTTGCTTCCCGGCAATTGTCGTCAGTTTGGCTCAAATAAACTCTTATAAGGTTTCTCTTAGGCTGGATGCTTTTTCATTGACATTATACATCAAATTTATAGAATTATTAGGTCCCATGCCTGTGGTTGTGAGGGGTAGGACAGAAACCCAGTATTACAAGGGTTGAAACATCTTACATCTCAAAGTAGATGCCAGCTCCTCAAATACACAATACACCAGCAGAGGCAATGAACAGCTGAGGGAGAAACCAGGATGAGATACATTCTCCTGGAGGCTAAATGGATCAAGTGCCCCAGACTGGACTGAAATTATTGGAGGGATTAAGATTGGAACAGAAGACAGAGTAAGTGGAGAATAGCTCCAACTCTGGGCCTCTCCATGCCTGTAAAAGACATTGTTAGACGCTCATAGAGGCTCATTGCCTTCTGATTCAACCACAACCTGTGCTGCAACTGATTTTTATTTAAGTGCAGTTTCTCAGGAATTATGCTACCACCAGTGGAAAGTGAGTTCTGATTTCTATTAAGATTTGAAATCACAAAGAATCAGTCCTAACTGCAACAGGAGTGCTTGCGAGTGCACACGTGTTCTCCATATTGTTCAGATCAGTTGATTTCTGTCTAGATCTATCTGTATCAGGTGACTTGGCTCTTGTTCACTTTCTGAAAGAGAGGCCAAAAGACCCTCGTGTGTCCACTTCCACCTAAGCCTGGCTCTCCACACTCCAACATCAACTGCAACTATTGCCAAACTCTTCCTTTTACTGCCCGCCACTTCCATCTTTGATTTTGACAACTTCCCCTTATCTAGAGCATTCCACATTTCACATCTTGATTCAAACCCCACATCTTCCATGAAGTTTTTCTGATTCTGGCCCTTCTGTTACCTCCAATAGCACTAACTTCAGTTCATTTCATGCTACCTTGCAAGTTTGTCTTTCTGCTTAAGCTAAAGGACCAGGGCATGAGCTCATCTACCCTCCACCAATCCCAGGAAGGTGTTCCGCACACAGTAGGCACTCAATAACATGGACCCAGGTTTGATGCAAAGCAAGCATTACTCTCAAGTGCTTTCAACCCTATTAAGTGCCAGAGGATGACCAACACGTAGGCAGGCCGGGAGTGAGGGAGTGGGAGGCGTGGAGGTTGGTGGGGTGCTATAAATCCCAGCAGCCTGTGCAGGTCTGGCCCTGATGGAGGATGGGAGGAACTGTTTTGCTTTGCTTTTTCCACAGAACAAGGCTCCAACCACGTAAGATATTGGAGTGTCTGGCAGGGGAGGTACGGGGGACTTTAACGAGCAGCAGGACATTCGCTTGGACAGACAGTGCACTTTCGCCATGTCTGGGCAGCAAAAGAAGAAAGCA